>NC_136464.1:140911167-141599500 GCF_902686455.1 Sciurus vulgaris | reverse complement strand
AGGAAAAGAAATAAAAGGGAGAAAATATTTGTGGGTAATGGATATGTTTATTATCTTAATTGTGACAACTTTGTGAACATAAAACATGTCAAAACTCATCAAATTGCAGAGTTGAAATATGTGCACATTCTTTACATCTATTTTACCTCAAAAAGCTGAAAAGAAAAGAGAGAAGAAGGGGGAGAGTGAGAAATGGGAGAAGAGGAAGAAAAAGAGGAGTAGGAGAAGGGTGAAAAATAAGAGACTGATTAAGAGAAGGAAGAAGGGGGAGAAGTAGGGATAGTAATGTAAAGATGGAAATGGATTGAAGGGAAAAGATATTAAAGCCAGTAGTAAATTTAACAGCCTATTCCATTAGTTAAGAAAAGAGAAGATGACCAAAGTAGTGTTCTTCTCTCCCTATATTGATCAATAGAGTCGACATCCTAATGTAACTGACAGAACATCTGTCCCTTTCCTGACCATTCTACGTGTATCACTCATTTAATAAACATTTACTGAGTACCTGCTTCATGCAAGTACTATCTTAAGCATTGGGAATGTGGTGATGAAGACAGAAAAGATTCCTGCAGCCATAGAGCTACTTTATAGTTAAGGGAGGTAAACTATAAAGAAGATTTTTTTTAAAAGTATAATTTCAGAGAGTGATGGGTTACAAATAAAATAAAACAGGGTAATGTCTAGGGAGTAACTGGGGGAGGGGAAAAGGTGGCCAATTTAGATGTTGAATCAGGGAGGACTGTTTGGAGAATAATAATAAAGCTGAATTGTGACAAAGACCCAGCAGGGATCTTTTTTTTTTTTTTTTTTTATGTGGTACATTGTATTTAAAAGGCAAAGTTCTTCAATTCTTTTCCTGACAGAGACAAAAAAGGTAAGTACACTGAAAAATACAATATACTGGTGAACCTGAATTTTTGTCTTCAGTGCTAATATTTAAAATGCCCACTCGACATTTCTGTTTGGGTGTCTAATAGACACCTCAGCTAGATATATTTTACACACTGTGTTAGTCTTCATTGTTGTGACCAACATACTCAACAAGAACAGTTTAGAGGAGGAAAAGTTCATTTTCCCCACCGTCTCAGAGGTTTAGTCCATTGTCTTGGGCCCAAGGTGAGGCACCACATCATAATGGAAGGGGATGGTGGAAAACATGGAGGCAAAGAAGTAGAGAGAAGGAAGTGGGAAAGGAGTTACAGGGAAGGTGAACACTTCCAGGGCACCTCCCCAGTACCTCCTCAGTGACCTACCTCCTCCAGCCAAGCCCCACCTGCCTATAGTCTACCATTCAGTCCATTCACATAGGATGGACTGATTAGAAGGTTAAAGCTCTCACAATCCAATCATTTTACCTTAGAACATTCCTGCACTAACACAGGAGCTTTTAGGGGACACCTAATATAAAAACCACAACACACACCAAACATGTTCCCTCCCTGATCCTTCTGATTCCAATACACTGCACCATTTTCCACCTGGATACCCAAAAGCCAAAAAGTCATTCTTAACTTTTCCCTGTCCCTTATCCCACAACCTACTTCCCACCAAAACCTGAAAGTTGATTCTCCTTTTTAATACAATGCCTTCCTTCCAAACTTAAAAATGTATTTAAAGAGAATGACCATCTAGATAGAAAAAAGAATGAAGGATGATGGGAGGATCTATAGAATTTAATGAACAGTTAGCTATAAAGAAATGGAATAATTAAGGATATGTCTCAAAGTACTTTGGGGAATACAGGATTATGTTAATTTGCATTTTTGTACCAACTTTTCATCCCTTAATATATCCACACCCTTCCTCACATGATTACAATGCTTTCCCCTCATGGGTGGACATACTTTCACCCCTTGTCTCTGACTTTGATCATATGACTAGCTGGGGTATTAGCAGATATGATTCCAGCAAAAGCTTTTTAAAAAGCTCTTAAATAGTTGAGCTTTGACTCTTCTGCATCTGCTATCATCATGAGAAAGACATGCCTGGTATGGCCCACTAAAGCATAGGGGACACATGAAGTACAATCAAGATACCCCTGCCAGCCCAGTTTAAAGCCAGTCTAAATTGTCTTACTGCAAGCCAAACCCCAGACATTTCTTTTTCTTTATTAAATATATAAATACTTAAATTTCAGATATACCTATATTTTTAAAAGACACAGTACACGTATACACTGATCTAGTAGAGAAAAATAAAAATTACAAACTGCGGAGTAGCATTCCTAAATTCAAAACCAGGATTTGACACTTATTGGTCAAATGATGAATTACCTTTGTTATTCAACATCTCAGTACCTCAGTTTCATTATCTGTACAATGGGGATAATAATGACAACTGTGGAGGGCTGTAGTACTCACATACTTCCTCCCCACTTTTTACCTTTTACATGGGAAACTGGATCCAAAACTCTGTGACTAATTTCATATGGAACAATATGGTTCTTTCCTTTTTCAAAAATGCCAAGAGAAGGAACTAAATGAATGTTTCCAGTGTAAGAGGACTTAAAGGTTTCTGCCTAAAAGCAATTTTGAAAATCAGCCCAGGGGCAAGAATGTGACTCAGTGGCAGAGCACTTGCCTAGCATGCAAGACCCTGAATTTGATCCCCAGCAAAACACACACACACACACACACACACACACACACACACACACACACAACTCAGGTGTTTGAGATTTGTGTGGAACTACCTAGCCAATCCCCCACAGCTCCCAACCATGTGAATCACCCAGCCAATTCCTTCTTTTCCCAGTCATGTCAGTAACAAACACCTACCTATTTATTGTTCTGTCACTGAGGTTTTGTGGTTCTGGCAATAGATAACTAATACAAAGGGAAAATAGGCTAGGGAGGGAGGAAGAATTAGTCTTTTTTGCACATGATGAATTTGAGATGGCCAGTGGCATCTGGATATAGAATTCAACAGTCGTTTTTTAAATATATTTTTCTTAGTTGTATATGGACACAATGCCTTTACTTTTATTTTTTAATTAATTAATTAATTTATTAGGATTGAACCCAGTGCCTCACACGTGGTAGGCAAGTGCTCTACCACTGAGCTACAACCCCAGCCCCTCAACAGTCACTTTTATTATGTGATTCATCAGTAGATGCATAGCTGCAAATATAAATATGAACAGGATAACCCAAGGGTTATGTAGAGAGTGAGAAGAGGAAATGATGAATTACTGAACTCTGAGGAAGACCTATATTTGAAGAAATCACTGAGATTAAGAAGGCATGCTCAGAGATAGCTAAGGAGAACCAGAGAAGAGTAGTGGTATGGATATGAGGAATACTCCTTTTAAGCAGGCAACAGTTAGCCATGCCAAATGCCCTAGAGAGGTAAAGTAGATACCTTTACACTCATTTTACAAATGAAGAAAGCAAGGCGAGATGGGTAATTGTGTTTTGCATGATCACACAAACTAGTGAACAGCAGTAAGGTTTGCTGGACCTATGTCTTAATTTTTAAGTCAGGTTTTTATCATTTTTATTATATTGTCTTCCTTGACACACATAAATGTAATATTTAAATATAAGCCACGTTTGGTGACACAAGACTGTACTCCCAACAACTTGTGAGGCTGAGGGGGGAGGATCATGAGTTCAAAGCCAGCCTCAGCAAAAGCAAGGCGCTAAACAACTCAGTGAGACCCTGCCTATAAATAAAGTACAAAATAGGACTGGGATGTGGCTCAGTGGTTGAGTGTCCCTGAGTTCAATCCCTGATACCCCCAAAAATAATTAATAATTAATCAATTAATTAATTAGTTAAATGATTTGAATATTTTTACACATAAAATGTTAAAATAAAATGATAAAATTTTAGTGTTTAGAATGAGATGAATATTAAAAAGTAAGAAATATGTAACTGGGACCTTTTTGAGGTAATAAAACAATTGTTACATTATTGCTTATTTCCTTCTATTATGCATCAGTTTTTTTCTATTTCTGATAAATGTATATTTTTATGTTAAGTGATTTTCCTGCATGCATTATGGATCAAAACAATTACTTTCCTCTCATGCTGAATACCATAATTAATAATGATAATGTTGAAATATATTACAGAATGAACTTCATGAGCTTGAAAAACAAATAGCAGATGTCTCTGCAGAAACTAAAGAAACAGAGAGGCAAATTTATCAGGAGGATGCTGCCATAAAGGATTCCAAACTTCAATGTGGAAGCCTGGAATCTCAAATCAAGTCCTTATATACAGAAAATGTGAAGCTTAAGTTTGATATAGAAGCAGCCCAACAAGATTTTGAGGAACATATGATAAAATACAAGACTTATTATGCAAAAATGAAAGCACATAAAGATAGTTTGGAAGAGATAGAAAGCAAATGGTCATTTATGATTGAACTCTGTGAAAAACGAGATCTAGTTAAAAAACTAAAGACAATGAAAGAGGAACTTAAGCAAGATCTCCAAAAACCAGGAGGGAACCAAATAACACAAGTACAGGTTTGAATCATTGCTTATTAAAACTTTTTCTATTATTCTTTTTATAAGTATATATTAAATAATAAATTTTCATTAAGTTAATAATATGTCCATATCTATTCTACTACATTCAGAAACTGTTTTCACAATTTTTAAAAACTTGGATAAGTACATGAGTTATATAACAAGTATCTCAAATGTACAAATGCACAAAGGAAATATTTACAAACCACTGTGCTTTTCTAAAAATATATGGTCAAACAAAATCACAGTGAACAATTAATCCATTTGTTGCAGAAAATATAATTCAGAAAAAGGTTGAGGTTTTAGCTTCTATGCTAATGCATCCAGACCAATTCAAATCAATTTAGTGTGATTAATGCTGTTCTGCAAACAATCTGAATTAATAATTGCACCTTAAGTATCTTTGTATTTCTCTCACTATTCTTTGAAGACCGTAAAAAGTACAAACTTAAAAATACCATTTCTTGCTAGAGAATTAAGCATCCTTTGCATTGTTGTTAGGCAGATGCCACTATAAATACCACTTTCCTTTGTCTTATTTTAATTTGTTTTTAGTTCTGAGTTTTCAAACTAAGGTAGCTTTGTTTGAATAGCAGTTATTTATCCAGTATACCTATAGAAGTAGTATTCTAATCCTATGTATCAAAATTAAAATTTAATTTATCTAGTTTTAAATTATGGCAACACTAAGCGTTGTAGATTTATATTGACCAGTCTTTTCTGACTTGTATATTTTAAATTTAATTAATATATAGGAAGATATTTCAAAGCTAAAGAATAAAATTATAACTGTAAAAGAGTCTATCATTGAAAAAACTTGTTTTCTTGAGGAAGAAAAGAGGAGACATGAAAAATTAAGAAAAGATATAGAGGTAAGTCTTATTGAGATTTCAATGTTTTATAAGATCGTTTCTTAAGCTTATACTATATTCATATTTACATAGTTTACTCTTATCAAAACAACTAGAGAGCAAAATAATCATAAAATTCAGAATATAAATGATATTATTAATAGATAGACCCCCTCATTCAAAGATGTTCAGATACGTGAATACATTCAAACAACAGTAGATGACAATTCCTAGACATCAGATCTCCTCAAAATAAAGTAGAAGACAATGAAATCATCCTTATTCTAAATCTCTCTGATTACATGTTTGTAATTATCAAGAGCCAAATTTTAAAAAACAGTGTGCAAAATCAAAAATGAGACTAAATTCTCATCAAGTAGTGTGGTACCACCTGCAGACTTTTATAGTCAATTATTGTTTATGTGAATGGGGAACAAATATGGAAAAGAATATGCTTTTAATAGTAAAATAATTTCCATCATTACAGCATTAATATGGAAAATAAGAAGATGCATATTTTCACTTGATTATGATTAATTTGACACAATAAAAAAAACACCTGAAGTATTAAAGATAAAAATCCTCACCTTTATATATTCTCTATATACCCATGATTTTGTCTTATGGCTTACTAGAAATTTAAGTCAGATTTTTGTTTGTTTGGTTGGCTTTTGGTTTTATTTTATTTTTCACCCTTCTAGACATCAATATTTATTTTAACACTATAAATAGTAAGATAGTATATAGATGGCACAAAAAGAAAAAAATGATTAATGAAACAAAAAAATCTAAAAATAACTCATGTATAAATGGTATATACAAAAGGCTATCTAGAAAAAATAATGAGAATGTTAAAATAAAATTGGATTTCAACATCATAATACTTTTCTAAAGAATATTAAATAAATATAGGGGAAAACTTAATTATCTGTGTCAGAAAGAAGCATTTCTTTTAAAAGACAAACATACAAACTCTAAGATTAAATACTTTCACTTCAAATATATCATGAGATTTTAGATTGAGGAAATACACCTTAACAGTAGAGAAGACAAGACTCAACTCGAATATATTTCTAACACATATAAAATGATAAGAAAAAGAAAATGTCAAACCAGCTAAGCAATGGATAAATAATATGGCAAGAATTATTTTTTGAAACACAAATATCCAAAAATAATGGAAAATCTGACCAATCCCATTAATAATAAGAGATTGATGATTCAAAAATACAAGTTCCCATATTTAGCCACTAAATTATCAGTATTGAAGCTGGTAAGATGTAGAACACCTGAATTTTAAAACACTATTGGTGTGAGTATACATTGTTAAAAGCATTTTGGAAAGAAATCTGAGATTACCTGGAAATTTTCTTATGCTGACATGTTTTATCAAGGCACAATTGTCATAAGGACACAAATTATAAATGTTTGACTTTTTTTATTTTTATGTTCTTTTTAGTTATACATAACAATAGAATTCATTCTGATATATTTATACAAACTTGGAATATATCTTATTCTAATTAGGATCCCAGTCTTGTGGATGTACAAGATGATGAACTTCACTATGGTGTGTTCATACATGTACACAGGAAAATTATGTGAGATTCATTCCACTGTCTTTCCCATTCCCATTCCCCTCCCTTCCCTTTATTCCCCTTTGTCTAATCCACTGAACTTGTGTTTTCCCCAACCCCTTATTGTGGATTGGCATCCACGTATCAGAGAGAACATTCAACCTTTGGTGTTGGGGAGTTGGTTTATTTCACTTAGCATGATAGTCTCCAGATCTATCCATTTACTGGTGAATGTCATAAAGTAATTCTTTATTGCTGAATAATATTCCATTTCATTCCAATAATATTACCACAATTTTTTTTTATCTGTTCATCTGCTAATGGTCATCTAAGTTGGTTCATAGCTTAAGTATAGTGAGTTGTGCTGCTATAAACATTAAAGTAACTGTGTCATTGTAGTATGCACATTTTAACTCCTTTGAGTATAAAATGGAGAGTGGATAATTGGATTAAATAGTGGTTCCATGCCTAGTTTTTTGAAGAATCTTCATACTGCTTTCCAGAGTAGTTGCACTAATTTGTAGTCCCACCAACAATGTATGAGTGTACCCTTTTCCCCACATCCTGCCAACATTTATTGTGACTTGTGTTCTCGATAATTTCACTGAGGTGAAATCTCAGTGTAGTTTTAGTTTGCATTTCTCTAATTGCTAGAGATGTTGAACATTTTTTCTTACACTTTTTTAAAATCATGTAAATACTATATTTTATTATAACTCTGATGGTTTGGTTAATAATTAAAGCTTATGGCATTGCCATGCTTTGAAATCTTTGATTTTTTTAATTGTTTATTTTTAAATTTTCCTTTGTCTATTTACTGATTGGATTATTTGGGTGGTTTTGTGGTTGTTGCTGTTGTTGTTGTTTTGGTGTTAAGCTTTTTTAGTTCTTTGTCTATCTTGGAAATTAACGCCTTATCTGAGGTGTGAGTGGAAAAGATTTTCTCCCATTCTGTAGGCTTTCTTTTCACTCTTTTGATTGTTTCCTTTGCTGTGAAGAAGCTTTTTCAGTATGATACCATCCCATGTATTGATTTTTTAAATTTTACTTCTTGTGCTTTAGGAGTCTTGTTAAGAAAGTCAGTTTCTAAGATGACATTTTGGAGTGTTGGACCTACATTTTCTTCTAGTAGGTGCAGTGTTTCTGGTCTAATACTTAGGTCTTTGATCCACTTTTGAGTTGAGTTTTGTGCAAGGTGAAAGATAGGGGTTAAATTTCATTTTACTACATATGGACTTCCAGTTTGTTTGACTTGATTTGAATTTTGATTAATGTAAATATACATCTGTGTTACCATCATCTAGATCCATAGAACTTTCCCAGCATGTTCAGAAAGTTGTTTTGTGCCCCTTTCATAGGCAACTTCAATTTCATCAGCCAATTTTTGAAAACAGATTTACTGAAAAATAACTCACATACCATTCACCATTCAAAGTATTTTCTAGTGGCTTTGATATATTTACAGAGCCATGTAACCATCATTAATATTAATTTTAAAATTTTTCTTCACCTCAGAAAGAAACCCATTATTTTCACTATGACTTCTCCATCTGTCCCTGTTTTATGCCTTAGTTTGCTCCATGCTGCTTCTTTTCCCTTCTTGATATTCTAAGATTCCTTCTTTTATAATTTACTCTCTCATTAGAAAATTTCTTAATTCATTCTCCTAGGGTAGGTCTGCTGGTGACAAATTCTTTTTTTTTAATTTATTTTTTGTCTGAGAATGTCTTGGTTTCCCCTTCTTTCCTGAAGAATGTTCTTGCTATATATAGGATATAGAATTGTGGGTTAACAGTTCTTTCTGTAGTTGAAAAATAGTGTGCTACAGGAACCCTTCTGACTTTCATGATTTCTGATGAGAAATATCCTGTCAGTAGACATTTCCCCCTACACCAGTGTTTGGTTTTATTTCTTCAAGATTTTCTTGTCTCTGATTTTCATAAATTTACTATGACATGTTCAAACATAGATTTATTTCAATTTATCTAGTGGTGGTTCTCTCACCTTTTGGATTCTGAAAATTTATGCCTTTTGCCAAATTTGGGATTTGTAATCAATTATTTATATGAACACTTTTTCAGCTTCTTTTTGCCTTCTCCTTGCAGGACTTGAATGACACACAAGTTAGATCTTTTGTTATAGTTTCATGGGCCCTTGAGGCTCTGTTCCTTTCCCTTTTTCAATCTGTTCTCTATTTCTCAAACTGAGTGCTTTCAGTGCTATTTCTTCTAGTTTATTAAATTCCATTACCTCCAGCTATTGTTGAAATCCATGAAAATTTTTCATTTTGGTTATTTTATCTTTAGTTCTTCAATTTTTATTTTGGTCTTTTATCTTCTATTCATCTGCCAAGACTTTCTTTTTTTCTATATTTTTGAGGCATGTAATTGCATGTTGAAGCATTTTTACAATGATAGCTCTAAAATGATCATCAGAAAATTGTAACTTCTGTGTTATTCTGGGGTTGGTGCATGTTGTCATTTCTTAGTCAGTTTGAGATCTTCATGGATTTTGGTATGAATGAGTGGTTTTCTATTTAAATCTGGACATGTTGAATATTATGTTTCAAGATTCTGGATCTTCATTACTCCTGGTAGTAATTAAGTCCAGATCCTCCTATCAGTGTCTGTTGACACCCACAGAAGGGGAAGGGCTTGTTACTGCTGGAGTTGGGGTGTTGGCTGGCCTCTAGGCCTCTGCTCATTTCCCAAATAGCCTCCACCACACTGTTTGGAAATGGTCTTTTTACTACTGAGTAGTGATGAGAGTCCAGACTCTACTGGGTCTCCTCTGACATTACTCAAGCAAGGAAAGGAATTATTACTACTTGATGAGGACAGAAACCCAGGATCTTTAGATGAGTTCTGCTGAGTACCAGATGTGGCTTGCTATTGCCCAGAGGGAGTTGAAACTCATGACTCCCCAATTAGCCCTCCAGTTCCACCCCAGAATCAGAATTTGGGAACATTGTTATAGCTAGCAATGATAGTTGTTTAGACATTCCACTGAGTCTTTACCAGTGTGGATGATAGAAATGCCAGAGGGTTTTTTTCCTTCCTGTGGTATTTGACTTTAAGGACTTTCTGCCTAAAAATTTTCTGTCTAACTAGGCTACTATTTCCCTCATCTTTTGGCTAGAGAAAGGAGGCTTTTCTTGGGACTTTCATTATCTGCTTTTATTGGCATTTCCAGAATCTTCTCTGGGATATGTAGGAAAAACCCATATTATTCCTTTTGTCCTGAAATCCCTAGGCAGTTTGCTTTCTTCTCTTCAACTTTCAGAAGCTTCTGATGTTTGTTTTATACTTATCAGGAAGAATAGGTACATGAAGTACATCTCTATTTTGCCAGAAGCGGTAATGTAAATTAGTATTTTAAATGATATAGTGTGAGGTAAGTGGCCACTGATGTTAGATCTTCAGAACTGTTAGTGAAGTTAAGACTTCTGCTTTTAAATGTTTTTATCATAGAACTTCTAGCCCTGAAATTTAATAACATTTTAAACATTAATAATAGGGTCACCTCTCTTAAGATTCATTTATGCTTTTTAATTTTAGTTCTATTACTTCTAAAACATTTAAAAGCAGTCCTCAATTTCATCACAGTGTTAGAGGCAAAAATGAAAATTTAAAGAAGTAAAGATTCTCTATAAAAATTTATGAAACTGAAGGACAAATACAGTCACATTATTGTCTTGAGAACACTGTATTTTTTCAATAATTTTAATAACTGCCTGATGTGAATTGGTCATTGATTTGAGTAACCTACTTCTCATAACAACCATTTTTTTTTAAAAAAAGAGAATAAATTCAAATACCAGAAGATTTTTATTACTTATTTCTTCTTTTGAATCTTTTTTTCTATCCCTTCTGAATATCTTTTCAGACTGCCTTGGTATAAAGTTCAAAGGTCATCTTTTGCCTGGACTATGACATTCTTTTGCTCTAATTTTTAATGTTTTCAAATGCATTTTTTGTGCATTGCATATTTTAGTTTTTATGGTAATATTTCTTTTATATTTTTGGTTCAGAAAAAAATGAAAATGTTTTTTAGATTTTAGTGGGGGTTTTTCTGTCAAATAAATATTTTTAGTATTTCTAGGTCACCGAATGAAAAAAGTATTTCCAAATATTTATCCCCAAATGTCATTTTATTCTTCTCTCCATTGTCTGTCTTTATATATTTTGGAAGAAGGGAACTGAAGATAAGAGAGAGGAGAATAAAGATAAGCTATGAGTCATTGAGGGAAAAAATTGGGAAAGCAAAAATACAAAGTATATAAAGATTCAAATACAAAGCATTATGCAACAATCAGTGATTTTTAGTTCAAAGTTAAAAAAAAAGGAAAGGAAAAAAAAAAAAAAAAAGAAAAGAAAAGTGTTATTTGCCAAATCCAGGAGGAGACTGGAGCAGTTCAGACATTTTTAGCAAATGATGAGTGCTGCAAGCAGTATTTTGTGATAACAGACATTGTGCAAAGCATTAATGGTTTACTCTTGCCTAAATTTTGTACAAATCTGCTCTCAAAATTTGAAAGGATAGGGAAAAAAGTGATGCATTTTCAGAGCTACTAGAGGTCATGAACAAAGTTTGTATAACTTGATACAATACAACATGTAGCTGTACAACTGACTGATGCATTCATGTATTGATGTCAGCTGCAGAATGATTACATAGCTAGAAGCCAGTCCTGTGAGAAAACCCCAGAGAAGCAAGGGGGAAAATGTGACCTAAAGGCACCATAAGAATTGTTCACATAGATAGCCAGATAACATGGTAACAAATTGTTCTGTTTTGTAGCAAGTAGAAGAACAAATGGTAAGTATTATTATTTGAGTTCCTGGTATTTATCAAGCACTTTATATAGCTAACTCATTTAAATCCTCATAACATATCTTACAGAATTTCAGAAAATTATATAATGCATACAAAGTTATACAGCTAAAGATAAGTGACAGAGCAAGATACGAATTCAAGTCTGTTTGCATTCTGTTTCTCCCAAGTTTATTTAAAATATTTTTTTTTATATCTAGGAATACCTTCTCCTTGATAAAAATTAAAATATTAAAGGTAAGGCTATAGTTCCTTCAAAACCACGTCCTATCCCATTAGTCTTTTTTCATCACCCTCCCCTCTTATTAGTGCTATACACACACACATAAACTACCACCCCCCCACCACCCCATGCCCCTATAGGTAGGAGATTATATAAATGTACCTATATATGTTTGCCACTGATATACATAAGAATTTCTCTTGTAGATTTTTTTCTATTAGTACATATTGACCCACTATACTCTTTTTAACTGTTACAAAATAATCCATAGATTGCAAATTGGTACAGTCACTCTGGAAAGCAGTATGGGGGCTCCTTAGAAAACTTGAAATGGAACCATCATTTGAACCAGATATCCTCCTCCTTGTCCTATATCCAAAGGACTTAAAATCAGCATACTACAGTGACACAGACACATCAATGTTTATAGCAGCTCAATTCACAATAGCTAGATTATAGAACCAAACTAGATACCCTTCAATAGATGAATGGATAAAGAAACTGTGATATATATACACAATAGAATATTACTCAGCCATAAAGAAGAATAAAATTATGGCATTTGCAGGTAAATGGATGGAGTCGGAAATCATCACGCTAAGTGAGATACACCTATCCAAGAAAACCAAAGGCCAAATATTTTCTCTGATAAGTGGATGCTGATTCATAATAGGGTGGGGGGAGTATTTATCAAGCAGTGGGTAAGGGAAGAATTGAGGAACTCTGAATTGAATAGAGGAAAATGAGGGGAGGGGAGTGGGGAGGAAAAAAAATGGTGTAATGAGACAAACATTACCCTGTGTACATGTATGATGACACGAATGGTGTGACTCTACATCATGTACAACCAGAGAAATGAAAAGTTGTACTCCATTTGTGTAACATGAATCAAAATGCATTCTGCTGTCATGTATAACTCAATAGAACAAATGATAAAAAAAAGCCCACAGTATAGTTTAGCTTAATTTATATAACCATACTACCACTGATGAACATTTAAACAGTTTTCAGTTTTTCATTATTAAGAGTTAGTTTCTCATTATTAATGTTGAGTGATACCAAAGTGTACACACCCTTTTCACCAAAAATTAGAATTATAGTCATAATAGTCATATGGTCCAAGCTCTTTCTGTTACTTAAACCATTTCATTACATCATCCCAGACATGGAATACCTATAAAAACTTACACTGAGCAGCAATAATACCACTTATGATAACTCTGAAATAATATCTGAATACTTACTATGTTTAAGTAAGTATTATGTTTAATGCTGAATTGGCATTTTGGAGTCAGTGAGTTAATACTTTCTCTTAATGAAAACAAAAATAATACCTTACATTTGAATTAATTTTATACTGTTTTATGGTTTCTTAGTCCTTCCTCATAGAATTGGATAAATATCAAAATTGACCCTATTGGGAACCTCAAGTCTCCATATTAATTTCCTTCAAATCCTTGCCTGTAACTTGAACTGCATGTGCATGGGGGGATATAACTTCAAGGAACACAGTTAGGAAACAATAGGATGCTGATGAGCTGAGGAGAGATTTTAGCATGTGCCCACTACAGAATCTGCCTGTTTCCCACTTCTGCAAACCTTAGAAATAAAGACCACATCCAGAACTAAAATCTAAGACAATAACTGGACTAATGATAAGGGCTAGATCTAAGGACAAATTCAAATAAAGACACTCTAAGTGTTTAAAAAGTCTCAAAGTTCAGGATGATCTGCCAGTAATTTAACTGTTAGAACAAAACACACCACTTTCAGAGAAAAATAATAAAATCCAGCATTTACAACTCTGGTTATATACAAGGTTCAGTTAGTAATACAATAGTACTAGATATGTGAAGAAACTGAAATATATTACCCGTAGCTAAGAAAATAATTAAATAACCACTAGAGCACTATTTGACCTAGAAATTGTTAGATAAAGACTGAAAACATATTCTACAGGTAAAGGTGGATATAATGTGTAAAAAGAGAGATTTTAATTAGATAAAAGAAAAAATAGAAATAATACATCAAAATGAGCATTTTTCTTTCCTTGAATTATTTAAAAGTCAATAGACACTTCAAAACAATAATGTATTTTGGGTTTTATAACATACATACAGTTAAGATACATCTCAATATCTTTTCATTGTGGAGTTCTTACATTTATATGAACTGATATAATTTTCATTAAAGACAGATTATGATATGTTAAGTGTTCACATTAAAATTCCTATAGTGACTTTTAAAATGACTTTTTTGTTTTATTTTTACTTTTAATTGGCACAACATAATTACACCTATTTATAGGGCACAAAATGATGTTTTAGTTCGTGCATATATTTTTAATGATCAAATCATGGTGATTACACATTTAACATTTATTCATGATGAGAACATTCAAAACTCTTTTCTAGCTATTTTTAAACAGTATATATTGTTAACTATAGTCATCCTACTCTTACTATGTGATAGAACCCAGAACTTGTTCCTCCTAACTATAATGTTATACACACTGACTAACCTTCCCCTACCCAACCTCCAGTCACCACTATTGTACTCTCAAATTCTACAAGATAATTCTTTCAGATTCCACAAGTGAGATCATATATTTGTCTCTCTATGCCTGGTTCATTTCACTTAATGTCCTTTGGATTCATCCATGTGGTTGCAAATGAAAGGATTTTGTCCTTTTTGTGGCAGAATAGGACTTAATTGGATATATATTAAGTTGGCCAATTCACCAATTTTTTTTATCAGTTCATACAATGATGGATATTTACATTGATTCCATATCTCAGTTATTGTAAATTGTGCGACTTATTTTTAAAAACATACATGGGTATAGATATAGTAAAACAGACAAAGGAATAAATCAGGTAGAACAATAAAATATCTTCATTAACTCAAAGTAAACAGAAAAATAGAGTTTCAAAATACACAAGCAAAAACCTATTCTGATCAACTTTGTCAATAAACATGACAACTTAAATGAAACAAATTCCTTGGGAATAAAACCACATACCCTAACATAAGAAGAAATTGCTTTTATGTTTACACCTATGATCTACTTCAAATTAAGTTTTATAAATGGTGTGAGGTAGGGATCAATGAAATTTAATTCATAAATTAAAACCCACCCATTATGGAAAACTCCAGACTGACACTACTTCACTGGTGAATTCTAGTCATACATTTAAGGAAGAAAAAATACTCAACTTATATGAACTCTTGCAGAAAATGGAAGACGGAATTTTTCCTAACTCAGAATAAACTTTTACAAAAAAAATAACAGGAACCTTCTAGAGAGGTAATTATAGACAAATGTCCCTCATGTACATAGGCAAAAATCCCTAACAAAATTCTGCAAATTGAGTTATCAATATGTAAAAAGACTAATATAACAAAACTGGAAGTATCCCAGGAATGCAAGGATGGTTTGACTTTCAAAATCAAACACTGTAATTTACTACATACTCATGAGAGAGTTAAAAGAGATATAATCAACTTAGTTTCAGAAATAGCAATAATCAAAATTCAACTCATGTATAGTAATTGACTCTCAGAAAATTAAGAATAGAAGGATCTTTCTCACCTCATCTATTTAACATTATACTGGAGTCCTAATCAGTGTTACAAGGCAAGAAAAATTATAAAGTCATGAAGACTGAAATAAAAGAAGTAAAATGTCATTATTCACAGATACCATAATGGTTTATGAAGAAAATCTTAAAGAATCTGCAAAATGACTATTAGAAACTAATAAGCAAAGTTAGTAAAAATTAAGAATTATACCTAAATATTAAAAAGTTAGCATGTATCTACATTACATTGCAGCGATTCCCCTTCTAGATGTTTTCTTAAGAAAAAAAATGAAAACATACCTTAAACTTTTTTTTTTATGGTCTTCTAGCAGCTTTATTCTTAATAGCTCTCAAGTAGAAACATTCAAAATGCTCCTAAAAAGGAGACTGAATAAATAAATTGTGGTATATTCACAAATGGAATACTATATATGCTATATATTATACAACAATGAGCTACGGATACACACATTATGGGTGTTTAAATTTATAAGAAATCATGGAACTTCACACTTAAACATCTGTGTGTTTATACCCCCATAAAAACATTTAGTTGTACTTTTTTGATTTGACTTCTGAGGCAGAGATGTTAAATGATATAGCAAATGAGCTACAAGAGTTTAAAGTACAACATTTTCTCCACTGTAAATAATGATACTGTGTGCTACATATATGGAGAAATTCTGAACAATATAGACTTTAGCCATATATTTCACATAACATTCTGCTGAAGATAGGGCAACAATTCAATTAACTTGTAGATCTTAATGTAGTGTAATTCTTGATTTACAAGAACTGCCTTGTTTTATTAATTTATTCATTAATTCATTCAACACATGTGTTGAGTTCTTACCACATGTCAATTACTCTCTTAGATTCTGATGATAGAGTAGTGAAAAAAATAAATGAATAAAAATCTGTTTCTCATGGAAATTGCATTATAATTGGAGAGACAGGCAAAAACAAGATGTACACAGCATGTTAGATAAGAATAGGATTAAGAACAAAACAATGGAGACAGTCTCTTTTGGGGAACACCCTGAAATATGTGAAGGAGATAGGTATATAAATATCTAAGGAAAAACTTTCTAGGCAAAAGGAAATGCAAGTGCAAAGATTTAAAATGGGAACATGCCTAGGCTCAGGGAATAGAAACACGGGTGTCCAGAGTAAAGCAAATGAAGACAAAATTAGTAGGAAATGAGATCAGGGTATTATTCTTATTATATAGGTCCTTGTTCACTTTTTTTCAGTGTGATTTGTGAGTACCACACGTATTTTTATTGGTTTTATTTTTGCTTGGGTGGCAATAATAACTAAGTAAAAGTAATCATGTTCTAGGGGCAAAAAGCTTTTTTAAAAATTTTTTTTAATTGTAGATGGACATATACCTTTTTTCCCCCCTATTTATTTATATGTGATGCTGAGGGTCAAACCCAATGCCTCACATGTGCTAGGCAAGCAAGCATTCTACCACTGAACTACAACCCCAGTCCCCATAAAGCTTTTTTCTCTATAGAACCACTACATCCTTAGCTCATTAATGGTAATCAAGTTTTAATTTTAAGACACATATCAAAATCAGAATGCTACCTGTAGAGGCTCAACAAATGACTGGCCTCTAAGAAAGCTCATAAGGTGACTTTTGCCTTCATGGAATCACCTCTGAGTCAAAACTGCTTTTTAGCTTTGTGAACTTAGAAACATTAACTTGTTAGTGTCTCCATCAGGTAATCATGGAAAGATGTTGGTATCATTTACAAGTAACTGATATATAAAACTCAAATGCCCATTTATTAATTTAAAATAATAAATCTTTCAAGGAAACCAGGTACCCTAAGGCAGTCATTAATGCTGCTTCTTCCTGTAGGGAAAATATTGCTTTGGAAGCCACATTATCACAAGGTTGATTAGTGATCATGGCACTTGTGCCAGTCACCTGAGTGTGAGTGTTCTTAACCTCTGGCTCTGGGTGCTCAAGTTGCCAATCTCCAAAACAAAGCTATACTTGTCAGATAGTTCCAGGATAGAACTCCCAAAACATGCTTCCTTCTTCACTTGCCTATTTTTTTAATACCCTCTTTATAAAACCCTCCCAAAGATATATTTTTCCTTTAGATGTATTAATGCCTTCCTGAAGTCCAAGTATGATTAGTAAGCTAGTTCTACTAATGGGACTCTGCACATCTTTGTTCTGAACCATTGTGTATTAATTTCATAGCTTAATTATTGGAGGATAATTTTAGAAGTGGGCCAATTTGCAACTGACCAAATTTACTAACCAAAAATTTGTTCTATTTATTTTATTACTATTAATACATCTGATAAACATGAATATAAGCCTATTTGGTAACCATATTTTATTAAAATATTTTATTAGATTTTATATATATGTATATATAGAGAGAGAAAGAGAAAGACTGGATATAATATGTATCAATGGATACATGACCTCTTGAATATATTAAATGTATTTAAAACTTCTTTTGGATAAAGTTTCATTATTTCATATATTTCAAATTATACTAATGTATTTCTAATATTTTAAGGTTGTTTAATTTTTTTGTCAATAGATCAACAAGCCTAGTTCACCAGTTGGAATAAATTATCTAAATTTTCAGAAATAACAAAAACTGAAAACTTAAAATGATATATAAAAGTTTATAGCAATTTATGCGAAATGTTAGTTGACAGATTCTCACTTTGTTTTTACTGCAGTATTTTTAAATTCTTAGATTGTTTCTCTTCTGGTTTCTCTGCTGCTGCTGCAGAAATGTATTTCAACATAATTAGTTTCCTTTGCAATTCTGTATATTTTATTTTATGCATTTAACAAACATTCTGCGAAGGAATCCATAGTCTTCTTTATATTGTCAAAAGAACCCATGGCAAAATCAAGGAAAAGAACTCCTAGGCTAAGGAAGAAGTTGGGAAAAAAAGAGAGAAGCAGAGAGGAGATTCAGCAAATAGCCTGATCTGGGTCCTGGTAGGAAGAAAACCTGAGGGTAGAGAGAGGGCGCGGGGTCCTAAGGCCTCAGAAACTAAGAAGCTTGGCTGCCGATAGCCCTCTTAGACTGTAAGTATGGTTTTGTCAACTCAGCTATTTTAATCCATTTGGTGAATTAGCATTTTGACAACTTGATTCTTCTTTGAACTGACCAAAAACCACCTTCCTGATGTGCTAGAGCACCCCTAAAATATATAAAATAGATAGCTTTCTTAAGTCTTTTATTTCTTTCATTGTATTGGTTCATGTAAAAATAGGTGTTTTGCTGTAATGAGATATCACTTCACATCCCTAAGGATAGCCAAGACCAAAAAGAAATAACAGTAACAAGGATGTGAAGAAATTGGAACCTTCACACATTATTAGTGGGAATGTAAAATGGTAGAGTCATTTTGGAAAATAGTTCTGGCATTTCTTCAAATGATTAAACATGGAGTTATCATATGCATCAATCAGTTTTTCAATGCTGTGACAATACCCAACAAGAACAACTTAGAGGAGGACAAGTTTATTTTGGGCTCAGTTTCAGAGATTCAATCCATAGTCAGCGGACTCCAGTATTGTGGGCCTAATATGAGGCAGAATATCATGGCAAAAGGGTGTGGCAGAGGACTGCTACTCAGTTCATGGCATGTAGGAAGCAAAAAGAGTGGGGAGTCAGGGACAAAATCTAATCTCCAAGAGCATGCCCCAGTGACCTATGTCTTCCAGCCACACCCCACCTGCCTACAGTTAACCACCTAATAATCCATTCAAATTATTCATCCAAATGGATTGATCAGGTTACACCTCTCCTAATGTACTCATTTCACCACTGAACATGCCTGAATTGCTGAATACCATGAGCTTTTCAGGGGACACCTCATATCATGACATATATTGGTTATATGGTATTATCAAGTGATAATGTCATGTGACATACTGATTCTACTCGTAGGCATATGCCCAAGAAAGGTAAAAACATACCCATAAAAACACTTGCATGTAAATGTTCATTGCAACATGATTCATAATAGCTAAAAAGTGGAAACAAATCAAGCATCCATCAACTGATGAAGTGGATAAATAAAATGTGGTAGATTATATAGTAGGCTATTATTTAACAGAATAAAGAAATGAAGTACGATACATGCTCACCACAACCCTTAAAACATTATGCTAAGTGAAAGAATTCAGTCACAAAAAAACAACATATTGTATGATTCCATTATAATGAAATGTAGGCAAATTTATATAAAGAGAAAGTAAATTAGTGGTTGCCTAGTGAATAGGGTGAGGGTAGGCGAAGGGGAAACTGTTAATGGGTACTTCAGTTCTTTAGGGTATAATGAAAGTGCTCTAAAATTGATTGTGGCAAAGGTTGTTCAACTCTGTGACCATATTAAAACTCATTGAATTGTACACATTAAAGGATGGATTCTATGGTTGTAAGAAACAAAATATGTGTGTTCCTTGTATAGCCAACATTGAAAATCAGGAATTTTGACCTTTTATTTTTTTGTGGAAGTACACCACAACCTTCTCAATTTCTGTTGTGCTTTATTGCCTTGTGGTGTTATCGTTTGTCTGGCTCAGCATAAATACCGATTCCCTTAATAGTTAATAAACAAACTACATTATCTCTTAGATCTTTAGATCGATGTATGGTTCTATTTCAGTGAACCACTGGATACAGGAAATGGAATCATTTCTATTAACTGGTGGCAAGAAAAAAATTAGACAAATTAAATTTAACAGTTCAATAGTTCGAAGAACAATTTGTGAATTGGGCAGCTCTCAGAACCAGCAGAGGTTCAGGAGCTCCTTTCCATAATGTGACAAAATGGTAGCATTTCTAGACAAAATGGAAGTGAGGTGCAGAAAAACTTGATTGGTTGACCTTATTTGAACATGATCTGTTGGCAGCCTGTGACTGAGTTATGGTGACTGTAATTGTCTGAGACTCAGCTATTTGTTGCAAAAGTATACTCCTAAGTTAGGTTCTCTATTAGTTTATATGCTGTATTAGTCAGTTTTTCATCACTGTGACCAAAATACCTGGCAAGAATAACTTAGAGGAGGAAAAATTTATTTTCGCTCAAGTTTCAGAGGTCTCTGTCTACTGTCCTCTGACTCCATTGCAGAAACATGGCAGAAAACCATGGTGGAGGACACCTGCTCAATTCATGGCAGTCAAGAAGCTGCTGGGCAGGAGGGGGGCAGGAGAAGAAAAGAGGGGAGAAGGGGCCAGGGAGAAAATAAACCCTTCCAGGGCATGTCCCCAGTAACCTACTTCCTTCAACTAGGTCTGACCTCCATTCATCTATCAATGGATTAATCCATTAATGAGGCCAGAACCCTCAGGATCCAATATTGCCTAAAAGCCTCACCTCTGAACCTTGCTGCATTGGGAACCAGGCTTTCAGCACATGAGGTTTTTTTGTTTTGTTTTGTTTTGTTTTTTTGGAGGGAGGCACATTCCAAATCCAAACCATTCCACATACTAAGTTAAGGTGCAGTTTAGAGAAGAGAAGCAGCCTCACAATAAATTTAGTTTAATTTAATGCTAGGAACTGCCTTGAGAAGTAGGAAGGTATTCCATCAAGGAGCTTTACTTGGGTTCAGTTCTCAAACACCATCAGCACTTGCTACCTATGAAAGCGTGATCAAATGACTCTTTGATCTTTAGTTTCTTCATGAAAAATGAGGATAAGAATACCCTCCTCCTAAGGTGTTATGAGAATTTAATTATATGTAGAAAGCTTGCAGTGCAGCATCTAACTTGCAATAAGTATTGAATAAATAGTTATCACACAATTACTGTTTATATTTATTATCATTATTATTTACAACAAATAGTTTTAAATCAAATGCTTTCCTCTTAGAGTAGTCAAAATATCCTTTATGGCTGTTGACTGTTCTTCTCAAGCCCTGTTGATGTGTATTGTTCTTATCACAGGTACAACATAAGAGATATGATGCAATTCTTAAGCGTTTGCATTGTCAGGTGAACAAGCTTCAGTCAAATAGAAGACAATGGCAATGGAACATTCAACAACTGGAAAAAACTGCAGCTGAACTGAGAAAATGTGTTGGAATGAAAGAGTAACATTGTCATCTGGCAACGTGGAACACAGACCATGACAACAAATATTTTGGGACAGAATTTTAAGAAAACCCTTTGGTTGCTTAACAACCAGTGTCCACTGGCAGAGGCCTGTCTTAATGACAGATGTATTTTCCCTTTTTTGAATCAGTTATCTGTTGTTAAATTATCTTCCAACCATACAATGGATAGCACTAGATAGATAAGAGTAATGCTTACAGGAAAATAGTGGAAGAAACTGTGTGAATATTTCAAGCATGCATAATATATTATGCTTACATTTTAACAATGTTGTATTCACTACCCTACAAAATAAACATTTAGAAGAAGAGAAACAATCGAATTTTCAATAATTTAAATTGTTGAGATAGTAAAAATGGTTGTTTTCAAACTTTTTATTAGATCATGCTTTTTACTGCTGCCTTCATAGGAGCTCATAAATATTAATATTCACAATAATGTTGTTATATGTTTAATGCTTCAGATATTTCACTCAGATTTCTCTTTTATCCAGAAGGTAGCAATCATTTTTCTTTCTTATTAAATAACATATTTTAGGGTATTGCAATGCATAATATTTTTTGTTCATTTTTCTGTCTATAAATTCTTTATTACTACTGTGACTAAAGTTACAACATCATGTAAGGCAAACATACAAGCGAGCTCTTGAAAGAAGTGTTAACAAGTATAGACAAACATTTTTTTTCTCCTAGAAAAGTAAATATTATGTCCATGGCAATTGATCAGATGTTAACTTGTTCTTTTGAAATAAAGATGCTCCCTTTCATGATTACATTGAGTCAGATACTTAGAAGCAAAAACAAAATATTAATTATTAAAGATACTGTTTTAAATATTCACTCGTAGGATTAAATTATTTCAAAGCAACATCAAAAGGACATTTCAAATCCTTTTTCTCCTCACCTTTCTATGTGTCTTAGATTCAGTAAGAGTGTAGTTGATACAAAACCTGATATAAATAATCTCATTATGTCTGACATTAATAGTCTTATCATGGCTTAGCATGGCTTACTATGGTTAACACTTCAAATGGCTTATCCTGTAACATAATCAGCTTTGGTCCATGACTCAGAAACACAGCTACAAATGAAAATGGTTAAACCTACAGATTGTAAGGAGTATCCTCTATGTTTAGCTGGAGATAAGGTTGAACCAGATGCTGATCATATAAGTATATTTTAATATAATTTCTGTTAAGAGTTCTTACATTTATACTTCATAATTTTAGCTATAGCTTATAGAAGAAAATTTTACTAAACTTTTTAAGTTTATAATGAGATTCAAAATATTTGTACATGACAAATAAGACTTTGAGTTATTGTTTCAGAAAAATCCAATGTGAAAGAACTGAGTAAATTAGGTGAAGATGGATAAGAACAAAAAAAGAGGCAGATAGATCCAAGAGTGCACACAGATTACAAGTTATTGGAGACTTATTGACAGAAGCATGGACTGACAGAAGGATGACAGCAAGACTAGTAAATTCATAGCAACGTGGGTCGGTGGGGAGCTTGAAGAGTGGCTTTCATGCAAGTCAAAGTATACCTGGATTTACCTCAAGCTAATACCAAAGATGTCAGGCATATTCCTGGAACTGACAGTGCCAGTGTCTGGTCATAAATTTCACATGCCTCTCTAGTGATTTTGTTTACCTATCATCTGCTGGAAAACTATGTAGGGAAAACAGGGCAAGGTTTCTCAGAGGCAACCATGGTGACTTCAATTCAAGATGGTTGCAGTCAGGTCAAGCTGGTTCCTTACAGTCATATGTGTGAAAGTTTATTTTAAAATAAAGATAAAAAGCATGTAGTATTGGGTGTGGTGGTGCAGGTCTGTAATCCCAGTGGCTTGGGAGGCTGAGGCAGGAGGATCATGAGTTCAAAGCCAGCCTCAACAAAAGTGAGGTGCTAAGCAACTCAATGAGACCTGTCTCTAAATAAAATACAAAATAGGACTGGGGATGGTGCTCAGTGGTCAAGTGTCCCTGAGTTCAATCCCCGGTACCTCCCCCACAAAAAAGCAATAGGTCTAATCTACTTCAGATAATACAATTTTTTAAAAATATCATTTATAATTAATGCAACTATTTTTAATTTTGTAGCAGTTAAATTATTTGAAAGAAAGCATCTTTCCTCTCTTTCTAATCTTTAAAACGATTTCAGATAATGGAAAGTTTAATATTAATCAAAAAGAACTAAAGCATGAGGTGACCTCAAACCTAATGATATGATATTTTAACCCCATCATAAAGCCCAAGGTTGGAAAATTGAAGTTATTTATTTTTATTTCTGTAAAACCTAGCTTAGAATATGACATCTTCAGCCTAGTGTTCTGTTACTCTTTTCTGTTACTATAACAACATATCTGAGGCCATTCAGTGATAAAGAAAAGAAGTTTAGTTAGCCCACAGGTTGGGAGGTCAAAGTCCACCAGCTCTGGCAAGGGCAAGGGTCCCTTTTGGCTACATTACCTCATGGCAAATGGCATCATGGTGGGAGCATGTGTAGGAATGACAGATCACATTGCAAGATGGGAATCTAAAGAGCCACTAGGGACTAATAGAGATCCTAGGAGAACTACGCAATCCCCAAGGACCTAAGGGCCTTCCACTAGGGCCCATCTCTTAAAGGTCCCACCACTTCAAGACTACACACAGAGGACCAAGCCTCCAACATATGAACCCTTTGGGTACACAAATGATATACAAACTGTCTCATGGTCTTTCTCACATATTTCTGGTTTTAAACTCTTTCTCCTTGGGGTAAACACACAGTTCATCATTCTCATCCTCATTTCCTTCTCCTTAGAAATGGTAAGTTCCTGGGGATTTAAATTGCTTTGTCATCAGGGGCAAGGCTTGCATCTAAGTGCCAGTCACTGACGTCACTGACCTCTGCAGAAATATAATCCATTCTTCCTGGTCTTGAGCATCATCTTCTGTCAGTGTTGTACCTGAAGGTCTTTTCTCTAGTCAATGCAATCAACTTCCTTGTCCAATTATGAGTCTTCTAAAGCTATGCTTTAAGAATATTGCTTTTACCACAGACTTTAAAAAGTCCTAATATGAAGCTTAAAGATAGTGAATAACTCCTTAATTCTCAACAGTATGTGTCTTCATCCTGGCGTGCTAGGTGCTATTACCGAAATGATCAGGAAAATGTAACTAATACAAGGAAGCCGAGGGAGGAAAAAACCCACAGTTAATACCTCATAATATTACACATGAAATCTATAGGCAAATTAGAACTGCTATCTCAAAGTATTACTACATATGCAAGCTGTGGGAAAATCAATGGGCCAATGTTAAGAAATTGATATTTACTTTTAAGCCATATCTTAAAACCTTAGAGAGCATCAGATATTTTACATATTAAACACAGTCACATTAACCATCATGGAAACTTCCATGGTGAATATAAATGGCCAACATGTTATCTTTCAGGCCATGTTTCTTGTAGTCAATTGATTAGTCATGCTATTTTCCAAAACACTACTGATAGGAAATAACAACACTAAACAACAGTAATGTGCTCAGTAACTATGCTATTTCATATTTGGCAAATTTTGTACACTATTTTATTGAATTCCTAAAATAATGGTTTAAGGTATATATTATTATCCCTGATTTATAGACGGGGAAAATGAAGCTAGACAGGTAATGCAACTCGCCTAAGATCTAATCACAGCTCATCCAGGCGGAGTTGAAATTCAAAGTCCTACTTTAGTTACATGGCACTACAAGAAAATAATTCTAAGGGTAAACTTCAACTGTATTATGAACTAGAAATAATTTTTTCTATTTTTCACCTGTCATTTTGATAGACTTTGAAGCATAAATGGATTTAATCAAAGAGAAATTTTATGGTTTAAAATAATCAGCACTGAAATGCATAGGTAATACTACATTAAGTAAGGTATCTGAAAAAATTTTTGGTTAAAAAAATAGAATTCCATTTATAAATAATGCTTTGGAAGCTTTTGAAATTCACACAGGAAATTGCAATTGAAAACTCAGTTCCTTATCTTATACTGAATGTGGAATTCACTGTTCATCCATAAAACTTATTAAAGTGCTATATTAATACTATAATGAATTGGGACTATTGGAAGTGGTAGTCCTTAATTTGGAAGAATGTGTGGTTTTGATTTGCTAGTTGCTCATATTTTACTTGTTCATATGTTCACCATTATGTTTTATTTTTCATTAAGTTAGTAATGATTACTAAAGCTAATGATCAGAAGATAGAAGTTATGTGCCTATCACAAATAACCTATGTTATTTGAATTCATAATATCCTTCTAAGGGAAATGTTTTTCTTTGCTGATAAATTTGGCAATGTAAGAAACAGGTCTTCTATATGATATTAGCTACCGTATAATACTGTTTCTTGAATATTACTGAAGTATAACCAAAACCAAGAAAAATAATTTAAAATAGATACTAATAGCACAATAGATTTATTCAGTACATAGCTAAGAATGGGATGCTCCAAATTGCTTTTTCTTTTTTGTAATGTTCCATTTAAATGATGGCTGTGAGCTCTAAATCTTTAGAAAAATAAAAATAGCATATGAATTGGTAATGACAGGGTTGCTGTTTACATAATCCAGTGAAGACTGACATGAAGTAATGAGACTTCAACCTCTTAATTAATGAGAAGATGTATTCCAAAAGCAAAAACCAGAGTTCGTGAGAGAAATCGTTTTAAAAGGCTTCTTAACCAGAAAGCTCTCTGGCATAAAAATCATGTCAAAATTGGAATAAAACACTTAAATTACAGAAATTTGCCAGCATTGCTCAATCACATAGCCCAAGGTAATTTAGAGGCAGTGATAATACACTGTCAGGCTAAGATATAAACTTTCCAATAATTTTTTTCCTAAAGTAAAGAAGTCAAGACACATCATGTACTTCATCTGCTAATATTTATTGTTCCCCAGACATTACTCTACATAGAATAGACCCATGTGAGCCCTGTGCTTGTTAGAGATGTCTCCTTAAGGTGTTTTCAAAACTGTTTCTACCTGAATCTATAGTCCTTCTTTGTGTATGTGACATGGAAAAAAATAGCAAGCCAAAAATTTGCCTGTATTGTTTTGTCTTCCATGACCTGCATTAACTACCTCATGCACAGATCTAGCCAGAT
The DNA here is from genome assembly GCF_902686455.1 of Sciurus vulgaris. Classification (NCBI taxonomy): domain Eukaryota; kingdom Metazoa; phylum Chordata; class Mammalia; order Rodentia; family Sciuridae; genus Sciurus; species Sciurus vulgaris. The sequence continues at coordinate 141,572,697 of NC_136464.1, read as the reverse complement.
GTCTGTACATCTACTTGGCTGCAAATATCACACAATTTTCTCATCCACCTTTTCCAGAGACTGACAGCCACTTCAAGTGTCTGTCATTCCTTAAAGTGAGACCTCTGAATGTACCTCCATAGCTTAAATGTACTATTGACTTTGCTGGAGAGCTGGATAACAGATACTTTAATTTTAATTTGTGGCTCATATAAATTTGCATAAAATTCTCAAAAGACCCATTTTTTCCTAACCTTTCACTTATTTAGATTAATCATCTAAGCCTTTCAGTCTCAATCTGTCAATGTAGTTTACCCATGCACTGTTTAATAATTAGTGTAATTCCCTCATGTTTCTTTTATCTATTTGCATCAAAAATGTCACTTCCTCATTCAGATCTTTTCTTTTTCTGTCCTTGAACATCCATAAATTGCATTGCCTTCAGACTCCAATTCTCAGTTTTTGGAACTCCAACACTTAATCCACTGTTCTAAAGTAAGATCCCAAACAATGAAAACAATTTCTTCATTTCCAACTGCCTTATGCAAGAGAATCTACCTTTACTTCAAAATGCTTCACAAAAAAAAGCTTTTTCTGAAACGTTACTGTTCTGCCCAGATCCTCTCAGATCTTGTTTTTATCCTTTCCAAACAGCCCTCTCCCTATTGAGGCATAATTTTACCTCCAATTGCTCTTTTCTGGGACTTTCTTTGGAAGGTTTGCTACCCTCAAAAGGACTTTACCTGATACTGCAACTTGGCTTTGCTTTTTTTTTTTTTTTTTCCTTACCAGTCTTCCTTCCCTTTCTGATTTCCTGATTTCTCCTGGGAAGACTTTAATAACAAACCACTCACTCAGGATCTGAGTCGACTTGGGAAATCCCAAACTTAGCCACCTTGTGAAAATAATCACACAATGAAATCTTAATTTTCAAGAGATGACTATTATTCTATTCCTGTTTCTCCCTCATCCCAGATCAATTCCACTCACAGTAGCAGACAAAAAAAGAAAAAGAAAAAAGGAAGAAAAGAAAAAAATGAAGGAATAAGTTAGGAAAAACTTTAGCACCATTCAAATCTAATCACCGTTCCTCTCCTATCTGGTTAATTTGATATGATTTATTCACTTAAAAAAATCATGCCAAAGCCACAAATTTTATTTCATGTATTTAGTCTTAGTGGTGACTAAGAGTACACTATTAGCCATCAAAATATAAAATCACTATTTTGCATTGTTAATCTTTTTTATGTTAATGTCCTTAGGAACTACCAGGTTTCTATAAACAACAAATTCAATAAATAAACCTTGATTCTGTAACTCCAAGGTGAAAGTTTAGGATATTTTTTCAACTGTGTTGAGGTCAAATGAAATTAGACTGATTTACTAGAAGAGTCAAACAACCAGACAAAAAGGTGATATTTGAGGAAAATATTCTGGCTACTTTCAATTCTCATTAGAACACAAAGACAGGGTCAGACACAGGAGTAAATCATGTGCGTATCTACAGATCTTATGTCATCATCTAATCATCCTGGTTCTCACTAACCATTCTGTTCTATCTTTTCTATGTTTAAAATTAGCAGTTCTCCCCTTTGGTCATTTGATGTTCCAGCTCAAGAACACTAGAAAAGCTGTTTGATACAGATCAAGAGCTATCAACTCAGAAAATTACAAGGACATGTGGAACTACAGGACAAAATTTTATAAAATGTCATAGTATGAATATGCATTTGTCAGCATTTGTCATCACATTACAGACAATTTATAGCAACATTAAGAGCATTTATTATTGGGCTGGGCTGTAGCTCAGTGGTAGAGCATTTGCTTCCCATGGTGAGGCCTTGGGTTCAATCCTTAGCACCACGGGGTTTGGGGGGAAGAGTATTGATTGTTAATAAAAACATACTACCTTCCTGAAAACTTTATAATGTCAAAACTTAAAATTAGTAATAATTTATCAAAAACAACAGTGTTGTGAAAATAATTTTATTTAGGTTAAAGTCAATAGAACCTTTTTTTGGATTGACTGGAAATATTTGTAAACATTGATGTTGTTAGCCCTCAAAATTTGTAGCTTATGTATAAATACTTTTAAACTGCTACACAATGTTGCATACTTGCAGAAGTAGGGGACAGCCACAGGAGAAAATTTTTAATATCAACTTTTGTTACATAGCCTAAAAAAGTTCACTAACACGAATTAGGGCTGATAACAGGAAATGGATACTGAAAAACTCTAAACATTTCACATTATCACTTCTCTAGGTTAGGTATCTGCAAAAATAAGTATGACACCATTCTCTCCTTTCTGGAGGTCAATTTAGTTGCCAGAGAGACACACACACATGTGTATAATAGACTCAAATAAATCTTAGAACATCCTGTAACAGAAGCATAAACCAAGCCCTTATTGTATTTTGGAAACACAAAATATGGAGCAATTAATTCCAACTGGGGAGGGGTTGGTTAAAAGAAGAGATGACTTTTGAAGTTTGCTTCAAAGCAAATTCTCTTTGTTAAAGTTTTCATAGATGTTTCCACTCATTAGACTCTGAAAGCTCCTATTTCCCTTTGCATCTCTGCCAACTTACAGACACCTGGCACAGATAGGTACTCTGATGTATGTTGAATGAATTCATGAATAAGATAACCAACCAATCATTCAACTACCAGTCTTGTTATGAAAATCTCTCAACCTTTGTAACTGAAATCTCTCTTAGATCTAATTTTATTGTTATATTATTGCTTGATTAAAAAAAAATTTAATTGAGCCTGTAATGCTTATTCTAAAAAGAAGGAAATTTAAAAAATCTTTCCTTGGGCACAAAATCAATTTCATAAATGAATAGTAAACACTTATTTTTTAATTAGAGTATTATAGTTATACATAGAAGTTGGGTTCATTTTGACAAAATCATACGTGCATGGAATTTGATTTACTTCATTGCAATCCCCACTCCCCTCCTTTTCCTCCCCTTATCCCTCCCTCTATTCTACTGATATTCCTTTCACTCATTTATTCATTTATTTTTGATTGGTGTTTTCTGTATGTACATAAGTTGAAATTCCCTTTGGTATATTTACATATACACATAACAGATTTTGTTAAATCGCTTTCTCATTTCCTGCCCTTTTCCATCCCTCTTCCCTCCCTCTTGATCTTCTACTCCGCTGATCTTCCCTATATTTTTATAATATCAGATCCCCCATCACTTTTTTTATTTTGCTCTAGCTTTCACATAGAAAACACTTGATCCTTGATTTTCCGAGTTTCCCTTATTTCACTTACCAACAAATACTGTAACTTCATTCTTCTTTATGACTGAGTAAAACTCCATTTTGTATGTATACCACATTTTCTTAATCCAATCATCTGATGGGCATTTGAGCTGTTTCCATAATTTGGCTATGTGAATTGTGCTGCTATAATCACTGAAGTGACTGTACCCCTATAGTAAGCTAATTTTAGTTCTTTTGAATGAATACCAAGGAGTAGGATAGTTGGATCATATGATAGTTCTATTCCTAAATTTTTGAGGAATCTTCATACTGCTTTTCAGAGTGATTGTTCTAATTTGCAGTCCCAACAACAAAGTTTGAGCATACCTTTTATTCCACATCCTTGTCAGCATTTATTATTATTTGAAGTGGATAATTGCCATTCGGATTGCAGTGACATGAAATCTTAATGTAGTTTTGATATATATTTCCCTGATTGCTAGAGATGTTGAATTTTTTTATATATTTGTTGGTTATTTGTATATTTTCTTTTAAGAAATGTCTATTTTGTTCTTTTGCTTATTTATTGATTGGGGTTTTTTTTGGTGTTAAGATTTTTGAGTTCTTTATATATTCTAGATATTAATACTCTGTCAGAGAAGTAGCTGACAAAGATTTTCTTCCATTCGGTAGATGCTTTCTTCATGTTCTTACTTTCTTTGATGTGAGGAAGTTTTTAATTTGATGGCATCCCACTTATTGATTCTTGGTTTTATTACTTGAGTTTTGTGTGTGCCTAACAACAATACAATGGAGTGTTGTCCCTATGCATTCTTCTAGCAATTGCAAAGTTTATGGTCTAATTCCCAAGTCATTGATCCATTTTTATTTGACTTTTGTGCAGGGCGAGAGATAGGGATTTAGTTTTATTCTTCTACACATGGATAGTTCTGTTTTTCCAGCACCATTTGTTAAAGAGGCTATCTTTTCTCCAACATATAGTTTTGGCACCTTTATCAAGTGTCAGATGGCTGTAAGTATGTGGATTAGTCTCTGTGTTTTCTATTCTATTCCACTGGTCTTCATTTCTACTTTTATGTTAATATGTCAATACCATGCTGTTTTATTACTATTGCTCTATACTATAATTTGAGATCAAGTATTGTGATATCTCTGACATCACTCTTCTTGCTCAGGATTGCTTTGGCTATTCTAGGTCTCTTATTCTTACAAATGAATTTTAGGACATTTTTTTTCTAGTCCTGTGAAGCAGGTCTTTGGTATTTTGATGGGGAGTGCAATGAATATGTACACTGCTTTTGGTAGTATGGCCATTTTGACAGTATTGATTCTGCCTATCCACGAGCATGAGAAGTCTTTCCACTTTCTAAGGTCTTCTTCAATTTCTATCTTCAGTATTCTATAATATTTATTACAGCTATCTTTTACCTCCTTGGTTACATTAATTCCCAAGTATTTTTAAGGATATTGTGAATGGGATGGTTTTCTTGATTTCTTTCTCAGCAAAATCACTGTTGGAATATAGAGAGGCTATCTATGTTGTTCTTATATCCTGCTACTTTGTTGAATTTATTTAGCAGCTCTAGAAGTCTTCTGGTGGAGTGTTAGGGATCTTGTAAGTATAGACTCATGTCATCAGCAAACAGAGATAGTTTAATTTCTTCATTTCCTATTTGTAAACCTGCAATTTTCTTCTCTTATCTGATTGCTCTTGTTAGAATTCCAAGACCTATATTGAATAGGTTGGTGAGAGTGAACATCCTTGTCTTGTTCCTGTTTTTAGAGAAAATGCTTTCAGTTTTTCTCCATTCAGTATGATACTGGCTTGAAGTCTGTCATCTATGGCCTTTATAATGTTGAGGTAAGTTTCTTATTTTTCTAGTTTCTTCAGAGTTTTAAACATGAAAGGTGTCAGACTTTATCAATGGCCTTTTCTACATCTGTTGAGATAATTATATGATTCTTGTTCTTAATTTTGTTTCAGCAGCAAATTACATTTATTGATTTGTATTTATTGAATCAACCGTGGGGGAGAACACACTTGATCATGGTGTATTATCTTCTTGATGTGATTTCAAATGTGACTTGCTAATATTAAGGATTTTGCATCTATGCTCATCAGTGATATTGGTCTGTAGTTTTCTTTCCTTGATGAGTCTTTGTCTGGTTTTAGTATCAGGATTGTACTGTCTCCATACAATGTATTCAGGAGTCTTCCCTCCTTTTGGATTTCATGAAAGAATTTGAGAAAGACTGATATTAGTTCTTCTTTAAAGATCTGGTACAACTTGACTGAGAATCTATCTGGTCCTGGGCTTTTCTTTGTTGGAAGGTTTTTAATTGCTGTTTCAATTTCACTGCTTGATATTGGTCTGTTTAGGTTTTCTATATCTTCCTGGTTCAACCTGGGCAGTCATATTTGTCTAGAAATTTGTTGATATCTCCCAGATTTTCCAGTTTATTGGAGTATAAAATTTCAAAATAGTTTCTAATGTTGTCTGGGTTTTAGAAGTGTCTGTGATGATATCTCCCTTTTTGTCTCTATGTTTATTTGGGTCTTCTCTCTCTTTTGGTTGATTTTGCTAAGAGTATCAATCTTATTGATATTTTCATAGAACTGACTCTTTATTGCATTGATCCTGTATATTTTTTATTCTCTATTTCATTAATTATGGCTCTTATCTTAATTATTTCCTGTCTTCTAATGATTTTGGAATTAATTTGCTCTTCCTTTTCTAAGGCCTTAAGGTGGAACATAAGTTTATTTATTTGGAATTTCTCATATTTTTAATGTAGGTATGTAATGCTATAAATTTTCCTCTTAGAGCTGCTTTCCTACTATACAAGAGATTTTGATATGTTGTATCTCTTTTCTAATTTCTTTCTAAAAATTTCTTGAATTCTTTTCTCATTTCTTCTATGATCATGCTTTATTTTAAATAATGTTGTTCCATCTCCATGTGCTTATGTGGTTTCTTTTTTTTTTTCTTTTTCTTTTTTGCTGTTTATTTCTAGTTTTATTCCATTATGATCTGATAGGATGCATGGCATTATATCTTTTTTTATTTTTATTTGCTAAGACTTATATTGTGACCTAGAATATGGTCAGTTTTGGAAAAGGTTCCATGAACTCCTGAGAAGAAGGTAAATTCCACTGATTTGGGTGAAATATTCTATAGATGTCTATTAAGTCCATTTGATTTATAGTATTAAAATCAGAAAAATCTTTATTGATTTTATGTTTGGATGACCTATCTGCTGGTGGTAAGGGTATATTGAAATCACCCAGTATTACCATATTGGGGTCAATCTGGGATTTAAAGTTAAGGAGATATTTGTTTTTTGTTTTAATGTTATTAGTTGCACTGATATTTGGGGCATAGTTTTTTTCATATCATTATATCTTATTGTTGCATTGGTCCCTTTGCCAGGACATGGTGACCTCCTTTGTCTCTCCTGATAAGTTTTTGCTTAAAATCTGCTTTTTCAGGTATGAGAATAGTTCTTCCTGTTTGTTTTGGACTTCATTTGCATGGAAAATTTTTTTCCAATCCTTTTGCCATCAGCCTATGGGTGTCTTTGCCTGAGAGATCAATCTCTTGCAAATAGCATTTAGTTGGATCTTGGTTTTTGATCCATTCCACTAATTTGTGTCTTTTAACTATGGAGTTGAGACCATTTGCATTCATGGTTATTAAGGATATGTGTTTGTAGTTTTCTGACTTTTAGGTTTGTTTACTATATTTAATTGTCTTGATTTTCATTTAGTTGATTGGTCTTTTCATGGTCTTCATCTATTCAGGAGATTTGGGATTTATTTTTGGGTACATCTGTGTGCAGTTTATCTTTGAGTATTCTTTGTAGTGCTTCTTTGGTGGTCATGAATTTTTTTAGCTTATCCTTGTCGTGTAAAGCTTTTACTTCTGCATTGATTTTGAAAGAGCTTTGCTGCATTTAGCAATCTTGACTGACAACATTTTTCTTTCAGAGCTTTGAATATTTCATTCCAGGCCCTCCTTGATTTTAGGATCTGAATTGAGAAGTCAGAAGTGAGCCTTAGTGACTTGTTCCTAAATGAGACCTCATGGTTTTCTCTTGCAGTTTTTAGTAATCTTTCCTTATTTCCTATGTTAGGTATTTTGATTATCATGAGTCTTAGAGAGGTTCTATTTTGACCTTAAATATCTGAGGTCCTATATGCTTCCTGTATGTGGATGTCTCTCTCATTTCTGACATAAGGAAATCTTTCTGTTATTATCTCATTGAAAATGTTCTTGATGCCATCAGCCTGAATTTCCATGTTCTTTTCTATCCCAATGACACTCAGGTTTGTTCTCTTGATACTGTCCCAGAGTTCTTTTGCATTCTGAATATGGCATTTTATTTTTCCCTTTACTACATGATAAGTATTCAAGTTAATTTACCCTGTCTTTGAAGCCTGAGTTCTGTCCTCAAGGACTGAAGTTCTGTTTTCTATGTAATCTAATTTGTTGGTGATACTTTCAAGTGGAATTTTTAATTTGATTTTTTATGTCTTTCATTTCCAGGAGTTCTGATTGGTTTCTTTTCAATATCTCTATTTCTTTATCAAATGGTCTTTCATCTCCAATATTTGCTTTCTTAATTAATTCCTTAGATTTTCTTTTAGTTTGTTGAACATTCTAATAATCAGATTTTTATAATCTTTCTGTGAAATTTCATCTACATCCTTATCTGTGGGATCCTTTGTGGGGGATTGTGAATTTTGGAGGAGATTTGTTTGCCTATTTCCTCATGTTTTCAGAGGTCTTGGACTTGTGCATCTGTTGAGATAGGTTCTCCTTCCTTTTTTATATGTGTGTCCTTTTGTGCATAGTTATCTTTTTTTGATATATGAGTAGATATCCAAGAGTGCAATGTGAGGTGCCCCTCTGATTGTTCCTCCTTGGGACCTGGTTGTTGGTTTTGGGGTGTATTAGTCAGGGTTTTCTAGAGGAATAGAATCAACAGGAAGTATGATTATAAAAACGGGATTTATTAGATTGGTCTACATGACCAGAAGTTGGAAGTTCACAATGGCTGTCTGCAGGCTGGAGAACTGGAGAAACCAGTAGTTGGTTATCCAAGAGGCAGAAGCCCCAGAACAAGAGGGATCAGCAGTGCTACCCTAGTTTGCTACCCAAGGCTTCTGGAAACTGTCTAGAGAATCACTGGCAGAGTCCACTTTGGAAGAGTGATGAAGTAATAGTTTGATATCCTCAGATGATTGAAGCAGCAATCAAGACCCTGTTTAAGAGCTTGCATCTGCATCTGCTTCCTTGTTCTTCCAACTTTTATTCCAGCTAAGCCACCATGCTATTGGGCAGTATTGCCCATGCTTAGGGAGGGTCTCCACTTCAGTTCACTGTCCCACATTCCAGTCCTTCCTAGATACGCCCTCATTGACACACCCAGAAGCCTCTTAATCATCAGAATCTCTTAATACAATCAAGTTGACAATTCAAATTAACCATTACAGGGTTTTGTCTCCCCAATTCTATGCCCTTGAAGTAGGTTCAGGTGGGGTAGAACATCATGTGTGGGGTGAGAATTGCTGTTACTTGGCTCAGTTGTGAGTATTGCTCCGTAGCAGAATCTCTACTCTGTGAACTTGAAATGTCCCAATCACTTTCCAGGCCCTCTTAGAGGAAGTGGGAGCCAGGAATGGCACTAATGTTAGCAACAGATGTACTGCCTTAAAATAAATATCTGGTGTCTACTTTGACTTCTATAACAATAATTGCCACCTGTATAGGAATGGTGGAGTCAGCATTTAACATCAGTACCAAAAAAAAAAAAAATGTGTACTCAATCAAGAATTAACTAGCAGGTGTCTACTGTGTTGTCCATTGTATTAATAATCACAACAACATGAATGGGGAAGAATTGCATAAACTATATAATTCTATTAGTGGAATAGAGTTTCTTAAGTAAAGAGAAAATAGGATAGGAAGACAAGAAAAAAAGTTTGAGACATGTTAAAAACTGAACAAAAGAGAGTCAGGAGATAGGTAGCAGATATTGGCTATCGAGAAGGAAGAAAAAAAATTAAAAGTAAAAGACAAAAGACAGGGGAAAGAGAACAGAAAAATTTGGCATTAGTGGGGGAAAGAAGTAAAGAACGGGTTTAATAGGGACAAAAACCAATATACAAACAAACAAGCAAAATAAGATCATAACAGTTCAAACCTATGTATAATTATACCTAAGTCAAAACAAGGCTAAATAATAAACAGATGCAAAAGAAATCAAAATTATATTATATTATATACAGCAAAATTATATAAATATATATATTTTCAAACCTATCCACACAGTGATAACACACACATACCAAAACTTGCATAATGGAAAAAAAATAAAAATTAATAAAATGCAATGAAATAATATTTGAAAAATTTTAACCATGTAAATTTTTTTTAAACAAAGAAGAGTAAAAAATTGGGGAGAATACAGAGAAGAAAGGATAAAAAGGAGAAGAGATAAAAAAGAAAAAATCTTTTTTAAAAAAAGTTTTAGTTTTTTTTTTTTTTTCCAAATTATCATTTATTAATTGTGCGTATCAATGGGTCTCAACATGATATTTCACAATACCTTTATTTTATTAATTCATTTTATGTGGTATTGAGGATCAAACTCAGTACCTCACATGTGGGAGGCAAGCATTCTATCACTGAGCTACAATTTCAGCTCTCAAAACAAATCTTAATGAGAAATAAAATGCTTGTTTCCACTGAGGTGGTCAAACTTTTGACAGAGATGGATTTTCATTCTTTATATCTGATTTTTGGCTCTGTAACCTTCGGTCAAGGGCTGGGAGTTTTTAGGACCCACTTCTTTGTGTCCTCACCTAGCTGCAGTCCTTGTGGCTTCCTGTCTGTCAGTATGGGGAGGATCATAGGGGAGGCTGACAGATAGTGTATCCCTATAGCAGGGATGGTGCAGAATTCTAAACTGGAAGTTCCAGGAGTTGGGGTTTAGTCCTGGCTGAATGTTGGAACTCTGGTGGGTTTTTGAGATTTGCTGGAGGTCCCCTATTGTTGAGGGTGATGCTGATCTCAGGTGGATGTCTGGATCTTCAGGTTTCCAATGAAATCCACTTTCAAGCTAAAGGGATTAAACCTCCATATGTTTCATATCCACCACTGTTAATATGAATTACCTGGTATCTAGCCTGGGGTGCAGAAGTTCCTGTGTGGCTGTTATTAGCATTTTCCCAATAGCTCTTGTGGGGCACTAAGACCAAAGGGAGCTCTCTCTCTTCTTGATATCAGGAGGCTGTATGTTCCAGGCACAATTTTATTTGTACCTATTCAGTCACTGTGGTTCAGGCACACTCTGGAATTCATAGAGATGACTGCTGGCAACTTTCTTTATGAGTTCCTGATCTCCTGTCTGCTCACTGCCACGCAGAGCTTACAGATAGCTCCTGGGCTGATGACCAGCTTCCACAGGGGTGATCCCTGATTCCTGCTTTACTATTCACAGATGGGTGGAATGATCTGAGGTTGGATTTCACTGAACTACTTCCCCCACCTACTCTGGGTCCATTAACATCAACCACCCTTTCTATTCCACAGGTTCCCCAAACTCAAGTTAAAATTGTTTTAGTCCACCATAGTGTCCTCCCTGTGCCTGCACTCCTCCTCCCCTCAACAAGTCCCCACCAGCCAAGCTGGCCCATCTTTAACACAGAACTTCTTCTTTGAAGTTTCTGACTTTCCATATCTCTAGGGACATGGTCCAATATAAAGTTATGGTCCAATATCTTTATATCACTCCAGTGAGTTCCATTGTTACCCACCCTGCTCAGGAGTAGTCTTTCTACTTCTTAAGTCTGGTGCTGAGGAACTGCTGGGACCTGTACCCTTCCTCTAATCTGCCATCTTCCCATTTCTGAACAGTAAACAGAGGTCTGTTGACAACCTGCCTGTTCATCCTCATATTTTCCTGTTCCAGCAAATAATCCCTATGCTTCAGCCAAAACAAAATTCTAGCTCTTCTGTAAGCATGTGTTTTCATATATTGTTCTACCTGCATGAAAGTTTTCTCTCCTATATCCAGGAGTTAACTCCAACTTAGCCTTCAGGATCATGTTTACCAGTGACAGTGACTATAACATTTAACATGCCTCAATTTCCCTGCGATGCCACAGTTAAGAAGTACTGGGAAATGTATATTATGAATGCTCTTTTAAAAATTGTTTTTTAGTTGTCAGTGGACTTTATTTTATTATTCCCATACGATGCTGAGAATCAAAACAAGTGCCTCACACATGCTAGGCAAGTGCTCTACCACAGATTCCTCAACCCTATCCCATGAGTTCTTGATTTAAAAAATTTGGCTTACAAGTTAAAGAACTTTTGTCGTTTCTTGTTTAGAATACATTAAAATTATTTTTAGCTTTTAGATATCGTGCTTCATTATGGATACTCTGGCATTTGACATTAACATAAGATGAAACCAAATCTTACTACTTCCCAAATCTACTTTCATAATTTTAAGCCAAAGTTTATGAACATTTATCAAGACCAAAGACTTAAAAAAAATGCTTTTCTGGAATATGTAATGAGGCTTCTAGGCAGCTCTAATGAAAATGGACATGCTTAACAAAGCCACAAGAAATATGCTTTTGTGTTCTTTCATTATAAACTTTGAACTATGCTTTTTAAAAAATTTCACATATTGAAAAATTATGTAAAATGTTCCATCCTTTAAAAGAGAAAGTTGTAATAAGCTCCACGAAAATATAGCTAAACAAATGGGACTTTATGGGAATAAACAGGAAAAGTCATTATTAATAAGGAAAATCATAACTTTTTTTCAGAATATTAGAAATTAATTATAAATTTAATGAATATTTTGGATGATTTGTGGATTTTTCACTTTGTTTTATTGTTTCTATGTGGTTGGGAATGATTATGAAATTTTATTGTAATTCTGGTATAGTTTTTCTCAAGGACACACTTTATATCTTTTCTAATTATGCCTGTAGCAAAATCATTTTTGGGAAACCAGCTTTATGTGTATGGTACACTATTTTTAGCACTCCTGAAAATAACCTCTATTCTGTCACTTTCAAATATTCTTTACTTTTCTCCTAAAATTGCAATATTCCATTAGTTGATGGCACAGGGGTTTTAAGTACTTCTCTGAGTTTTGGCATCAGAGGTATCCTTAACCATACTTATTAGGCCTTAGCGAATGCTAATTTTCTTGTACAAAGGGAGTTTTGAGCTTTCATTAGGATGTCTCCCAGATGCTACTTTAACCAAGGATATTTGAAAAGTTATATACACAGAAAAATTGAAAGGCAGTAAGTAACCAATAAATAACCAACCATAGTAATATGGTTTAATATCCCATATCCAATAAAGAAAATGTCTATTATATGGTATTAACTATGTAATTGCTACTACATACATCATAATTTTGGCATATATATTCAAGAATGCCAGAATCTCTGAAAGTATACACATTCTTTGAACCTGAATTTAAAATATAGCACTATTCAATATGGTGGGCACTGGAGTGGCACAAATAAAAAATGAAAAGTCAAATATTATTATACATGGAAAAGAATTTGTAAACATATGTAAAACAAATACTATGAACTCACTGAATGAGTTAAGAGAAAAAGTACAGATAAAACATTATGAATAATAAATTCTAATCATGTTTTTTACAAAGTAGCTATGGTTGTGTTTCAAGGAGCTGGAAATATTTAGCCATATCCAGAGCAACCACTGTTTTCTCTGGGCTAAATATTCCCAGTTCTTCTCTCACAACTTATGTGGCTTAAGTTCAAGCACTTTTACTGTCTTAGTCACATCTCTTTGGATATATTCTGCTTTAATGTAATACTATGAAAGATGAAGAATAACAAATGATAGTTGAAGTATGATCAGCTACTTATAGAAGAGGCCCATTCTGTTTTGTATTGGGAATGCAGTTTTGTAATAATGCAGCCTAAGTTTAGAAGGGCTTTCTATTGTATCATATTGTATCGTACACTCGTATTAAACTCCTTCCCCTAACCTGACAGATTACGTTGGCATACACAGGATTAAACTCCAGCATATGCTGGAACATGGAACTATTATTGTCATTTAATAACATTTTTCTTACTTTCTCAACCTGGATCTTATGGAATAGTCGATAGAATATGACATGGAAGAACAAAATTTGGCTTAGGATAGTGAATATTCTTAGTTGAAATCGAATAGTGTTCTACATGGGAAAATAAATTTTGAGAATAATCTCATTATCATGTATGTTCTCTCTATAACATCTTCAAACACAGAGAGTATATTCTTCAAAAAGAGTACTTATACTCAGAAGACTGAATCAGTAGGAGTCCCTGTTCCAGAACAAAGCAAAAAGTAAAACGGAGATGGGGATGTAGTTCAGCGGTAGAGTATTCCTGGGTTCAATCCTCAGTACTACAACCAACAACAAAAAAGAGTAATCCTAAGAGTTAGTATTTATTGAGACTTTACTGTAAGCTACAGTTACACTGTGAAGTAGATCACAAATGTTCTCATTTTAAAGATGAGAAACTGATTTATTTGCTGTGATTCTTGCATAACAGTTTGTTCCTCAACTCTTTGATTAACCAGAAATGTGGTTCATACAAGACAGGATTGATGTTTGATTCTCTCACTTTAATTTTCAATTTTCAGAATGATAAACCTATGTTCTAATAACATCCAAAGGTAAAAACCAGATTTTATTTTAAAACATGATAATGTACTCAAATTTTTATATATTTGGTGTTTTAAAAAGTGACAGTTTATTATTACTGATGTTCAAATAGTCCCATCTTTGACCAGTGGGGGCTTCCTCAGGTTAGCATCTACATCCTTTTGGCATAACCTCAAGTTCCCAAGGCTTACCCTCTTTAGTTGACAAATTGTCACAGAGTTACTGTCCACATTCTCTGCTTCAGAACTGAAACTTGCCACTCTACCACGGAGCTCTTATTTCTTTATTAGAGAATAGTATTTAGAAACCACAAGCCAAGTACTAAGACAGTTCACTAAAACTAGTTTCTCACTTTTGCTAGGTCTTGTAGGACTTTTCATTGGGCAGAAGTAGGAGATATCAATATTTTTGGACCAAAAAAAAAAAAAATCAGTTTACATGGTATTTTCAAGTCAAATTAAAAATCACATGAAGTTTTACTTAACATCTTCAATTTATAGGTGTATTTCCCCTGTTGTGCTGAAAATCTTAATTCCTAAATCACATGAACATAAATACTTGTTGCTTCAAAATAACAATTAACAATAAGATAGTTTCAAAATTTGTGGTTGGGAGATCCAAGATGGCAGACTAGAGGGAGGCTGCATTCCTTGTAGCTCCATAACTCTGGTTTCAAGCAGAGGATATCTGTTTCTTGGTGAGGCAGTTTTTGCTGCTTATCGATCCCCTGCTGTTTACCCCATTTGTCTACTGTGATCACCTGCAGTCTGCCAGCATATCCATGCCTTTTTTGAGTGCAGATTGCTCACTGTCAGGTGCCTATCATCTGCCATTTGCCTGCCTCTTGCCTGTCCATCGCCTGCCTTTCACCTACCCATCACCCACAACCCGAGGTTCACCTCCCGATCATCTGACAGCTGCCAGCAGACTGACTGCAGACCGCCAGTGGAGCGCCAGCTGCCTGCTGTTGCCTGGAAGTTCTCTGTCACAGTACCTGCAGGGTTGGTTAAACGTGGCTGCCACCATTTTGAGACAACAGCCAGGCCCCGTAGGACCTTGGCTGAACTGACTGAGCCCCGTCTCTAGGATCCCTCAGCTCCACCGATCACTCCCTGCCTCTGGGGCCCTCACATTAACTGACTCCTCCCTGCCGCCAGGACCCCCAGACCAACTGACTGTGCCCTATCACCAGGACTCCAGACCAACTGATTGCACACAGCCTCCAGGATCCTGCAACAACACCAAACACACCCGACCTCCAGGACCCCAGCCTGACCAACTGCACCCCGCTTCCAGGACATCCAGCTGACCACGTCCACACCCTGAGCTGCAGCTCCCCATTTGCCAACACATTTTGAAGCCAGAGTGGCCATCTTGGATAATCCTGGAAGCCGTAGCTCCGATATTTAGGTGGGGCAAATCCCATCCTGAGACGCCTTCTGGAGGCTTGAACCTCATTGTCAGGTACCTCTCATGCAGCAGGCTACTGAAGACTGGGAGGTTTGAATATTATATGACTGTTATAGTGTAGATTTTCTTTCTTCTCCTTATTGAACAATTTTAAGTTTTTATTTCTTTACTTTTTTGGCTCCCTTTTCCTTCTGTTTACCTATTCCCTCAGAGTCTTTTTCTCCCTTTTTTGCATGCTAACATCCAATTTCTTTTGATTACACTCTCACCCTTTCTAGTATCTAGAACTTCTGTATATTCTTTTCTTATCCCATTAATAGGCACATTCTACATCCCTCTGCATCCTCTTTGTCCTCCATTAGAAACTGCAGACCTTATTGCAAATCTGTTTGTTATACTGAAGATAATATTTGAACTCATTCTGTTTATTATGACAATTTTGTTATTATCCTCATAGGGGCTATTTGGTCTAGGATTGCATAGTGTCTGAATTGGGCACTGCTAATATTGATCTCCCCTTAAAGAAAAGGTTTTGGAAACCTATAGGGCTTATAGGGGGAAATCTGCAATACCCCAGATCTGCACTGCTAGAGGGGAAGATAAATGAACAACATGAAAAAACAAGGGAATAAAATGATCCAAACAAATCTAGATTCTATATTAATAGAATCCAATGACAGTATGGTAGAAGAAATGTCAGAAAAAGACTTCAGATTATACATGATTAAGATGATTCATGAAGCAAAGGATGAGATAAGAGAGCAAATGCAAGCAATGAATGATAATACCAATAAGCAGTTGAAAGAGCAATTGCAGGAAGCAAAAGATCATTTCAACAAAGAGATAGAGATTCTCAAAAAAAAAAAAATCCTTGAAATGAAGGAAACAATAAACCAAATAAAAAACTCAATGGAAAGCATCACCAAAAGAGTAGACCACTTGGAAGACAGAACCTCAGACAATGAAGACAAAATATTTAATCTTGAAAATAGAGTTGCCCAAACAGAGAATATGGTAAGAAATCATGAACAGAATCTCCAAGAACTATGGGACATCATGAAAAGACCAAATTTAAGAATTATTGGGGGAGTGATGAAGGCACAGAGATACAAACTAAAGGAATGAACAACCTATTCAATGAAATAATATCAGAAAATTTCCCAAACCTGAAGAATGAAATGGAAAATCAAATATAAGAGGCTTACAGAACACCAAATGCACAAAATCAAAACAGATCCACACCAAAGCACATTATAATGAAAATGCCTAACATTCAAAATAAAGATAGGATTTTGAAGGCCACAAGAGAAAAGCATCAGATTACATATAGGAGGAAACCAATACGGATAGCAGGATACTTCTCAACCCAGACTCTAAAAGCTAGAAGGACCTGGACCAACATATTTCAAGCTCTGAAAGAACATGGTTGCCAACCAAGAATCCTATACCCAGCAAAACTAACCTTCAGATTTGAAGATGAAATAAAATCATTCCATGATAAACAAAAGTTAAAAGAATTTACAAATAGAAAGCCTGCACTACAGAATGTTCTCAACAAAATATTCCATGAGGAGGAAATGAAAAACAACAATGGAGGTCAGCAAAGGGAGGAACTACCTTAGAGAAAAACCACTCAAAGGAGAAACCAAGCCAAGTTAAAAACCAAAAATAAGCCCAAATGACTGGGAATACAAATCTTATCTCAATAATAACCCTGAATGTGAATGGCCTAAACTCCTCAATCAAAAGACATAGACTGGCAGAATGGATTAAAAAGAAAGACCCAACAATATGCTGTCTGCAAGAGACTCATCTCATAGAAAAAGACATCCACAGACTAAAGGTGAAAGGATGGGAAAAAACCTACCACGCACATGGACTCAGTAAAAAAGCGGGGGTTTCCACCCTTGTAACAGATAAAGTGGACTTCAAGCCAAAGTTAGGCAGAAGGGATAAAGAAGGACATTTCATACTGCTTAAGGGAACCATAAATCAGGAAAACATAAAGATAGTAAATATTTATGCCCCAAACAATGGTGCATCTCTGTACATCAAACAAATCCATCTCAATTTCAGGAATCAAATAGACCACAACACAATAATTCTGGGTGACTTTAACATACCGCTGTCACCACTAGATAGATCTTCCAAACAAAAACCAAACAAAGAAACCATAGAACTCAATAACACAATCAATAACCTAGACTTAATAGACATATATAAAATATTCCATCCATCAACGAGTGGATTCACTTTCTTCTCAGCAGCACATGGAACCTTCTCAAAAATAGACCATATGTTATGCCACAAAGCAGCCCTTAGGAAATGCAAAAAAATAGATACTGCTTTGTGTTCTATCAGATCATAATGGACTGAGAGTAGAAATCAATGACAAAATAAAAAACAGAAATTACTTCAACACCTGGAGACTAAATAATATGCTATTGAATGAAACATGGATAACAGAAAACATCAGGGAGGAGATAAAATTTCTTAGAGGTCAATGAGAACGACGATACAACATATCAAAATCTCTGGGATACTATGATAGCAGTACTAAGAGGAAAATTCATCGCATGGAGCACATTCCAGAAAAGAATGAAAAGTCAACAACTAAATGACCTAACATTACAGTTCAAAGCCCTAGAAAAAGAAGAACAGAATAACAGCAAAAGTAGTAGAAAACAGGAAATAATTAAAATCAGAGCTGAAATCAATGAAATTGAAATGAAAGAAAAAACTCAAAAAATTGACAAAACAAAAAGTTGGTTCTTTGAAAAAGTAAACAAAATTGGAAACCCTTAGCCACAATAACAAAGAGAAGGAGAGAGAAAACTCAAATTACTAAAATTCATGATGAAAAAGGAAATAACACGACAGACACCACTGAGATACTAACATAATGAGAAGCTATTTTGAAAATTTGTATTCCAACAAAATAGAAATTACTGAAGACATTGAAAAATTTCTAGAAACATATGCTCCTCCCAAACTGAACCAGGAGGACATACACAATTTAAACAGATCAATATCAAGCACTGAAATAGAAGAAGCCATTAAAAAGCTACCATCCAAGAAAAGCCCAGGACCAGATGGATTCTCAGCCGAGTTCTACAAGACCTTCAAAGAAGAACTCATTCCAATACTTCTCAAAGTATTCCAGGAAATAGAAAAGGAGGGTACCCTACCAAACTCATTCTATGAATCTAATATCACACTCATACCTAAACCACACATCAAGGAAAGAAAATTTTAGACCAATATCCTTGATGAATATAGATGCAAAGATCCTTAACAAAATATTGGCAAACCGTATCCAAAAACATATTAAGAAAATTGTGTACCACCATCAAGTGGGGTTCATCCCTGGAATGCAAGGATGGTTTAACATCCCTAAATCAATAAACATAATCCATTATGTCAATAGACTTAAGGATAAGAATCATATGGTTATTTCGATTGACACAGAAAAAGCGTTCGACAAAATACAACACTCCTTCATGCTCAAAACAGTAGAAAAAATAGGGATAGTAGGAACATTCCTAAACATTGTAAAGGCTATTTATGCTAAGCCCATGGCCAACATCATTTTTAATAGAGAGAAACTGAAACCATTCCCTTTAAAAATGGGAACAAGACATGAATGCTGTCTTTCACCACTTCTATTCAACATTGTCCTCGAAACTCTAGCCAGAGCAATTAGACTAAAGAAATTAAAGGGATATGAACAGGAAAAGAGGAACTTAAGCTGTCACCATGGACTTCAGAATCAGACCAGAGACCCTGCATCTTATAGAAGAAAAAGTAGGTCCAAATCTTCAACATGTCGGCTTAGGATAAGACTTCCTTAGTAGGACTCCCATAGCGCAAGAAATAAGAGCAAGAATCAATAACAGGGATAGATTCAAACTAAAAGGCTTTCTCTCAGCAAAGGAATATCAGCAATGTGAAAAGAGAACCTACAGAGTGGGAGAAAATCTTTGCCACTCATAATTCAGATAGAGCACTAATCTCCAGAATCTATAAAGAACTCGAAAAACTCTACTCCAAGAATACAAATAACCCAGTCAACAAATGGGCTAAGGAAATGAACAGACACTTCACAGAAGAAGATCTACAAGCAATCAACAGATATATGAAAAAATGTTCAACATCTCTAGTAATAAGAGAAATGCAAATCAAAACTACCCTAAGATTCCATCTCATCCCAATTAGAATGGCGATTATCAAGAATACGAGCAACAATAGGTGTTGGCGAGGATGTGGGGAAAAAGGTACACTCATACATTGCTGGTGGGGTTACAAAT
Source organism: Sciurus vulgaris (assembly GCF_902686455.1). Taxonomy (NCBI): domain Eukaryota; kingdom Metazoa; phylum Chordata; class Mammalia; order Rodentia; family Sciuridae; genus Sciurus; species Sciurus vulgaris. The sequence continues at coordinate 141,553,039 of NC_136464.1, read as the reverse complement.
TAGTGCAGCCACTCTGGAAAGCAGTGTGGAGATTCCTTAGAAAACTTGGAATGGAACCACCATTTAACTCAGCTATCCCACTCCTCTGCCTATACCCAGAGGACTTAAAATCAGCATACTACAGAGATACAGCCACATCAATGTTCATAGCTGCTCAATTCACAATAGCCAGATTGTGGAACCAACCTAGATGTCCTTCAATTGATGAATGGATAAAGAAACTGTGGTATATAAATACAATGGAATATTACTCAGCTATAAAGAATAATAAAATTATGACATTTTCAGGCAAATGGATGAAATTGGAGGATATCATGCTAAGTGAGATAAGCCAATCTCAAAAAACCAAAGGACAATTGATCTTACTAATAAGTGGATGATGACACATAATGGGGGGTGGGAGGGGGAAAAGAATGGAAGAAGGACGGACTGTATAGAGGGAAAAGAGGGGTGGGAGGGGTGGGAGGAAAGGAAAAAATAAAAAATAAAAAAATAAAAAATAAAAAAATATTTTTAGTTGTAGATTAACACAACATCTTTATTTTATTTTCATGTGGTGCTGAAAATCAAACCCAGGGCCTCACATGTGCTAGGCAAGCACTCTACCACTGAGCCACAACCTCAGCCCCAGAAAGTACATTTAAAAAAAAAATCTTGATTTCATCATTTTATGCGAGATATTTGTAGGATTCCAAATGCAAACTATAAAATAAAATAAATTTAGAGATGTCCAGATTCCATACCTGGTACTCACCTTGCTTTCTTCCTTCCCTTATACCAAGAAATTGTATTTAGATTTGGATTCATCATTTCAGTGTTTCTTTTTAAATATAAGAACTGTACTGTATATATACCCTTTATGAGGAGAAAAGTAGCATACTCTTTTTTCAAAATTTGTGATTTTTTTTTTAAATTGGGGGGAAGTAACCGAAGATATCCTGGAGATCCTTGTCTAGCAGCACATAGAAGTCTTACTAATTTCTCCTTTATAGCTACTTAACTTCCCACCAAAACCACCATTCTACTGTCTTTCTCTGTGAGTCTGATTACTCTAGGAACCTTATATAAATAGAAACGTATAACATTTGCACTTTTATGTCTAGCTTATTTCACTCAGCACAAGGTCTTCAAGTTTAACGCATGTGTTAGAATTTCCCTCCTTTTTAAGATTGAACGACATGCCATTGTAGCATGTACCATGTTTTGCTTATGCATTCATTTACCAATGGACACATGGGTTGCTTCTACATTTTAGTTATTGTACATAATGCTATTATGAAGTTGGGTTTACAAATATCTTTTTACGTTCCTGTTTTCTTTTTCTTTTTTTTTGGGGGGGGATACACTATTATAGTTTGCCTTTGTCCCCTAAAATTCATTTGTTGAAAACTCAATCCCCAGTGCAACAGTGTTAGGAGGTGGGGCCTAATCGGAGGTGTTTAGTCATGAGAACTTTGCCCTCATGAACAGATTAATGCCGTCATAAAAAAGAGCTTGCTAGAGTGGGTTCACCTGCTCTTTTGCCATATGAGGACACAAAATCTGTCTCTCTTTTACCTTTCTACCTTTTGCCATGTGAGAACTCAGCAAGAACTTCTAGTTTTGGCTTTTGTTTTAGATTTTCCAGCCTTCAGAACTATATGAAATAAATTTCTTTTCTTTATAAATTATCTATTTTCAGGTATTCTGTTGTAGCAGCACAAAACAAACTAGGACCCATACCTAGCAGTGTATTGTGTACTAATTCTGTTCCGGCATATACCTGTGGGAATGTATGCTAATTCCAAATTTAAGTTTTTGAGAAGTCACTTTACTTTTTCCCATATTTACTGCACCATTTCACATTCCCGCCAGGAAAGCACAATGGTTCCAATTTCTTCACATCCTTATCAACACTTGCTTTTTTTTTTTTTTTTTTAACCATTTTTATCGGAGTGAAGTAGCATCTCATATTTTTGATTTGCATTTCTCTAAGTGATGTTGGACAACTTTTCATGAGTTTATCAGCCATTTGTATAGCTCCTTTTAAAGAAATGTCTATTCAAGTTCTTTACCCACTTTAAAAACTAGTTTATTGCTGCTGTTGTTATTGCTGTTGAGTTCTAACTGTTCTTACTCTATTCTAGGTATTAATAATTATTTATCAGAAATATGATTTGCAAATATTTTTTCACATTCTGTGATATTTTTGTTGACTGTTTCCATTGATGCACAGAATTTTAAATTTTCTATGAAGTTCAATTTATTTATTTTTTTCATAGCCTGTGCTTTTGGTGTCATATCTAAGAAATCCTTGCCAAATCCAGTATCATGAAGCTTTCCCCCTGGTGTTCATCTAAGAGTTGTATTGTTTTGTTTCTTAAATTAAGATCTTTGCTCCACTTTGAGTTAATTTTTTTGTATGGTTTATAAGGAGAATTCAACTTCATTATTTTACATGTAGATATCCAGTTTTCCCAGCATTACTTGTGGAAAACACTGTCTTTTCCTTATTAAGTGGTCTTGACACTCTTAAAAAGAATCATTTCATCAATAATGTGTGTGTTCATTTCTGAGCACTCTATTCTATTCCACTAGTCAAGGTAGATGTCTTGGCACCATAATAAGTTTTTGTTTGTGACCAAAGTGGTAAATTTTTTTTTTTCAGTTTGTCATTTGTTTTTCTACTTTGTTTATAGTACTTACTTTTGCCAGGTAAGTTTGTTTCATTTATCAATGTTTTTTCTTTATTACACCCAGCTTATAAAGGAACATGCTGATGTTTCCTTCTAGTACATGAGGAGCACCATGTCAATTCATCTAATAATTATTATATTCAATTCTACTGTAGTGTTCATAGAAAATGAGAGTTCGGCTGCTTTTAGTAAATCCATGATAAAAAAAAAAATTGAAAAAGACTACAAAAGGATACCAGCCAAGTTAGGATGTCATCTCTTGTTTATAGTAATGATGGCAATGATGGCGATGATGATGACAGCTACTATTTAATGACTTCGGAGACTACACAAAGCACCGCAGGAGGTCTCTGCATAAACCAACTAGAGGCAAAGAAGAAAAGCACAGTTTTGAAGAACTTTAACTTCAGAGCTACATAATCCTGAGTTCTAATTGTTATTATACTAGATTTGATTCCAAACTCAGTCACTGACATGTTGTGACTTTGGGCAAGTTTCTTACATTCATTAAGTCTCGGTTTTTAAATCTGTGAAGTGAAAATAAAATCAGATTTACTTCATGAATTTGTTGTAAGATTAAATAAGACTATTAATACGAAGTCCTTAGTGATTATCAATTAGGACGCAATACATGTGGGCCACTGCTAATCCCCAATTTATAAATGAATATTAAACTGATGATAAATCAAATAACATCCTATAACTAGCATGTGTCAGAATCTATTTTCACTCCAAAGCTCTTCTCCTTCCACTTACATCATTAGAAAGTAATTTTTACATGAATGCTGACTTTTAGAAATGTCTAGAGTAAAGCAGACTTTGTTAAGGGAACTCTTCTCTGACTAGAAACAATGGTATTTAAACGAGGCATTTAGTGTTCAAAAGCAAATGCACAGACCCATCCGTATAATCAACTGGGAAGTATTCAAAGTTTTAGAGCTGAGAAGTCAGAGAAGAAAAGGATTGAGGCAGTTCCTCTGTCTGGAGATGCTTGAATGTGCCGCTGATTCCTAAATAAACCTCTGTCTACGTCTCTGAAAAAAACAAAAAAAAAACATGAAAAGAAAAGAAGATTAAAAAAAGGAAAAATGGATGGAAACGGTGTCATCAGATTGGGTAATTAAGATCTTGTGTTTGATTATTGGGCAGAAACCATGACGTGTGTGGTTAAGGAGTGAATATATACCAACATCAGGGCTTGTCTAGGCCAGATGGGTTGGAGCCAAGATTAGATAGACCTCTGAGGCAGACAAAGAACCAAGAGAAGCCCCAGCAAGAAGGCAGAGAATGGACAGTGGGGACTAATTATTCCCCATGACTCACACTTCCATAAAAGGAAGGAAATGTTCAATCTACTCTCCAGGAATGGAAAATTATGGTAGGAATGTTTTCAACTTATCTCTGATCTTTCTTTTTTCTCAAATAAAAGAGTGGCTTTTGTTTTATAAATTTGGAAGAAGGTTTAGCTCCTGACTTTCCCATAAGCTAGCCAAGTGCCCACAAAGTACAGAAGTTTCATTCTGGGGTACTGTTGTAGGAGAAAAATTTACTATAACAAGTCTTTTGGTCAAACACCTAAATACATGTTCTCCAATCAGCCCTATCAGTAATGAGGTTAACATTTTGATGTTGGTTTGTGCATTGAGAAATAAGATAGTAAATGAAAGGCCAGAAATACATTCACAACTTATGGGGTAGCAGGAAGGGTCAAGAGAAGGATTTTTTAGAACTTGGGAAATCTGACCATGGAGGCATTATATTAGTTATTCTTTCCTGTGGTATTATAGACATAAATATAGAAATTGTAAAAAATAAGATTGAACTCAAAGCATAACTGAGAAGTAGATTGTCTGGTTTGCTGCCTCATTTTAAAACCAAATTCAACATCTCATATTGTAAGTAGAGTGTAAGTATTTATCGAACACCTAAGAAATGCCATATATGTGCTAGGGCACACACAAATATGTAACTTGACTAAATTAAGTATTCCAATTGGTAAGGTTCTGAGTCTTTTATACACATCTAACTGCATCTCACTGCCACATTATGTAATGCACAATGCATGGTTCTTTCTCTCTACATTACAACCACTTGTAAGACACGAAACAGATTTAATAGTTTAACAACATAGAAAGGGTGAATATAATGATGTACCAATGCGTGTCACAAAGTTTTAGGCAAATGAACAGCATGAGTTACCTTTGAGATATTGGACATGATTTGGATGAAAAGGAAAGAAAATGATTGAATATTTCCAACCAGAGCTATTGTGTGCCACAACAACCACAGTACTCAGTGTGGAGATCAAACTACTAAGGGGAAGGAATAAAAGAGAATCTTTGAATCAATTACACTGAGACTCCAGCTGGGTGGGAATGGAAGGGAAGGGAGATATCTCTGAGAATCTGCACCATTCATTCAACTGCTCCTTCCACCTTTTCTAGGTTGTTTTGGATGTGAAATAATAACTATGGCATGCTTCTTTCTATAGTTTACTATGAGTATTATTATTTAAAATAATTTCATTTTAATGCTTTTCAAAACATGAAGTGTTCAAGAATTGGTGTACTCTGAATCATTAAAGTAAGTCTTTCTTCCTAGAGGAACCATCAGAAACCCATTAGTCCAAGTCAAATGATAACTTACTTACTTTGGAGTAAGACACAAGACCTTTAAGAGACCTGTACTTTTTCCTTTTTTAAGCCTTAAAATATACTAGATAAATATTGAGAGAGGGAGAGAGAGACTGAGAGAAAGAGAGAGAGAGAGAGAGAGAGAGAGAGAGAGAGAGAGAGAGAGAGAGAGAGAGAGAGAGAGAGAAAGGCAGAGAGATCATTTTAAATATTTGAACTTTTCTTTTAATGTCATAAACTGAGTTGCAGTGATTTTATCATTTATAGTTTTAAATGAAGCCAATGGGTTGATGCCATTTTGTCAACCCTCTTGGAACTAAAAAGAAACAGAGTTGTAATTTTTCAGTTTTGATAAATTCTTGAACAAAATTCACCAGAATATATCCTCTAACCCTCAAACCTACAGCAGTTCATGTCTAATGCCAGGTTGGCCCTGAGTCAGAAAGCCCCTAGACAGCTGGTTATCTGTGAGGGATCTCAGGAGTTGACTTAGTTTGGTCTACACATCCCTACTGAATCCCAAGTTCTTCTTCCAAAGAAGCTAGATGGGGATTCTGGCCTAGGCGGCCACCCTCCTGACTTATTCTACCTCATTTCACACCTAACACTTTGACAGTCATTCATTTAACCAAAATACCTATGAAGAAGACACTTTGTTCATGCCATTAGGATTCAGAGGGAAAAGACAGACATGGTTCCTGCAGCATGGAGTTTATAGCTGATCAGGGAAGGTATAGGGCAAAGAGCGACAATGTAATTATTTAATTGTCAATATGCTAAATTCTTTGCTACCTCTCTAACAGGGCCAATATAAAGTATAAGGGAAGAAGCAAGCACATCTGTGTATAAAATATGCTTGTGCGTAATTTAAGTTACACTTCTTTTCTGCATATGATAACAAAATCCAACCAGATCAAAAATTAAGTTCTATCAGAGATCAAAGTGGAGCTGGATGATATTTTTGATTTTTATTTTTTTTCTCACATATTTTTCCCTTATACCCTGTCTAGATGCAAGCAAATAGCCAGATCTTTGCTTTACTTATTCCAGGTGTAGAAAGTAAACTGGTCCTTTATGGCTTTTGTTTCTAAAAATAAAACAGCCCATGGAAAAAATGTATGCTGGTTATTAAAGAGGATACATAAAGGAGAAAATGTTTGTGGGAATGTGTGGAGTTTGAAAAAAGTAAGAGGAAGAGAGGGGTTTCTCTAGGAATGAAGGTTCTGGAGCAAGGAAACGAAGCTTCCAAGAATTCTCCAGCAAGAGCCTAGCATATAATGGCTTCAAGCAATGGCTATGACTGGGGAGGAAGGAGGATGTGGAAGCATCTGAGGACAGCCAGACTTGAAGGGACCAAGCATGTGGAAAGAGATCACATTCTCTGTAGGATACAACCAGGAAACTATTGTCCTCATTCGCATTCACAAAATTTCAGAGAGATCCTGCTCATTTTACCATAGCTACAGTCTCATTGTTAGGAAAGCATAAATATGACTTTAATTACTTGTTTGAATTAAAGCTTCTGGGTGCCTGTTCTAACTCTTAGGGAACAGACAAATGAGAATGGTGGGAACATCAGGATAAAAGAATAATTCTATAAAATGGGCCCACTGTGCTGACCCCCACATGCTTTCTTGGCCAAGAAGCAATTTGCCTACAGCCCCAACTGTCCTAAGTGAACAGAATAGGTCACATTCCTTAGCAAACTGACAGAGGCAAAGGTCAGGTAGTCAGTGTAGGCACAAAGGATGGGGGTCAAGAGAAGATGATGACTGGTTATCAAAGAGAACAATGGGTTACTAAGGGTTAACCACCTTGATGCTACTCCTGAGTGCTAACAATTAACCTCTGTACTCCTGCCCTTGGTCATTTATACAGGGAAGAAAGAAAAGACAATATTAAAGCAGGGGTCAGGTTCTGGAGTCTATAAAGAAGGAAGCTGCACCTTCTCCTGCAGATTTTCGGCTCCAATGTCCCCTCCTCTCGATCACTTTCTTAAATAAAATTTGCTCTCTATACTTGCCTTGGTGTATATTGGGTGTTTTATTTTTCAACATCAGGGATAAAGAACCTGTTTCTGACCTGCACTGGTATCATTACTGCTGTCTTCTCCTGAACTCCAGCTCTCAGTACCACCAATGCCTTATTATCTTAGCTTTTGTTGTTTGTAGTTCTATTCTGAAGGTCATTAAAATGTAGTCAGTCTCTCTCTCTCTCTCTCTCTCTCTCTCTCTCTCTCTCTCTCTCTCTCTCTCTCTCTCTCTCTATTGTATTTTTAGATTATTTAACTACCTTCCCACCAGGGAACTTTAATCTGCCATTCTCCAGTTAGATAGCTTCCAGGCGACTTCTTACCATGGTCAGCTGCTGCTTCATGGTGGTGCCCACGGTCTCTTTCTGCACCAATCCTTTTATTTCAACAGGCAGCCTGTGGAGATGGTTCAAACCTGGCTTGTTTCTAGGTCCACCTGGTGGAGTGCAAAATTCTAGATCAATGACATATTTGGGGTTTGAGAGGCTTCCAGAAAATCAGACCAGAACAAGCAGACCCTCCATCTGGCACAGTTATGCCTGTGGTTTGAAAATCAACCCGATTGCATGTCATCCCTGCGATTGTGTAACATGTGGCCATGAACTCCTGCTCATATAGGCCAGGAAGGTTTTTCCCATTTCAATACATTTCTCTGGACTTCTTTGCCATAGTTGTGCAGGAGGGAAAGATAATTGTTATTATCCTCCAAGAGGCTGAAGGAGTTATTTCTAACCAATTTGCAAACCCAGAAAGTATGGGTTTCTCATGCAAGTGTTTAAGAATAGAGTTTCCTTTGATAGAGCAAAACAGAGAAAGAGATTTCTTCTGCTACTGGCCTCCCCCAGCTCTCCTCCTTTCTTTGGTCAGTTCATCAGTAGTTCAAATTCCTCAAGTCACTGCTGATAGTTGATTGGCACAAAGTTGGCTTCTGGTTGCCATCTACTTTCAAGATTTTACATTGTCCTTGATAAGAACATAGGGACCATCATGTTTTGACAATTTTTTATTCTGTTGACCTTCTCTGTTAGTTTTCTATGGTTGTACATGATGTAGATTTATGCCATTTTTCCCCTTTATTCTGTTCTGGGGGAAAAATCTGTTCCCTGGGCATTTATCCGCTAATAAGAGTTCTAAAAGAACAAAATTCCATGCTTAAAAGTATATGATGCTACTGTGCCATTGTATTCTACTTCATCTCTAAAGAGCTATTAAGTGCTGCTAGGTCAACTTTGACATGCTTAGTTAATGGGGAAAAAGAGAACAAAGAAAATAAACCTACATAATGGGTCTGTGAATTGAAAAGAAGGTTGCATGGTTGGGGGTCTCTCAAGAATCACACATCTGTGTATTATGTCTCTCACTTTGCCTTTCTGGTTTGTCAAATCTTTTTGATTTTTCAATTACATATACCTGAATTCTTAAAAAGGTATCAAAACCTAATCTTAGCAAATTCTGTTAAAATCCTCAAAACAGAAACAAAACGCAAAGAAGTGGAACACAGTAGAGAAAGGGCTATTCTCCACTTGAAGAGAACGGTTTTGGAAGGATGACATGATTTCCTAACAGTTTTAGGTCAATAGTTCATACTTCTCTTCCAAGGTTCGTTCTTCAACTGGTTACAAGCTTTTTTACAGTTGTTCTCAAAGTTCCCTATACACTCAGAAGGGCCAATTCAGCGAAACTGGCATATAAAAATGCTCATTCTTTAAATGTGTTCAAAAACACATTCTATAAACAAATTATGTATTTCAAGCCAGCTCATTTTTCCTGATAAATTAGATGTTAGACATGTAGAATTTATGCTATCATCATTTCCATTGATTACAGACAGAAATATTAAGGTTCCAGTGGCGTGGAATACAATTAAATAAAACAATTTTGAATAGTTAGAGGAGGGCACTCTGTCCTAATGTGAACCGTTTTATTTTAACAAAACCCATTACACACATATATTTATCAGCCATTCACATATACCCCCAGACACTTTATGTGCTTTGAAAAATAGAGTAATGGGCTGAGAAATAACCCAGGCGAATGTACTTGATAGTAATTAACATCTAAAATCCTGGAAACAACGCAGAGCGGGCGGTAAACCCAGTCTGATGGGACCGCTGGCAACATCGTCCGCCAGGCGGTGTGTTTGAGTGGGAGTCTTGAGTTCTGCATTCCATCCAAGGCAATCCTCTCCTTGGAACAAATCACATCTCTTGACTCCTTAATTTTTCCAGCATTAGAGGTTGGCAGAGAGGCTTGGGGAGGGAGAACATTGGCAGAGGATCTCAAGATCTTGTTTTAGCAGAGCTTTCCGTTTCATACCACTTTACAATTCATATTTTAACTAGGCAGTTCTTAAACTCACCTAACCCTAATCCTAACCCTAACCCCAACCTTGAGGAATAGTTATTTTCCTAAGATGATAGAAGAAGGGTAGAATATAATATGTCTCTGAATTGTGTTTCTGTAATTTATTTGATTTTATTTTAGTCTACATCCCTGTTTGCTTCCTTACTGTAAATATCTCTACTTGCATATATTCATTTTTAAAATTATTTATTTATTTTTATTATTTACAGACTGCATTTTGATTCACTGTAGACAAATGGGGTACATCATCTCGTTTCTATGGCTGTACATGATGTAGATTTATGCCATTCGTGTAATCATACATGTACATAGGGTATGTATTCATTTTTAATAGCTAAACCTTAAGCCAGGATTGTGGTATAAATTTGATGAGAAAGGCAAAATAGGAACTTCTTAGATGAGAACAATATAAAAGAAAAAGTGGAGTATTCTCAATTTTAACAAACATTGGATTTACCCCAGAGAATTTTTAAAACATTGACTCCTGGCAAGCCTCCAGAACAATGAAATCAAACTTGCTTAGGGAGCCTGGGCATAAACATTTTACAAAGTCATGCTTCTAATGTGTAGCTACACATTGAGATCCACTGGAACAGAAATATCAACAATGAGTTAGAAGAGGATGTGTCTATGGCTATGGAAGACTCTGGAGAATGGGACAAAAATTATGCTTAAAAAAAAAAAAAGCCAGAATTGTCTGAGGGGCAAGTTCTGTAGGCAGGGAAAAGGGATGCAGAACCAATGAGAATAGCAAAACAGGTAGGCTTCTATGATTACCTGGTAATGAAGGAATTTGTCTGGGAAGGAGCTGAATCTGAGATTCTGGAGAATCTCTTAACCAAAGACATATTCCACTCTGTGAGTTTGTAATTGCCATTCTGCAACAGACACAACAACTCCCGCATGAAAAGAGTTTTTGAGCACACCAATAAATTGCTATTCATGTCATTCTTGAGGAGACACGTGAGAGGAAAAGTTGCATGAAATGAGCTAACATTTACTTTCTCCTGTGTGAGAGTCTATGGAAGATACAAACAAATAAAAGACATGGTCCGTGACTCTAATGAGCATGTTTCCAATGAGTTAGAATGATCATTGTAATGTGAATAACAATATTCTTGTGACACATTATTCTCAATTTTCACTTCCAAATTGTTCTTCTTTACACCTAGGATCTTCAACCCAATTTAAGATCTATTTCAAAACAGTCTAAGTAGTTGTCATGCAGTGGCTCAGACTATGCATGTTATGGTTTTGGAGAAAGGAGATCACTACAGATGAGCTTCAGAGAAGGCTGAGACCTGAGATGGGTTTGATGGCTAATACCTCATTACCTTCATGGTATGCACCAACATTTTCAGAACAGGTGACGCTTCACACAAGTCAACTGCCACAAAAGACTATCCAAACTTCCACAGTATTCACAGTGTGCTCTGATCCAACCACACATGCCCAACAGCATAATAACAAAAAGGCTTTACCAGGATAAATCCATGGGTATTATAGCTAAAGAAGGAGAACTAAGTCTAAAACCATAGTTGGACAGAGAATATGTTATTTATATTACATTATAATACATGACAAAATAATATTTTGTGTTTCCAGACTCTATGGCTATGCTGTGGGCATAATTAAAAGCTAGTGTTCTGGAAGAGGTCAGCTGTCACCAACGAGCCCCATCAAGAACGAGATAAATGAAAGGAATCAGAGAATAGGGAGAAAAAGAGATGGGGAGGTCCACAGAGGCGGCGAAAGTGCAAAGAGGAAGGAGGGACACTCAGCAGGAGGTCAGCCAACACAGGCTGTCTGCTTCATGGTCTTTCTGAGGACTGTCTTTTGCAGGGGTGATCTTGGAGTTTCCCTAGAATTGCAGCTGTGGCCAAGATTGGCTATACATCAGCAATACCTGAGAAGGTACCTAGTGGAGATCGGAATCACTGAAACAGGACCCAGGACTGCATAACTGCCCAAAATGCCAAAGTTGGTGCTGGTGTGCAGCCATGCACTGCTCTGGAAGAGACCGCACAAGAAAGGCCCAAAATGGATCACTGTATGCTCAACCATCCACACCAAGGAGGATAAGGTGACAGATCAGAAGTTTAAAATTTAGTATGTTGGGGGTTCAGTTCAGGAACTTGCATCTTAAACAAGCTCCCCAGGTGGTCTTGATACTAGTGGTCCAAAGACTCCAATTTGAGAAACACTGTGCTGGGCTGCTGCCAAAGGTGGACCATGAACTGTGTTGTGCATGAATGAGTTGGTGTCAACTGGTAGAGAAAGCCAGACAACCCAGTGCAGAGTCCTCTGAGGAAAAGGTTGAGGATAACACATCTAACCCTGCGATGGTTTGGATATGGTTTGAGCATGTCCCCCAAGATGCAAATATTGGAAACGTGGTCCCCCATGTGGTGGTGGTGGAATCTTTAAAAGATAGGGCTTAAAACAAGCCACTAGTGGTATTACCCTCAAAAGAGACTGATGTTGGTCATACAGAATGAGATAGTTCTCATGAGAGCGACTTGTTATGAAAGAGAAAGATTGGGCCCTCTCTGTTCTTTCGAACTCCCAGTATGATGCCATCTACAATAATATAACCCAGTTAAGGGGACCCTAACCAGAAGCCAAACTAATGTGGTTGCTAGATCTTGGACTTTCAGACCCCAAAATAGTGAGTTGAATCTACTTCTTTTCTCTATGAAGTATCCAGCCTCAAGTATTTTGTTATAGCAACAGAAAACAGACTAATACAAGCTTCTTCTTTTCCACAGATAGTCAGCATAGAATGAGTATTTCTACATACTATGTAGGCCATGGCCTTCTTATGGGAAGTGGTTCTTAATGAAGAGGGAAATGCATCAGCTTCTGGGTGGATTAGACTGAAGATGGAGAGGAGAATCATGAGTTGAGCAGAGGAATTGGATTATTTCATAAACCTGATGGTTTCTCTCAGTTCTTACTTGATGGTGTTTCCATGTAGGGGAACTGTTTTTTGTTTTTTATTTAAGAAAGAATTTTAAGGGGTTGAGATTGTAGCTCAGTGGTGGAGTGCTTGCCTAGCTTGTGTGAGGTACTGGGTTTGATCCTCAGCACCACATAAAAATAAATAAATATAATAAAGGGACTGTGTCTATCTACAACTAAAACAATATTTTAAAAAAGAATTTTAAAATATCAAGATAGATTTCCTTGAAAGCAATTACTTTGTTTTTATTTAATATTTAATACTGATAATAAAATAGCTTTGAATATATTCATAAGGATTCTAACATAACCACTATTTTTTAAAAGCTTGAAATCTTTATGACAGTAACAAATGTTTTCTCATTTATATATTCGATATACACAATATAATTATGATCTGCCAAACTTATAACAAAGAGAAAATTAAAGTCCAATAGATGGCACTGTTTACTACTTTTTAGAAATGCATTCTCGAGAGGAAATAGTCACCATACCGCTAAACTTACTTGTTTTTTTAATTGTATAAATTGAACCTCCATTTTTAAAAAGCATTACTTACGAGAAGTCCAATTGCTATGCTTTTTCCAGGTCCACACTGAGTGACTCTGCCACAATTTAGTAAATCAAAAACGACTGAAGGATTATTAATCTCCAGGGGAAAAAAGCATTTACCTTGATCCTTCTCTTTCAGTGTTCCTAGGACAGCTGTCTCTCTCCTCCATCAACTCCCACACACACTACAGATGTGATCTCATCAAAAAGATGAGGGTTCAAACATTAATTTCAGGCCAGAACTATGTGTGTATTTAAATAAAATTATATTTATATCGAGATCACAACTAGCTGTTCTCAAAAGCTTTTTTTTTTTTTTTACAAATATTGTAGCACATTTATAAATAAATACCTTTTATTGTCTTTTGACATAAGAAAAGAAGTAGTATAGGTAGGTCACTGAAATCAGAAGGGGGGGCACAGGTATCTTTGGAGTTCTGGTCCCAGCTGTAATCATGTGGAATGGTAATTAGCTTTTCTGCACATCAGTCTTATCACATTTATAGCTGTGATAATAATGCCTACTCCATATGGTTATTATGAAAATGAAATTAGGTAAAATATGGCATCCAGTACAGTATATGGTATATGATACTCAGTAAATGGTATTTTGTTTATATTATACTGAGCTTCATCTCCTAGAGTCAGACATGCCTTGCACAAAGCCTTCTTTAAGAACTACAGAAAAAGAAGTTCTATAGTCTCCATTATCAATATATTTAGTCCCAGCTTTCCTCCAACCTAAGTAATGCTAATTTACTGTGTTTTCTCATCATTAGCATCAAACCTATACTTTTGAGCTTCCTGGGCTTTGGAGACACACAGAGGCAATGTACAAAGCATCATTTACTGTTGAAGGTTAAAGCAGTGTACCTTATAATCTCCTGCTCAGCTGCCAATACCAATTTAATACAGAGAGGTGAGCACATGGCTGAAATGTTTAGCACAGTATCTATTTTTCCCATCTTGGTTTAAGATTATGAAAATTATATATTGTCTACAAAAGGTAGTGTTTCTAGTTAGTGATAGTTTCCCAACATCAGGGCAGTAAATACATCAAAGTGCCAACATATTCTGCATGAATTAAAATTTGATTATCTGTCAGTATTCAATTTAATTACAATTCAAAAGTCATGCAGAAAAAGATTTTTAAAATGAACTGAAATATACAGAAGGAAGAAAAATACCAACTAGTAAAGAGAAAAGGGGGAAAAATGCTCACTCTAACAATAGCTGGAGTTTTCTATATTTATCCATGTGTATTTGCTTCGCTTGGCTGTCAATTTTAATTGGTCTGCAACATACTGTGGTTCTAATGCATTCAGAATTTCAATTGGTGTTGCTTCCATCTTTTATAGTATCCAAAATGCAGTCTACTTCTAGTGAATAATAAGACTTTCTCTTATTATAGAAATAAATAGCTTATTAAATCTACTGTTAGTTTTTATAGCTGATGACACAACTCTTTACAGGTGCAGAAAATGGGAACCTGTCTCCTTCACAAATCATATTTACTTTACTAAGAGCAATGATGATTCATCAAGGTTGGCCCAATGCTAATTAAGACTTTGTAAAGGTTAAAACTAAGGCAGGTTTATACCAAAATGTCAGAAGCTCACCACTGGTTTGCATATCTTTACAATGGAATTGCTTTTTGGATGTCAAGACTATTTTTAAAAAGGAAAAAACCCTACTCTTGCCTGTGTGTGAGTGGGTGTGCAAATACATGTATCTGTGCAAACCTGATGGTTTTGGAATTTAAGAGGCCACATAATTAACATATACACATGCATATACATATATTACACACATGTATATACACACAGGACTTGGAAAAAGACAGATCTGGATTTCTAGACAGATTCTAACATTTATTAGTTTTCTTACCTTGGGAACTTATTTAACCTTTCTGAAGCAGAGCTTTGTCATCTATAAAAAATGAGAATAATAACATATGCCCTACAGGAAGTGATTGGTGTACTTTATCATATTGCTTAAAAAGTAGATATTCAATACTTGATTAAAAATTAACTCAGTTGAGGGGGCAAGAAAAAAATGGAGGAACTTTGGATTGTGTAGAGGGAAATGGGGCAGGAGGGGTGGGGCAAGGAAAGATAGTGGACTGAGACAGACATTATTACCCTATGTACATGTATGATTACACAAATGGTGTGAATCTACATTGTGTACAACCATAGAAATGAAAAGTTGCACCCCATTTGTGTACAATGAATCAAAATGCAGTCTGTAAAATGAAAATTTAAAAAAGAATTAACTCAGTGTATAGGTGGGCCCTTGATACTGAAAATCTAGATTTTCAACAAGAAATTAGTTGTTGATCATTTTCAAAGATTATTTTATGACAATCACTTGAAAAAAGCATTTATTCATGCTCACAAAATTTAAAAAACAGTATTGTGAAAATTTTAAGTAAAGTGAAATATACCTATAGAATTAACAGAACACCAAAGGACTCAATGCATTGTTCTGGGCCATTCATTTGTTTGTTCTTATTATTGAAAATGAACCCCCTTATACTTGGGTAAAAAAATCCAACTAGTATTTATCTACATTTTGCTTTAAATAAATTTTGCTGATCTTTAGGTACTTAGGTTTGCTAGCTTAGCCAGTGTCAATATGTGTGCTTTACACATACACACACACGCACACACACAATACATACATATTACATATATGCATGTGTGTGTATATATGTATATATATATGATTACATATTTTGCCCTGTTCAGAAATGTTAGTCTATATGTGACTAATCAGCATATGCAAATTAAAAGGAAGGAAAAATAAACATCAAGGAGAATTAAGAGTTTGGGGTAGGAAGATGAAACCCACTTTACTCTGTTATTTTCTCTGCATGTCCCTTAACCTTAACTTGATACGAAAAGTTGGAGAAGTACAAAAACTCTCAGATGACTTTATTAATGGGATAATAAAATTGAAATACCACATGTTGATACTGACTGAATTAATGAATCAGGGTTGTATATTCTATAATTTTTCAAAATGTGATTAGAATGTATCATAAGGTCTCCATTTTAAATAAGCTTTTCTTCTAAGAGAAATGATGATTCATTTGTGGATAGATGATTCACTTTTCAGTTTTTCTGGAAAATGAAAAACAACTAGAGATGTCAGTTTATTTTGTAATACAACAATATGTGTGTTGGAGAGAGGCTTTGTGGGTGAGAAAAAGTTGGTGATCAATCTTTAATTGATTCTAATTCTGCGAAACAAGATAATAAGTTCAACTACTCATTCCTTGATGAATCTTTTGAAAAGATATTTAGCTAAGATGATCCCATAAAACAAGATTAAGCATCTACAAAGTGATTGCATTAATAGAAAGGATGCTGAGGATGTTGATTTGGTCCCAAAGCAACTGGATATATTAAAGATATGTACTGTGACTAGATTTTGTCCTGATCAAGGGTTGTAGGGATTTATTTTTTGGTGATGGGGGGGGGGATACTTGACACTGAGCCACATTCCCAGACCTATTTTGTATTTTATTTAGAAACAGGTTCTCCCTGAGTTGCTCAGCTCCTCACTTTTGCTGAGGCTGCCTTTGAACTTGTGATCCTCCTGCCTCAGCCTCCTGAGCCACTGGGATTACAGGCATGTGCCACTGTGCCTGGCTGGTTGTAGGGATTTCTAACCAATATGTTAGCATCTCCTTCACCCAAATCTGTCTTTCCACATCAAAGAAAGTAGCCACTGAGCAGCACACAGCCATTCTCACACCCTTCTGAACTTCATTAGTCTCAATGCCCACCTCTTTTTGAAGCTTGTTGCAACCTACAAATGGCTCAGAACTCTCCTAAGCCACTAGCATAAACAGAGAACATGAATAGCAAACTCCCTATTGTAAATTATGTGTGTTCTTGAATAGTGTCTGGCTTTGAGGGGTGGTGGGTTTATGAACAACTCAGAAGGTTTTTACAGTTAAATAAATCGTGTATTTTCTTAATGAAATAAAAAGCTAAGCTTTCACTTTCTAGGGCTCTTCCATTTATTGCATTTTGCAGGTTATAATTAAGTCTATCGAAGTGGCTATGAACCTGAGCTACTAAACAGAAGTAACAACTCTGAGTTAGAAAGAATGATAGAACTGGAATGCAGTATTGAAACAAAGATTAATAATATATAACAGTTTTCATGGATTAAGCAACAGATGACAAGGATATCAAATCTTTTCATTGATTCAGTAATTTGTTCTTAAGATCGGCTGATTTGATCAGCATAATACTAATAATTGATTAAAGAATGATTTCTAAAGTACTTGCTGTGGGTTAGGGGCACAGTTAAGTGCTCTAATACAAAGGTACCAAAACAGATGCACTTTCAACATGTTCAAAACCCATCACAGCTATTGTTGCGAAGTTTCTGTGGCACTGGTTAAGAATCACACAGAGTTGAGATGCTGCAGGTGTGGGTCCCCCTCTAGCTGTGCTACTTGCTGTAGGACATTGGACAAGGCACGCAGCCACTTACTCTCACTTTTCCTCCATGGTACAGGAAGGATGACTGTCAAACTACTATCTAGCTTTCTCACAGTGTTGGTGTGATATGTGAATGATAATTGATATGAGAATGTCTTGAAAATTGTTAAGTAGCCGTTTTCTTTTCACCTTGCTATAGACAGAAATAATCACTCTCACCTCTTCACCTCACATGGATACTGTTGCTTCTTGGCATTTATAGAACAACAATGCTATCTCTCTGATTTACAAATAGAATTAGACAGAGTTCCTGCCCTATGATTTTTAAACTAGGCAGACATGCATGATAAAAAGATGGGAAAATACTCAATGCAGACAAAATTGTGTGATCATTAATGTGTTCATAGAAGGCCTCAGTGTTTTCATAGTCCTTGGGATATTTGCTTATTGTGAAAAAAAAAATGGTAACGTGCATGATGTAGAATGAAAAGAAAAGTACAAGAAGTCTGAAAAGAAATTAAACTGAGTAGAAAGAAGGGAATAAGCGTGAGACACGGGTCAGATGAGTAAAAACTGCACTAATACCCTCCAGTACATTAGCATTTATACAATAACTTATATTTTACAAAACATTTTATTCAGTCTCATAATAACTTATTGGGATGGGCATCACCATGAACTCAGATTTAGAGCTGAGAGAGCTGGGACAGGAGCTGGCAAAGTAATTTATTTGAAGTAAGACAGTAAGTGGAAGAATCATGGCTTGAACCCAGGCTTTCTGACTCTTAGGATTTGTGCATTTTCTATCTTCACATCACATCAATAAATTAATGGTTTTAAATAAAGCACAATCATCATGGGGTGGGGAAGAAGAACTATGAAAAATATATTTAAAAGCAAATTCAAAGCCTGGGTTGAATTTTGAAGCATAGTTCCTTATACCTCCTTCTTGAATTTACAAGTTAATTCCATTGGTTTCCAGAGCAATGCAGTCATTAGGAGGGCTTTATTGAAATGGTCCTTTCGGGTCAACACTGCTTCCTTAAGAAATGTCCCTGAAGGTTTAATTGTGGGTTGTGGTTCTGTATATGTATAGCACATATTTCTTTCATAGCATTATTAGGATGCTTGAAAGAGAGTCTTGATGTAATATTCACTAACAATGTTTAGGTGCTTATTTTGTTTTCATTTAGTTACAGGTAATTATGGGTAACTGAAATTTGAAGGGGATGAAAATGGTTATTGAGTAAAATAGGAATAAGTCATAACTGACATTTCAATTTCAAGAATTAAATAGGATTTTAGTTAATTGTACTAATAAGTCTAGATTAATAAAACACATCCACATCCACATAATTAAGCATGGTTGTTACTAAGACTTTGATGATTTCCTTGAAATCTAAGTCCTTCTGTCCAAGAACAGATTGCTACGTAGTCACTTTGCCAAAGTTAGAGGGTAAAAGACAATAAAAACTACAAAAGCTCCTGAGGTAGCCTGGTGGGCTCCAGCTATATTTCTTTTCCCTTTCTCTATGTTATACAAAGAAGATAGTTTACATTAATGCAAGATTTTTTTACTACAATAAGATATTTAACATTAATGCAAGATTTTTTACTACAATAAGAACAAAATTTTATTTCTCTTCTGGACTAATGCCTTCATTCTGGAAATCTAAAATGTAGACCAACTCACTAAAGCAGCTGTAAGGTCAATTTTCTTTTCCTTTTCATTTTTCCTTCTATAACTTTCATGGAATAAAAGCACAAAATGTTTATAGAATAACACTACCAAAATGTGTCCAAATAACATCATGGTATGGAATTTCTATCTTGTAGCATCAGAGAATCAACAGCTAGGAAGGGTACTTTCATGACAGTAGTGTCTGGCTTTAGGATGTACTATGCATAAATACTTTTCTTTAGACCCATTTATAAAGAGCTTTGGAGAAGACAATTTCACCATCTTTCTTTTTAATTCATTTTGGATTTGGTTGTTTTCATTGTCAAGAAACTCTTTATGCTTTGATTAAATTCCTCATGCTACAGATTAAGAAATACAAACCTCCAAATATATCTCCAACTGCATATGGAAATTTGACTCAAAATGTGTTAAACATGAAAAAGAACTTACATTCATTTATTTCCAAAAATGTGTGATTTTTGTGATATGAAACTCATATCAGGCTGGGTTACCAACATGCAGCCCTTTAATGAGAAGAATTTCATGGTCTGGGCTTGGTCCACAGTTCTGCAGTTTCAATAAACTGAGGAGTGGTCCAGCCCTAAGGAATGGATTCATACTAGCTGATATCATAGGAAACTGATAAATAAGGGTGATTATATGGTGTGAAGGAGGGTTAGTCAGTAGAATAGGAAGGAAGAAGGAAAGATGTGCATCTTTTCTGCTTGGCTGTCCTTTTTCAGATATTGATGTGACCAAAAAAGTAAATTCCAATAATACTTTCATTATTCAGAATGTGGCTTAGACATGGGAAGTAAGTAAAAAGAGACAGTACGTAATGAAAATATAGATGCTCCCAAGTGTATGCAATGAAGTTCTCATTTGAGCAGAGAAGCAGCTACAATAAATCAGATGAAACAGGAAGAGAGCTTATGCCTTGAAGAAATACAGAAAAACTGGACAAGTGATTCCAATGGTCAATTGATGGAGAAGGAGGACAAATTCTAGACTCCAGTATCCCTTAGGCGCAGGTCAACACCAGGGAAGGAACAAATGCTGTGGATTGTCTCATCTCACCTTTACAAAGGTCATGAGAAGTAGGCATTAGGTTTTCACTATTTTTAGATGAGGATGCTGAGGCTCAGTGAAATTAAGAAATTTACCCAAGTTCTTACGTCCATGATCCAAATCCAGCTCAGTTTGATGAAAACGCTCCTTATTTTCACTTTTCCATACTTCCTACCTTACCATTAAATATTAATATTTATTCTGTTGACCCTGGTTTGTGAAAATTAAGTTAAAGAGCATACAGCCAAACTACATATATAGCTTGTCTCAGGTGTTACATTTTGTTATCTTATTATTTTCTTTTTTTGGTTGGAATATAGAATATAAATTATTTACTTAAAACTATCATAATTTATAATGTAGGGTATATATACAGAGAACAATAGACAATCCCACCTTATTTTATTTCTGTCTTTTTCCTCAGCTCCTTTGTTTCCTTCCACTGATTCTACAGCTTTCATTTTAAGAAAGGTAGCACCAGAAACCCTGGCCCTTTAGCTTTGTAGATTGGGAGGGGCTAGTTCGAAATTATTTTACTCCTGGAACCTGTTGCCTTCTATACAGTTCGTGAATTGGCAAAATTATAAACCTTGCTGTGCTTCTCATTAATGATAAATGGGTAAAATAGTGAGCATACTCAACTGCAAAAGTAGAAAATTCTATTGGAATTTTAATTGTCATTTACATTCATTGTTCACGATTGTTTATAGACTCTTAAAAGCAAAATAAAACAAAGTCCCCAGATTTTACCTGCAGCAATTGACATAAACATGAATTCCTACAATTCACCACCTCTGGGCCAGCCTTCTGCAGAACCAGTAGATAGCCACTCCATGAACGATGTGGTTACTTATTGAAATCAAGAATCTTTTCTGTTCCATTAGGGACTGTCGTATGAAATCCAAGGTTGTTGGAGCTGGACCTCATTTTGGGGGTAGAGGTTAAGTAATGCAAAGCATCCACAGAATGGCCAGAGGCCAAGGAGTAGGGCTTGTGACTCAAGAACACGTCAGCACAAGGTGACATTAAAAAGTTCTAATTGTTAGAAATGGTGAAAGTAGAGAAATAAAGTGGGAATATTTCAAGGTTGACCAGTTAAAATCCTCAGGACTTGCAGAGCAAGGAAAATATAAATGAAAAAAAAAAAAAAAAAAAAAAACACATGGACATTTTGTGAAAGTTTTAAATCTTTTTGCTACAGTGAGGGCAGTTAGATGGTTGTGCTTTGACTTGAATGACACTTAAAGAAAACAAATATATATTAAAAGAAATGTCTGGAAGGATATATACTAAAATAGTACCCGTGGTTGGTCCCTGAGAGATAATGTTACTGCTATTTCTTTTCTTTCTTCTTTATACATTTTGTATTGGCTCCCCCGACACATAATGAACAAACCCACTACTTTTACAATTAAGTGTGGGGAAGGGGATGGCAGAGAACAGTAAACTATTTTTGTTTAAAAGAAAAGAGTTCTTATGGTTGGTACTAATCCACAAAATGAATGTTTGCATAGTCAAATTAGCATAGCAAAACGTCACTGTGTAAGCAATATCTGTATGGCAGAAAGAAATAAAACCCAGAATAATTAAAAACAAATGATACACAAGCTTGGAACAGTAGCAGAATTTATAGAATTACAGCACCTCTAAAATTATGGAATCTGCAATTTCCTGCATGTGTCAGTTTGTGCCAACTTTGGTTGTATGTGGTTTTCTTAAAATATCCTTGGAAAGGACTTCCAGGAACCATCAACCCAGTTTAACCTTACAATCTAAAAAATGTTTCCAGAATTTCTGTAGGAGCTTCCCATTCATGTCTGTGTTCCATTCACATCGACCACATGCTTTTGATTTAGATTCAAGATTATACAATGTAAGGACACTTTCTCACGTTCCTTTCTTGTAATTTTCTTAACAAACCAGTGAGGTAGGGTTGTTATCCATATTTCAAATGTGTAGCAGCTGAAGCTAAGTAAGGCGGCCAATGTCACACAGCAAGCCAGAGATTTGAACTCAGCTCTTATGCCATAGTGTCCTGTGTTATTTTCATCCTGCACTAAGACCTGGAAAATTCAAAATGTGACTTCCTGTTTCCCACATGAAGCCTCTGGAACCCTTGGAGAAGGCAGGTTATGTAAAGTGTTTAACACATGGATGGCTGGGTTTTCAGCAGCTCTAATTAGGTAGATGGCTTTGTGTCAATGCCACCCTATGAGTGGCAGGAAGTCCATGTAATATTGCTTTTAACCACTGAAAACTTTGTTTCTGTGGATTAGTGCTTTTCTACTCTTTATAATTTTATCATGAATTGAGTGAAGGAGTTGTATTTTAAAAAGTTATGTTAACCAAAATATTTCTGTGTTAATAAGTAAAAAGACTCTGAGAAGGCAGATATTAAGAAATCCTAAAGAGTAATAATAAAATATTATGTTAAAATTATCCAAGAATAGACTGCTGGGTCTTTGTGGATATAGAAATTTCACACTACATGGGCAGCCCTACAAATTCTTCGATAGATGAATACAAGCTATAGCACATTCTAATCTTTCCACTCTGCCCAGGGATCCCCAGGGATAGGTAATCCATAGCTGCCATTTTCAAATTTTTCCTTTTCTATCATTTTCTTCATATCCCCAATCTCAGATCCAGATGACTACATTATACTAGTTTTTTACATTATATAACATGTGATAATCTAAATTGTTACTATAGGAAGCATGAAAATTTGCACATATGCATTGGTCACTAATAATCAGTTCTCACCAAAACTGTTTATTTATTTAATAATTGCTTCATTCAGTCTTATTTGTAATTTAAATTGAAGTTCATTGTATCTGGTCAAGTGATACATTTGCCTATGTCTACTTTTTTCTTCTCAAGAATAATGATAGCTAACCTGTAGGCTCCTTACAGGCAGATAGGTCATACTTTATACTTTATATTAGTAACAAACAGTGCAAAGAGCAAAACTGATTATGAACTAGGGACTTAATAAATAGTTGATTAGCTAACGGATTGGTATATGAATCTTTTTGTACTGGCAATCAAGAATTAGATTAAAAAGAGAAGTGAGGATATTGGCACATCTACAAATTCATTTTCCTTTAGCCATAAAACGTCAGTGTGTGAAGGATCTATATTAGGTAGGGTTCTTAACTTGAGTTCCAGAGGATGTCTCCTTAACTCTCTGAAATTTTATTCAAAAAATTTTTTGTGCATCTGTATGTTCATTTTCCTGGATAGAGAATCCATAGCTTTCTTCAGTGTCCACGAAACCCCCAAACTTCATAAACTATTAGAACCACATGTATGTAACATACTACCTGCACCCCAAATTTCAGCACGGATGATTGAAAAAGAAAACTTGTCTATTTTTTATTCAAAATAAAAAATAAGCTCCTGATTTTTTTACTTTCCTAAAGATGTCTGACATCGGGTCAGAATTAAGTTGTCCTAAGAAGTATCTGGAATAATATAATGTACAACATATACACAAAAAGGGTAACTACACTGCTCCTTATTCCATGGTTCCACTCTGCACTAAGTTGGCACTTTGATACTAGGTGCAGGTCAAGGTGTTTTTATCATTTAAAACTCTAATGAACTAAGTGATCTGGTACCTAATCATGGGGGAAATTACCTGCCTCCTTATGCGTGCTCACAGACACTAAAATCCACAATGGCACTTCAGCTAACGGTTCCTGCCTTCTCACTTCAAAGAATTTGGGGCAATCTGTGCCCAGCATGAGGAGTTGACTTCTCACAGCCTAAATTTACCAGTCTTCAGAGGTGGAAAGCTTTTTTTTTTATTTTTTATTTTTTATTTTTTTAATCTAGACTGACAGAATAGTTAGATGTGATCAAATCAGCTTAAAGTGTTTCTCCACACACTCCACCCCTTCACAACCCTGTGTGTTTTGAGGAAGTTAATATTTCACTAGTTTATTGCACTTTTACAAATTGAAAAAAAAAAAAGTAGTTACATCAAGGAACATTCCATTTTTAGGAAGAAAAATAGACCTTTAGAAATATGCTTTTGGCTCTCAGACCTACTGATAATTATGTATAAAAATGAATGTCTCAGCTGTACATTTTATTATTATCGAGCACTTATATAGCATAAGGATCTATGAGTTAATAACATTTTAATCATAGTTGCTTCTCCAAACTTTTAAGTGTGTCAGAAATACTATATATCTTAGTTCATTTTTCTTTCCATTATCTTCTATTTGTGACTTATCTTTTAAATTAATATCCATTCACATTGTTGTATGCCTACAATATCTTAAAAAATTGACTTCTTATAAATATCTATTTTTACAAGGACTCTGGGACCCCTGGGGGAGGCTTCATTTGGTGGCCAAAAGAGCAGGTACAGTTTTATTAACATTCTGCAAGTAAGATAAGCCCTTGGGAAGCTGCTGAAACCCTGAAGGCAACTTTCTAAGGAAAACAAAACTTTAAAATTATTTTGGAAGATTTTTGACCAACACTCATTTTTTAGGTTGCCTGTCAAGAGTCCATTTTGGGTATCAGTTTTCTGCTTGTTCTACAGGTTTTAGAGATTCCTTTCAAATAAAATTTTTAAATATGTTTTCAACATAACAAAGGGGCATACGAATTTCAAAATCAAAACAAATGTCTTCTGAGAAGATTGTAAACTGAGTGACAATGCAAGTCATTTAAAGGAACCCCTACTAGATAACACAAAATGGATTTATTTGGCAGCACCCAAATAAATCCATTTTAATTTTCACTTTATTTCAGTTACATTTCACAGCTGTGATATCATGAGTGGAGAGAGAGAAACAGCTCATAGAAGAATTTGAGTTCAAAGAAACTGAAATTTAGCATGGAATGTGAAATTGAGGACTTCAGCTTCTAAGGGAATGACTGTGGAAACACTAAGGTTGAAGGATGTGAACTTGGTGCTACAGCAGAATTAGTAGCTGGGGTGATGATGTATGTATTGACCAGTGTCCATGAAGTTCTCTTTACAAAAGAAAAGTTTGCACCTGACAAGCTATTAGAAACATGCATTTCTGTTAAAACTCCTTTCCCATCATCTGTTCTAGAAGGGACTGCATAAACTACAAATGAATGGTGACTTCAATGTTTTGAGAGGCTCTGTTCCCCTAGGACCTAAATAAAGTAGACTTGAACCTTCTCACATTCAGAGTATCCCATTGGGTTCTTTTGCAAGCATCCTTTTGGTAAGGGTACACAATGGGTCAATATTCTCTATCTTCTTTCTTTGCACTGGGGCTCTAGCTGCCAGAGGGGAAAATAGCCACACACAGGGAAATGCATAAGTTAAAATTAAGCAAGCCTAGTGGGATGGTAATGACTTTCTCAGCATCCAAGTTTTTGCCTTCGGGATATGTGAAGCTAGAAAACAATGCCATTCATTCAACAGTTATAGAAAACACACAATGTAAGTGGTACTGTGCTAAGTACTGGAGGGCATGCAAAAGTATGTAAAACACAATCCCTGCTCCAGGATTCGAGGCGGGAAGGGCATTTCAAGTATTACCCAGACCTTTTCACCCTTGAAGAAATACATAGGTGAATAGAAATCTACTCGAATTTTAAATCAAGCATTGAACGACATATGTTTTAGGAAAAAGGACAAATATACTTTCAATCTTTATTTCTAGGTATTGCAATGTGGCTTGTATGGACCAGGGAATAGGGGTTCTTGGAGAAGCCTGACTTGAAAGAGGCACCGCCTGGATGCCTACACAGCAGAATCCTAACAAAGAGACCGGCAGTATTATAAGGGAAGTAGGTAACTTTCAGTAGAACTGGCCTCCAAGAAGGACAAAAAGACAACATTCCACTTAGGAGTAGTTGCAACCATAACCCAGCCAACTTCAGCTCCCCAACCCGCATGTTGTGCCCAGGCCAGACGGTAGTCTCCGCTAGCCAAATTCCTAGACCCCAGACCAGCAGCCTCGCACACGCCGCCTACAGCCTAGAGACTGCCACGTGCGTCCGGGTTCCGGGCTCGATCCCTAAACAGGCCCGGCGCCTTCAAGGTCGTCATGGCAACTGCGGGGGTCCCTATCTCTGTCCGTCAGAGCCCAGTCGAGAAGTCCGGACCTTGATAGTGACAGGAGGAAGCGGCCTCGGCCCTTCCTTAGAAGGGGCTAACGTGATCTTGGGCTGCAGGCGCCACTTCTGCCGCATCGGTGGCTGCGCGCTCCACTTGGTTTATCCGGGCTCGGATCCCGAGCCCAGAGCGCTGCGCTGCCTTCTCCTCCTCTGTCGCCACCCCGCGGGCAGCTTTTCCAGGCGAGACGGGCGTTCGATCCTCCTTCCCCGGCTTTACGGATTTCCGGGGGCGAAGAATTTTGCCTCGGTCCCTACGAGCATCTCTCAGTCTCTTTCCCCCTCCCCTTGCGGCTCCCCCACCCCGTGGGCGCGCGCGCGCACACACACTCACACTGGCAGGCGCGCGTGCGCACGCCCGCGCGCCCCGAGCCGCGGAGTCTCCAGCGCCCCTGAGCAGATCCCACTCTCCCGGGCGCCGCTACTCACACAGGCTTCCAGCCGCCACGGGGCGTCCTCTGTCTGCGGCAGCAGCGGCGGTGGCGGAGGGAAAGGCATCTGCAGCCTGGCCCCGTCTGGCAGCTTCGTGTTCGGGACAGAGTCCGGGAGAAGCGGAGAAGGAGGAGGACGCCGAGGCTAGGAGGAGCCGCGCCGCGCCCGGCGCTTGGCTTTGC
This sequence comes from Sciurus vulgaris, assembly GCF_902686455.1. Lineage (NCBI taxonomy): Eukaryota > Metazoa > Chordata > Mammalia > Rodentia > Sciuridae > Sciurus > Sciurus vulgaris. The sequence goes on along the minus strand of NC_136464.1, from coordinate 141,525,888 downwards.
GCGGCAGGCTGCCTTCGCTCCGAGTACCGCGGCCTCAGGTAAGCTCCGCGGCCCGCAGCATCCTCGAGGCGTCGGGGCTCGGAGCGGGGGTTCCCTGGTCCCGCCCCCGCCGGGGCGCTGGGGCCGAGGCTGGAAGGGGAGTGGGCGAGGGGGGAGGGGAGTGGAGCTAGAGGTGAGGCTGGTAAAGAGCGGTGCGTGAAAGCGTGGGGCTACTGTGGGCGCCTCCCCGTCCTTCTCCGCTGTACCCCAGTTCAATCTCCATCACTTTTATGAACCAGGGTGACCGGCCCTCAGACAGCTGTTCTCTGCTTTCTACTCCGCCAGCTAGCCGGTGTCCGCTCCGGGCTTCGCGCCCGCCGCGCGGCAACCACCTCCCCTGCACCTTGGACAGCGCACCCCGCCACTCGCCGCCCCCGGCACTGCACCCGGGACCCTGTCCTGCTCCCGCAGCCCTCCCTCTGCCCTCTTCGTTCCAGATTGTCACCATCCCTCCCTGCATCCCATCTCCTTCCTGCCTTGGCAGACTCCGCTCTGGTGCGGGCCGGAAACTTTCCTCTCAGCTTGGTCTGCGCTAGGTACTATTGCTGTTATTGGTGGCTGTCCCCTCTCACGGGGAACTGGACACCTTGGACAGGTCTTCCTTGGAGGGAGCGCTCCCTGCCTGACCCAGCCAGAGGCAAAGGAAGCACTGGGCGGCTAGACTTAGCGGCTCCCAGGGTGCAGAGCACGCACCTTGGCAGCTGGATGCTCTCAGGTTCTCCGCCTTTCTGGACACGTGCACGCCTCCCACGGACTCGGCCCCTCCCGGACCACCTCATGTCCTCCCCCTGCACAGCCACGGCCACCCCATAGGTTGGACACCCGGGGATCGCGGATTCTGATTGGTTGAAGGCGTAACCCCGCCTCCTTTCAGGGGGGTGGTTCTGGAGTGTTGTGGTTGTCATCCCGCAGCGAGCACATGGGGAAAGTGGGGTCCACAGGTGGGGATGCCCAGCTGTGTAGGATCCCTGAGTCCCACTGTATATAACCCGCTTGACCGCTGCCTCCTCTCAAATACACTCCAGCTTTTCTCCTTTACTCTTTTCCTCGATTTTTCATTATTATAATATTTCTTTAAACTAGCCTGTAACCCAATTTTTTACTAAGATTGTTCTGTGTAGCAATTTTTAAAAGCAGATCTAGGAGAATGCGGGCAAACAAGTGCACATGAAGAGGTTCATGGCACACTGAGTCGCGGATTTGAGTCTGATAGTTTGGAAAAAGTAATGAAGGGTGCTTAAGGGATCTGAAGAGGTGGAGAAAAGGAAAAGGAAATTGATTCTTGGAGTAAGAGAGACACAGGTGAGCGAGCTTAAGAAGCAGAGGAAGAAGCAAGTGGGTCATTTGTAGGGTGAGACTGAAGGAGAAACCCATGTGGGTTTCCCAAGAGGTGGGTGTGTTCTGCTGAAGACAGCTGTCTGGAAAAGTGGTAATTCTGGCTAATACTTCGTTATTTAACACGCTTTGCTTTTGTTTTGCTAGCGTTGCACTTTTGATAGGCGACTTTATAGTAATAATGTATATCCATCTAAGGGATATTGATTATTCCAGTTTCTTGTAACACAGATTTGCAAATGGTAATGAATTTCATAAAGTGAAAGGCCCCTCTAGAGGGATGCATTAAATAGTTAAGTTAAATGCTTTTGAAATATTGGGAGAGAAGACGGGTGAGCATTGTGTAAAATACAGATTGTTCTGGCATTATTTCGAGCCTTTGCAGAAATACATATAAATGATACCGATTTCTTTTCATTTCAAAGTGTGATTGCCTCTAGCATTTTCAAGCTTTAATTCCTTCAGGCTGTTTTGATGTTGTGTCTGTTCATCTAAGAATATTGTAATTCTTATCTTTAGAAGCCTTGTCAGTGCGAAACAAACACCAACGATGCAAGTTAATGTTGACAACTTTATATTGAGTACACTGTGTGTTATTTTATTTGTAAGAAAGTAAAATATGGAAAAGTAACATAGCATGACTATCATTACCCCCTGAACTCATATCAAAACCAAGTGGAGGAGGATCACATGAGGCTATTCCAGGGATAAATTTAGTTTTTTTTTTTTTTTAATATGAATAAAGTTTAAGATTCTTAGGTATAAACAGCAACATTATTTGAATTATCTTTGTACACATTGGTAGCACATAAGTAAAACAAGATGTTTAACATGTTGGATGGTTTCAAAGTAGATGGTAAAGACTTTCTGTTTATGATGATAATATAAGTAGACAGAATCGCTTTTCTGAGTGGAGGACTTCATATTCAAGGAACAGGATTTGATATATCTGACAAATTGGAAAATTGCTATTGTTGAGAAAATAACTATTTTCTCTACTTCATGCCTTGATTTGCCCTCAGGGATTTGGATTCCAGTTGTGGGCCTACAAATTTAGATGGGCTTATAGATAAGAGAATAATGTATATAATCATACCTACATATATGCATATCTGCAAAATGTATGTATTTATATCAGCACATAGTTATATATTTATACACACAATTTTAGGGTACATTCCATGTCTTCATACATGTAATTGTCATCCTTAGATATTTTTTGCTTATTTCTTCTTGTCCAAAAGGTGGCCCTGTTTTAAACTGTAGAAAGCATTATCACCAGAATTGGCCAATAGATCATGGAAACAGACAATAGTATTTTGTTGCCTGGCAACCACCTACCGTGAATGAAAAACAAAGCAGTGACAGCTGCTTCCACATCCTGATATTCACACTGTAGCTCAGGCATTGCAGCCCTCCAAATGAGACAGATCTGAGTTTCATTTCAGTAAGGTGAAGCTATTCCTTTTTTTTTTTTATGTTTTAAGAAGAATATTAATTTTTTATTGTAATAGAAATTATGGTGTTATTGTGGGATGAAATGAAGCATCTAATTTCAATTGTCCTCTTAAGCCTAGTATAAACTGAAAAATACAAAATTGCAAGGATTATTTAGACCCTTCTCATTCTTCCCTTTATTGTCATTAGACATCCATAAGCACATTTTCTGCTGCCCTCAGGTGTTCTTAGGATATTTTAAAAACCTTGAGTTATCTGTGATATCTAAATGGATAGCAGGCTTTTAGTGCTAAAAGGAAAGTGGAGATTGATGCTCTGCCTCAACCCTTTAATTTTAAAGGACACTGAGGCACAGTGAGTCAATCCTGGTGACAGAACTGGTTTCAGGGTGTCTTCTTCTGTGGAACACTTGACAGTCCCCACCCTCCAAATTATTCTTTCTCGTTCTCTATTTACATAAATTTGCAACCAAAATCACAATAAGAATACTTAGAAAGCACAGTCATATTTGCAAGTACAATTTTGATATTGACATATCAATAGATTGTGGTCTTAGATGCATTGTATACAGTATATTCTGAGTTCAGTCTGAAAGTGTTATGACTTCCACCTCTCTCAAAACAGTAAAGTCCAGATACTTGCTTTGGTAGTTGTTTACAGCTTTGGATAATCTTTAATAATCTCTTATTCTTTGTGTGAATTTTTTAACAGAGATGAAATTGAAGATTATATTGGTCAGGATGCCCACTTGCAAGAATTTAAATTTTATGGGTGATTAATGCATCACTCTTTGTAGTTTCCTGTCCTGTAACACTAGACATACTGTTGGTGTAGTGATTTGGGCTCTTTAAAGTGGGTGGAACAGACTCTGTGGCTGCATAATATTGTCCACATCACCTTGCCAGAGGGGCTGCCTGGTGCCTGTTGATAGAGAACCAGTCATCTGTCTCTGAGAGAGGTAAGAATGCAGATTGTTTCTGAACTCTAAAATGATAACAAATAATTAGGTGGCAAACTTGGATCACATATGCATAGTGTATTGCATGTGTGATACGTTTGAGGTTCCTTACATTATTTTAAAGAACCTGCACTATGTTGTTTATTATTTATGACAGAAGTAAGCATTTAACTTTAAAGAACACCTTAAGTAGAAAAACCTGGAGTGGACTGATTGTAGAAACAATGTAGTGACAGTTTTCAGTACCATTGAAGAGTCAATTTCACCGGAAAAGATGCACGTTAGCAGATTTGTGAGGGGGAAGAAATTGATTTACAGCATGTTTAAACTAGTTTTAGAAGGCTGCTATTAACTTGCTGTACCTGGGAGGCTTTTCAAACAGAATAATGATTTGGCAAATTTCAAGTGAACTTTGTACTTTATAAAACAAAAACACAAAACATTTTCTACTGTCTGGGTATAATCTCTTGAGGACAAGTACTTGTTTTGGAACCTTTGAGATAAATTTGATTTTCAAGGTTATTTAAAAAAAAACAGAATCATTTCTGTATTCATTTGTATAGTGTGATGTTAAATATTCAATAGTTCATATTTAATCCACTGGAATCTTGAAATTTAGTTAACTTCCCTCTTCCATTTTCTTGTATAAGGTAATGTATGTGTGGATACACACACACACACACACACACACACACACAATACTTACACTTTTTTTTTTTTGCTGTTTTCATCGTTATGATAGAATACTATTGGACTTGATTTGTGGTGTTTTTCATGCAGTAAAGAGAAGCTTTAAACAAGAGATATTTACGTTTTCTATTTCTTTATGTCAGCTTCAGCTATTATAACCTGTAAACTCTCACCATCCCAAATAAGATGATTGCTAAAAACACACCAGCAAATAAATATATAAGCAGCACCCCATTTGCTACCCTCCAGCCTAGCTAGGAAACTATATTTTCTCATTCTGAGACATACATTTGCTTCTGTGCACACCCATGAACACATATAGAGCTTAAGGTCTTGCAGACTCCTATTTTAGAGGTGGACAGAAATAGTATTTTATTGGGAGATCTATATGTGGTGGTACTTAAAGTAAAGACAATGTAGTTAGATTTTCAGAAATGCTGTGGCAAGAATGTGGTACAAAGAATCAAATTTATTCCTTATGTAAAAATGTTCACATTTATGCTGATGGTGTGACCAACCCATGGCACCTAGAACAGTGCTTTTAATACCTGCCATAGAGCCTGATATGTAGTAGACAGTACATATTTTATGGAATTAATGCACCTTCCATCCCTTTCGTATAGTGAGGCAAATATTTCAGTCTTTATCTGTGTGAAAAATAAAGCTTAGAGAATGAAGAAGAAATTACTATAGTTTTCTAATTCTTAATGTATTAAAAAAAGCCAAAACAGCTAACTTAGCCAGTGGTATTTTGGAATATACTTCTTGTCAGTGTGGAAAGTTATACCAGGGCTATTGATTTTTCACAAATACAGCCATCCCAAGTATAGAATAGCTCTTTAATAGCCCACAGCAGCATAACAAAGGTTATGGCATCAGGTCTGAAGGAATACTTTATTTAGCTGGTGCTGGAGGGTGAAGTTCGCTAGCCCCAATGTAATTATCCAGACTGGAATGTGGCCAGGGTGCTGTAGTTAACATCCCAAACACTGGGAGAAAAGCCATGGATGAAGTCTTTAAGGACCACAAGTGGCCAGAGCTTCTGCTTTGGTCTTATTTGCATAGGACACCTTGAGCATCTAGAAAGCCTGGGAAGCCATTGTGCACCTAAGGGTTAGAGCCTGCAGTTGATATTTGGACAGTGGGTGCAAAAATCTGGTCACTGGAAAAAGTTTACAATCCTAGGTGTTCAGTGCCATTAAAACAGATCTTTATCCTGCTGCTGCATATGGGTGATGTAAGTAGAGAGTGGTGGTGTCATAAGGTAGGTTCCAGTTCCTCTTACCATTACACCACTGCTTAGGTATTTATCTCCTTTGTAGGACTTTGTTCATAAATGAACATCAGCAAATCTTTGTTAAAATGTGAGCTGATAAAAGGCTAAATTACAGGCTGAGAATCCAAAAGTGCGAAGTACAAAATAAAATTTTTTTTGAGCATTGACATTATGCTGTGAGTACAAAATTCCATAGCTGAACTCATATATATGACAGTCACAGTCAAAAATCACAACAAATATTGTATAAGGTATATAGGAAACATAAGTGAATTTATGTTATACTTGGTTCTCATCCCTAAGTTATCTCATTATGTGTATACAAATATTCCAAAATCCAAATTTCAAAGCACCGCTGGTTCCAAGCATTTTGGATAAAGAATACTCAACCTATACTTTTCTGGAAGAATTCCTGATTGTCTTGCAAGTAATAGGTGCTCAACAGGTATTTGTTTAAAAATATACAGTGAAAGAATTTGTACATTTTATTAGGGGCGATTGTTTCCTGTAGGGAACTTTCTGATCTTCAACAAACATTTATTGAGCACTTACTATATGAGCAGTACGGTGTTTGACTCTGGGAATTGTAAAGACTCTTTGAGACACAGATCCTGCTCGCAGAAGAGAAGGCAAAGTGCATAAAAGTGAAATACACACATTCATTGTGATTTGATAGGTGACTGTACATGGGGTCAGATGTCCTGCAGAGCAGAGGCACGAAGGACCACGAAGCGTCTACTAAAAAGATTTTGGACTTAATAATGGAATTGGTAAGCTTTTCTCAAACCCACTTGTTTGTGGGAATCCCATGAGGTTCTCATAACAATGCTGATTTCCAGATTGCACCCAATTGTATCTGTAGGTATGTGGCCTGATGAAGTGAACACAGTCAATTTTGAAGTTGTAACTCTGATATTCCACATGCCAGTACATGTCAATAGAATGTGTCTGCAGGTGTTTCCTATTCTCTACCTGAGAACTTTTTCTCTCACATGTGGGACCACTTGGTAGTGTGACACAGATAATGACCTCAGAAGTTGACCTCAGCCAAGACAGAAGACAGCTCAGTAATACCCTGGCATCCTTAACTCTTGAGAGCAGTAACTCTGATGTACCATCTACATCATATTCCAGAATTCCCTCATGAAACCCAGCCTCAGTAACCCAAAGGGCAGTCTGTTAGACAAACTGTACTTTCTGGCTGTTACCCTTCCCTCTTCTCTACCAGTGCTTCTAGGATTCCCTCCCAGGTAAATAACTTGCCGTCTGATGCTGCCTCTAGGTCTGCTTCTGGGGAAATTCAACCTGAGATAATGGCAGAATCTGCTTTTACTTTTTACAGTGAGTCGGGTTTGGGAGACCCAGTCTTAGGTGAGAGAGAGCTACTGAAGAGTTTGGATGAGGGCATTTCCATATTGGATTTGGAACTTAGAAAGATCACTCTGGCAGATGTGTGGGGAAGGGATCCACAGAGGAAGAGTTGGGCATGGAGACCAACTAGGAAGTGTCAGTGCCCAGGTAAGCACTTAAGGTAAGGTATCCTTGGGGATGGAGATGCAGGAAAGGATTTGAGATGGATTCTGGTAGAATGCTGTCTAGAAAACTGGCCAGTGATATATGATCAGGTAGTTCACTGCTATTTCCAAGAGGAGCTTCCAGTCCTTCGCCCTGCCCCTTGCCTTGTTGTGCCCATTAGATTTGGCACCCCTGGAAGGACTGTGAATCCTCTCTTGCCTATGATCTTAATCAGACTTTCTAGAGTTAAGTTGTACAGTTCGGAGCATTAATAAAAGAAGAAAAAATAAATTGAAGAATATAAATAATTCACTATTAGATCATTAAAGGAAGAAAGTTACATTTTACAGGAAGGATTTGTGGAGTTTGTAGGAGAGCTGGAGAGGTATCTGTGATGCATGTCTGTTTTGTGATGAATAGTAATTTTTCCTCCTTTGCTCCTGGCCCAGAAGTGATTTCCATCCACCATCAGTTTCTGGAAGACCTCGCACGACTCTCTGTGCACTTATGCCTATTGTTTTCCCTGCTGCTCTGATAGCCTGTGTTTTAGCTAAGTGAATGAGTGGTAGCTGGGGGTGGGGTGAGTCTTTTCCTTTTATTCTGACATAATTCTGGGCTTTGGACTGCAATTTCTCCCTCCAGTTCTTCAGCCACCAGTTCCTAAAGAAGATCAAGAGGTAAGAGAGTGAGAGAAAGAAAGCATAAATCCATAAAGAGAACTGTTTTGAATTAAACACTTAATTATGAAATGAGCAAGTTAAAGCTTGTTAGATGATATGAAATGAGATAAGGCAGGCTTCTAATTAGTATTATGAATACTAATATTCAGATTCTGTCTATAGTCAGAAATGTGAAGGCTGAATAATCAAACAAAAGCAACCTGACACCATCCTATTTTTGGAAAAGTAGCATTGACTCAATGACAAAAAAGACCAAATTATAAGAAGTTGTAAAATGGGTCAGCAAAGAACTTCCTTGGCTGTGATTAACAGGGAGAACAAAGAGTCATGACAGTAAAAATGCTGGAGCAGGAGGGTGTAAGAGAGACCAGGGACACTCTGGGTGAAATAAAATGGGAAGGAAGAGGCCTTGATAATGTCAGAAATTATGTGTGTGTATGTGAATCCCCCTACTCCCCATGGCACTTGGGATTGAACCCAGGGGCACTCTACCACTGAGCTACATCCCAAGCCCTTTTTAAAAACATTTTGAGACTGTTTCTTGCCAAGTTGCCAATGATGGGGCCTTGAACTTGTGATTCTTTCCTCAGCCTCCCAAGTAGCTAGGATTATAGGTGTGCACCACTGTACCCTGCAATATTTTTTAATTACACTTATAAATTTGAGAAAATTATGGATTTGCATATAGTTATACAAAATAATACACAGATCCGATATGCTTTCTCCAGCTCCCACAAAGAGAACATCTTACAAGACTGTAGTACAGTATTCTAACCAGAATGTAGACATTGATACACTCCATCAATCTTGTTCAGACTTCCCCAATTTTACTTGTACATATCTATTCCTATATGTGCATGTATTTACTTTCATGCAATATGTGTGTGTGTGTGTGTGTGTAATTTTTAGAAGTCAGACTCTTTTTCATTCTGGAATTTAAAAACATTTACCTGTTTACATTAGTCCTGGCTAATTTAACTAGAAGAATGAATAATATAGAACAAAGCCCCTGACACTTCCCCATTCTGGGGTTCTGCAGAATGGCATCAGGGGCCTCCTGAATATGGCAGGAAAGGTAGTGGGTTATTCCACAGGGTAGAGCTTCTCCTTTGTTTCCTCCTCTGTAACTATTACAAAGAAATAAACAGACCTTTTGAAGTTTGTCTTTTATAATAGTAGTTTGGTGTGAAAGCTCACTGTAACTCCTCTTCTTTGAACCAGCATTTCTTTCCTTCCTTCTTATGTTGGGTGCAGCCTTCCTTACCCTTCTCACTCCCTACTGTATCAGATGGGGCTCACTCCTGCAGCTTGCTTTCCCACATTTCTTGGGAAATCTTGGCTTGCTGTATTGGGCTCATGGGAGGTCCTGGTAGGAGACAGTAGGGAGAGGGGCAGAGCAGGATATTTTTTTCTTTGCCATGCTTGGGTGGCAGGAATCCCTGCATTAGCATATCTCATGCCCCACAGACCTTGTTTGGTTCCAGCTGCTCACTGGTGCCCTTGGTCCAGAAGGCTGCAGTACCTGTGGCTATCCTCTCTTTAGGAGAGGTGGAACTTCTTGTTTTCACCCGTCTCTGGATCACCTCACTGTCTGGTGTTGGGCTTGTGGTGCTTTCATCACCTGAGTAACCAATTCTCGATTAAATTTCCTCCCTGGAAAATAATTGGAGAGATTTCTGTTTTCCTAGTTAGACATTCTCCAGTTCCTCAAAGCATGGAAATGATGTAAATCTGATGGACCTACATCTATAATCTCATCCCTGCCCACAGAAATCTCCTTTCCTTTACTAACTCTCCTTTCCCTAGCATCAGTCTTCCCTTTTCAAACATTATTTGGCCTTTTGGCAACCTCCTTCCATTGTCTTCACTATTTTATCCTTCAACCTCTCATTTGCTAACCTTCCCTATCTTATTTTCTGCCAGTCGTTCTTACCAACTTCATCTCTGTGTGTGACATCCTTAACATATTAACCTAATGGTGTCAGGACTCTCTCCCAGATGTGCTTTGGCTTAAGGTCATACTTCTACAGGAGGGTTCGTTTTTGCTGGTACTTCATTTTTCTGCATCAGCGTGCTTTTTATATGTATTGTTAGACTCCTCCACCTCATCTCCTGTAAAAGTATATGTGGTTCTATAGCAAAAACAATAGCAAGAATGTTGACAAGAACACCTCATAAGAAGGGAACAGTTCTCAAGCTGGGGCTGGGTGGTCACACACGTGGCTTTAAGAAAGGCCACAAAAGAGCAACTTGGAGTTCGTCAACATGGTGCTGGGATAGTACAATGACTATTCAGACTCCTCTTACTGCTAGAAAGCAGTCTTCTTGGTTGCTTCCATATTGGTTCTGTAGCAGCTTTGACCCTTCTCCCAGGGGTTCCTAGCCAAGCACAGAGAGTTGGAAGCTGGAGCCTCTGTCAAGAAAAAGAGGTATCTTCCACAGAGATGTTCAAAAGAGCCCATGAACCAGCTGAGGTGCTCCATGCCAATGCCAGAAGCAGTACATTTAGGTGTTGTAGCACACATGGGGATGTTTTTAAAATTAATAGCTATGCAAATCACCACCAGCTCTATAGATCTGGCACCTGGGAAAATTAAAAGCTTTGGCAGAAGAAGAATTTAAGTTTTGAAAAAGAGCCCATGGCATGGGTAGTAAATGTGTTTTCCTGCCCTTGCAGTGGAAACAGGGCTGGGGACTGTTTGTGGGCTGGTGAACACAGTTATGAACAAATGGATCTTTTAGGAACCTGCCTGTAGGGCTGCTTGATTGTCTTTGCTCTCCATAATGATAAGAAGTGGTGAGTGCCGGACTGGAGAATTGTGGATTAGGCAGCTCTGGGTGAGCTGACAATGGAAAAGAAATAAGCTTATTTTAAATGGGCATAAGCTTCAAGGCAAGTAATTAAGACACACTTCAGGTTCATGGAAAAATTAGGGTTCTAGTTAATACAAACACAAGATTGGAAAAAAAAAATAAATCACACAACTATAATCACCAAAGAACAGTTTGTTTAGTAACAAAACACCAATTACACTTTCTCTTACGTGCATTTCTCTGCTCTTTCTCCTGTATCTCTCAGAACTGAATTCAGGGTCTTCTTTATCCTGGTAGTACTCTATGCACTTTTCTTCAAAGTCCTGTCTGTGTGTCTGTAAGAACAACTGACAGTTTCTTGCGAGGTCCTTTGGAAGCCTGGTCTTTTACCTTTTTCAATATTGCATCTTTCTGTAGAGATGTACACTGCTTCTTTCCTTATTACTCAGTAATGTTCAGTGGCATGAGGAGAGAGCTTTTAAGGGGAACTTTCTTGATCATTGGGGACTTTATTTTGTCAAGTAACACAAAGCAGGTGCTTTTAAAGTTAAAGAGCTGTTTTCTGTGCATTCACTGAGGCAGACTCTATAAACAGTCTGTCGGATTTTTTTCTCATCCAGTTATTAAGGGATTATTTTTAATATGTATTTTAGGTCTCATATAATATTGTGACCTACCTTAACACTTATTTTGTAGTAGAGATTTAATGTTTTTTTTGATGCTAAATTCATGCTGAATGTTCAATTTGATGAACGAATACGTATTTATTGTGCTAAGTTCATACTAGGTGCAGGGAATACAGTGGTGAGCAAAATAATCATTATTTCTGTCTTACTGGGAGTCCACAGTTTACTGGAAAGGACATTATACAAATAAATGAAAAAATAATCATACAATTGAAACCGATGATAAATACTTAGAAAAGAACACATTTTTCTGAAGGGGCACAGTGAGGGTGAGAGGGTCAGGGACCTTGAATGGGAAAGTAATTTACAAATTAGTGCATGAAGAATGGGGTTATCCAGGTGGGGAATCCCATGTGTGATGGCCAGATAGAGTTTGGCTTTTGAAACTGAAAACTGGCTAGTGCTGCTGGAAAGCAGAGAGTGAGGGCAGACAGTGGCTGGGAACAAGGCTGCTGAGATGTAGGTTAGGGCTTGGTTATGCCAGAACTAGTAGGCCATGCTGTAGACTTTGGATCTGTGGGGAGCTATTGGAAGGTTTTTGTTTTCCGTTTTTTTTTATATTGAGGTGAAATTCATATAACATAAAAGGAACCATTTTAAATGAACAATTCAGTGGCATTTAGTGCATTCACATGGTTGTATAAGTACCATCTGTATCTATTCTAAAACATTTCATCCTCTCAGATTAAAACACTATGGTGATTAAGAGTCTCTGAAGGATTTTAAGTGACTTACCTTTATGGAAAGTTTCTTGAGAAAGAATTGGCGATGGCAAGAATGAAAGCAAGAGAACCAACTTGGACATTCTTGTCAAGTCTAGGGGGTAGATGGTAGTGGCTTCCTAAATAGGCAACAGGAATAGTGACTGGAGATATGGAGATGAAGAGAATGATCCAAGTTATATGATTCATTTTGATTATCTGTAAGTGACTTACGTCACCTTGTAATTGTCTATGTCACTGTTGCCCAAAGGGTGATCTAATATCCAATTCAGATCTGTCTAGAATGTTTGTTGAAAGTGTAACTGCTTGGGTCTACCTCAGGCTACTGATCCACAAGGACAGAGCATGGTTTCTAAAGGATTCCCATTGGAACTGAGGTTTGAGAAATATTCATTATGTCTTCTTTCACATTCTGATATCCTTTAAGATCAAAGGTTGGTAACAGTCCATCTAGGTGAAAGTGAGTTAGGAGACCCAGAATAGACATATGCATGACTATATGCATGCTTAGAATCTTGAGTGGGAGAGATGCTTATTGTGGATGCATCTTTAACTTGATCCCAAAGCCAAATATAAAGTATTGACAATTTGATAGGTGGTGTTTATTTTTGATTCGTTCTTCAAGTACTATGTCTCTCCTAGAATTAAATGGTGACTGACTGTGAATAATGGCATTATCATGAATTATAATGTAAGCACAGTATAATAATTTATTGTCAAAGAAACAAATAACTGCTGGAAATTAACTTGTGAAACAAGTTAAAAAAATTTCAGTTACCTGAAGATCTATAAAGTTCCTATTACTCTACAGAGATGTTCATACTGATAAACTGATATGAGATGCCAGAGTTTCTTAGATCTTCTTTTTGGAGATCCTACAAGCTGGAGTAAAAGTCATCAATAAATAAATCAAGATTTTTATCTTTAATGTCTGTTTTCTGTTTGCCTTTAGTCCATTTTCCTAATTTGGTGCTGCCTCTTAGATCTGTGACTTCTAGCATGAGTCCAGAGCACTCAGATGCCACTGACCCAGCAGTGTTTAGAAATCTCTTTAAGTGATCTCCTCTCCCCCAACAATTTATATAATGTATATAACTACATGGTAATTTTAGAACTGAAAGAGGTCACAAAGAACATTTAGTCTTCTAGTTTTCTTCAAACAATACGTTGGGAGGGCTTGAAGTGCCTAGATTTATAAGACTGCTACTGAGGGTTAGTTAGGTCCTGGGGTTTATGCAAGGAAGGGTGTGGATATCCAGCAGCAGTCAGAATAAGCCATCTGTCTGTACTGGACATAATGACTCAAAACCAGACACCCTTTCAGTGGCCTCCATAGTCCCTCTGTCTGCCACCATGTCATTGTTCTGACTGCCTTTCCCTCCCTCAAAGTGGAGTCTCTCTCTTTTGGGATACGAAGTGTTCAGTTTCTGTAAGATGTTTCATTTTGATTAATGTTATTTCCACTCCTCTAGAAAGATGCTTAGACACCCCTGGCTATGTTTCTTTTTCAGCATGTATAAATTCAGATCTGAACGGGGTTTTGTTCCTTCATCATGGAATTTTATAATGAAATAATATTTTGAGCCTGGCTAGTTTCTTTGACTTTTTCCTCTCTGGAACACTTAAGTTTGGAGAGGGTTTTCAGGCAAAACTGTCCACTTATTTTACAATAAAAGCAGAATCAGTAACTAGCCAGTTTTTTTAAGCTTAATTTCTCACACCCTACAAAAATGCATGTTATTGTAAAAGATCAAACACTATAGAAAAATACAAAAAGGAAAGTAACATTCCTCAGATATCCTACTAGAGATAACTAGAGATATTGTAGTGAAATTCTTCCAGGCATACCTCTGAGTCTCTCTCTGTGTATATGGATATGTACACATGTATATATGTGTGTGTGTGTGTGTGTGTGTGAATTTACATATAAGCACTCATTACAGATAAAATTCTAAATAAGTGAATTCTTTAATCTGCTGATAACATGTAGCCATCTTTTCATGTCACTTAAAAATATATATTTAATGACTGCATACTTCTATTGGATGCCTTTCATTGTAAGAAAAACAATATCTGGGGCATGCTGGCATTATATATATATATAAATACATCTGCTATAATTTGGATCTTGAATAGCCCTCAGAGGACGATGTGTTGAATACGGGTCCCCAACCCATGGCACTGTTGGGAGGTGGTGGAACTTTTAGGAGGTGGGGCCTACTGAAAGGAAGTTCCTTGAGATGTGCCCTTGGAGGGGATATTAGGACGCTGGCCCCTCTTCTTCCTCCCTCTTCACTTCCTGGCCTCTGTGAGGTAAGCAATCCCTTCTATCTTGTGCTCCTGTCATGATGTACTGTCTCATCACAGGCCCAAAATCAATGGGGCCAATTGACCATCGACTTGACCCTCTTAAACCATGAGCCACAATGAACTTTTCCTCCTTATAAGTTGATTTTCTCAGACATTTGTTACATTGACAAAAAGCCAACACAACAGCCATGAGAAAGCCATTTTCTGATTGCTTTAGATTTGGGAGCAAATTTATGTTAATCCCATCCAGACTTCACAAATTGGAAACTCAAGAGTTCTGTTAGAAAAAAAGGGGAAACGCCTTGCTGAGTAGGCAGCTAATGGTGTCTATTAAGAGTTCTCTCTAGTTTTACTGATAGACATTTGTTTCCAATTTTTCATTCTAAAAGTCATTGCTGCTCTAAGCATACTCATATGTACACTATTTTACACTTGGGTGGTTATCTCATTTGGGTAAATTCTTATTAGAGAAATTGCTGGATCAAAAGGTATACCCATTTTATATTTTAATAGCCATAAGCCATCTAAGCTATAACACCACATTTTTGCCAATTATGCATTGATATCCCTCAACTGCCTGTTGGGAGTTTTTCTTTTAAGCCTCTGACTCTTTAAGAGGAGACTTCAGAATTAAAGCAGAATCTCAGGTGTCACAATTTCTCTAAGCAAGACAAATTTGAAGTGACATCATGTGAGGTAAATCAAAGCTTCAGTGGTGTTAAAATGCTTCACCAGGAAGGCAAGGAGGGAAGGATGGAGTGGAATGTGCTCTACCTGTTGCAAGCCTAGTGCTTGGTGAGTGATGGCCCAGAGATTGACTATTGAGAGCCTATTTGGAGCCTCTGACTGTCAACCATCTGAATCTGCTCATTAGCACATGCTGGTTCTGCAGTCGCTGTGTTACTGTCCACCTCTTTCCTCATTGCAATGTATGAGGCAAAGACCAGTGAGGCATATTGGAAGTCCTGGAAGCTGATGACCATTCATGCATTAACTCTGTGCTTTCAACTGTATATTTTCTGCAGTTGAATTTTTTGGAAAAAGATTAACTTAGAAATCAGTAATTTCTGGAATGGCAGGGCAGTGGGTGCATTGGTCATCCTTTTGAGGCAGTGAATGGGGATGCTTTTGGGGTGATACACTTTCAGGACCAAATGCAAAGGTACTTTTTGCCAGGGTAACCTTTATTAATGTGAATAAGTGCATTTAATTGAAAACCTGAAGAAGGTTGAAGTTATTATTAACACCTTTTGAGTATTTTCAGGCATAGTGGCATATCCTATCCTCTTTAATCCTCATGACAATTCTTTATGCCAATAAGAGGAAAACACAATTTGTCCACTTAAGCAAGAATCTTGAATCCTTTTTTCTATTATATTGTGTTCCATGATGTTCCTCTCTTAAAATAGAAATTATTATAGCAACTTGCTTTATTTTAACTGATAATGCAAAAGAAGCAATCAGTGTTGAGTACTGAAATTGAAATATGGCTTTGAAGAAATCTACCTTTTATCATTGCAAATGATAAAAATTACTAAAGTGTAAATGACTCAGAAAAAATTGTGCAACTTAGAAAACAAGGAAGTTGGATCAAAAGCAGCAAAGGGAACAGGCTTTCCCATGGGAAATGACTTGGCAAGTTGGGAGTTTTCATGAGCATGAGACAAGTGGAAAGAAGCCAAGTAGTACAAGTAGACAAGATAAATGATATGGTATATGTGCATATGTTTTAAAGCTATAAATATGCTAAAGAAATACTAATTATTATTAAACAAGAAATTTTTATCATGGAAGCATAAGTTCATGAAAGAAAATTTGATTACAACATATGAAGTAAGTGGATATTTGGAGATGTATGAACTTGTTGGCTGTGTTTACTTGGGTTCAGAATCAAAGGTATGGTTCAGTTAAGTCAAACCATAACCTAATCAAAAAGGGGAAAAAAGGACAACTTACAAATAGAAGCACAACTTGATCAGAGTGAAATACATGTATATTAAAAAAAGAGAACATTAGGGTATAGAGGACTCAGTGGAGAAAAATAATTTAACCTTACTAGAGTGTAGTTACATAATACAGATCCCATTCCTCTGACATTTAGCACATGGAAGAGTTTTGGGTGAGCATGGACCAGAAAGGCCCAGCTCTCTAAGTCCTTGTCCCCGCTCCCCTTCTCTAATTGCTGAATGCCTGGTGGAGCTGGTGGGCACTGACAGATGAGTGGTCTTAGTCTCACATTGCATCTGGCAGCAAGTGTATTGCTCTCCTTAGGCTCTCGTTGGCTGCCTCATACTGCCTGTGTGTGTGGTGTCTGCCAGTGGAAAACTGATGAAGAGCCACTCGGGAAAGTACAGGGCTTTGGCAAATGCCCAGCAGTACATGGCTGACCCTACTCACTGAGAGTGCTTTGGTGGGAGTTGAGTGCATTCTTTCTCACTGATGCTCTAATGAACCTGGTACAGAATATGTGCTATAGTATCTCCAAAGCTGCCTTTATTGGGAATCAACCCTTGCCCAGTTGCACTGGTCTTTAGAAACTTTCTTTTAATGTTCTGTCTAAACTTTTCTCACCTTGGCCTGAGGTAGTTTGTTGCCTATCCTATTTGGCAGTTGCTAGCAGTAGCTGTGACCACTGGTGATGTTATAGACTGAGGAGTAAAACAGAAGCTGAATAAAGTTTGGCTTTCTGCGTACATCAGGACAGAGCTTTGGGTTCCAAGGTGAAAAACAATACAGAAACAGGAATTGGACATGTCACTGAGCAGTGTATCCAGGGATGACCCAGCGGGGGCATCCATGTCTCAATGTTGAAGATGCTGCTGCAAACTTCCAGTGCTCCAAATTTGTGCCCATGTCTCTTTAGTCTCAAAATCTTAGCGTGAAATATTTAGTACCTTAGGAAAGTTAAATTAATGGTGAGTCAGAGTAATTAAGGCAAAGTAAATAATCTCCAAGGTTCTCATTCCCTGTGAAACTAATTTCATATCTTATCCTTCATGTGTTAAAAATAGTTCTCTACTAATTCAAGATGCCTGTGCTCTGTGTTGGTGAAGTGCACTTCAGTTCTATTGAAAGGATGCAGATTAGAGAGTTATTTTCAATTGGGCATTTTTTTTTTTTTTTTTTAAGAGAGACATTCATTTTGGCACCATGAGAGCGTGAAACTCTTTGGGTGAGCTGAGAGTTGGATACAGCTGCAATGGGCAGATGACGGGCTAACTAGCTATGATAACTCACAGCTGGGGCATCCTTTTCATCCTTCTAGAGAGAACTCTTAAGTTCCCATCCTTTCTGCTGATCAGGTTAGTTTAACTCTTGCAGGGTTTTTGGCCACAGCTTGTTTATGTCTACAAGTTTATAAAGTAAGTCTCTTTTGTTCTTCTGAGCAATGGGAACATTGGGACTGAAACACAGATTTAGTTATTTTTTTAAGTTAAAATAATCACGAAATTTGAGCTCACAACTGTTCCCTTATTAGTGTGTTTTCAGACATCAGTATGCCAAATGAGCTATAGCCACATACTGCCCCGTAGTCCCAGCACCTAAGATGGTCATAGTGCTCTGGCTTGAGGGCAGGGCTAGGATGCTGTGCTTCTGTGCAAATAAAACTGCTTTAGGACTTATTGTTATAGGATAGTCTTCATCAAATGAGAGGATCCTCTCTCTGTAACAAGAGAACGTTTTGGTTGGAAAGAACCGACATATTCGGAGAGAAATATTAACATGTAGTCTTGTGTTACCTACAGCTGAAATATGAGATCATTATCACCACCACGTAGTGGGCCTTCAAAATCCCTGTTATCTTTTTCTTTCAAAAAGAAGCCTCAACTCTTTAGTGCATCATGGGCCTGTTCTTCCAGAAAAGAGTTTTGCTTTTAATATGTTTTGAGGCAGCAAGATGGGGGTAGAAGTTTCAGGGTCCCATGTATGTCACAGAATACAATCTGTATATAACTACATGGCCAAGTAGGAAAAAATAGCTAATTAATAGAGAAGCATATGTATAAAGTGACTTTAATGAATTTCTGATTTTTAAGATACCTAGTTTTAGTGTCACTTCACCTGTTAGATAGTGAAGTGCCTCTTTTCTGCCAGATTTTTAATTTATCTTTCTGACAAAAAAAGGAAAAAAGAAAATACTGAAATTGAGTTAAATGTAGGCAGATGGTAATGACTCTTTTGCCATGTGTGGAGACATCAGACTCCATTGTGACTTTTTTCTTATGGTGGTATCAGGGATTGACCTCTGAGCCACAGTCCCAGCCCTTTTTTATATTTTATTTAGAGACAGGCTTTCACTAAATTTCTTAAGACCTCACTAAGTTGCTGACACTGCTTTGAACTTGAGATCCTCCTGCCTTAGCCTCCAGAGCTGCTGGGATTATAAGCCTGTGACTTTTTGACTTCATTATCCATATCATCATCATTATCTGTGTAAATATAACACCTAATAACGTGAAAAGCTGCATCTCACCTTTCGATCTACATGACTTCTGAGTGAATTATCTGTTTTAAAGGTGGTGACATGGAAATTTGGTGGAGTTGGTTTGTCCTTCATTCCTTCATTGATTGATTCTTCATACTCATTTACTGTGTGCTTCCTAATGTTACAGCACCTCCAAATGTACAAAACTGAGGTGATCTCATCCCCTTGGAATACGTGGGCTACAAAAGGAAATGGAGTAATAACCAACACTGAGTGATCAATCTCAGGAAGCAAATAGTTGCAGAGTAGTTGAGGAGCGACAAAAGGGCGGAGATTAATTCTGTCCTGGGAATTGGGCTGCTTTTCTCAGAGAAGAGAATGAAGCTTGGCTGCAAAGGAACTTTCCAGGTAAAGATGATCATTCCAAGCTGATACACAGAGGCACAAAGAACACAGTACATGTGGGGAGAGTAACACGCAGTGACGGTGGCATTGAGAACGTGTGGCAAGTACAAGGAGATGAGGCTTGGAAGGTCACATAGCTTGTGAAGGACAAGGTTGGGGAAGAACAGGCTTTACTGCTTCCCAGTCTGTTGTTTCTCCGTTATACTAGGTTCTTTGATACTTAGGTTCCCCCCACCTATGTCATTAGTACCTTCTATATAAGCCATGTTGAAGCATGTGACAACTAGGGATCTCATTTGACAAGATTTTTCCATTTAACCAGAGGTACAGCTTGTGGTTTGGTCAGTGTGCAGAGCTGGGTGTGTTCCTGTGCATTTGTTAAGGTGCAGAGAGTAGGGGCTGAGGCCCTGACGTTCTCAGCTAGGTGTTTTCTGGCAGGTGAGGCAAATGCCATTTTGATCAACCACAAGAAGGTCTATTCTTACTGCATGACCTACCTACTTTTGAGGTCTCACAGGTTATGTCCTTTTTGTTACTTGGGAATATGTAAGTTTTGTAATTATTTTGAAGGAGATGGTGTATTTAAGCTATTTCTCCTATTGAAAATGACTTTTTTTGTTCATATATATGAGTAAGTGCTAGAACTAATTGGAAACGTCTTAAAAAGGGTAAAGTGGAGGGTAAGGCTTGTTAACTGTTAGCTGATACTCTCTCTTAAAAGCAGGCAGGTTTTGTTAGATTTTGTACACTGTATGTGGTGTAAGGAACAAACCTTTCCATTTTTTTTTTTCTGTGAGCCATGATGTTATCTCCATAATTGAAAATAATCTTCTAAAGTTGCTATTTAACTAGATTTACACAATCCCCTTTCAAATCAGCTGTTATCTGCCCTTACATTTCACAGTAAATGTTGCTGTCTGCACAACCCTGCTAACAAGAAGATCAAGTGTAACTCGTTTCATGATTCGAAATAAAGTGTTTCTATTGTAATTATCCTGGCTCTGGGTTGTGCTGTTACAAGTGCGCTCATTTCTCAGCTGCATTTATGAGGATGTTTGATTGTGGAATATAAGGCCCTCGGTTGAAGCAATGTTTTCTTTCATGAAAATCTTACGGATTTTTCTAACTCTTCCAATCACTTTAGTTTTTTATGTTTGAAATGTTTTTGTAGCTGTTGTAGGGTTGTGGCTGGGATGAAGTGAGGTCGGTATTGAGAATGTTTTCCTCAACTGTATACTGGGTGATACTAAAGAGGCACTGTATTCCCTGTTTTTATCTTCAATGACTTCATTTTGGCAAAATTAGAATAAACACTATGGCTATTAAGCTGCAGTTGGCAGGTTTTAAATAGGTGTTTTTATGGTGGCAGTGAAGGAGGTCCACATTAACATGTGCCACCAGGCCATGTTGTGAAAAGCTGTGGAATTTCCTTTGGAATTCCTCAGGTACAGGACAAATTCATGTATGTTTAAGATACACCCTGAGTCTTACATATCTGTGATGATCCATATAACTTTCTAGATAGTGTTCACATTTCATTTCTGTTATGTTGTTCCACTTACATTATTGATCTAAAAAAAAAGATGCTTATTTTAGGCTAGCAACAGTTTCAATAAATTTTTTTTTTTTAATCAAAACTGCTAGTTGCTTACATCGCCAGGGAAGATGTCAATCAACTGCCTTGTAAAGATAAGACATTACATTCTGTTTAAATTGGAGCATCAGATTCATCTGAGACTGCATGCTGGAGGCACTCCACAGGTGTTTGTTACTGGTACTTTGGGAAGTGGATAAGAATGGAGAGCTGAACTAAGGATGGGTCTGGGGAGGAAAGACACAGAGGAGGCTCATTGGTTTTCAGACTTCTTTGAATAGAGTCAAGACTCTACTTCATGATGTTGGTTGAATGTTTGTGTCCTTCCCAAATTCGTGTTTAAATCCTAATCCTCAAGGTTATGGCATTAGGAAGTGGAAACCTTTGAGAGGTGGTTAGGGCATAAGGGCAGAGGCCTCATGACTGCTGTTAGTGCTTTTATAAGAGACCCAGGAGAGTTCCCTCTCCCCCTCCACTAAGTGAAGATGCAATGACAGAAAGCAAACCCTTGCCAGACACTGAATCTGCGGGCAACTTGATCTTAGACTTCCTACCCTCTAGGACTAGATGGTAGAATCAATTTCTGATTTGTTTATAAACCACCTAATCTCTGTTATTCTGTTATAGCAGCCCAAATGGACTAACGACAAGACACAATTCTTCCATTTAACAACTGTCCCTTAAACATTTAAGCCTGACTTTTCTTGGGTGAAAAATAAGAGGTCTAGACAAGAAGCTACTGCTCTGAAATGAATTTTATTAAACCTGAAGAAGATTCAGTGTACATGTACCAATAATAAAGAGAGTGGATTTATCAGCTGTATTTAAACTAGTTAGATAGTTAGGCTATCTGTTGTATTGATCAGTTCCATTAGTGGGGATAATTGAGAATTGACTGAATCACTTTGACACTCTTCCTAATTAAATTAACACAAATATAAATATTCCATAAATATTCCGCATCCTACTTCACAGGCTTCATATAATGTCACACTTTTTGTTCCCTTAAAATATCTTCTGACTTTAGGTAGAATAAGCATTGTTTTGCATTGTAATTAGGAAGAGCAAACCTCTTGCCCAATTTCCACAGTTGGCTCCAACAGTGCCTCTTTAAGAATGCAGGATTCCACCTGATGCTTATCCCAAAGTGCTGGCTTCCATCTGGTGAAAGTGGATACTTCTGGCTCACATGTGTGGGAGGCAAGAGATCCAAGTTATGTTGTACTTTCTGTATTGTGTTCTGACAAGTCAATGTTTACTACTGCTACTACTCTAAAGACATAGGAACAATCTTAAATTCAAATTTTGTACCATGATTAAACAGGTGAGGAAGTTAATCAGAAGGAAACTCGAATCTGATAAAGTGAAGCAAGCAGATAAAGTGAGCCGTAGGATAAATAATAGCCCCCAACCAGCATACAGTTTCCTCTTTCTTTTCAACCCTAGTTTGTTGACAGTTTAGGGAGTAATAAGAATTGGAAGAGGAGGTGTGTGTGGAGGACATGGAAGTGGCTACATTTGTAGCTTATATTTATTTATTCTAGCACTCTGAACAGAGAACATACTGTAGGAGGAGAGATGGACTTGGTAAGAAGTTTAAATTGCCCCTGAGCTGCTTTAATTTATGAGTTTCTCAATCGAGATGTTGCCGAATGAATTCTTCAGACTTTTGCCAACACTGAGCTATCCCTGAAGACATATCTCAGCAGTTGTATCCATCTCGGATACTCCCATGCACATTAAACGTTATCCTTCTACTTGCACCAATAAGTCCAGCTTTATTGGACATATGGTGTAGAAAAAGTAAAAAAGGAGGATGTGCATTAATTAGGTTTGCAGGAGGAGGCAGTTGACCTAGAGAAGGGCAGAGACATGCACCTGTACTTTCTTTTATTGTTTTTGTTTCTGCTGCTGCCTGCTTGGAAAGCTGTTTCCAATTCCCTGCCTGTGAAAGTGTGTGGTAGTCTACTAATTGAGACTGGAAAGCGAAACAGGTTTTCCTTAAAGTAGCAAGAACATTGTGAATATTTTAAAATGCTCTATACCAAGAATTCTGGGTAATTCAGCAGTCAGAAATGAGGGGAGAGAAGAGCCACAGGACCTGTAGCTGAATAGCAAGTAGAGGCCGTCCTAACAGAATGAAATCCATCTGAAAACAATCCAGTCTAATGTAGCAAAGTGAGGAGGTGGCCAGAAGCAGTGGGCAGGGAGCTGGTATTTGAAACAGGCTAATGCAGAGTCATTTTTGTGAAGGTGAGTAGTTGTGTATACTTTCATGGAATGGAGTGGTTTTCCTCACTGTTTGAATAGTGCTCTGAGAGTTTCTGCATTTATTGGAAGTAATTTCCAGGTGTTTGGAAAGGTGCCCAGTCAATCTGGTGGTGTAGAAAGATGAGGGTATTTTTCTTGTAAATTTCATGTACTTTCTCTTGAGTTTTTGCACAAAATAAAGATCATTTCCATTGGGCTTAAAACAACTTTAAAAATTTTTTACAGATCTGAGTTCTGAGGAACTCACTTTTTCTTGCCTCAACTTCTCTGTATGTGAGAGGAATATTAAATATCTTATCTGCATCTCTGCTCTGGAAGCGTTATTTCCCGGAAAGAAAAAGGCAGAGAGGTGGGATGACCCTCAGGTCTCTTTCTGTGACTCAGAATCTTGGTGGTCTGTTTCAAAATATTAATAATTATACTTGCTTTTTTTAATATCTCCAGAGTTTGGGGAAAAAGTGAGATAATAATCAGTACAAATGTTTGAGCTATTTCTAGGGAAAAGTTCTATATAAGCATATTCATAATGGACACAGTGCTCACTTCCAGACAGGTGGTGTTTGTTTCCACTTTGATATATTTATTAACTTGGAAGTGAAGTCAAGAAAGCATGGTACCTCTTGGTCCACCGAAAATATTTTACACAAATCCTATGCCCTTGAAATTTATTTTAAGCAAAGGGTCTTTTATGTTAAATTTATATATAGTGGTGCCTGATGCATGGGTTCCCTTGAGACTATTTTCAATTCCCCCCTCCCTAGTTTATAAGATATGTAACACTTAGCAGAAGAGAGTGGGTTAGAAGGCAGGAATGATGGCAGGGGCAGGCAGTGTGGATAAGTGACAGTAGAGTCAGTGGTTCCTCAGGACAACAGTACTAGGGGTGTTGAGGGTAGAGGGCACCTGCTGCTGAATGCCCTGAGCGGGAGGGAGTGGTGGGGGAGGGTGTGGACAGATGGCAGGCTGTGGCATGCACAGACAGCTCAGTTCCTTCATGTACCTCAGGAGAGTTCAGTCTTTTGGGCATGGATACGTGGTTCACAGTGATCACCAGGCCACTGCAAATAGTGTAAATTACAATCATTTGTCTATTATAGCAGTGCAGGGCAGTGCATAATTGGTCTCATTTTAGAAGGACTTGTTTTTAGAAGTTTTAAATAGGATTTCAGCAAAGAATGATACACTCCAGCCATCTAGAAAGTGCACTTAACCAGATCAGGAAATTCTGTCATGATAGCAGATAAATTAAGGATTTATTTTCATTATTTAGATGGTCAAACAAATATTTGAGCCATGTTTTCTTAATGTATAATTGTAGGGAAGAGTCAGACCATGGATGATCACTTTTCAGGGGATAAATGCTTCTGGATCTATATAACTTCTTTGTAGCCCACAACATTGTTCATTTTGTGGTAATTAAACCATTATTTGTCTCTCTTGATAGAATGTAAGATTTATGAAGGCAGAGACTATGTCACTCTTACTTACAGCTGTGTAATCAGTGGCAGTGCCTAACACACAGATGATGCTTAATAAGCATTTGTTGAATGAAGGATAGATGAATAGATGTATCTAAATATGGTACAACTCACTTGTCCTGTACCTTGAGTAAATGAAGACACCACCCAGAAGTAAATACCTTAAGGCTTTGCCTATTCCTAGATACCGAAGAGGCATCACTTAACCTTCCCAGGCTGACATCTTTAGAAACCATTAACCCTTATTTTTAAAATGCTTATTAGATGTTTCTCTGTCTCAGAATAATAGCCTCTGATTTAGTGTTTAAGTTAGATTTTACTCAGCAAGATAGTGGCTTCTCCATCACTGAAGGTTTAAATAACAGAAGACATTTCCTTATGAAGCATGGTAGAAATTGTTTAAGCATAGCATGAGAGGTTGAAAAAGTTCTGTGGGGTTAAATTCTAATTTAACTCCAGGATTCTATGACTCTTGAGATGTGTGTTTAATAATATATCTTTTGGCTTATTGTAGAGACTAATCAATTCCCAGCCCAGGATTTCATTTACTTTCTGACATGTGTCTTCTTGGTTGTATTTTCTGTATTTTTCTAAAATAGAGCAATTTTTCTTAGTTCTCTGGTTCTGGAACAAATAGGGCTTCCTTTCCCTTGCTTCAGATCAGTTTTCTAATCAACACCTTGACAAAATGAGCTAACCCTGTCTTCCTTGTTCTTACACCCCCTAATCTGCCTGACTTTAAACACATTTTTAAAATTTTAATTAATTTATGACTTGGACTTTGCATATTTATTATTTTTTTGCATTGCTACTAATATAAATAACATTTATTGAATACTATTTATGCTCTAAGAATGTTATAAATATTTAATCATCCAATTTTAGCCCTATTAAGTACTATTATTTTCCTCATTTTACAGATAAGGAAACCAGGGTTTAGAGAGGTTCAGTAACCAACTGAAGGCCATTCAAGCAGTTAGTTTTAAATTAAACATTTTGAGATAATTACAGATTCATAAAACAATTATCAGATTATATACAGAGAGATCGCTTGACCCTTTACTTTGTTTCTCCAAGTGGTAACATTTTTGCAAAACTGACTGGAAAGGGACAGTCAGGATACTGACTCAACAGTCAAGGTCAGAACATTTCCATCACTGCAAGAATCCCTGTTTTGCCCATGAATAGCCATGCCCACCTCCTCTTCTTGACCCTCCCCCAGTCTGGGATCCTGGCAGCTCCTAATCTGTTTCCCATTCTTTATAATTTTTTAACTTCCGAAATGCTATATAAATACAGAGTAACTTTTTTGGTTTGGTTTCCCCTCCCCCCAAATCAGCATGACTACCTGAGGGTTCATCTAAATTGTTGTATGTACCAATAGTTGGTTCCCTTGTTTTGCTGAGGAGTAATTCCAGTTATAATCCATTTATCTGTTAAAAGTCTTCAACATTGTTTCCAGTTTTTGATTACAGTGAATAAAGTTGCCATGGACATTCCTGTACAGGTTTTTGTCTGAAGGTAGGTTTTTATTTGTCTAGGATGAATGCGCAAGAATGCAATTGATGGGTTGTTGCATCTTTAAATTTGTAAGAAACTTCCAAAATGTTTTCCACAGTGGTTGTACCACTTTACATTTCTGCCAACTGTGTTCGAATGATCTTGTTTCTCTGCATTCTCCCTAATATTTGGTGTCATTTTTTAAATTTAGCAACTCTGATAGGAGTTGATAATGATATCTCCTTTCAATTTTAGTTTGCATTTCCCTCTTTGGTAAAATGTCATGCATCTGTATTTACATGGCAGAGTGGCTCAAGGCTGACTGATCTAGGATGTCCTTATTCACATGTCTGGTTGTTGGCTCACTGTCAGCTGGAGGGATGAGGGTAGTTGAGACACATGGCCACATGTATCCCCTCATCCAAATGATGAGGCTGGGTGGGTGGCTGGGCAGGGTTCTGAGTAAAATTAGAAGTTTGGAAGATCTTTCCAGGCCTAAATTTTGAAACTGGCATACCTTCACTTACCTTACCTTCTGTTACTTAAACTAAGTCACAAGGCCAATTCAGGTATGCGGAAATGGACTGCCTCTTT
Source organism: Sciurus vulgaris (assembly GCF_902686455.1). Taxonomy (NCBI): domain Eukaryota; kingdom Metazoa; phylum Chordata; class Mammalia; order Rodentia; family Sciuridae; genus Sciurus; species Sciurus vulgaris. The sequence goes on along the minus strand of NC_136464.1, from coordinate 141,499,137 downwards.
CTTGATGGAGGAAGCTGCAAAATCAGATGTCAGAGGCATGGATATGGAAAGGAACAGAGAATTTCAGGCCATTTTGCAATTTATCTACCACATCAGGTACATAGAATAATTGTCTGCCACTCCTTTTTTCTCCTTCGATGCATATTAATCTTGGAAGCAGTATATTTTAGTGATAAAAATGTTCAACTGAGAGTTGGAAAATAATTGTGTGTGTGTGTGTGTGAGTGTGTGTGTGTGTGTGAAGTTGGATTAAGAGCACCTAGAGCCCTAAAATTATCCAGCTCATTCATGAACATTTACCTGTAACATGTGACAATGGTTTCTGCCTAAATCACAATGGAACAATTAGAGTTTATTTTTTACTTTTTAGTAACATAGACATTATGGAGACCAATTCCTACCTGTCCAGTGTCAGCTCAGCTGATTTTGGGGTAGCCCCAAAATCGAACAAATCCTTACTAAGTGCCAGGCACTAGGGATTTAAAAAGAGGACTAAGGTACCTGCTGAGGATTTCTAGTCAATGAGAGACATGGACACACATCAAGTGACAGATGGTGCATTGTATTCCTACTTGCATGTCTTTTTTCTGGACTTCTGGAACTTTTTCTTCTTACCAGGAACATGACTTTGGCTCTTTTCCATTTTCCCACCCCCAAGTGTGTTCATGCCATGTAAATAGGGGCTGCTTAGAGCTTTGTCTGTGGGGGCTGTTCATGTTGCCTGGATGAGTGACAGTGTTCAGGGCCTGTTTTTCTGATTAGTAGATTTCTGCTTCTTTTAGTAATAAACTATGGGCTGGCTGCAGGTAATTCACACTGTAATTATTTTATGACTTTGGTCGAAGATCTCATTCTTTGTCACGTTGTACTCATGTTGCTAAGATTGTACCAAAAGGTAATCAACCTGTCTTCCTACCATTTTGCCTATTTGACAACTTAGAAAGCAAGTGAGAATAACTTCTTAATTTCAATTTTGTTGAAAATGCAACAGGAGAAAAATGTGGGGGAATATATATCAAATGTTTGAAATGATAGTTTCTGGGTGGTAATTTTCTTATTTAGGATAAATTGTGTTTTAAAATTTTATACTGTAAAACTATTATTATGAAGACAATAATACATTTATATGTGAAAAATACTTAGGGCCCATGGGTAATGATTTGTGACTGGAGAGAGCCCTCAGAACTCCCCAGGTATGCCAGGTCCTGGTGAAAGCTGACCCGGGCCTTCTGAACAATGGGAACATCAATCTAGCGGAGACAGAGCAGGTTTGGGGAATTTTGACAAGATTTCTTTCTCTGATGTTAATTTGGTGTGCCTTTCCCAGTGTCTGTTTCTCCCTGCACTTCCTGAAGCATGTCTTTCATATTCAAAGATGATGCTTATGACAGTGATAGTCATCTGGAAATGCAGATGCAGTTGAAAATGCTCATATTCAACCCCAAATCTTTCCAGTTAGAAATATGCTTTGAGGTTTTCTGTGCAATGTGGAATAGAGAAGTGGTTTTTGTTCTGGGGCTTGCAACAATAGTTTCCTTTCTTTTGTGTTCTGAGCAGACAGAGTTCTGGTGATGTGAAGGATGGAGAAACATGTGACCTCTGAGTTTTCTATTGTGGAGAATCAATGCAGCAGAGGATCTGCTGCATCGTCAAGCACACATCTGTTTATGGATGCAGGGTTGACAAGGGCACCAGCAGATTTAGTTACACAGGCAGTGAACATAAATTAATATATAGGATTTTGAATCAGGAACCCAGGAGTAATCAGTCAACATGTAAGTAGACATATTGAGAAATTGCTGCCACTTAAGCTCCAGAAATATAAGGACTAGATTCCTAGAAAGGAAATCTGATCATACCAGGTGGAGGAAAAGAAGCAGAAACTCTGTTTCATAAAAGAATCAAGACCAAAGAAAGGTGAGGCATTGCAGTTTATGCTCCCCTGAGTTTCTCTTCTGTGGTTATACTGTTTCATATTTTGAAAACTTCTTTAGGAAGGACCTTAAGTATTAATTCTTCAGACTTTTCCCAAATCACTTGACAGATGTGCTTAGGAGCTCACTCAAATTATCAAAGGCATAGACATGGAAATGCTGAGGATATATGTACTTTTCCTCTCTCCCCTAACAAATGTGTCTCCACAGCATACCTTTTCCTGTATGCTCCAAGGCATTGAGATGTTCATTTTAATTCTTAATTCTAGTGAACTTTGGCTGGGTTGTAGGATACAATATCAGTGTATAAAAATCAATTGTATTGCTATATACTAGCAATGAACAATCAGAAACTGAACTGAAAATGCCATTTGCAATAGTGTCAAAACATTTAGTAATAAATCTAATAAAAGATGTGCAGTTGGGGATGTAACTTAGTGTTGTGTGTGTGCTTAGCGTGTACAAGGCCCAGGATTTCATCTCCAGAACAACCACCATACACACATACACACACACACTGCAAAACTTATACATAGAAAACCATGAAGTATTTTTGAGAGAACTGTAACTTGTACATGGTCAGAAGTCTCAAAATTGTTCTGATGTCTATTTTCCCCAAATTGATTTATAGATTCAGTGTACCCCTGAACAAAATGCCAGAAGTTTTTGATATGAAAAAGATGACTCTACAAAGTCATAGAAATGTGGAGAACCTAGAATAGTTAAAACAACTGTTTTCAAAGAAGAATAAGGTTGAACTCTGTCTGATTTCAAGACTTACAAAGCAATTACAATCAAAAGGAGTGTGGTGCTGGTGTCTAACAGACAAATAGGTCACTGGAACAGAAGAGAGAGCCAGAAATAGATTCACATACATCCAAACCACTGATTTGAAACAAAGGTGTAAAGTCATTTTGGTGGAGAAAGGATAATATCTTCATCAAATGGCAAAATGAACATCAAACCATACTTTATAGTATATTAAAAATGAACACAAAATAGATTATAGATATGTATGTAATACCTAAAACTATACCTCTTATAAAAGAAACAGGAATACATTTTTGTGATATTGGGTTGAGCAAAGATTTCTTAGATATGATAGCAAAAAAAAAAATCCATTAAGGAACAAATTGATAAAATGACATCATCAAAATTAAAACTTCTCTTCATAAAAGGGTTGAGAATGCAAAGCTAAGCCACAGATTGAGAAAAAAATACTTGTAAATCATATATCTGATTCGTAATTCATTATATACAAATTACTTAAGAAATTAGAAAACAAAAAATGAGTAAATGATTTGAACAGAAAAATGGGTGCCAAATAAGCACATGAAAAGGTGCTCAACAGGGTTAATTGTTGAGGAAATGCAAATTAAAACCCCAATTAGATAACACAATAGATATAGTAGACTGTAATTAAAACAGACCAGATCAAGTATATGTTGACAAGGATTTGGAGGAAATGGAACTTTCATACATTGTTAGAGGGAGTGTGGCACAACCATTGGAATACAGTTTGGCTGTTTCTTAAAAAGTTAAACATGTACCTCTCACTTGCTCTTTCCCCTCCCATTCCTAAGAATTTACCCAAGAGGAAAGAAAATGTGTGTCTGTATGAAAACGTGCACATGAATGTTCATAGCGGTGTTCTTTATAATAATTGCAAATTTGAAATAACCAAAATGTCCATTGACAAGTGAAAAATAGACTCTCTAACATCCACATCCATGCTGCAACCAGTCATCAATAAACTAATGAACTATCAATTCATGCAGCTGGATGAATCTCATTATGATCATGCTGAATGCAAAACAAAAGGCAGAACTAAAAGGACTCATATTGTAAGATTTCACATATTTAAAACTCTGGAAAATGCTACTGAATCTATAGTATTAGAAAGGAAGTTGGAACCATTCCACCAGGGACAAATATAAGGGAGTATGACCAAAGGGCCTAGGGAACTTTGGAAAGTAGTGGATATGTTCCTATCTTGATTGTAGTGATGGTTTCATAGGTAAATACATATGTTAAAACAACAAAATTATATCCTTTAAAATGCACAGTTTATTAAATTTGATTTATTCCTCCCTTAAGCTATTTAAAGTGCCATCAAATGATGTGGCAGCCAGAAGAGCAGGAGTGGTACAGGGGACTGTGGGGCTGCTCCTCCTTACAAAGGCAGCTGGTCAGTCTTTCCTGGGAGAGGAGTGTTAGTAAAAGCCTTTCAGCTGAGCTGGGAAATGTGAGTAAGCATTTGTTGAGGAGGCTACAACGACGGAACATTCTAGGTACAGAGGCAGTGTGAGGAAGGGCTGAGAGGTAGGAGGGAGCTTAGAAAAAAAAATTGAGTACTCCTAGAGGAATGTAGCCTGGCAGCCCTGGAGGTAAATAAAGCAAGTAAGTAGAGACCAGACCACAGAGGTCTTGTTTGTCATGCTGAAGTATTAATTTAGCCTATAGGCACTGGGGAGCCACTCAGGGTCTTTAATTTGGGGAGTATCAGGCTATGTTTGTGTTTGACAAATAAATATTTACGGTGATTTAGGAAGGATGTGTAGGATTTTATTTAAATAGTGGAATGTTCCATTGGTAAAGATTTCATATGAACACTTCCTGTGAAATTATTTTATTTGAATGGGCTCCAGAGAAATTCAGTCACATGGAACATGATGCACTGAATGCCAACTGTGAAGCTGCATGTATATGGATGTATGTTCTTGGGTTCCCTCCTGTCTTCCTCTAACTGTTGACATAGAGGGCCCATTTGTCTTATTTTAAGCCTCTTGACAGAAGTTTCCAGATCAGAGCCTTTGCCTTAATCTTCAGTGCAGAATCACATCAGAGTGGACTTGAGAACCAGGCTTAGCAGCCTGGAGATTTGGAAGGCATCTCAGTGTGCTTGAGCTCCCGAGGTCTGAGCACTAAAGACCAGGCCCACTTTTCTCTGGGGTGCATTAACAAGCCCCTTGTGGTGTTGAAAGCCAGCACTTCATGGGCAGCTCTTCATCCCTCAGCTGCATCTTAGACTCTTGGCAGCACTGAGGGACACTGGAAAAAATAACAGAAACAGGAGGAGAGCATTGAAAAGTGGAGCCCTCTGGTTGTCATATCTGCCTTGACTTCACTGTCAGTAATTTTGCCCCCTGATTGTCTTTGGTCACTAAATCCAGAATATGCCAAATTTTATTTTCCCTTTAGGAGGAAAATCTTCTTGGTTTTAGTTCCTCCTGGGAATGGGTCTTTAGTCATAGTGTTGGAAAATTGAATCTCAAAGGGATAGCTGTGTGTGCATCTGGGAAAAACTGAAAGACTTACTGCTTCTGACTTTTTAATGCTAGTTTTTAATTGTTATAGTGAAAAAAATCAGACCCAATATTTTGATTTTTGGTGAGTAGTGGGAATGGTGATGAGCATTAATCTGAGAGTATAATGGAATTATTGTGATATATATCATATGATTTGACTATTTTCATACATGTTGGAAGAGTTAATATGTGCATCAAATGATTTTTGAATTCTTTAAAATTTGTAAGTAAAAAATAGTGAAATAAAATAATGATGAGAATCCATTGCGTCATAATTTTGCTGTGATGACTAATCATTCAGTTACTGATTACTCGAATACCTAAAAGATGGGGAGAAGTGAAGTGCTGGTCCCTATCATTATTGTTTTTATACTTACTTTCAGTTCAGAAAATACCAGCTGCATTCTCAGACAGAGCTCAGTAGTTTGGGTAGGTTTAAGATTAAGTCATACCTTACTAATTGCCAGGTGAGGAGCAAGGCTAGTCCCCTGATGGGAAACTGGAAAACAGGTATGTCCTTTGATCTTGTGATGCTGACATGGTCCTTGCTATTGTCACCAAGTCCAGTAATTCCTTGACTCCTTTCTCCAAGGTGAACTCTGTGGCCAGGTATTCAGAGGCTCCTTTATGTATTTGTTTAAAGGTAAAAGAGCACAGTAAGGCCAGGGGCTGTAGCTCAGTGGTAGAGCTTGTGTGGCACTGGGTTTGATCCTCAGCACCACATAAAAATAAATGAATAAATAAAGATATTGTGTCCATCTACAACTAAAAAAAACATTTTTTAAAAAGAGCAAAATTATCCCTATAATGCATAGACCTGTTGCCATTAAAGGAGCATTTAGAAGAGTTTTTCTTGCACAGTCTTTGACTTGGCTAAAAGAGCCAAAGGATGTGGGGTCTTTCTAGTCTCTCCTTGGAAATAATTGTAACTGAATTTGCTTTCTTCCTAGTCTTCGTTAACATCAAGAATATTCATGGAAATAGTTTCATTTAAATTGGGCTGGCTCAATCTCAAAAAACTAAAGGACGAATGATCTCGCTGATAAGTGGATGAGGACATATAAGGGGGGGTAGAAGGGGTTAGCGTTAGGGTTAGGTTTAGGGTTAGGGATAAGGAGGGTGGTAAGAATGGAGGAAGGAAGGACTGTATAGAGGGAAAAGAGGGGTTTGAGGGGTGGGGAAGAAGGGAAAAAAATAACAGAACGAATCAAACAAGATTGCCCTATGTAAATTTATGATTTTTAATTAAAATAAATAAATAATATAAAAAATCATATATTCACAAACTCTTAAAAATTTATGTAAACACTTAATATTGTTCTACATTAAAAAAATCTTTCATTTAAAAAATAAATAAATTGGGCTGGCTCATTACATTGTAAGAAATCTTTACTAGCATTCAGATTAAAGGAGGAAGAAGTGGTTCTAACTCAATGAGAAACTATTACAGAGTGACTATTGATAATAATCCTGATAATTAAAGTGTTGTGTACTGGACATCTTTTAATGTGCTTTACATATGGTTATTAATTTGACCCTTATGACAATCCTATGAGGTAGATACCATTGTTTTGCCTACTTGACAGATCTGAAATATCTCAGAGAAAGTTACCCAAAGTTACAGAGCTTGAAATGGTAGAGTAAAATTCAAACTAAGGCAGTCTATTGTTAAGAGTTTATATTCTGAAGCAATGTACTATATTACCTCTTAATTTTAGAATCTTTTAATGAAATCATTTTAAAGTCTCATAAGTTATTATTTAAATTATATTAATGAATAAAATAAGGGAATACTATTGCTACAAGTTATTGAGCATTCACTGTGTCAGGGACTGTGTTAAATTCTTGGCATGTATTTTATAGTTTTTATGTGTATTGTTTAGTACTCTCAATGCTTTGAGAGAGGTATCATCATTTACATTTTTAGATGAGAAAACTGAGGCTTAAAGAGGTTTTCCGACATTACTGACAAATTCACTTTGTGAATTTGAGAGGATTCAGAGCCCAGACCTTGACTGAAATTCTTATACTTTTAACCCTGTGTTAAAAAGTAATAAAAATAATTCAAGTTGGACTGTTGCATACATGGGCTGAGTAATGCCATTAGTTTTGAACTTTTTAGTCAAGGTAAATAACTCCTTGGAGATTTTCAAATAGTGTTTTCATCTGCACATTTAAAAATGTTTGAAGAGGTGACTGTGGTATATGTATAAAGCTTAGAAGTATTGGGCAGGATCATCAAAAACACAGGTTCTCAGCTGTTTAGTGCCATGGACAACTTTGGTAGACTGCCAGAGTCTGTGGACTATTTCTCAGAGTAAAGTGTTTGAGTGCATAAAATACCTAAAATGACAAGGAAGCAATTATATTGAAAGAGTTATCAAATTATTAAAACAAATTGGGATTATAGTAATATACATGCTTCTTCATTAACACTTATATTAGATCTAGTAGTGGATATAATGACCACTATAATTTCAAAGTGGTGATGAACTTAGATAATATTTTGAGATATCAGCAATAATTGCAATGAGATACAAAAATATCTATTATTTCTGTTGGTGACAAATGTATGAATGCTGTTGATATGACCAGGATTGGTTTTAAGGTCTAAATTCAGAATTGAAGCAAATGCTAAATTTCAGTTAGATATGGATGACAGTAATTAAGGTCTATTGCTTTTCCCCATCAGAATTTAGCTTCCTTGAATTCTCTCCAAGGTTCCTTCAGATCTGATTACAAACTCTAGGGAGTATTCCTAGATCTGGAATTCCTAAATTTGGAAAATGACCAAACTTGGAGTGCTTTTCACATCTAGATTTCAAACATTTTTCACCTCAACATTATAAGAAGACCTAGAAATGTCTTCACTTTTAGCAAGTAGGTGTTGGTACCAGGTTCTCCCTGGGTCTGAGGGAGGCTTAGAAATATTTTCCTCTCTGTATGCTTTGATGGTTATTTGCCTATTCTCATGAATGGTGGAGACAAAGCCCTTTTCCTCATGGGGCTTATAGTTGTGAAGAGAGATGACAAAAGGCACAGAAATATACTTTCAAGAATACAGATAGGATAACAGGTGACTGGGAACTTGCTTAGGAAGGACAGTAACAATAATAGAAGCAGTAATTGAGGGACTTGGGGTGATGAAGGAAAATTATTTGACCTTACTACCTTGATAAAATCCACTGGAATATTATGCTTTCCCAGGTCGTTTTTCATGCACAATGACACTATCATATAGAACCATAATATATCGGTTCATTTATTCATTCAACTATATTTATTGAATGTCTACTGTGTCTGAAGAACTGAGCTGTCATTGATCTGTCATTTGAATCTCACAATTCTTTGAAATTAAACCTACTTTTCAAACTAGAAACCCAAAGCATGTAGTGGTTGTAAATGGTGGAGCCAGTCACTTTGCATTTTATACTGACAGGTACCACTTATTCATGTCACCATTCCCAGTCTGCTTAACTGGAGGGGCAGGCTCAGTAACTGAACAATTTAGCTAGCCTGATGCCAGGCAGCATCTAAGACATGGTGACATAGACTAACTATATAAAGATGGTGATTTTCAACTGAAATTTGCTGAACTTGTTAAGGGCAGACAAACTGCACTTTGAAGTTCAGATTGCTATTTGGAAGCAAGAAAGTGGATTTCAGGTTAATGGATTTCGAACCAGATTACTGTGTGCTTGACTGGCTTTTGGCAAATCAGCCATGTATTATGAGGCCCTGCATAAATTCAGCATACTCTCCTATTTTTCTTTTGTACTATTTTACTCACTTTTACCCATTTACTTTACTTTTTAAATATATTTTTTGCCATCTCCTTTTTCTCTCTTTCTAAAATTCTCTGTCACTTTTTCTCAAAACTCAATGACTGCACAGTGGTCTTTTGTACCCTTTGACATGCTTTTTCCTGCATTTATGCTCGTTTTTCTAACTCCTGTCAACCCCCAACTTAGTGTGACTAGTTAACTATTGCCTGTGTTAGATCTCATTTATTTTCCCATACTAACAGTTGTTGTGACTATTCACATATGCTCTAATTGTCTTTCAGATACAGTGTAGGCATTTTACAGTGTAAGATTAAAGGAAACTTCAAAAGAAAACTCATGTGCTCACAGTTCTATCACTTTCATCCAGTAGTTTTGATTTCTCTATATTCCCTTCCACATGGTGGCCTTTTGTACATGTGATTTTATGTCTTTATCTTTTTGTATTTTCTTTTTTCATTGAACATTATTTTGTAAGCACTTTCACGTATCGGTGAATTTTCTTGGCTTAATGGAAACTTTATTTTCTGTGGCACTTGTTTTCTTCTACCTTCTCTTCTGCTTTCTGCTGCCCTCCTCCCCCTGCTTTGAGCTTTCTGTTGCCCTTGGTGCATATCCTCTGCCAGGTGGCTTCTTTTCCTCCACTCTTGTGAAACCTTCTGATCAGAGGCTGCTATCACCTTCTCACCTCCTCTGGGGAGTTTAAGGCGCAACACACTTGGTGCTCAATGCATTGATCCTCGTTTGTGAGTGAATTCTTGCAGTTACTTCCCTCAGAATTTTCTTCACATTGCAGTGCCTCTGCAAACACCGCTTCTGGAGGAATTGTTGGTAATCCATAATGCTAAGATGCATTGTGGATGTAATTTATATTCACAGCCATTTACACAGTGTATTATTTAGGTAGTTCAGCACCAAGGAGAGTGACTATTTGTTTTAGCTGGGGTTCAAGGTCAGTGGAGGATTTACTGTTTAGGCCTCTGTAGTGCTGTTGGCAAGATGTAATTTTTCCATAATAGATGAAAAGCCAAACCCTGTATAAACAAACATACTTTAATAATGGTGAAAGCACTAGCAGAGCTGTACACTGAGGAAATATTAAAGTTCACACTCCTGTAGCTTAGACTTAATTGAAGCAAATAGTCTTCGTATTTACATTTGGGTTGTTTGTTTTAATATCAGTTCTTGAAGGGTTTCATCACATGTCTTCCAGTCTTCTACACATAACTGCTTAATAGCCCATTCTAGGATTCTGCTTGGTCTTTGTCTTGTCTCTAGGCCCCAGGACAGATGCACGTCTTCCTTTGTGTGTCTTGGAAATTCTCCACATGGTATGCTAGTCTCCTTTCTTCTGAGCATCTCCAGTGCCTTGAGGCACAGCTTCCTCATTAGCTTTGGTTCACTGGAAAAAAATTACTTCAGGGTCTCTCTTTTTGTTTGTTTGTATAACAGGTTCTCAGAACCTGCTTTCAGAGAAGGCTGAAGTCTCTGCTTTCAATGGACAGAAACTATAGCTAGTGCTATTCCTTATGCCCTGTGGTCAGTGGATTTTCACTGAGATGGAAATCTTTGGAGGATAGAAGGGAGTGGAAAGCAGTTATGTCCAGAAGGAAAAAAAAATCCTTTCTTATGCAGAAAGAGGCAGCTTCAGTGCATCTCTTTCTTCCCTGTGTGTTGCAGTACTTATCCTACTTCACCTGCCTCTCTTGAGGTCAGGGAAGGAAGATTAAGTCTCTTCAAGGGACACTAGCTGCAGTGACGTTTTTACAGTACAGTAGGATGAGCTGTTGGGGTTATGCCTTGGCCATTTCCTCAAGGGCCTTCAATAGAACTTGAGAATTTATGCCTGAGAACCCCCTGGGCTAGACCTGTTAGAAAATCTGCCACAAAAGATGTTCAAAAGAGTTTCTCAGTTAATAAAAATTGAGGCTCTCTTTTATTCCACTGAAGTTGTTCCAGAGAAGTGTGATTTGAGGTGTGTCTAAAATCTCATCTACCCTGTGATATCTACTCCATTGACGTAGGGTGAAATTTATAGTTTTCATGATTAATTTTTTTGTTTGACATTTGTCATTTATCTCTAAGAAATACTAATAACAGTTCAAGTGAATTCCTGATGCAGGATTGTCAAGATAGCCTTCTGATGGGTTTCTCTGCTTTGTCCCTGTCCCCCTGTCTATTTATACCCAGCAGTCTGAATCATCATGTCACTCTTTCCCACAGAACTACAGCGTGTCTGAACTACAGCGTGTCTGACCTTAGAGCCAGAAGCATCACATTCAACCTGGAGTCCTTCCTTTGTTTCAGCTACATTCAGCCATATTCAGTCTCTCAGCTGATCTGATCAGTTCCACTTTCAGAGCCCCGAGATCCTGCTACTTCTCATCACATGCACCATTATCTCTCAGTTGAGCCACCATCATCTCTTATCTGGTGTGATGATTAATCTTACATTTCAGCCTGACCAGGCTGTGGATGCCCATTTAACTAGTAAGATATCATTTCTGGGTGTGACTATGAGGATGCTTCCAGAAGAGATGAGCATTCAGATCCATAAATAAGTAGAGAAGATGACACCTGCAGATATAGGTGGGCATCATCTAATCCATGCAGGACCCAAAGAGAATAAAAAGGCGGCAGATGGGTGAATTCTCCCTGGTGGACACCATCATTATGTTCTCTTACTGTTGAATATCAGTGCTTCTGATTCTTGGGCCTTCAGACTTTGATCAGGGTTTACACTATTGGTTTCCTTAAATCTCAGGCCTTTGGGTTTGAATTGAAACTATGCCATGAGCTTTTTTTCCAGCTTGCAGATCATGGGACTCCTCAGTCTCTATAATCAGGTGTGCCAATCATTCATAATAAATCTCTTTCCATATATCTCTGTGTGTCTTTTTGGTTCTTTTTCTCTGGAAAATCTTGATATACCTGATTTATGATAGTAGCATCCTAACTGGTCTTTCAGCTACTGCCCTTGCCCTGTTATTCTATTTTTAATACAGAAGCTAGACAAATACTGTTAAAATGTAATTTAGTTCACTGGGGGTACAAGATCATTCAGTGGGTGAAAGAACATGATATTTTCAATAAATGGTACTGGGACACTGGATTTCTGTATACAAAAGAATAAATCCAGACCCTATTCCCTTATACCATATACAAAATTTTATTTATTTATTTATTTATTAATTACCAGGGATTGAACCCAGGGATGCTTTACCACTGAACCACATCCCCAGCCCTTTTTAAATGTTTTATTTAGAGACAGGGTCTCACTGAGTTGCTGAGGCTGGCTTTGAACTTGTGATCCTCCTACCTCAACTTCCCGATCTGCTGCGATTATAAGCATGTGCCACTATGCCCAGCATAAAATTTATTTTAAAATGTGCGAAAGACCTTAATGTTAAAGCCAGGCTGTAAAACTATTAGAAGAAACATAGGTTTAAACTTTCATGACCTGGGATTAGGCAACTGCTTCTTAAATGTAACACCAAAAGGACAAGCAACAAAAGAAAAGAATAAATTGAACTTCGTCAAAATTAAAACCTTCTGTCTTTCAAAGCACACCAGAAAAAAAGTGTAAAAACAACCATAAAATGGGAGAAAATATTTGCAGATCATATATCTATCTGATAAGGGACTTTATCTAGGCTATATATATAATAATAAAAAACCTCTTATCAGTTACAAAAAAAGACATAAAATTTTAAAAATGAACAAAGGATCTGAATAGACATATCTTCAAAGAAGGTACATAAAGATCAATAGGCACATGAAAGTATATTCAATATCATTAGGCATCTGTTACATGCAAATCAACCACAATGAGATCTGCTCTTTATACAAACTTAAATGGCTATATTCCAAAAGAACTATAACAACTATTGTTAAGGGAATGAAGAAGCCAGAACTATCCTACACTGATGGTAGAATGTCAAAAGGTTCAGCTAATTTGGACAATGATTTGATAGTTCTTTAAAAGGTTAAATGTGAGTTACCATATGACTCAGCAATTCCACTCCTAAATATTTGCCCAAGAGAACTGAAAGTGTACATTTGAGGAAAAGTGAATACACAAATGTTCACAGCAGCACTGTTCACAATAGTTAAAAAATGGAAACAATCAAAATGCCTGTCAAATGGATAAACAAAATGTGATTTATCCAGATAATGAAATACTATTCAATAATAAATAAGGACTGATAGAATATGAGGATGAATCTTGAAAACATGCTCAATGTAAGAATCCAGTCATAAGGCATACCTATTGTATGATTCCTTTTATGTTAAATATTCAGAATGTTCTAATCTATGGAGGGAGTAGATTAGTGGTGCTTAGGGTGGGACTTTAGAGTGGGGTGTGGTGCCGACGGATATGGAATTTCTTTCTGGAATGATGAAAATGTTCTAAAGTTGATTGTGATGATTGCACTCTGAATATTCCAAAAACCATTGAATTTTAGACTTTAAATGGGTTAATTGCATGGCATGTTAATTATATCTTAAAAAGGGTATATATGCATCATTTTTTGTTGCTAATTGCACAATACCACAGAATGGGTAATTTGTAAAGAAAAAAAGATTTATTTCAACTCACAGTTCAGTAAGTGCAAGGTTGAGGGGCTGCATCTGGTGATGATCTTCTTTCTGAGAGAGTCCCAAGTTGATGGCAGGGCATCCCATGGCAAGAGATAGTGTGTGCTTGAGCTTCTTCTCATCTCTCTCCCTCTTCTTATAAAGCCAGCAAGATTTAATCTGGGCACCACTGTAATGACCTTGTCAATCTTAGTCACCTCCTAGAGACTCCACCCGTAAACACCACAGTCAGATTTAGTTTCCATTAATACTGCACACTGAGGACTAAATATGAGCATGAGTTTGAGGGAACAAACTATATTCAAATCACAGCAAAATATTTTTAAAAAGCAGGTGTATCAGATGAAGTCACTCCTTTTACTCAAAATTCTCCAGTGCTTTCCCGGCTCATGGAGAGTAAAAGCAAAGTCTGTACAATGGTGGCTGTGTCTCCTGACTTGAACACCCACCACATTTAGTCTCATTTACCCCACCATGGACACAGCCCTAAAGTTCTGTTCCTCTGAAATGTTCATCTTCTAACTCTAAACTTATGAATCTGCTTTTCCTTCTGTTGGGAACAGTTTCCCCATAAAATCACAAGCTTCTCCCTCACTATCTTCAAGACTTTATCCAAGTATCATCTTGTCTAAGAACTTAACTTTAAATACAACCCCACTACAAAAGCTCTTCTTTTGTTTTTCTCCATCAGTCTTAGAACCAACCAACAGTATATACTTACACACACATATGTATATATGCATATACATATATATGTATGTGCACATATACACATGTATATAAATTTATTATTAATAGATTGAGTATGTAACATGTTACTCTCCGATGAAGGCAAGAATTTTGGTCTGGTATTGTTCACTGGTATATTCCCAGTACCTAGAAGAGTGCTGGTATGTAGTAGGTATGCAGTGGATATTTGTTGAATCAGTGAATTTTGTAAAATGGTTAGTGAATGATTAGTATCAATCTGATTTAACTAGTTACACTCTGTGTACAGTGGGTGATAGAAGAGATGGGGATAGGATAATTTTTTTTAACATGTGATTTTGCAGATTGCTTATAAAGCTACAGCACCTCTAAGCCATGAATACAGAGAATGGGAGTCCTGAGTGCTAGTTGAGAAGAAGATTTCAGAGAAAATGTAATATGGAAAGACCTTCAAAACAAATGGGTAGGGTTAAAGGCAATACCTTTCTTTTGAAGTTTTAATTAGGATTAGTGCTGACCTTTCTTAAGAATTGAGTTACTGTTAAACAAAACTAGTATGAATAAGTGAGATGGTTTCAGAGTTTTTGAGACAAGAAAATCCTCCATATATGCTTGATCTGGTCAGGATCTTGAAAAAGAATGGAGCAAACCACCCAAGAAGAATCACTTGCCATCTTGTATGCCTTTTGGGCATTAACTTGCCTGTTTTTTTTTTTTTTTTTTTTTTTTAAGAACACCTCTAATAATACATAATTAAAGGATTATTGTTTGGAAGGCAGTTGTCTTTGAAAAGTAGTGAGAATATTGTTTCAATTAAAATTGGATGAGAGATGGGTTATATAATACAGTTAATATTACCTTTTACCAATTAATCTTTTAAATTGATAGCTTAAGAAGTAGTTCCATTGTAACTCTGTACATGGTATGAGAGCAAGGCAGTTAATCAGAATAGATGTTTTCAGTATAAGGTATTTTATATGTGTTCATTTAATGTTAAAGAGCTTTTCTGTGAATTACTGATTGACTATAGACTTGACTGCATGACTACTTATGTTGGAAAACTGATTAAAGACTCTTACGTTTAAAACACTATGGCATAATTTATAAAATTATTTTCCTCCAGGTGGTATCATGTGCTGTGTGTCTTTGAGCTTGGGTAAAAGGGTTTTTGAAGTTATTCATAACCATAAAATAAAGAATGTGACATTTCTAGTGTTTTATGATCATATTTGGAAAATACCATCTTTTAAATAACATTTTCATTCCCATTTCAGCTAAAATACACAGAGTTTTCAAGAAAATTAATTGTGGTGATGAATTTGAGTCTAAATTAAAATAAAAGTTCTTCAGAAGGGACAGAAAAGTGGTTTAAAAATCATAACCTGTTTTTCTATCCTCTATGTGGGAAGTGGAGCCAAACAGGAATTAGACTTCACATTATTAGGTATGTTTGCTCTATGAGTCCCTTGTGTGTTCAGGAAAATTAGCTATATGAATTTTAAATAATAAAAGCCAAGGTATATTTATGATATCCACAAATTATGACTTTTTAAATGATATTTATATTAGTGGATACCAGATCTTTATTTGGGTAGATCCTTTTAGAAGGTCAAGCCTGATGTCCTTCCTCGTTGAATATGTTATCATATATAAATATGTTAAATGTGCATTCTAGGTTATGCATGTATCTTGTGCCAGTGGGTGGTGTCCTCCACCCAGGAGGTAACTTCTGGGGAAGGGTTCCCATCTATTTGGAATAGTTCAGTGAAGGGCTGCACCAAATGGAAGGAGTTTCGTGTGGACTAAGTAACAGTGAACCTTGGAAGAGCATAGAACTTGGCAGACTTTTCAAGCATTCATTGCCACTGCTGAGCAATGCAGAGCTTTTTCAGAGATTCAGAGCAACATTTGCCTGGGAAAGTCCATTTCCATCACTAGTCCAGTGCCCAGCCTCTGTAGCATTGATTATCAGTGCTCCAAGATGTGTAGCACCTCTCTTCATACTTGGGATCATTCAGCCCACAAGTGGCCAATCTTCCCATTATTGCCAAGGAATGGGAAAACCTAAAGGACTCTAGGAAATAGCTGTGCAAATTTAAATTACTCCAAATCTGATCCCTGATTCTGTAGGTGTTTTGATTTTGTTACATCCATCATTGCCTTGGTATTGCAAAGTATCAGATGCAGTGGGAAACATAGTTGCTGGTAATTATTGTAAAAATACTAAGTGTAAGATTGGCTTCTACTGAAATCATTGTGGCAGAGTGGAGTTTGGCCTGCATTAGGATTGCATCTTCTTATCAGTTCCCTTGATTCATCCCAGTGCAACTGACTATTTAAGGCTAGCTAAAGTGGTATTTCAGGGAAGAAAAGGGGGAGGACTTTGAGCAGGAAAAGACAACTAAAGCTTCGTCTTTATTCCACCTTGAACCAAGCGTCTTTGTTGCCTCCTGTATCTTCAATAAGGATTCAACACTGCCCCTCTCATTTATGCCCGAGGCCCTGCCTTTCACTAGAGCCTGGTGACTGGTTCTGGTAGTTTCCCACCCAGAGTGTCCTCTAGCTTTTATTGTTAATCTAAGACAGAGTATCTGGGCGAGACTGAGGCTTTCCCTAGAAGTAGAGGGCCAATCTGTAGATTAGAGACAGAATATTAAGAATTAATGTAAGTGGGATAAATTAATTCCACAGACAATATGCATCACTATAATTTGTCCCATAGCTGTTTGCACAGAATGTTAGTCTTGTGGCAATTTTGCTAACAAACTTGCTCACCTGATGTGTGTCTGTATAATTTGAATATTACCACACTGAAATGGAATGCTTGCTTATCATTTCCAGGGTCAAATTAAGGGCATATAAGTAATAATATTTCTGGAAATTTAAACAGTGTTTTAAAATTTATTCTATTGTTCAGGGTAGTATATTTCTGACTTTAGAAGAAAAAAAATTAACAGTATATTTGAACTATAAGCTGTTGGCTAGCTTTTAAGAGGGAATAAGCAAACTACCATGCTTCATTTGCTGACAGTTTTTGATAATTTTCTTGCCATAATCTGAAAAAAATAAAACAAAATACAATAAAGCTCTTCAGGTTTTGTGGCTTACATTAATAATTAAAAGATCAATAAATGCACTGTAGTGAAAGTTTCTACACAAGTATAAATGTGTACAATTGAATCAATAAGGCACATTAAACGATGTTCCCTGCAACCAAGCTGACGGAGGGAGTGCAAAGTGGATAAAAAAAAAATCAATGAAAGGAGGGAAATGGAAGGAGTTGGTCCTGAAAATGGGTTTTGATCATCATCCTCGGTGGCTCACTACCTTCTGTAATGCTGCTCTTTTACAGGAAGTCTGAGAAAGCAAGGAAGCTTTTCTTGTTCCCATCGTGGTGTGTACTGTGGTCAGTATGAAATGGAAGAACCTGTGTTGTTTTAGGCTATCACCTTGAGTGACCTTCGCGTGTGGGGGGTATGTGTGTTCATTTTAACTGTCCTTCCAACTTGGAGGTTTTGAATTATTTTCTTAATGGCCTTTTATCTCTCACATTTCATTTTGTTCTGAATTTGCCTTTTCCTTTTATACTTCCTGATTCTACAAGCACTTGTATTGTTTAAAATGAGTGGTAGTAAATTTTGTCATTTGTTTCAGCTTGGTAAATAATGTGTTTTATTGATCATATTCTTGTTTCATTATATATAGCAGAGAAGAATTTTTTATGTCTGTTCAGAAAAACCAACTTGTAATTGTGGTCTGTAAAGGCCCAGTTACTAGATTGTTACCTTTAAATGTCACGCTTTCGGATATTTTTGAACAGTGAGTATTTTGATTTACTTTTTATAGTATAGGACTATGTTCCCCATTTTCCACTTTAAAATGGTAGCCAGCTTGCCTGCCTGCCTTCTTCCTTCTTTTCTCCCTTCCTTCCTTCCTTCTGAAATTATACTGGTTTTAGCTGGGATGTCTGAATCATATTATAAACAAATACCATCATCGCCCTTTGGAGATAGAGAAGCATATGGATTGCAGTCTGGTAGAAAGCCTGTCTCGGCCAGGGTTGGCAGTGGTGACTCACAGATGTATCTTCAGTATGATTTTTTCTCATCTGTAAAATTATGATATAAAATCTCTAAAAATATAACCAACAACACGTTCTCAGATGCTGTCTTCCATAGCATTCCTCTGTCTTTGTGAACATATCCCATATATCTTGTTCCAAACAGAGCAAACTAGAATCTCCTTTACCTCGTGTTTTATTATAGTGTCTCCAACAGGAACACTCAGTTTTACCAGTTGCTAGTGGTGGATGCTGTGATTTCACTGAATGACACAGAGCTGTTATCATCTATGTGCTCACACCTGCAGATGGCAAAATGTGAAGTCACTCAGGGCTCTAGATCTGGGTGTGCTGAGAAACAAATGACAAGTGTCAGAAGTTGGTTGCTAGTCCTTTGGGGTTTGCCTCATTGCCTCCTCCAGGATGAATCCCTCAGGAAAGGAAGGCAAGATGACCTCAGCAGTTTCCAAAGATACCTTCAGGCTTGAAGATGTTGAATTGTACTAATACCTTAGTGTTTCTCTTTTGGTTGTGGATAAGAATTTCTGATGTGGGACTGCGTATCCATTGGGATAGATCATCAGGATTTTTTATGCAGTCCTACTGGCAGGTAAAAATATGAAGGAGACAACCCTTATATTAATTTCTTAGGGCTACTATTTAAATACCACAACAAAAATATTGTCACCTTTCTGGGTGATAGAATTCTGAAATCAAGGTGTTGGCTGGGCTATGCCTCTTTTGACACTTGTAGGGGAGTATCAAGGGAGAATCCTCCTTTGTTTCTTCCTACTTTCTGGTGGTTTGCCCAAAACCCTTGGCCGTCCTTAGCTTTTACTCAGCACTTCAGTCTCTGCCTCCATCACAAGTGACTTTGTCTGTTCTCCTTCTCATAAAGATTCCAGTCATATTGAAATGACCTGATCTTAACTTGAGTCCAGTTTGAATGACTCCATTTCCAATTAAGTCAGATTCATAGGTACTGGATGTTAGGACGTCAACTTCTCTTTGTGGGGAACACAATTCAAACTATAATAATCCTGAAGTGTTTTTTGCTTTTCCCATGTCAAAGACGCAGAAAGTCTTTTAGTGAGTGGTTGAACCAGAAGCTCAGCAATCCAAACAGTATATTTGGAAAACAATTGTCTGTACAAGGAAAGATGAGAAAGCTTTTTTAAAGGACAGCGCTTTTGGTGTATTGAAAAACTGGGTCTCTGTTTTTCTTTGGAGCATTCAGACAAAGTCAAGGATAAATCACCACATCGGATGTGGCTTACTCTAATGCCTTTTGATGCTTCTGACATGTTTGTAAAGCCCAAGATTCGTTTGTGCATAGAGGTTATTATCTTTCAGTTCTTTGTGTGGAAAATAACTGAGCTGATGGTGTTTTTCAATAGCAGTTACTGTGCTTTCCATATAGCAGTTGCTATTTGGTGTTTGCTTTTCTCTTTCTGTAAAAGGTATTTTACATACCATTTGTCGTATTTTTTCGTTGTTGTTGGTATTCCCTTGTGTGGATTGGATAAAATCATCTGGAGTGTATGAAATCCTTACATTTTTGTTCCCCAATCCCATAATACTCATGTTTTTTATGGGGAATGGGGTTTGGTAATCCAGGTATGAAGGTATATCCTTTAGCCGTGGAGGGAGCGTTCCAGGAAGGGACTAGTTAATAGTCAGATCTGTCTTGCAACTGACCCAGCCAATTAGATGTGGGCTGTCTTTTACTCTGCATGTGTGCTGCTGTGTAATTAGATACAATTTGTGTCAGTGATGCAAGCTGTCACTGTGTGCAGCCTGGGCACTGACTTTGCCACATTCAGAGCAGTCTGATGGGCAGGTGAAGAACTTACTTTGTTTTCCTGGGACAGACCCAAAGGCCAGAGAGTATTCAGTGATTGTGAGGACCAGTAACGGAAAACATCAATAGGCAACACCATCTGAACCCACACCTTACTCTGAGCTTTTTAAGTCTACCAAATTAATTCTCAGGATTCTCAATTAAAAAACTTTGGAGCAAGATTTAGTTTTACTATTCTTTTACCTAATAGTACATTGTCTTTGTCTTAATAATATTGTTTTTGGTCTTGTTTCTTCAGTGTTTCAATGCTAGTTACTTTTAAGTTCTTTTTTAAAAATAAAGGGCCACTTGGGCGCTTATTATTAGCTGGTATATTATTTTTCAGTGACTCCTTAGAAAATGAAGCTAATTGTATGGGAATTCAATTCTAGAGGCTTAAATTGTTTATACATCAATTTCAAATGCTAGTCTTTGGTAATAAGAATTTGAGAGTGCATATTTAGGAACAAACACAGTTTGAGATAACTATAGGATCGTGTGTTTTCCGTCATTATATGCTCAGTCACAAAGAGTGTGGGAAGACAGAAAACTCAAAGGAAATTATTGAGTCATGAAATAGGTGTGGGTCCCTAGAGTTCATCTTATCCATTCTGTGTCTTTAGGTCGTTCTACCTACTGGTTGTGTGAGGTATAAGAATCAACCCCAAAAATATGCTGTTAAGGAGTTTGCCAAGTAGATGTGGGAGCAAGAGGGTATCAGGTGGACTTGCTATTGTTACAAGCTTCTTAAATTAGATTCACATTACAGATAACTCCTGTAAGGTTTGAAGTGAATTCTGATGCTGTTAATATTGATTTTAATTTTCCTTCCTCTTTCCTTCTCTGCTTGGGATAAAATGTTAATTAACTCTCACCTGTGAAACTTGTGTGACTCATATTGCTTGTTTAATTTAGATTACAAGCCCATGGGGCAAGCTTCTTTTTTTTCTCCTCAGCAGTGCTAAGGGCCTCAATGGCAGAAATGTTTATTATTATTATGTATTATAATAATTGTGATGTTCTGCTAGAATATTATGCTGATTACATTTACTCAGAAGTGATAGCTTCAGTCTTTTTTTTTTAACCTTGAAAATATTTTATTTAGCTTTAAGCTGGCTAGACAGTGACTTCATAAGGAAGACTAAGCTGGAGAGGAAATTGAAATGTAGTTTGAATGCATTTTTGAATTATATTGGCTATTCTGAGCCAAAAGCAGTTACACCTTCCATGTAAAGTACGTTTTAATCACTTCCAATTTTCTTTCACTCCAGAATGGCTAAGTGGTTTTTTTTCCCCTCAAATTATTCCCAAAGAAAGAAAAAAAAAAAAAAAAAGGCCGAGGACCAAACTTAAAAAGTTTGGCTGAGGAAAGGAGCTATGACTGAGTGGAAACAGGTGGCTATAATATTCTGCTTAGAAATATCTTCAACAAGAACTTTTGAAAAATTAAAAACTCTGTCATTCACAGAAGACTCTACCCATGGAAAGTGACAGAGAACCGAGGCACATGTGAGAAAAATTCCATCCTGAAAACACTCTGTGAAATATCTCAACAGAGGAAACCTCTTTAATTAAAACTGACTTGGAAAGGCCAACCAAATTAGTGAAGTTTAAATTAGAGTAATCTCAAGTGTATGGCAAATTGATGTGATTACCCAGCATTACCTAGAACTTGGCAGGGGTCTCAGGAATGGGGAGGAACTCACAGGAGGGGCCTGGGAGTCCTGTCCTCATGGCTGTGCACTTGCTTTATGCATTCAACAGGTGTCTGCCGGGCGCCCGTTCTGGGTAGGCACTGTGCTAGAAGCTGGGCACACTTGGATGGGCAAGACATTGTCCCGGCCCTCAAGGATGAAACAATGCAAAGGAGAATTGGGAAGCAATGCTGAAGAACAGCAGAAGTTACAGGGTTTCAGAGGAATCCTGAGAATGGATGGATAACTAACTAGACTCCTCCAGGAGACAGGGAAAGCTTCCAGAGGAGGTGAGACCTGAGCCAAATCCTGCAGGATGAGGAAAGGCTGAAGGAACAGTAGGAGCAAAAATGCTCAGGTTAGAAACAGCACTGACATTGCAGGAAGCTACAAGTGGCCCCAGACCACACAGGGTGGCAGGAAGACTGAGCACTCTGAATCCCACTGTTTGAGTCTGACTGTCTGGTGAATTACTGGTGCTAACAGCTGAGACTGAGAACAGTTGAGGGTGTGGATGGAGACAGACTTAGTTTGATATGAGTGTCACTCCAGTCCTAGAGATAATACCTTCCTTCTCTTTCTTTTCTTTGCTGCTTCACTGCGACCTTGATGGATCATTGACACATTGGTTAGATAAGATTGTGACAATGGGAGAGATTTGCCCATTTCCCATGGGTAGGGAGAGTGACCCTGAGAGTGTATTGAAGATCCCCTCCAGGGTGGAGGTGTCCTAGAGGATAAAGAGGAGATCCTCTGGAGAACAAAATCTCACCTGAAAGGAGACGTTCTCCCACAAGCGGCAGAGGGGTTTCCACCCAGAGAGTGGATCAAGAAGGGATCCAGTGCAGGGGAAGAGAGACAGACCCCTTGCAGAGTTCCCTATCTTCTTTCAGTAAAGGCAAAGTTTTACTCACTCCTTCCATAAGATAGATGTTTATTTTCGGGCTACCATCTTGTCATTTGTTTTCTTATGTCGTTAACTTGAATATATTAACTTTAAAACTGTATTTCATTAGGAATAAAACGTTGGCTTTTGGAGGGTGATGGGATAGGATCCCGGAGAGAATACAGAATGCTAACCCACGCTACATTTATTTATTTTTGGTGCTGGGCTTTGCACCCAGGGCCTTTCGCATGCTAAGCGGGCTTCTAGGGTAGGTGATACCTGAGCTGTACCCCAGCCTAAGACTGCTCTTACTAAGAATATTTTTAGACCCATATATTTTTCAAGATATAAATAACAACAAAATGTTATACAATATTTTAGAAAGTCAGTGTATTTTTCAAGATGTAAAAAACAAAACATCACACAAACGTTTTGATAAATAGATGAAAAGTAGATGAAAAATGAGTTATTGGTGTGCTGCTGTTAAGATCCTTGAAAATTATTTTTTTGGTCTGTTGTGTATGAATTCAGTGTGTCCTATGATAATTATGTTTACATTAGACATGTTCCTTCCTCATAAATAATGCAAGGGAAATGCTAACCTCTACCTAGCTGAATTATACTAAATGCCACATTTGCAGAATAGGAATTAATAGGTTTTACTATAATTTAATCAGATGATTGGTATTTTTAACCTGAGTTAAATAGACACTTATTCAGATTTTATAGTTTATCTTTGCATATAAATAGATCTAGAGTACATATTTTAGTAAAGATAATTTGGGGGAATGTTGGCTGTTGTGGAATATTAGATTTCCTACTTTATATTTCACCACTTTCTCATTGAATGACCTCAGGCAAAGCAGATAACTTCTTTGATCCTCAGTTTTCTCATGTGTAAAATAAAGGGACTGAACTCAGTGGATGGACTTTGTGTTTTTTTTCCTTCTTTTTTTTTTGAGACATATTTGTACATTTTTATGGGGTATTTTATGATAATTTGATACATTGATAAACATGTACTAATCAAATCAGGGCAGTAAACCTTTCTATTTCTTTAAGCATTAGTTATTTTTAACTGTGAATTTTGTACTCTTTTCTAGTCATTTTGAAATTAGATGCTATCTCACTCTGGTCAAAATGGCTATCACCAAAACCCTCGTCAAAACCCTCGTCAGCATGCAGGATGTAGAGAAAGAGGAACTGTTGGTGGGAATGTAAATCAATACAGCTCCTATGGAAAACAGTTTGAAGATTCCTTAGCTACCATCTGATCCTGCAATTCTTCTACTAGGTGTATATCCAAATATATGCAATCACTTTAACAAAGAGATGCTTGTACTCCCGTGTTTGTTGCACCAGGATGAAGTGCTCATCATCAGTGGATGAATGGATAAAGGAAACGTGGTACATAAACACAGTGGAATATTACTGAGCCATAAAAAGAATGAAATCTCGTCATTTTCAGTAATATGAATGGAAATGGAGGTCACTATGCTAAGTGAAATAAACTAGAAAGACAATTGTTCTTACTCATTTGTTGAAACTGAGAATTCAGTCTCATAAAAGAGTGGTGCGGAATAGCAGTCATTTGATATTAGAAAGGGCAGAGGGGGTTATGGAGTGGGAATGGGAAGAAGTTAGATAAAGGGCACTAAAACACAAAGTTCTGGTTTTCTAGAGCACAGTGGGGTAACTTTGTTAAAAAGATCTTTGACATTTTTATTTTTCTTGATCAAATGAATAAAGCCGAGTGAACCATCAGAAACTTGGCTGCCTAAAGGACACAAACTTCTTTCTACCTTCCTGTTCTGGTCATTCAGATTATTCACGATACTAATACACCTCCATTTGCCATTTAAAATAATTCAGATGAATCCTTTCATGAATACGCATGATTGTATTTTAATTATGTGGTCTGTTGTTTTCTCCAGCTGTGTTTTGTAGAACAAATGTTAGTGACATGTAACTCCACAGGATTTAGTGGTCAGATGAGTCTTGGGAAATGCTACTTGCCATTCTTACCATTCCCTCTCCTAGAAATTCCCAAATGCATCTTACAGTCTCCAAGAGGTTCTGCTGTAAACAAATAAACTTTTATTTTTTTAAACACAGGAGTTTGCAAATGAACTTATGAGACTCTTAATTTACTCAGAATCGTTTACCATCCCAGAGAATCCGAGGTCTCAGTACACACTTTGGGAAATGATGATCTGTTTGCCCGGGCTTTCCAGATGTTCACTGAGGGATAGGGCTCAAATGCCAGAGGGGTAAGTGCTGGGTAGTAGACTCATGCATTCACCACCCCATGAATGCTTGTAATCTGAGACCTGGGCAACGGTTATGAACAAAAGGACACAAATCCCCCCACCAAACATTTTAAACTGAGGCATGCTGCTCCTTGGGGTTTGTCTTTAATTTCACATTAAGCAAGAGAATTCACCTAAAACTTATGTATTTAAGATTTCTCCTTTTCCTTTTATTCTGGGAAGAGTCCTAGTAAAAGAATGTGCTCTGACTTGTGAAAATTTGACCTGATTTGATTCATAGGTCACTTGACCTCGCCTCACCTCATTTCTGTCCCTTCCCCTCTTTTCAGAGAAGGAGAAGAAAGATGACATGAGAAGAGCAAAGGAAAATAAAAGGGGGCAAACTGGGATTTTTAAAAGCCCAAACAACATAAAATTCTGGCTGCTGGTGCCATGGCCTTTACTATATTAGACTATTGTATATTTTCTGTAGTAGAAGATGGTGTGGAGGGAGCTTTTCTTTTCAATTTAAAATGATTTATTGTGGATCAGCAATATTAGTGTTTATTCTGGATGTACTAGTACAGTTATTTTGGATTTACAACTAACCTTTTGAAAATTTTGTTTAAAATGATTCAACAGGCAAATGCATAATAATTTTGATAATTTTAGCTGCTAAAGTCATTTAAAAAAAACTCCCAAAGTCAATAATATTTTTCAAATGGGTTTTAACATTTAATTAACACTGGGGACAGCAGGGAGTGGCTAATTCAGAGCCTCCACTTCTTCCACTTTTCCTCTCCCTTTCCTCTCCCTGTTCTCCTTCCTCACCTTTTCTGAGCCCACTGATTTCAGGAAACCCCGTCCCTAAAGCTGTGGTTATGGTGTCTCTGTGCTGTCCGCCACGTAGAAAAGAACATTGGATTGCATTCATTTTTATCTGTGTCTACACTGTGAGGAGTACTACAATCGGGAAATCCTTGCAAAGGCAGAACTCAGCTGTGTGGGGGGTGGCATGAGAATTACCCATTATTGCTGGGGCTGGAGGAAGGTGTTGCTGTCATACTGCCATCTGGTTTCACAGGTGTGATGAAGAGTTAGCTCCAGAATGGTCATAAAGAAGAATCTAACTTGTGTCCATTAAAATGATTTGGGGGACATCTGCCTTTGCTTTGCAGTGTGAGATGGCAAGAAGAGTTCCAGGAAAGAGCTGGAAGGTATATAATATGTGCCAGCTCCCATGAAGAGGGAAAGAAATGCCCAGAAGCACAGGGTGTTCCTTGTGCCAGACTTTGACTTTGAGGTTTCTGCCTAAAAGAATGCATTTCTCCAGTCTCCTCCTTCAGAGTTGAATCCTGATTCAGAATTTCTACTTTCCCCATCAAATGCATTAATCCTCTGATACAGATGAACTGGGTGGTAACTGTAGGAAGGTAGGGTATGGCTGGAGGAGCTGGGTCCTTGGGGGGCATGACTTTTGGATATACATTTTGTCCCTAATAAACAGAGAGCTTGCTTTCTCTGCTTCCTTATTGTCATGTCCTGAGCTGCTTTCCTCTTCCACCGTGATGTTCTACCGCAACTTGTGTCTAGAGCAATAGAATGACTGGCTGTCGGCTGAGACCTCTGAAACTGAGCCCCAGATAAACTTCACCTCCTCCAAAATTCTTCTTGTCAGATCTTTTGGTCACAGCAGTGAGAAAACTGATTAAATCATTATCTTGTATATGCTGCATTCATACATAGCAAGTTTAAGCAGGGTAATGGTGACTAAATAAGGTTAAAGTGTATTTCTTGTATGGGTTTTAAGAGAAACTAGTGAGGGGCTGGGGAGACAGCTCAGTCAGTAGAGTGCTTGCCTTGCAAGCATGAGGCCCTTGGTTCGATCCAGCACCCCCAAAAAGAAAGAAAGAAAGAAAGAAAGAAACTAGTGTGTAGGAAAGATTGCATGTGTGAGCACTCCCTGCTGGGGAAGGGGATAGAGGAGGAGATAAGAAAAGGAAAAAGAGCCTTCTTTGAGAAAAGGTGAATTAAATAAATATGATTTGGAGAAGAAAAATCCAGATCCTTTAGTTCACTTTAGTTTTCATTTGAATTTCTTCCAACACCTATTACAGGGTTACAATGAAAAGGTAAACTTGACTGATTTTTGTTTAGTCTGTGGTTATATATTTGGTATCTGTTGGGTTTTAATGGCTATACGCACAGTAAATAAATTAGTCCCTGTGCTCAGGTACAGGCCAATAGAATACTTCACCAAAGTGGAGTGATGGTGCTGCCAAGAAGAGAGGGTGCGCAGGTGCTAAGGAGATCCCCGCCCGGTTTTTTTAATTCATGTATTGGAAAAATTGACAACACAGCTGTGGAAGGTGGAAGAGAAGCTAGCATAGCATAGCAGTCTGTGAGGGCTGTGGAGGATAGACCAGGCCTGCTGGAACACTGCGTTCTGCGTCCTGGGGAACACACATAGGCCATTCCTATTTGAGTGGAAGCATGTGTTACCTTTCATACATGAAAAGTCTTTTTGTATACATTTGATTTATTTAATTGAAAGGAACCGGTGGTGAGGCAAAGTAGGAACTTCCACGTGGGCAGTAGCAAAAAGAACATGAAAAATGAATCCCTAGAATCTTTTCCTGGTGTTCACAACATTATTTTAAAAACCTAATGTGATGTCATGTATGATTTATGCCATGTAGGTGTTTTTCTACTGTGTTTGAAGCAGATAGGTGTTAAAGTGTAATATATTATGTAGTTTCAAACATAAAAACTACTCTGGTGATGTGAAGAGATAAGGTGTTGTACTGCTGATCAGATAGTCCAAAAGAACTGTTTTCAGTGGCAAAGCTTATATTTGGACATTTTTATCCTAATGAAACATTCATGAGTCTCATTTCTTTTTTCCTACTTCTAGCTTGATGGTTTGGGCTAATTCTTTTGATGTGTGTGTGTGTGTGTGTGTGTGTGTGTGTGTGTGCGCGCGCGCACGCGCGTTTGTGTGTTTTAAGGCATTTGTATAGGTGCTTACATGCCACCACCAATTTGAAGAAGACCCAACAGCTGGACGGTCCTAGATCCCATTTATAGCTATGATAGCATCTCACTTCTAATTTGAGTGCCTTCAGTGACTCTCACTTCTTTGTCTTGGCTTTCCCTTTTTTTGAAAAAAGTGCGTTAGAAATGCATTTGTACCCATGGAATACTTTGTTACCTACTTGAAATGAATGTAAGAAGATTAAGAGTTTGAAGTGCTTTTCAAAATAGCAGACAGAGTCGGCTGTCTTCCAGTTCATAATTTTCAGTTGAAATTTGTGGTGATGTCATTTCAAAACAATCCTAACAGGTAGCATACTGAGCACTTAGAAGGCTCCCGAGTAATTTTTTGGTAATGGAAACATTTAAATGAGCATCGCAGCTTTGCTTTTGCAGATCCAGGTTTCAGTTGTGCTCTGGGCTTAAGTGGTAGGGAAGCAAAAAGTGTGCTACTGAAGGTCATTTCACACCTGCTCTACTTCTGAGTGCCCAGATATGGTTTTCCCAGAGTGATTTTCAAGGTGTTTGTGTATGAAGAACCATACAGCATACCTTCAGGTAGAACAAAGGCACTGTCTGGCAGGCCTGGCTCCAACTTGCCTTGCCACAATGGAGGCTCGGCCCGTCTTCAGGGATCTTCACTACAGATGGAGCTCTGGAACCCTGAGTGTTTCCTCAAATGGAGGGGTTGATGGGAGAAGGCCTGCCCCCTGATATAAACATAAATATATATCTTTACATATATTGTGAATTTATTGATGCAATATAATTATACACAATAGTGGGATTCATTGTTACGTATTTATACGTGCATACTACATAACAATATAATTTGGTTAATTAAAGCTCTGTTTTATAATGATGTAATCCTTCTGAACAGATTTAGCATGTCTTTTAGTTTTCCTTGTGATCCAGATGGATATGGCCATGTTTGTGTGAAATCGAGGATGCCATTTTGGGACTTTTTCACATTCAAACATGGGATTTGTAATCATTCTTATTTCTTTTAGCATTTTGGTAAATGTCCAATTTTTCTGAATTTTAGATTTTGGAGAGAATTCAGTGAAAGAGGATCAACTTTCTGATCTTGGATTCATTGTTTAACCCTTCTTGTTTCCCCTCAGAGTAATAAAAATAATAGGAGAAATATTCCCCATGAATTTGTTGTTACCATATAAAAAGATGATGTTATGTGAAGTGTCTCTCCTGGTGCCTGGTATTTAGGATGTGCCAAGAAACAATGTCTACCGCCATCATTATTATCATTATTTTATGACCAGTCTAATCTGATGTTATGTGTTTAAGACCTTGTTGAATACTTCCTGTCCTCTCCTAAGGACAGGAAAATTATTGTATCTCTAGGCAGGCCCATGTTTGCCTCATAGACATTCTTCCTCATGATGGTTTTTGAACTTAGTACAAATTGCTCTCATTAGTCCCTACTGTGCTCTTATAGGCCATTCTTAAACTCCTCCTACTTTCCCCATGGTAGACATTCAACTGTTAGTAATTTTCAGCTCTGTTATCCTAGCTCTTCTCTGTTTTCCCAGGCTTGGTTGTGAGGCCATCTTGCCATTTTGGTTAATCTCTCATAGACACCTTCTAGTTCACATTGTAATAACTAAAATGTGTACAGAGCATGAGATTTTGCAAAATGCTTTCCACTTAAATTATCTTTTTAAATACGTTATTATCCCTATTTTGCAAAAGAGAAAACCAAGGCTTTCAAAGGTTAATTAACTTCTGTTTAGTTACATAGCTAGTAAGCTGCTGAAAAGTTTGAACTCGGTGCCTTTTGATGATTTCCTCTTTACA
Source organism: Sciurus vulgaris (assembly GCF_902686455.1). Taxonomy (NCBI): domain Eukaryota; kingdom Metazoa; phylum Chordata; class Mammalia; order Rodentia; family Sciuridae; genus Sciurus; species Sciurus vulgaris. The sequence goes on along the minus strand of NC_136464.1, from coordinate 141,469,229 downwards.
TCCCTTTTCAAATGTGACTCCTGGTATTGGGCATAATACCCCAGGTGTAGTCTGTCCAGCACTGAATGAAGAGTGGATTTATTGTCCACTTTGGACCCTGAGATCCTTCATTCTGCATTTTATCTACTACATTCTATATTTTACAAGAATTCACTGAAATGTGAATGAACTTAAAACAATAGTCTGAGTGCTGTCCTCATATAACCAGGAATGAAGCAGTGTGATCAAGGTATTATGTGTCTGGCAGGGCTATCTACCTAATATTCAGGGTCTAATGCAGATGAAAACGCCGGGCCCTGTATTGAAAATGCAGGAAAAAAGTACATTTAAAGATATAAAATACAAAGCATTTTCCTTATTTCTGCAGTCTCTCCGCTTACGGTGCTTTCTTACTTGCTTCTTAATATCATTCAAAGTAAAGTTTAAATTATTAGCATGAAATTTATCATTCTTTTTATGTAATGCTGGTTTTAAATGGAAGTATGAGGGCACTTAACTGGTATGTGGAATCCTTGAAATTACACAATTCTGTTCTCACAAGAACAGTGGAAACACTGCACCAAACTAATTCAGTTTTCATTCCACTTCATGATATGTTTACTCTCTATGCAGTACTCTCTAGCTTTTGACTATTGGGAAATGGAGAAGGACTGAAATGACCTATAGGTTGTCCCATCCTTGTCTTCCTTCTAGGTTGTAAGTTTCAGGATGAGTGCTTGGTTACTGTTTTCTGCATGCAGATCAAGTTCAGATGGAAAGAGCTCCTCCTAGGACAGTCAGTGCCCTGCTTGCTTGCTGCTTAGCTACAAATGTAATGCATTTACCCTGCACTTGCTTTGAGTCTTGCTGAACTCTCAAATGTTGTGGAATTCTGTCTTCATGAAGCACCGAGCAAACCAGATGCAAATGAGACATAAAGGAATGGTGGAAATGCAATCTGTTTTGCTTAACCACATGTTCCTTTGCCCTGTCAGACCTCGATTACAAGATACATGTTCAAGATGATGACAACACAGTGTTCAACCAAGTATGAGCCTTTCTGAGAGTGGGGTTCTGCGTGATTATACAAGTCACACTCCCATAACATTAGCCTAATGGAAAAACAGCTGAGTCTAATACTGGTTGAGCATGCCTAACCCCAAAATCAGAAATTTGAAAGATTCAAAATATAAAACAATTAGAATGTTAACCTGTTGCCAAAAATGGAAAATTCCACACCTTATCTCATGTGACAGGTTGCAGCCAAACATGCAGGTACACTAAAAATATTGTATAAGATTATCTTCAGGCTGTGTCTCGGGTATATATGAAAGATAAATGAATTTCATGTTTAGACTTGGCTTCTGTCCCTCTCATTATGTATACATAAATATTCTAACACCTGAAAAATTCCACAATCTGAAACTCCTCTGGTCCCATGCATTTTTGTAGGGTTACTAAAGCCAACAAGGCAAATGGAAGCTGAACTGTGATTGAGACAATTCTGAGGTCAGGGTCCCTGAGAAATGGGAAAGTTTCAAAAAAAAAAAAAAAAGGTGATTTTTGAGTAGGCAGTTAGGAAAGAAGATGACACAGAGAGATGAATGTGCTTCTGAGTGAGGCATCTTATAATCTGAATGTATCTCTCAAAATTCATGTATTGGAAATTAAAAATTCCCAGTACAACCATATTTGGAAGCAGTGTGCTAGGGCACTGAGGGATGGAAGTTCAGAATCTGGGAGGTTCAGCTACTGGAGCCAGGTGACCTGAGCAAAGAGAACCAGGAGAATATTGAATAAGGTCGTTGCTTCCTCATTCTCATTTATATTGCATAGGGTCCATAAATCTGCAAACACAGTCTGGAGAGAAACAGCAGATTTATATATGTGATTTTTTAATAATAATGTAAGTAATTTATATTAACTTTAGACAATTTCCCCCCAAAATGAAACACTATTAATTCTGTCTTGCCTTTAGAATGATTACAGTTAGAGATATAAATCTTAAATTTTTCCAAATATATCTCCGGGAAAAGAGGATTAGGTGCACATATTGTCAGTTCTTTTCTTTATATGTGACTATTCGCAAATTCACAAATGTTGCCCTTATCATGTCTCAGAAATAGTGTGAATTCTGACGCATTCTCAACCAGCCTCAGAAAACCACAACTGACTCACTCATTTGGAGAGGCTGGGGTTTTGGGGAGAGTATAGTCCATCAGGTGGCAAGCTCCATGACCAGAGGAAGTAGCTTGCCCTTTAGGATATTGGTCAGCACTGTAGGGTTCTGGTTGCTCTGGTACATGTTCCAGGACTATCCATTCTTGGTAAGCTACATGAGAGCTCTTGGTGGTTGCTTCTTTGGATTTCTTATGTGGAGGTGAGGGCTTACAGTGAGAATCTTATGTCTTTGTGCATTTCTATTTTCTACTCCTTTCACCTGTGTTCTCCTCCTCTCCCAGCTTTGCAGCCACTGCATTGTAACCACAATGGCAGAAAGATTCCAGGATAGCTTAAATGCTTGGGAACAGCATTCAGTAGCTTGAGCCCTCAGGCAGAGGGGTGGGCTAGAGCAAGGCCAAGTCACAGAAACCAAAGCCAACACCTAACCTTGCACATGCAAGTGCCACAGCATGTGCATGCCTGTGTATGTTAATGAGGGTAAAATGAAATGCTACAGCATTGCAGTGGGAAGTGTAAGGACATAGTTATCATTGCAGAATGACACCTGACTTCTAAAAGGTTTAGGAATCTTTTTGGAAACCAAAATAATGAATGGCATTCATCCATTCATAAGGGCTGAGCTCCTTTAACATACTTACCTCCTCAAAGACCCTGCTTCCCAACATGGTTGTACTGGGAATTTTTAATTTCCAATACATGAATTTTGAGAGACACATTCAGATTATAAGATTCTGCTCCAGGCCCCCCAAATTCATCTCTATCTCATATGTCATTCCATCCCAATAGCTCCCAAAAGTCTTAACTCATTGCAGTGTCAAATTTCCCTCCAGCTGTGAGTCTGTGAAATCAAACAAGTTATATGCTTCCCAAATACATAGGTGGGACAGACATAGGATAGATTTTCTCATACCAATAGGGAGAAATGGGAAAATGAAGAAGACGAGCAGGTCACTCAGTAGGGTAAACACTGTGAAGTCTTTTTTTTTTTTTTTTAATGTTCTATTTAGCTACACGTGACAGCAGAATGCATTTGATTCATGGTACACAAATGGAGCACAGCTTTTCATTTCTCTGGTTGTATACGATGTAGAGTCACAACATTCATGTAATTGTACATGTACATAGGGTAATGATGTCTGTCTCATTCCACCATCTTTTCTTCCCTCTACCCTTTCCCCTCCCCTCATTTCCCTCTACCTAATCCAGAGTTCCTCCATACCTTGAATTCTTGAAAATAATCTTCTTTGACTCCATGAGTTGCCTTCTAGGTACACTGATATACCTGGTCAGGCCCCAAGGCTCAGGCAGCCCCTAAGTGCAGTCCATGCTGAATTGCATATCAGCAACTTTTCCAGGTAGACATTGCAAGCTGGCAGCTCTGTCTCCATGACTCCACTAGGTATTGTCCTTGTTAATGGCTTTCTGTGGTAGCTTTAGTTCTCTGGCAGGTTTCTACCTACACTTCTACTCTGTAAAGGTTGTCCGATGCATCCTTTGAAATCTAGGTGGAGGAAGACACCTTGTATCTTGGGCGCTTGTATCTTGGGTGCCTGCAAATGAGCATCACACAGAACCTGCCAGGGTTCACTGCTTACGCCCTGTAGAGCAGCAGCCAAGCTGCACCTGGGTTTGCTTGAGCTTCAGGTGCAGCAGCCAAGGAGCAGTTTGCTGGAATGTTAGGAGCAGAGACCCGAGGCAGCTCTGTAGACAGAACGCAAGACCTCACATGTGCCCTGTGCTCCTCACTTGAAACCATTTTGCCACCAAGGTCCTGGTCTTTTGAGCCTGTGGTGGGCATGGTAGCCCTTGTGAAGATCTCCAGAAGGCCTTCTGGGGCATTCTCCCATTGTCGTCCTGAATAGCAGCTGGCTGCCTTCTGTCCATACTATTCTTGCTCTCAAGCAGTTGTTTGGTCACACACTTGGATTTTTCTCCTAAACATGGATTTTCATTCTTTACATGGCCTGGCTAGAGAATTTTCCAAATCTTTACATTCTCTTTTCCTTTAATTATAAATGCCATCTTTAAATAATTTTTCTCTCCTCCCATTTTACTGTAAGCAATTAAGAGAAGCAACACAGCACCCTAAATGCCTTGCTCTTAGAGAGCTCTTCTGACAAATATTCTAGTTCATTGCTTTAAAGTCTACCTTGAACAGAGTCCTAGGACACAGACATAACTCAGTCAAGTTCTTTGCTGTTTTACAGCAAGAGTGGCTCTTCTTGCAGTTTCCAATCCCTTGTCCCTCATTCCTGACACCTCATCATAAGGGTCTTTGCTGTCCATAGTTCTACCACTGTTCTTATCACAGCCTCTTGGACCATCACTAAATTTTTTTTCTCACAGTTTTAGAGCCTGGGAAGTCCAGGATCATGCTCTGGCTTCTGATGAGGACTTTTCACTGCATCCTCACATGGTGGATGGTTGGATGTACAAGAGAGAAAGAATCCACTCCCAGAAGCCTTTGTAATAGTGGCATTAATCCATTCACAATGTCTGTGCCCTCATGAATACTTCATAAAAGGCTCCACTTAGTAACAGCACTGCATTAGGGTTAAGTTTCTAATACATGAATTTTGAGGGATACATTTAAATTATAGTACAGTCATTATACCAATACTACATTTTGATTACTATAGCATTTTTGTAAATTTTGAAATCAGGTCCTGAAAAATTTTTCAGATTAACTCTTTTTAATAAAAATTTATACTTTTAAAAGATTGTGTCAATAACTACAGATTCTTCATATTTCGCTGTAAGTTCTAGAATTACCTGTCATTTTTTAATAAAAATCTTGCTGAGGTTTTCATTGGTATGACAGGAATGTACAAGTCAACTTTGGAGAAATTGACAGCCTAATGTTAATACTTTTTTCTAATTCATTAACATACACATCAAACATCTTTTTATTTAATGTAGGTCTTTACTTTTTCTTTACTGTTTTATGGTTTAAGCATATAGGTTTTAGTCATTCTTTTCCTAAATGTTTGATGTTTTATGATCCTATTACAAATGCTATTGTTTTAAATATAATTTCCAATTATTTCTGATATAAAGAAACAATGTCAATTATAATGCAGTAATAAAAAAATAAAATTGACTTTTATACATAGGTGCTTCTTGACTTATGATGAAGTTATATTCTGGTAAACCCAATTTAAGTTGAAACTGTCCTACGTTGAACATTGTTCAAGTCTGCTTTTTCACTGCTGTGATTAAAGGACCTGAGCAGAACAAATGTAGAGGAGGAAAAGTTTATTTGGGGGCTCACAGTTTCAGAGGTCTCAGTCCACAGACAGAAGGCTCCATTCCTTGGGGCTAGAGGTAAGGCAGAACATCATGACGGAAAAGTGTAGTAGAGGGATGCAGCTCAAATGCTCATCAGCAGAGAGACTCCACTTGCCAGATACAAATATACACCCCAAAGCCACACCCCACTTGCCTTTAAATACCCCTCAATTCCATCAGGTGATTAATTCACTGATTGGGTTAAGGTTCTTACAACTTCATTTTCCCTCTGAACCCTCTTGCATTGTCTCACATCTGAACATTTTGGGGGATACCTTACATACACACCATAACAAACATGCATTTGTAATACCTAACCTACAGAAAATCATAGCTTGGCAACATAGTACACTATAGAGTATTGGTTGTTTATCTGTGTGAGTGCATGGCTGCTGGAAGCTGTTGCTTTCTGACGCTGTCCAGTATCACAGGAGAATGTTGTATCGCATATCACCAAGTGGGGAAACACGCAACTTCAAAATTTGAAGTATAGATTCTACTGAGTGCTTATCACTTTTGTACCATTATGAAGTCAAACAATTATAAATAGTACTGTCTATATTGACATTTGTATCATTTAGCCTTATGTGGTTACATGTGTGTATGTGCTAACATGGATTCCTTAAAATGTCCTCTGTGAATAGCTATATTTCCTGGGGAGAAAAAAAAATCAAAAACAATTTTACTTCTTCCATTCTACTCTTTAGATTTAAAAAAATTTTTTAATTTTTTTGTTTGAATTAGTTATACATGACAGTAGAATGCATTTATACATTTGGATTACATCATACATAAATGAAGTGTAACCTCATTTTTCTGATTATACAAATTTTAGGATCACATCAGTCATGCAGTAATATATATACACAAGGTAATAAAGTCTGTTTCACTCTATCATTCCTACCCCCATACTCCTACCCCTCCCTTCACTCCCCTCTACCTAATATAAAGTAACTCTGTTCTTCCATATCCCCCGCCCCGACTTATTCTGAATTAGCACCGCATATCAGAGAAAACATTTGACCTTTGGTTTTTTGGGTTTGGCTTATTTCACTTAGTGTGATATTCTCTAACTCCATCTGCTTACCAGTAAATGGCAGAATTTCATTCTTCTTTAAAGCTGAGTAATATTCCATTGTGTGTGTGTGTGTGTGTGTGTGTGTGTGTATATATATATATATATATATCACATTTTATCCATTCACCTGTTGAAGGGCATCTAGGTTGGTTCCATAGTTTAGCTATTGTGAATTGAGCTGCTACAAACATTGACGTAGCTGTGTCATTGTAGTACGTTGATTTTAAGTCCTTTGAGTATAAACCGAGGAGTGGGAGAGGAATGGGTCAAAGGTGGTTCCATTCCAACTTTTCTGAGGAATCTCTATACTGCTTTCCATAATGGTTGCACCAATTTGCATTCCCACTAACAGTGTATGAGTGTACCTTTTCCCTCACATCCTCGCCAACATTTATTGTTGCTTGTATTCTGGATAATTGCCATTCTGATTGGAGTGAGATGAAGTGTTAGAGTAGTTTTGATTTGCATTTCTCTCATTGCAAGAGATGTTGAACATTTTTTCATCTGTTTGTTGAGTGTATATTTTCTTTTGTGAAGTGTTCCTTAGCCCATTTGTTGATTGGGTTATTTGTTTATTTGATGTTAAGATTTTTGAGTTCTTTATATATCCTAGAGATTAATGCTTTATCTGAGATGCATATGGTAAAGATTTTCTCTCAATCTGTAGGCTCTCTCTTGACATTATTGATTGTTTCTTTTGCTGAAAAGAAGCTTTTTAGTTTGACTCCATCCCACTCATTGATTCTCGATTTAACTTCTTGTTCTTTAGAGGTCTTGTTAAGGAAGTCAGAACCTAGGCCAACATGGTGAAGATTCTCTTTAGATCTTTTATTTCTTTCATGTCTTATTGCACTGTCTAGGATTGCTGGTTTAGTGTTGAGTAGAAGTAGTAAAGGGGAAAGTACTTAACATTTGAACATTAATGATGATGCTAGACTGAGCTTTTCTTAGATGATTTTAATAGATTTCCTTCTATTGCTGGGAGTATTTTTGTTATTGTTATTTGTCTTTTTTTTCATAATCATATGTTTAATTAGCTTTTGTGTCCTTTCTAAGGTGATGCCCATTAGTTTTTATTTTCCTTTTTATGTTGTTAACACTGTTAATTAGATTAAGTTTTGAGTATTGAACTAACTTTGCATTTTGGGGATTAATGCCATGTGGCCATAATGAATTATCTTTACATTTTTCTGAACTTTGTTTTCTGATATTTTGTTAGGGATTTTTTTTTTTTATCTTTTTCTATTAGCAATGCTGGTTTATAATTTTCCTTTCTTAAAATGCTGCTGTTGTGTTTTGATATTAGGATTATAATAATAAAATGTGTTGTGATATGCTGTCCTTTTTTCAGATTTCTTTTTGAGAAGGAGTCTTAAGTTTGCTGATATTATTTTTGTTTCTTTCCTATTTTATTGTTTTCTGGTTTACTATTCCTTCTCCTAGTTAGATTGTACTAATTTATTCTTTTTCTAGCATCTTAACTTGCAGCTTAAATCATTAGTTTTAAACCTGTCTTATTTTTTAATGTAAGTTTTTAAAACTATAAATTTTTCTCTAAGGATTACTTTTAATTACGTGCATAAATTTTTACATTATTTTCATTATTATTCAGTTCTAAATATTTTTAACTCTGTCTTATGATTTCTTTTTTGAATTCATTGATTATTTTGAAGGATATTGCTTATTTTTCAAGCATTTGGTACTGGGGATTTAATTTTGAGACCTTATTGATTTCTTGTTTGAATACTTTATAGTAAGAATATATTTTGTATGATTTTTAAAAATCAGAGACTATATTTTGTATGATTTTTAAAGAAATCATTGAATATTGTGTTATGTTCATATGTGTGGACTGTCCTGTTGAATATTCTTCAGTGTATTTGATAAGAATATATCTTATATGAATTCAGCTTTATTGAGTTTAGTATTCTATATATTCTTAGATTAAATATATTTTCAGTTTACATTTAGCTGATGGTGTTATTCAAATCTTCTCTACCCATATTATTTGTTGTCTCTTTATATCATTCCAAAGATGTGTGAATATTTCTATTTTTCTCCTTACTAGTTTTTTGTTTCATGTAAGTTAAAGTTCTAAGATACAGACATATTTTGGATTATTTTGCTGTTTTAATGAAATGACCTGTCTACAGTATAGCAATTATTGGTTTCTGATAGTATCCATTGGTTTAAGTTCTATTTTATTTAGTATTTGCATGTAAAATATTTATTTTTTATATATTTCTTATGTGTTGTATTTTTGTATTCTCTATTTTCCCCAGCCTGTCTAATAGCTCAGTGGATGAGTGCTTGCCTAGCATGTGTGAGGCACTGGGTTTAATCTTCACCACCACATAAAAATAAATAAATAAAATAGTGGTATTGTATCCATCTACAACTAAAAAATTTTTTTTAACTTTATTTTTCAAAGAATTTGCAGTTGATTGCTTTGTTATCTAGTTTAACAACTTCTGCCTCATAATTGTAGTGTTTTCTACGTATATTTAATGTTGCTATTGAAGTTTATGTTTAAGTATGCAATCTTGCTATTTGGTTACTATTTACCTCGTTTTTATGTTTCTGTGTTTCTCTTCTCTTGTCTTTTTAAAGGCAAATTGAAATCTTAATATCACATTTTATGTGCTCTATTTTCTTTTTACCAAATCTTTTGTATTTATTTTCAATGCTTTCTCCGGAGATTACAATATGCAGCTTTATCTCATTGCAAATGACTTTTAATTAATATTATAAAACTGCATATGAAATGGAACAGTCTCACAATAATAGCTTTATTTTCATCCTTCCTTGCTTTTGTGTCATTGATGTCTTATCTTTTGTCAACATGTTGTAAAATACACAAACATTATTATTGCTTTTGCATTAGTCACCTGACTTTTAAAAGTGGAAGTAGAGTTTCCTTTATTTATCACATATTATTTAAAACTTTTTAATATATTTTCTGCAGATTTCAATGACCAATATCTCAATTACCTCAGTATCATTTCTCCCTCAAAAATGTCCTTTTTTGTATATAGATTTGCTAAAATGTTTTTTATTTATTTAAAAATAACTATTTTGCTTTCTTTTTTATTATCAAATACAGAATTTTTGGTTAATATTTTTTCAACACTATAAAGATATCAGTTCATTGTCTCCTTCCCTCATCATTCTAACAAAGGATCGATTGTCATTTGTAGTGTGTGTGTGTGTGTGTGTGTGTGTGTGTGTGTGTGTGGTGTTTTTCGTTTTCTTTTTAGCAGTGTTACTGTGGTTTCCCTAGCTGTAGTTTTCTTTATACTCAGATTTGTGATTATTTAGAATAAATTTGTAAGATTTTCAGCCACTATCATTTCCAGACAGTTTTTCTGTTCTAATCTCTCTGTTCTCTGAAGTTTCCAATTGCAAAGATGTTAATTTGTAATGCCACTCCATTTATGGAGAGTTTAAGCAGTGAATTTGTTTATTTCTGATCTTCGTGCTTTAGTTTGGATGATTCTTGTTGAACTTCCTTCAATTTTTCATCTTTTCTTGTGACTAATACTATTGATCCCATCTATTAAAATTTTTAGATACTATATTTTTCAGTTTAGGGCTTTTCAATCTAGTTCTCCTTTTACAGTTTTAATATCTTTCCTGAAATTCCCTGTCTAGTCATCCTTTGGACTCAAGTTCTTTTGTAGATTTTGTAACAGCTTTGTTAAAGTTCTTGCTTGCCAATTCCAGTATCACAGTATTGCTTCTATTGCCTGAGTTGTCTCTTAACTATATTTTCTTATTTTATTGCACGCTGACACTGTAGATAATATGTTATATAGCCACTGTTAATTTTTTTTTTCTGAATACTTTTGTAATTTGTTGTAACAACCAATTATGTTAATAGTTGTTTTCATTAAACTTGAAGAGGCTTAGTATTAGACTTAGTTGGGGTAGGTCTGTTTTGATTTTGCTTTTAGTCCTATGTCAACTAGGCTTACAAGATAGTCTTTATTTCTTGCTTGTGGTCCTTCTGTAGAGTCAGTGGAAAGCCCATGTTGTCTCCCAAGCCCCACCTAAGTTGGCAGGGCTTGAAATGCATATTCTGATTCCCCTAAGATGTGCATCTATTGAACTTTATATTTGTTTTTTAGCCTTTCATGAGTTGGTTTTCTCCTGTGCTCTTTGGAGTCTTGTCCCATGCATGCCTGCATAATTAAGTGAGCAGGTAGGGATTTATATGCAGGTTGAAGGTTTTAGATTTCCCTTCTTAGTCCCCCCCTTTGGATTCTCATACCCAGCCCCAGCTGATTTTTACGGCGCTCTAGCAGCCTCAGACTCTGTCCTCAGGCTCTTCATGTCTGCAATACTTTTGGACTTCTGCTTGCAATCCAGCTATACTGCCCTAGGGAAAAAGACGTATAAAAGTAGATCTTAACCAGTAAGATTTATTTCTTTCAAAGGGCAGTTTCCCTCTTCATTTGGTTTCTGTTCAATGACTTCAAAGAGTTGTTTGTATATTTCCTGTAGAGTTTGTACTTGTTTTCAGCAGGAGGATTAGTCCATTGTAAGCTACTCCACCCTTAGTCGAAGTCAGAACTCCTCCTAAGATCTTGATTGGCAGGTTTAAACTATTTAGAATAATTAAGTACCACTATATAGGACTTGTTTCTACCATCTTATTCACACTTTCTTTTGACTGATTTTTTCCTTCCTTTTGATTTCCTATAAATAGAAAAAAATCTTTTATTTAAAAGACAGTCATTCATTTTTTTAGTCTCTATGTGACCCTTCCTAACGTGTAAAATACATGTGTCTTTTTTAGACATTGATGATTTTTCTACATCAATGTCTTAAATCAATAGTTGTTCATAGTTTTCCTTATCAAGACACTCACTATGGTACACCTATCCCTGGTGTCTTTCACATTCCCTGTCATTTTGGTATCTTAGGGTTTTAATTCTTTGTTACGAAGGACTTCTTTTTCAGTCTTGAACATGGGAGAGAACCTGTTTTAGCTTAACATTTTGTCACAAATTGCAGAATGCTGTTTCTTTTTTAATAAAATATTCCATTTGATGCAGTCATTTTTAAAATGTAAAACTGAGGAACTAAAAAAAAATAGCTTCTAAAGGAAGGCTGATCTGAAACTGGTAAACTGTGTTTTACAATCAGTGATTTCTTTTTGTGTGAACATTAGGGAAAAACAAAAGTCTTCATTTAAAATTTTAGATAAGTGCTCATAATAATTCCAAGCACATTCTGTTTATCATATATTTTGGTTTAAAATTTCTCATCTGCTGAGTAAAACCCATTATCAGGAATTTAATTTTGTTTATTTAATTTTATTTTTTGAGATGGGGACTTGTCATGTTGCCCATGCTGACCTTGGACATGCAAAACTCTGCCTCAGCTTCCTGAGTAGCTGGGACTACAGGCATACACCACCATGCCCAGGTTGGAAATATTATTGTGATATTTATAGGACTAAGTTAGGAATAGGCCCATCACTGGAACTTCTGACACTAGAAAGGAAGATAGATGGGTGATATTCCCAGTGAGACGTAAAAGAAATATCTGAAAATACTATCTGAAACTGCCTGGATTTATGACTCTCATAAGAAGTGTCCACACAGGAGTTTGGCCACACTTCTGGCTTCCTATAAATGAAGGGAATAAACAGAAAAGAAGTGAATAGATGGGAGAAAAAAGCTGTATAGTTGGATGAAACAGTTATTCCACACTCCTTGTGTTTCTGTAGAGATTTTATATTATAAATGAGGGAGGAATGTGAAAAGAACATTCCTACTTTCTTTCTGTTCATTCTTCTTCAGGTTTGAGGTTATCTGTCTTAGTCTATTTCTGCTGCTATAACAAAGGACTGAGTAATTTACAACAACAGCTCATAGTTCTGGAGACTAGGGAGTCTTAGGATCAACACACCAGCAGATTCCGTGTCTGGTAAAAGCCTCTTTCTCATAAATGGTGCCTTCTGTGGGTCCTCACATGGCAGGAGGAGTAAAGTGTTTCCCTCAGGCTTCCATTAATCTCATTCATTAGATTCTTCATCTCCTAAAGACTCTACCTCTTACTGCTTATTAAGTTTCAACATATGAATTTTGAGGAAACACATTCAGACCATTGCAATGCTTGAAAGATGAGTTAGGGAATAGAAATTTGGCATGCTTTGGACTTCCAAATCTACCTGCCTAGCCCAGTGGATAAGTTTAAACCTGCAGTAGCATACCAGCCAACCCCTTTAGGCAGCAGATATAAACCAGGTTCTTCTATCAGCTGGAACAGTCAAACACTAATATCTTCACTTTTATCTCCTATTTCATTTGCCTTATTTGGTTCAGAACCTGAGAGGAATTCACTCCAGTCAGAATGGCAATTGCCAAGAATATAAGTAACAATAAATGTTGGCAAGAATGTGGGGAGAAGAGTAGTCTCATATGTTGCTGGTGGGACTGCAAATTGGTGCAACCACTCTGGAAATCTGCATGGAGATTCCTTAGAAACTTGGAATAGAGCCACTATTTGATCCAGTTATCTGTCTCCTCTGTCTATACCCAAAGGACTTAAAATCAGCACATTATAGTGATGCAGCCACATCAATGTTTACAACAGCTCAATTCACAACAACCAAGCTGTGGAACTAACCTAGGTGTCCTTCAATGGATGAATGGATAAATAAAATGTAGTATATATACACAGTGGAATATTACTCGGCCATAAAGAAGAATAAAAGTATGGCATTTGCTGATAAATGGATGGAATTGGAGACTATCATGCTAAGTGAAATAAGCCAGTCCCAAAACATGAAAGGCTGAATGTTCTCTCTGATATGTGAATGCTAATCCACAACAAGGGAGTGTGGGAAGGGGAAGAATAGAAATTCATTGGATTAAACAAAGGGAAATGAAGGGAAGGGAGGGGGAGGGGAATGGAAGGACAGTATAATTAACTGGATATAACTTTCCTACCCTAGTATTTGAATACATGACCAGGGTAACTCTGCATCATGAATAATCACAAGAATAGGATCCTAATTAGAATAAGTTATACTCCATTTATGCATAATATACCAAAATATATTCTACTGTCATGTATAACTGAAAACAACAAGAACAACAAAAAACATGCATCTTTTTATCAGGATGTTCCAAATAATAAGAAGAGCTGCGTGCAGGGGTGCACACCTGTAATTCCAGCAACTCGAGGCTGAGACAGGAGGATAGTGAGTTCAAAGACAGCCTCTGTAACTTAGCGAGGCACTTAGCAACTCAGCGAGACCCTATCTCTAAATAAAATATAAAATTGGGCTGGGGATGTGGCTTAGTGGTTAAGCACCCCTGGCTTCAATCCCTTGTACCAGAAAAAACAAAAATGATAGCAGTATTTCAGATCCCTAAAAAGGGTACAAATGAAATATTAATATATGCAACAACTTGGATGGATCTAAAGTTCATTAGGCTGAATGAAACAGCCAGTCTCAAGAAGTTTCATTCTGTATGTTTCAATTTATTCTTGAAAAGACAATTATGGGGATGAAGAACACAGTAGCAGTGGCCAAAGAACGGAGACCAAGTGAATGGAACAATATAAGGGAGCTGTTTGGTGCAGATTGGAGGACTCAATACCTTGATTTTAGTTGTAGTTATATGAATATATTCTGGGGATAAAATTATGTAGAACTATACACATACATGTACAAATAAAATAGTGTATGCCTAAGCTAGTAAAATCTGAATGAGGCCCATGGTCTGTTTAAGAGTGGTATTGTAATGTAGTGTGCAGGACTTGGTACTAAGATTTTATCACTGGAGGAAGTTGCACAAAGGGTACACAGAACTCTACCATTTTTGCACCTCCTGTGAGTTTGTAATAATTTCAAGACAAAAAGTTTTAAAAAGCATGCAAACATTGTCACTCTGATTCCCTCCCATAAAAGATAACAAGCAAGGGGTTGAACAGGAGCTTATAAAGCTGTTTGGAATAGGAGAGCCTTTTCAATAACACATTTTGTCTCAGCTACAGTCATGACACAAATAATCTTGAAAACCCAGGAAAAGTCCTAGTAAATAATGAATTTCCAAAATTCCATTTATCTCATCTTGAAGATTTTTAGTTTAACTCAAAAGTGTTTTATTTATGCCCTTTAGATGGGATTGTTGACTGTCTTGCTACCTGGTTGAATTCCAAGATGTATGAAATCCAAATTCACTTGTGAATGGTACGAATGCATTTTCATTTACTATTAGCTTAATTAAAACTTTCAAAAGTACAAATGATTCTGGGGGAAAGAAGAACAGACTTAGAAACAATTAATGGTTTTGGTAATTATTCTTCTCTGCGCAGGCATGAACAGTATTCACTCTTTAGTAGTAATATGCACTTCAGGCCCTAACTATTCAAAACATGAACTAATTTTTCTTCATTATTGAAATCTCTGTATGCAAACCTAGTAGCATATGAAAGCTAATCTCCCTATGTGCCAGAGTAATTACAGCAAAGTAAATAATCTCCAGTGTTCATATTCCCTATAGAAACGGTTTAATATCTTATCTTTCAAAACTGGTTTTTAACTCATTCAAAAAGGCTAAGAAAAGTTCGTTAGCATTCAGAAAAGGGGTAACTTTAAGAGCAGTCTGGAGCATCTCTCTTCTCTGGCAATTGTGGTTGTACTGGGGCGCTTTCTCCATCCTAGAATGAGAAAACAATTGTCCCTGCTCCTTTTTCCTAACATGGGGTGTGACTTACCCCCAGATGACTCCACACAGACCTCCTGAACTGGAAGTTGCTGTGTAGGTACATGTGAAATGATCTGTTTGGCTTGTGGAGCATTCCATAGGTGACCACCTTCCCTCAAGTCATTTTCTGAACTGATGAACCAGTGTGGCATAAAGGGCTACTCATCTTTTCCACAAGATTTTGTAGGACGCCTGAGCAGTCATGCTGATTGGTTATCTACTGAGATATGGTAATCTTTATAGAGTTTGTGGAGTTTGTCCAGGGCCTACATAAGTTCTAAGAAGAGTCATTATGTAGTTGCTTCCCAAATTGTTAAGGCAGTCAACACCTAGGATGATTTTTTTTCTATTTTTTGATTCTTTATCAGAAATTTTGGATATCAGGCCTCAAAGTGTCAAAGCGAGCCTTGCTTTTTAAACTGTGAAATTGTTTTTTCACAGGCTCTTTACTAGTGCGTGGGCTGGAAGCTACGCATTTTTCCCCCAAAAGTTGAAACTGTTAGGAGAGTTTCTCGGCATATATGACTCAAGGTTCTTTCTAGAGCAAGATCGTTGGGAGACATTTTGTTTTGAATAAACATATATTTCGTGAAGTGTGTAAGGATGTGACTTGCTCTCCTTGCAGTGTCTGGCCTGTTATAATTTTGTGAAAAGTGTAGTACTGATTGAAATTCTGTGTTTTTGCTCATGGTGTTAAGATGGTTTTTGTTTTGTTTTACTTTTTGCCTCAATATAACATGAAAGAAAAGCCATTTATTTTTATGAGGTTTTGTTTCTATGAAAATTATAATGTTTTAAGTTTTCAAAAATGCCTTTTCTGTGATAGTTTAATTGTTTAAATTTTAATCACCATCCATTTTATAACCCCTGAGTTTGACATTTTCTTATATATGCCATGATTTAGTGTCCTGTGGAATTTCGGATATTTTGATGGCTACTTTAAGAATTAGGGCCTTTGACCATCTGTATTTCCAGTTTCATATAATTAAACTTTTTCATAAAGCTTCTAATCCAAGTTGAATATAATTTTCAAAAGGTGTTTATGTAGGAGTTACTATTCATGTTGCCAAAAATTTAAAAGGAGGACTTTTAAAAGTGGGCCGACAAACAAAGCATTATTTGTAATGGATCATCGCTGTTGGATACAGCGAGGAGAAACTTTTGGTGAAAACCAGGGAGATCTGAAAGATTGCCTGGCAACTCGCCCCTTCCTCCTGTGTCCTCTCCTTTGCTGTCAAGATCTGCTCTTCTCCAGCTCCACTGCCACTCCCTCCTGAAGCACAGTGTTTGCTGAGTTCTCTACCTTGTCTTCTTCCCCTCTTGCTTCGTTGGCCTGGCAGGAATGGGTATTTTGTAAGCCTCTGTCCTTCCCTTCCTCAACCCTAATTCTGAAGGAACGGAGCATCGGTAGGCTCAGCTTCACTCAGTTTCTGAGCCTTTCCTGAGTAGGGCAGAAAGAACAAGAGGTGCTTCCTCTGTAGGAACCTGATGGCTAAGTCAGCCTTGCTTCCCTGGGCTAAACGTGGAAAGAGGGTTGGGAGGGTAGGTCCTGGTTACGTACATCCTCAGCAAACAGTATCCCTTCCCAAAGCCCACTGGATCTGCCCAATCCATGTGAACCAGAACTTTCCTGGAGCCAGAACTTGGCTTTCCCACCCAGCTCATGCTAGTCCTGGGGAGACTGCTCTTCAGCTCCTGGGTCAGTGTCAGCTGATTTTTGAGATGATTTTCCTCTCTGACTTGAAATTCCTGCCCCTGTGTCTGATCTGCTGGATTAAACCTCCCACGTATTGGCACTAATGTCAGTTTGATGTGCTCCCCTCAAAACATTGCAGCTGGACAGCCTGCTCCCTTCTCAAGGTTCTACCCTAAAGTTGGGTCAGTTCCCCAAACCATGATCCTGCCTTGTCCTGACCTCCTTGTCCTCCCCAGTGGTCCGAGTGCTCTGTTTGGGTAGGAGTTATAACAGATTGCTTTTCTTCTCCCTCTTCACCATCTGAAGGCTTTATTAATGACCTCCATTAGGAAATATATTCTATTTTTTTTTCTGCCTAATGGACCCCAGTGCATATGTTTGCCTGGCATCTTAAACTCAGTTTATGTCTAAGATTGAACTCATTGCCACCTCTCTCCTACCAGCTGTTCCTCTAGGCTTTCCTTTTATTTTTGTTGATGACACCATCATCCATCCCTCTCCCAAGCCCAAACCCCAACCCCGAGTTGTCTGTTCTTCCACCTTTTCCCTCACTTTTCATATTCAGCACTGGTTGAATTTTAGTTCATCCCTGCTTCTGTTACATCTTTTTTCTAACTTTTCATTTTTTCACTTCTGCCTTTGTTTATACAGTTCCTGCTGTGGGAAGCAATTCCTCCTTATTTTTGCCTGTTTAAAACTTTATTATCCATTAAGAGTCATTAAAGGTGTTTTCTGTTCACCCAAATTATCTTTCCAGCTGGAAATACCATCTCAAAAATTGTTTCTAAAACGAAATCAAAACAAACAGCACCCAAAATTTATTTTGTTATTATCTGTGTGCCTGTCGAATTGTCCTGTAGTAGTGAAAGCCACCTGAGGTAGAGGTACTGTGCATATGTGTGGTTTACTGTTACATCAGAGTCCACTCAGATAGTCCAAAATTGGTCCCTGAACTCCAGGCATCATTGCTGCCTGGCAAGGATAACCTCAAAGTGAGGACTACAGTGTCACCTTCTGTGGTTCCCAGATTTACACCAATCATTTTGCTGTTTGTATTAACCCACAAGGACAATTTTTGTAGGAAATGCTTTTACAAACACCAATTCCCCACACCTCTAGCTGAGTTGACCCACACAACCACAAAGCAGTTGGAGAAAGGAATCAAAAGAAGTCAAATAGCCAAAACAGTGGTGCAATCATTATGGAAAACAGTTTGAGTTTCCCAAAGGGTTAAACATAGAGTTATCCCATGATTCAGTGGTTTTTCTCCTAGGTATATATCCAAGAGAATAGAAAATATATGTCCTCATAAATACCTGTACACAAAGGTTAACAGCATTATTCATAGAACTAAAAAGTGAAAACAACCCAAATGCCCATCTCCTGATCAATGTATGAACAAAATATGGTATAACCATGCAATAGAATTTTATTCAGTTGCATAAAGGAATAAATTACTGATACATGTTGTGGTGTGGGAGAACCTTGGAGACATAAGCTAAGTGAAAGAACCCAGTCAAAAAAGGCCACATATTTTGCTAATTCCACTTATATAAAATGTCCAGAATAGGCAAATCTGTAGAAAATAGAGTATGGTTGCTGTGCATTGCAGCGGGTGTTCGGGGAGGGGAGAGACTGTTAATAGATATGGGGTTTCCTTAAGTTGATGAAAATGTTCTGGAACCAGATAGTGGTGATTGTTACCCAACTCTGGGACTGTACTAAATTCTGCATTTGGAAAAAAGTGAATTTTCAATGTATGCAACTGATATCTCATTAAGGCTATTATTTTTGAAAAGTGAAGAAAATCTAAAGTAAATGGAGACAGTGTTTGATGTTTTGTTGAACCAGGTGGGCCCTTTGACTGCAGTTAGGTCACTTAAAGCACTTTTACAGATGAGTGGGATTGCGGTTCAGAGAGGTAAGTGACCCTACTCAGGCTCCTGCAGTGGGTGGTGGGGATGGAGGAAGGAACTCTTTTTCAAAACACTGCTTGTTCTGCTCATCATGTTGTCTTTTCTGGGGAACACACACCTCATGTCAGGTGTACCTTTGTGGACATACCCATCTCTGCAGGGCCTGAGGGCAGCATATATCTCAGGTCTGGATTAGCTCGGGGTTAAGCCCTACACATTGCCCTCTAGTGCCTTGAAGTGCGCAGTAGATGTGTGCTTATTCGTGTGTGCACTCTTCTCATTCCATTACTTGTGTTTTGTATTCTCAGTAGAAACAGAGTCGTTGCCTGTGAGAGGAGAATGGTTAAGTTGTACTTAGGGGTGGCTCTGATATCTTATGCCCACAATGGCTAAGACAAAATGCACCAGAGAATAAAGGAGAAGATTTTAATCAAGCTACTTCAAGGGGAAGAATGTTCATTAATAATAATGATAGTCTCAAAGAGAAGGGAGAAATCTTGGGTTTCATCCAATAAGGGAGCCATTGAAGAAGGGTGGAAGTGGGTCTTGTAATAGGAGAGGACGGAGTGGTCCTTTGCCATCAGCTGTTGATTCAGCTGCATCTTCTCTAAAATTAACAATACATTGAAATTATGCATACTTCCATACCTGGTATTATAAAGAGGACAGCCATCTAGTAATATCACTCAAGGCAATGCATTGCCCCCTTTTTACACAGTTGTGGTGAGATTTATTTACTCTCTGATGGCAAGTGTTGAAGGAAACTCAGAAGAAGACTAACCAAAGAATTCATGAAAGAAGGACTAACTTGTCAAAACAAGGTAACGGCGTCCTGGCAAAGTGACTGCTGAGCCAGAGCCACTGGCAGGTAGGAAGCATGAACTCAGCCAGGAAGTAACTTTGGAGGGAGCTGATGGAATGATTTTTTCCTAAGAACTGAGGGAGTTATTTTTGAATATAAGAAATGGTCAGGATTCCCAGACTTGGGGTTGTCAGGACTAATTTTGTTCCAGCATAGAATAGCTCCATAGCAAATTAGTCTTTTTCATTTTTATTTTTTTCCTAAGCCTAATTTCCATGATTTCACCATATGGAAACTCTGACTTTTAAAAAGAACTTGCTCCATTGAGCAAGCTGGCTTCATTTTTCAAATGTTTCTTGACATTAACAGCTCTATTTCTCAATTAGCAAAGGGAATAAAGTTGATTATGCATATCCATGGGGTGACAATTTACATCTGATTAGCAGCTCTAAGGTATACATTAAAAGGTCACTATAAATAACTTTTACTTCTTTTGTTCTCAGAAAGACCAGTCACTAAGTCCTAGCTTCCCCCAACACCCCATGGTTTAGAAAACCTTATTTTAAAATGGTGATCTTAAACTGATATTGGATAATAAAATCTATAGAATTTAAAGCTTATTTAGGTGACATTTTGCTTGTTGCATTTTTCCTATCCATATTCTGATACCCATCTGCTTTTGTGAGAACAATTAGCTAATTATAGACATTAAGAGAATAAATAGATAAATAGATAAGGAACATATTTCTAGGTTTACATGTCTTGGTAACCTATTCATGGATTTATCCTTAGCACCAAAGTTCTTCCAACTCTTGTTTTTAAACAGCAAATTGTCTGAAGGGGAAGAAGGATTAGCTCTACCTCCTTAATTATAACAAGGGTCAGAGTCTTTGAATAGGAAACAGTTCATTCTCCTTTTGTGCTGAAATCAGAATGACAACTGACTTTCTTGTGCATAAGAAAGATTCAGGAAAGGAAATTGATAGTGTTGATTGTACAGGCAGTACTTTGGTGGTCTTCACTATTATGGCTTTATGTTGGCTATGAGACAGCTGTTGAAGATAGACTTGAGAGGTCCATCGTGAGGATTAGTATAATTTAGTTAAAATAGCAACTTTTTCAGATATGTGATTCCTCTCTCCATTCATATGAACACTTTTTTTTTGTCTGCTCTATTCTTTTTAAACAGTGGAAATAATTATATAGTTAATAATTATTTTAATTAAAAAAGTATTATGCTCTTTAAAAAAATCAGAAAATAAAAAAAGGTGTGATGAAAGAGAGAAGGGTTGAAGAAGGAATTCATTCATTATATCTTACATAGTGTACATTTTAGTAACTACCCTTCCAAGGGTTTTTTTTGTTTCCTTGTTTGCTTCTTTTTCTGGGCTTATAAACATACCTATTTTCAAATAAAACTATATTATGCATTGTTTTTAACTTAAATTTTGAAAAAAATGTAACATTTGCTTGGCTTTCAATGTAAATATGCATATCATTGATTTTGATGGATACATGATATTACTATTACATGACTAGATATAATGGTGAAGGAGCTCTCTTTTGATGGATGTTTAGGTTATTTGGTAGGATAAATGCTAGTGAACATTTTAGGTCATAATTTTTAATATGTTAAACTATTTTCCAGAAATTTTTGTAAGTTTACTTTTATCAGTATTTTATAGTGCCCATTTTCTTATACCTTTAATACTTTATTTTTTTAATCTTTGCTTCTGCCTCACATAAAATACCATGTAAAATGTGAATTTCCTTGATTTTAAAGTTTGAAAACTTCATGTAAATTTGGAGGCAATGTGTATGCTTGTTCATGTCATTTATTCTGATTTTTCTGATAGAACGTTTGTCTTTGTATTGGTTCACAAGAGTTCTTTATACATTAAGGAGATTAGTCATTGGCTATATAAATCAATTTACTCAAAATAGACTAGGTTCTAGGCAATGTGCTAAATACACATTTTTTTGGTTGTTATTTAATGATTGTCTTTTCACTTGGACTTAGAGTATTTTTTTCCCAATTGAGGAAATACTTATTTAGTCAAATGTAGCAATCTTTGTAGTCTCTGACTTTTAAAAACATGCTTGGAAAAAAATCTTCCTCTTGGATTGTAGAAATTGTCTCTTAAATTTTATTCTAGTTTTGTGATTTTTAAAAACATTTAATTATTTAATCCTTTTAGGGTTCATTGTGGGAGAAGATAATTGGTAAGGATTAGGAATTATTTTTTCAACATATTTTACTCATACTCCTAACACCATTATTTCAGAATCTGCTGCTTTGCCACTTTCATTGTACATGAAGTTCCCATGGGTCTTTGGATCTAATTCTGTTTCCTCTGTTGGGTTCCATAGATCTGTTACATTTGCTACCTCAGAGATACAAAAATAGATCATTATGTAGAAGTATTAATTCACTCAGAGTTAGGTAGAGAGTGCTTGGAGAGTATTGAGAATCAGTCTCAAGGCTTCCAGGAGGTGACCCCTGAGTGAACCTTAGGATATGGTAGGAGTGAGTCAAGGGAGGGTCTGGTGCGGTAAAGAGAAATTGCAGACTTGAGTGTGAACAAAGTCTTGGGAGTAAGAACCAGCAGGTTTGTGTGTGTGGTATGAAATATGAGGCACAATTCATGTGAAGTGAAGTTGTGACCAAACGTCAGGCAGCTAATGTTTGGAGGGTTCCTTCTGTCACATCATATGTGTACACTGATCTCAGATGGCATATATTGTTATAGTGTTTTAAGCACTCTCTGATGTGTGTTGTAGGTCGATTTTTTTTTTTTTTTCCTTTTCATGGAAGGTGAGTAGGATGCATTGTAGAGAAATTGACTTGTAACCAAGGAAATCTCCACAGGTTTCTGTAGTAATCCAGATAAGGGATGACCAGGACCTGAACTAAGATGGGGACTGCAGGAGGGGAGAACAGAGCAAGACAAAATACCTGTTGGTCATTACTTATGAAGAACAACAGATGATGCTGATGGATGAATGAAGGATGGTCCCATGTCTCTCAGCATTGGTGAATATCCTCAATTCTCTAGACATGGAAGAAACAAAAGTGTCTTGTGAAGAGAAAGAGATGGCAGGCTTGACTTGTCCACTTAAGGAGAATGACAGGGATAAGAGAAAGATCTAACCAAATAGAATGGATGAACTTTCAACCCAGTTGCCATTGAAGGCATTGGATATAGTGTTTACATGTTCTTTTGAACAAATGCCTGCGACTTTCCCCAAGCTATGTCAACATCTCTTACCCATTTCCACACCCTACCCACCCCTTCAGACTAACTGAGAGATTCTAGAATTTTTTTTTAAGCTACATGTTTAACTTAGCCAGTAGGGAACAAATTAGTTTTTCAAGTTTCATACATTATCTGTATCAGCAGATAAATTTCTAGATGTGCTTTGCTGATGATATTTGAAGTTAGCAGACTTTGAATAATGATGACTCTATAAAAGTAGCAATAGGAAAGACTTGTTGGAGCTGACAGAAAATCTCATCATAGAAGCCTGAGCTGAAATGCTGCTTGCAAAGTTTTTCAGTTTATATACATTCGTTGATCTCTCTCCAATAAAGAATTAATTTTGCTAATTGGAAGGCTATTTCCAGTAGCTTAACTCACACCTGATGTGAGTTATAATGTGAGGAGTAAAAGAAGGCGAAAATGTGTGTAATTTGTGTTTGTGAACTGCCAGCTGTCATTAAGTAAGGATATATGGGTAGCATTGTTACTATCTTCAATTTATATTTATTGAATACCATGATGTTCAAGGTCAGGCTTATAAATAGTTACTTGGTCAAATTGAATACACTAATAATTTATGTGGGGTAACTAGAAGAGGTTACTAATTTGTTCTCTTTACTATCTGTAATCTGTGTACCTTTTGGGCCAATCATCTTTTAAAACTTATTCGTGAGCAAGACTGACCATTCTTCTGCTAAAAAAAATTATTTTTTGATTATAGATACAAACCCCTCAGAACCATCATCACATTCTAAAGAGAGAGAGAAAACGGTAGATTTATAGACCCTGCTCTCCTATTTGGTAGCATGCCAAAATCTCAGTTCCTTTCTAGCTGAGGTCTCTTGGATATAAGAGCAGAGGAAGGGCATATGGGTGTTCCTGCCTGAATATTTTATTAAGGCTACATACTTGGTTATATTTTGTAATAATGGGAGCAGGGCTTAAAATGTCAGGGAAGTTAGTATCTTTTCTTTGATTTTTCTCACCTAAAACCATGAACAAGGGTAAGGTGGGAGGTGAAGGAGATGCCTTGAGCAAAGCAGAGAGCATGGAGCATTGCCAAAAATGGAAGTAAAAAATAATGCATTTTGGTAATGAATCCTGTGATTGTGGAGTGTGTGTATGTATAAAGACAGGTATATATTCATATTTATATCAATATGCTTATATGAATATGATTATATAAAATTTTTGATGCAAAACATACAATTTACCTGTGTAGGTTGATCTTTGTAGGTGTCCACAAAAGTTAATGGAAACAATGAATATTGTAGCCCTAAAGCAGTTGATCTGCAGTGTAATGAAAACTGGGTTTTTTAAAGGAGCCGATGTTGCCATTTTCTCTTAACTGCAATTTTGCTCATTTTTTATCTAAATATCTGAGGTACCAAATAAGTTTCAACTTATTGGAGATGGGCCCGATGCTTAATGATTATTACTATGTCCAGTCATTAAGTATATAACACAACCTCTTAATTTTATTTTCATTCTGTTGTTGTTCTACTTGGCTGGACCCCCTTATTTGAGTACATCTGCTGACATTGGTGTTCACTGGAGCTCTGCCTTGGTCTCAAGCTTCACAGATTCCTTTTGGACTCTGGTGGTGAATCCTAATAACTCTCCACCCTCTCCACCCTTGATCCTAGAAACACAGTGAATGCTGTGTTTCCCAGCCTCTCTTGCCATTGCTTCATCTTCCCTCTAGTTCAGAAATCAGTATGTTTCAGCCTTAAGCCAAATTCAGTCTGTTGGCCAGATTTTTTTTTTTTTAGTAAATTTTATTGGAACACAATGCATCCATTCATTTGCATATTGTCTATGTCCATTTTCTCACTACCACAGAAGAGTTGAGTACTAGTGACAGAAACCATATGGTTGGTAAAGTTTAGATATTTCTTATTTGGTCTTTTACCAAAAAAAAAAAAAAAAAAAAAGGCCAACCCCTGATCTAGTCATTTGCCAAAGCCTGTTAATTTTGTCTTCTTTGTATTCTCTTAAACCGATCCACTTCACTTCCATGTCACGGTTATCATCTTCATTTGGATACTGAAATAGCATCCTAAGTGGTTTCTACACATCTGATCTCACAACCTCATAATCCATTCTCAGAGATAGAGCAGCCAAAGCAATCTTGCTAAAAAAGGAAAATGTTGAGGGTCTGCTTGTTACTACAGTTAGCCTACTCTAATGATACAGCTTCTAAATCGGTATGTCTTTATTTACAACCCAAGTTTTTCTCCAGAAACAGACTGAAATGTCACCACCTGGGTTAAAATCCTTCAGTGGCTTTTCATTTTCCAGCCTTCTATTTTCTCAACTGAGACTTGAGCTTACCTCTTTACTTAAACTAACCCTTCTTAACTTCTAGGTGCTATGTTTGCATCATGTTTTTTGTTGTCTTTGGGTCCTCTCCCATTTCCCACAGTCTGTTCACTTGGGTAAATATCATTTATTTCTCAGGTCAAACTTTGGCTAGGAGATCTTCACTGATCTTCAGATTAGATTTGTCCTCCTTTACATGTGCCTCACAGTACCCTGAGCTTCTGGTCACTGTATTTACTATACTTCATTGGTTTATTTATCTTTCTTCCCACTGACCATAACTTCTGCAAAAGGAGGTACCTTGTCTCTACTGGGTCTTGCAGAATATCTAGCATCCAACATACTTGGAACATCGTTGGTAGGCTGTGGTCAGTGCTGCAGAGATAATATCAAAGTCAGATTTCCTTCCCCCCCTTCCCTCCAGAATGTTACAATAAGAAGAATGTTTTTTTTAGAATAACTCTTTAGTATAATACTTTTCCAAGAAAAGTATTCATGAAATAGCCTGACATGGTGGATGCAAAAGAGTAGGAGATATACAGAATAAGGAGCAAAGGAAACCGAGACAGACATACACATGTAACCACGCTCAGCACTTACACAAGTATCAAAATATCCTAGACACCTAATCCTCCAGACATGACCCACCTTCCCACCCGAGTGTACCTGCATCAACCATCTTCAGTCATAAATAGAAGAAAAATAACCTTTCTTTTTGCCGTAGATAGAATCCTGAAGCAAACTGTCATTTATTCATTGTTCCATTCAATCTTTCATTTGTTTGTTTAACAAATATTTGTTAAGCATGAATACCAGATGTTTGGAATACAAATGTTAAGGGGGAAAAGGAGCTATTACACTAGTTAGAAGGTAGACACCTAAAATCTAATTATAGGACAATATGGTAAGCACTGTAATTTAGCAATTTGTACAAAGTAGTATGAGAGCACAGAGGGGGAAGCAAATTATGTTTTCACCTGTTTCTGACGAGATGAAAATGGAACTGTTATGTGTATGTGTTTTGTGAGGAGCAGAGGATGTGGGTAAAGTTCACTTCTCTTGTGCTTCAGTAATTTCTTGTTGCTGCCTTCCTCACTTCTCTTTGGGGCTGGGATGAAGATGCTCTTTTCCATGTGAATTTGCTTGGCAGATGGAATAATGCATTGCTGCTGGACCAGCAGTAGCAGCATTTCTTCCACATTCTTGGTTGAGTCACAGGAGAGAAGGCAGATGCTGTTCCCATGACGTCACCACTCCTCCCCAAACTCCCCAGGAGATGTGGTAGGAAAACTCAGCTCCTGGGCGTTGACCACTTGAAATAGCCAAATGGGGACAAATCCCACTTGAAATAGCATAATACCATGTGAATGTGGTCTAAGCTTACAAGAGAAACTTTAACAGAAAAGTTACTTAGCTAAGAACAAACTCTAGTCCTTGTGGGCAAATATTCAACTTTAGAACCTCTTTTTGCTTCCTTAAACAAGAGAATGGAAATGAGCCAACAATGAATTTGGAGAGAAATCCACCCCCAGTTTCTTTCTCTTTAATTCTGGTCCTTTTTTTTTTTTTTTTTTTTCTAACTCTGATTTTTTCTTTCATCCTTCAGAATTTCTTGAAAATAGGTTAATCCTGATGAAAAATTTTGCCAATCATTGATAAGCATGAGAAATTGATAGCATGTATTCCTATCCCATCTCTGTCACTTACCTGAGGACACTTGAATGAGTTAATAAATCTTACTAAGTTTTGGTTTCCTCATTTTAAAAGTTAAACTATTAATACTATTATTTACTAAATTTATTAGTAAATTTATTTACTTAATATCAAAAGATTATTTTGAGGATTGAATGAAATAACACAAATAAAATCCATATATTCCAATAGCTCCTTAAAGTTTTCTTTTGTTGTTAAATTCCAGTTTCTAAGTCTTGCTTACTTTTCTTGTGTTTCCTTTGCCATTCCAATCACAATGGGAGCAAAAATCTTTTGGGAGGGGTGGATTGAACTCAGGGGTGCTCAACCACTGAGCACATCCCCAGCCCTGTTTTGTATTTTATTTAGAGACAGGGTCTCACTGAGTTGATTAGGGCCTCATCATTGCTGAGGCTGGCTTTGAACTCACCATCCTCCTGTCTCAGCCGTTCTTGGGATTACAGGTGTGCATCACCACTTCCGGCACCTTTTCCTTTTATACTGGGGGTTGACCAGGGTTGCTATAACACTGAGCTACATCCCCAGTCCTTTTTGTTTTTTATTTGGAGATAGGTTCTCACTAAGTTGCTGAGGGTCTTGCTAACTTTCCCAAACTGACCTTGAACTTTCTATCTTCCAGCTTCAGCCTCTCAAGTTGCTGGGATTATGAGTGCCCGCCACCACACCTAGCAGGATTCACATGACTTTTGACTCCTTGTGAGACAGAAAGATAGATTACCCATAGGCAATCAGGAAGAGGGTCTCCAAGAAGAAAAGGAGGAAGAGAGAATTGGGAATTCAAACTTATGACCCCAGCTATTCCTGGCTACAAGGAGAGTTCCTTAACAGCACCTAGACATGACCAACCCCCAAAGGTACTTCCTCTTGCACCAACAGACCCTCACCCCAACTCTTGTGCTGAATAAGTTTTAGAAATCACTTTCTCCAGATTTGCTGAGGAAGGCAAAATAGGGTTGATTCTAAATCCTATATCCCACCCATCATCCATAGGCACAGATCAAGCCCTTAGAAACCCCTAGACAACAGACACCTGTTGGCATCCTCCTCTTGGGACCTCTCACTCTTCAGAAGCTCTGCTTTCTATTACTCTAATAAATCCTGTTACTTTGCTCTCACCCTTGTGTCTGTGGATTTCTTTCTTCGAATTTGTGAGACAAAGAACCCACCCATCCACCCTCCCTGCTACACTTGATTGATGTATGATGGCTGAGACTTCACTTACAATTGGAGATTTCTGAGGTTAAGCCACAGACCACGTGCGCGCGCGCACACACACACACACACACACACATTTTTGGTGTGTCTCCCCCCTGGGTTTTCTAAAAGGCTATGGCAGTTTTCTGCAAATCCTGATCTAGGCTGGTCTGGTAAGTAATGGGTATGCCTCTCCTCAGGCCAGGGTGCTCTCTCTCCCCAGAATGCCCTGGAGGCAACCCTTGGCTGAGCTCCAGTTGAGCTCATGGTCATCTCAAAGTCCAGAAAGATGAAAACAGCAGAGGAATACAGATGTCTATAATTCATTAGCCTTTAATCCCACCACGAGCACCATAATGAAAATAAATCTGTCACCATGTAATGCTTTTCTTCCAGAATTTCCTATTGAATTAAGGCCTTACATAGCTCAAGAGTCTGAATTGCCAAGTACACTGACTCATTTCTTTATTATGTAAGTCATTAATAGGTTACTGCTCAGGTCTTGGAATACCTGCTGGAGGCTAACAGCAAGGTCCCCAAATGACTCTCAGCTGTGCCCTTACACTTTCACTCACCTGGGCTCCCCAGAGAAACCACGCTCAGCTCCTCACCATTAGCTCTGAGTCCTGCACTGGGGCCTCATTAGCATCAAAAAGCTCCTCCTCTCCTGCCTTCCTGGCAGCAACCTCCCCAGGGGAGAAGGAAACTATGCAAGAGGCAGTTTGCAATTACTGGGAAGTGAAACTTCTTGCAGAAAATGCAGATAGACTAGATCTGGATGTAGGGAGATATGAAGAGAGACAGTGTGGGAAAGTATCATCTGAGTGAACTTGAAAGCTGAGGCAGACTCTCTGGCACCAAGTTGTATTTAAAGCAAACACCACACCGTGGAGAATGACCTTGGGGATCCTGGGAAATTGAGGAAGAGCAGCATGATTTACACAATGAGGCCAAAAGGAAAGCAAATGCTTAAGGAGTAGCAGTATCTAAAAACTATCTGCTCTAAAGAGAGCCTAAATACTATTTCTTTGATATTATTTAGCTATGATCATGATATATATATATATATTTCATATATATGTATTTTATATATCATATATATATTTAGTTTGAGTATAGTATACACATTCCTTTTTTGTAATTATCTAGGAAAAAATATTGTTCAAAAAAATCCATGGAAAGACATAGCTTGTCAGCATCTGTGATTGACTATAGCTACTATGAATGGAGGAGCAATGGCTCAGTTGAGCTTTTTTTCCCCCCGCTTCTCTCCAAAGAGGTCATATCATCCAGTGTGATAAATGTAAACATGGGAGTTCAATAGCTTCTGAAGATTACCTGTTCTCTGTAGGGTGGTAGTCCTCAAAGGAGTTCCAGGGCCTCAAAAACAAAGATATTATTATCTCCCAGGCATTATAACCACTAGTGTGTATTAGAGGTGCTGTTGCAGGGATTGATGATGATGTTTTAAAAAGAGTTCTGATTGCCTTTCATGACCACACACAATATTTAAAATATACTCTATTTTAAATATCAGTGTCATCATCCTGGGACATCAGACTTTGGCTCATCTGCATCTTTTCTTTAAATGTGCTTTGCTTTGCTTTGTTCGTCTTACTTAGTTTAGCATGCTTTTCTTCCTTTCCTTTGATAATCCATTTATCGTGTCCCATCAAATATTGCTGGGAGAAGTTCTTCATGATCACTTTGGTTCATTGATAACAGAGATACTTGTGTCTACTACACAAGAATAAAGAACTTGACATGTTCTGACATATATTACTTTTACCAGTCATTGAAATAGCATTGCTCCAAGAATTTAAAGGGACTGTATGACGAATTCATCAATGCCTAAAATGAGGTGTTCAAGAGAGGGTGATTTTTTTTTTTGGCTGGGACAACCCTCATGGAGTTGGTGGACAGTTAAGGTGGACTCCATAGATAATCCAGTTTGGGCAGGTGAGGTTACTTCCTGCACAGATGTGTTCGTTTTCATTAGGTTATGGGGTGATTTATCTCTGGAGGCAGAATATGAATTGCCTTCTTTGTCCTTCATGACAAATGGTTCAGTGGTTGAGACAAAAGGTATCATATTTGTAAACCTGAAATCCTGCCAGAAGCAGCAAAATGACCATCTTTTCTACTGGAAAGTAGAAGTTGAGGTGAAACAGCCAAAATATTCATCTACATGATAGAACAGAAGATTTTCTTTGCCTGGTAACCCTGGAATGCTTTTTAAGACACAGTGTTTACTTTACCTCTTTGTTAGCTTCCTAGACCTTATTATTTTTATGCCATATTAAAGCGATGATGAAGGAGTGAGTGGAAGACTTAAGGGGACTGTCTGAGCCTCCAGTCATCTTTGGAGATGGAAATGTGGCTGTTTCATCCTGGGATGAAGAGAAACCATCTCAGAAATCCAACTGGAGTTGGCCTGTTTTTAAATCTCACTGTCTTTTGCTTGTTTCTATTGTCTTTGACACAGTGCTTTGCATTTAATTAGGAGAAGATATACTGAACTCAGAAATCACCATTGTGTTAGTGTAGTGAGCCTGGAGAGATCCAGGAGTCAGGGACACCAGTCCTCTCTTCCCACCACCAGCTAAACCCCTGGGCCTGCTTCTGCAACTGTGGAGACACTACAATGTCACCTTCTGCAACCCCAGCCTCTCCTGTCACAGGTTTATCCCAAGACACTGAGGAGCTCCTGTGACTGGTGGGGGTAGTGGGATGCCTGGAAACTCCTCACACCGTGCAGCCCCCCTTCTCTAAGGCTTTGCTAGATAATTGTAGGAACCTCAGAGCAGTGCACAGCAGCCAGCCGCAGGAGGAGGGTTTCTCAGCAAGCAGCTGCCATTGACCTTGACCTAATTTGTCATGCTTTGGCGGACAATTCCAAAGATAAAGGTTGAGATACCTATTAGATTTGATGTGCCACATTCTCCTGCTGAAGCTGTTTGTTTTACTAGCTAGTAATTCAATTCTATTAAAAACCCAAGGTTTATTTTATAAGCATGACAACTAGCCATTATATGAGTAGTATTCCACAGGCCCTAAGCAGAACATGTAAAATGTCATTGCAAGTGCCAGGTTTTTTTCTAATGTTTTTTTTTTTTAAACAGAATTTTGAAAGCAGCTTAAATCTAATTGGCTCCCCCAGGATCTCAACTCCTGTTACATTTGTGGCGTTTCTCTTTTCTGAGAGGCATCTGGAGAGACTGAGCTGCTGCTGCTGGCTGGCATGCAGGGTAGGAGGATGCAGCAATTTTTTTTTCCTTCCATAGCAACTTTCAAATCTTGGCTCAACTCTTCTCAAGTTTTGAACACTCAATTTTTGCTTTCTTTCTTTCTTTCTTTCTTTTTTTTTTTTTTTTTGTAACGTTGGGTACTGCCTTTCATATTATTGATTTTCTTATGAGTAAGAATGGCATCCACTACTGCCACCATCCATGGTGGCCAGCCTGCATCTGCTGTGAGAAAAAAGGAAAAACAAAACACATAATAGTAGTCAAGGACAGAGCCACACAAATACTATTTACCAAGCCCAGTTCTAACAAACTGGCTTTATGCAAGTCTCATCCACAAAAAGTAAACACCTCTTTAGACAATGGAAGGGAATTATTTTAAGTGGTCCAAATTCAGAAGTTCCTGTAGTCTAAACAACTGTGAGGAGACTGCCCAAAACCTTTCCTTTCCTCACAGCGAGTTCATAGCCGCCCAAACCCGGCATGGTGAGGTGAATGAGAGGAGAGAAAGGATGCTCCCCTGAGGCCAGGGATGAGGACAGGGAGAGTAGAAGCAACCCAGGGACTCCACCCCCACCTTTTGAAATGTTTTAGTTAGATCCTTAAGTATCTGAGATATATTAACAGAAGAACAGACTATTTTTTGATACATTATTAAGGTTCTAGCTTTATAGAGCACCAGTCTTCTGCTGTGCAGTTGAAGGCTGGAAGCAAGGAATGATGCCCATTTAGAATGCTAGGCACCTGATTTGGACAAAGCATGCTCTAGACATTCAGAAGCCAGATGCGAAGGCTTGTTGAATGTACTTCATCAGCTGCCTTATGCTGTTGGGGTAGAAATAGCACAGGGACATTGGCAAGAAACTTGTTCATCCTCTGGATAATAAATGAAGTCTTTGTATTAGGGTAGCCTTACCTTAAAATGTTTACTACCTCCTTCTCCTAAACTTTATAAGCTAGACTAGTGACTATAAGAATGGGCTCAAACTTTGTTTTGATTAAGTGCTCTTGATTGTGTGTGTGTGTGGTGTGTGTGTGTGTGTTATGCCCCAGTGGGAATATCTGTTTAATTGCAATCTGGTTGTCCTGTTATTGGTTAGGCAGGACCTGCCCAAGCATAGAAAAACCTAATTTCAGGCTTAGCAGGCAATGAAGTTAATAATAAAACATGTTTATTGAATTAAAAACAGTAATATTCTTGCTAATTCATTTAAAAATATTTCTCCAAGATTTTCTTCCCAAGGGAAAAATTTATATATCTGCCAAATGGGATAAGGGCCAGCCAGACTACATTTGGGTAAATATATTCATTTTGTTGTCCTAAGGGAGACAGCACAGACTCAGGGAGTCCAGTTTTAATTTTGTGTGTGCTATTATAGAGTTGTACAACTGGGGGCAAGTATGTCTCACTGGCTCTTAGTTTTCTCATGTATAACTAAGAATTGGATTAGGTGACTTCTAAGGCCCTTTCTATGTCTAATATTCTAACAAAAATAATTATAAAGAGTAGAAAGAGATGCACAGAAATAGTTGGCAGAAGATGAGCATGGAAGCTCAATGGTTGAGGAAGGGCTTACTTACTAGGAGAGAAGGGAGAGGATCAGAATAGGTGTTCCCTCCCAGCTCCAGTCCTTTCCTGCCTTTCCGATGGCTCGAGACAACCCAGAGGTGCTCCCTCCCTCCCTCCCTCCCTCCTCCCTCCCTTCCTTCCTCCCTTCTCTCCCTCCTTCCCTCCCTCTTCTCTCATGTGTTTGTTTCTTTGCATCAACTCTCTCTACACTTTCACTCACCTCTATCTTCGCCTCTCCAAGGGATGGATATAGTTAGGATTTGTCAGGAAGATGCAGGAATATTGATGAAGCCTGAAAAAATATTTTTCAGTATGTTTTTCTCCTTTTATTTCCTAGGATCTGTTACAGTTTCAAGTTTATTAAAAAGAAAAAATGATTTTTTTGTAGGCCATGGGTTGTATGTGCACGATGAGGATGACCACGATGATACTAACATGGATACTTACAGTGTGCCAGGAACCACTTTGAATGCTTTAGGAGTAGTAACGTACCTAATACTCATGACAATGCTGTGAGGTTGACACTGTAACCCTCACCATTATTCACATAAGGACATTGAATCAGGAAGCTTAAGTAACTTACCCAGGTTTTACAGCTAATTAGGGTGAAGTTGGGGTTAAGACCTGAACAATCATTTTCTAATGTTACTGCTCTTACATACCTCGTCTTGCTGCATTTCCTCCAAGTAGATCTGTTGTATTTTATTTATGTTCATATCCCCATTAGAATAGATATAGTGTCTGAGGGGAAAGTATACTTTGAAATTTGTGTAGAATTGAAGTAAGGAAACTCCCTTTTTTCTGGAAGACAGCTGTCCATGGGTTCCTTGACTCTGGTCTCTGGTGCACAGTCGTATCATGTCCTCCCAGGTGTGTGGTTAACAAATAATTGACTTGTTATTTGTTTGACTTGTTATTTGTTATTTGTTAAATTATTGACTTGTTATCTGTTTCCAGCTAGCATGGTGCGTTACATGCCTGTAATCCCAGCTATTGGGAGTCTGAGGCAGGAAGACCATTCCACCACCTCACTTCCTGAGGCCAGCCAGGGCATTTAAGGAGACTCTGTCTCTCTGTCTCAAAATCAAATTTAAAAAGGGCCGGGGTGTGCCCCAGTGGTAGAGTTCCCTTGGGTTCAATCCCCAGATCTGTTGAGAGAGGGAGAGAGACCAGGGGAGGAAGTATACACTTCTTTCAGTGTAAAACTCATGACTTCTTAACTTAGAAGTTTCAGTTTAATAATTTAGACTAGTAAGAAAGCCAGATTGAATTTCTGTGCAAGGACTGAAACTATAGTATTATTTAAACAAATGTGCTAATGAGTTAATATATGAATCAAGTGGCACTTGAAGAAATAGGAACACAAAAGGTCAATGAAAAACTGTATTTAGGTATTAGAAAAAATATCCTTTAAGATTTATTTACTTGAACATAGTTGACTTCTTCTGAGATAATATGAGTTTTTCACTTATTAAGAGTATTTGACACAGGAAAAAAAGGATCAATATGTTTATACTCTTAAGTTCAATATTTCTACCTTATATATGGTATTAGTACTGAGAGAAAGAAATAAGAGAGCTAATTCTTTTTCTGTTCATTGCTGCGGAATAGAGATAATACCTTCTTGATGGGACATCTGTATTAGAGGGCACAGGATACATTGTTGTTTCATTGTAGTCGCCAGTACCTCACCTATCTGGTGGTCATATTCCCAGCAGCTCTATCATCGGAAACATATGTATAAGTTTTACAAACACAGGCTATAGAAGATTACTTTTGGAAAGGATCTTCAGGATGATTTAACCCAGATGCCTTACTGAGCAGATGAAGTTATAACCCCAAAATCCTAGCCATGGATTAGACAAAAGTCTACAAATAGGAAAGAGTAATTACAAAATTTGCATACTGTTTACTCTGTTAATTCACTTTGTAAATTTTTTTGGAGGGGAAGCTGTTATGTATGAGACTTAAGGAAGAAAGCAGTCTTCAGTGGACTAGAGGCGGTCCTCATAACTTGCACCAGTGTGTGTCATGAGGCCACAGATGAGGAATGTCTGAGAAGCGTTTTTGGTGAATTCTTTGAAGATGACAGGGGCTTGATCTTGTTCATTCCCCAGCATCTCCCATCTCTTAGGGGATGAAGGTACTCACCCCAGGAAGAAATGAAAGGAAGGACCATAGCATAGCAATCTGGGAACATTTACTATGGGCAAATCTAGTGATTACAAAACAAAATTCTGGAAACTCTATTGTTTTTTATTCCAGTGTAAAGTCTAATTTTATGTTGAAAGTCATGAAAAAAAAAAGTTTTTTTCCACCTCCTGTTATAGAGTAATGGTATAATAATATTTTGAAAGCTTCAAATATAAAGAGTATTGGTGCCTAAAAGACTGAGCTTCAGCTCTCTGGAATATTTATTCCAGAGTCATCAAAATTTATTGAACACCTGCTGTGCAATAACAACTTATCTCTAGGCTGTAATAGATAAGTTTGATGCTAGTAGAGGGGGAAATGGAGTGTCTTTGTAAATAAACCTGATGTTCAGCCATTACTTTTACAGCAGGGTTTTGTATACTGAGACACCTTTATTAAGGTGGTTGTTTTGTAAGGGGTCATGGTAAATGTGAACTAGCAAGTGAGGGGAAATGAATAACCTACATTAACATCTGTAATCTAGATAGCACAACAAGTCTGTGACTTTTTTTGGGCCTGAATGGTACTCAGTATTATCCTCATTTCATTCATGGAGAAACCTTGGAATCAAGAGGTAACATGACTGGTAAACAGCTAGACCTGAATCTGTGTCTGGGAGGTTCTTAAGCTCAGGACTGCCCCATTCTACCTGATGCAAGTGGCATTTGACTCTCACATTGACTGGTATTGTTAATTTATGCACACACAGATTCATTCATTTACGAATCCATCTATCCAACAAATATTTGAAAACCAACTTAATGCCACAGTCTCTTATAAGGAGAGGCAAATCTGAATTAATAAAAATATGACTGATAGGATAATACAATACATAACAAAGATACTTGATAAAACCATATAACTTGTTTTATTTCAGCCTATGGACTTAATACAGTTACTTTAGATAGAGATAATTTCTTTTAAATTTTTAAAAGTATTGATTAGTCTTAAGAACAAAATTGAATCATTAGTAATTAGAAAGCTGATTTTTTAGGTTATTGCATATTGGTGCTGTGTTGGTAATGTTGGTCCTGATGATGAACTGAAGGCAAGCTTTCTTCCCCCTACTCTGTACAAGATGGTAGCTTTTCCTGTCCAGCTTCCCAGGTATGTTTTTTGTGCAACATTTACTGTAGCACCTTGCAGATTTCCAAGGAAACGGTGTGCCAAATGATGTTTCATTGCCTCATCAGTTCTGAATTAGAGAAGTCTAGTGAAATTTGTAGTAAAGATAGTCCTTGAGTGTAACAAGATTGTGTCACTATATACCTATGGAAAGTTGAAAATTCATCTAAGACAAAAATGCATTTAGTGCACTCACCTACTGAACATCATAGCTAGGTGACAGGGTACCTTACAGAGGAACAATGGCTCACTTGAGTGATTGTGTGACTTACTGGTAGCTGTGGCTCACAAGAGAGGATTGTATCACATATCACCAGCCCAAGAAAAGATCAAAATTCAAGATTCCAAGTATGGATTCTGCAAGGTTGATCACTATGACACCACTATAAAGTCAAAAATTGTTAAGTTGAATCTCTGTAACTCAGGGATTATCTGTATGTACAGTAAGAGAAGAAATAGTCTAACAGCATATTAGAAAGCACAGGACCTCAGGTCAGAAGATCAGGGTCTGAATGCAGATTCTCTCACTCATGTGGAATTGTGCAGGATTCTCAAATCTCTTTGGGACCTGGATTTATTTAATAGTGCTTATGTCACATTGTTGTCAGAATTAAAAGACATGATAGATATGAAAGTATTCTGGAGAGAGATTTATAGTGTGTAATTTTATAAACATTTTTTCAGGATCTTCACTGTGATTATTGGTACCCTCATAATGTCAGGTGTCAAGTGAGGATAATAGGACGTTTGACACGGG
This sequence comes from Sciurus vulgaris, assembly GCF_902686455.1. NCBI lineage: Eukaryota > Metazoa > Chordata > Mammalia > Rodentia > Sciuridae > Sciurus > Sciurus vulgaris. The sequence continues at coordinate 141,432,181 of NC_136464.1, read as the reverse complement.
CTCAAGCTGTGAAGGGAAGAGAAGAAATAGGGCTCTAGAGAGAGGTTGTTTTGAGAATAAAGGGAAAAGTGTGTCAGCGCTTGCCTTATTTTTGACTACTCAATGTTTGCTCTTCCAGTGGCTGGTTCATGCCACTGACATCCTTTAGCCTTCTGCTGCCAGCCTCTGGACTGGCCCTGAGACATCTTGCAGTGGTGCTGGAGGCCCCTTCTTTGGTCCTTCCTGGTTTCTGTCCACCTACTTCCTTTGGGCTGCTCCCTGCTCCCTCTCTCACTTGTCTGCTCTCCAGGCCTCCAGCCTCAGCCCATCATCATCTTCTCTGGGACAAGTCCCCTCTGAGTCAGTCCCAGTTTGCTTCTCCTCTTGCCATCTTTCTTTCTGTATTCCCTTTGCAAACTGCAATCACTACACTACCCAAAAGGGAAGAACATGCTAATGATATGGGGAAAGAAAGTTAAGACTACGAAGGGTCCAAGCAGTAGAAAGGGCAGAGAGACAGGGCCTGAATGAAGGGCCTGGTGTGAGGTCCTGTGGGCAGTTTCAGAGGGTGACCCACCTGTTCATCAGCTCTGTTTTTGTATGCTTTGGGAGTACATCACTGATGTGCCTTTGTGAAAGCAGGACAGTCAGTAGTGGATGAAAATCATTCCATTTTAATACACATGTCCATTAGGTGCTTAGTCCTGAAAGCACCCGTTGTAATCTCTAGGCTGGAGGCTAGGGTGCAGCTCTTGAGGCATTTCAAACTCCTTTTCCCTGGACCCTCTTTGGATGTTCTCAGTTCATTTCCTGAGGGAACCAGTAGCTGTCATTGTATGAAATCACCAGTTGCCCATTAGTGGGACTGTGCTTACAGTGGAGGGGGCCTTTGGGAAAATATTAGAGAAAAACAGCAGAGAGGAAGTCTGCAAATCAACAAGAAAACAAACAAGTCACATTTAGTAGGAACAAAAATGTATGACTCACAGGGCCAAACACAGAGGCTGACACCCCCTCACTGTTTCTCTTTCAGTCTGCAAACTGTGGTGAGGTAGCGGGGGCAAGATGCCTGAGGAAGCGCCTGGCAGGTGAGAACTGGAAGCCTGTTTTTAAAATGTGGACAGGTGGTGTGCAGACTAGACAATGTGTCCAGGACCCCGAGGCTTGCCCTTGAAGTTTGTCTTCTTTAAGTAGGATCTGAGTTATTTCAGAGTTAATCCCATCCTTTAAATAATGTTACAAAGACCAGACCTGTGACTCTTGGTTCTGGTTCTAGTGGTTTTGTTTTTCCTTTTCCTAAAATTTGTTCAGTGCTTTTGCTATTCTTTGAGAAAAGAATAGATGAGGAATTCCAGAGGAGGTCATATACAAAGGTACTCTTAGGCTAGTGAATCCTTTCTGTTATAAGGGATCCTGCTTCTGTGGCCCTTGGGAGGGTTTCTGATGTGCTTGTGCAGTGTTGTTCATGATTAACATGTCTGTTTAAAAATCTATGTCACATTGCACTTTAATGTTTGATTTGTTTTCTGTACGATTTGCTTTGGTGCTATTGATTTTTTTAAATATCCATTTTGTGGATTATTTAACTGGCATCTGTGATGGGATCAGACAAAGGACAGGGACAAGGGAAAAGTAGCAGCAGCACCTTAAAACCCTTACCTCCTCAGGAATGTGTGTTCTGAGGTCCAAGCACTGCTGGCAGGCCTACTGCATGCTCTGGGAGGTGCACAGAGGCTGTGATGAATGGTGTGATCGACTGCAAGGCTGGCTTCAAGCTCTGATTCTGTTGATGACTTGCTGTGTCAGTAAGACTGGTCACCTCATTTGCCCTCATCTTTGTTGGGTAGTAATCAGGACATCAGTAACAATAACAAGCCTTTCTCTCTGTTCCTTGAAAGATTGTTGGATGATTTAAACTTTTCTCTGAATTGCAAAAATGGTGTGTTAAAAATGACATTTATTTACATATATGCTTACCTTTACATTCATGGGTATACACACATGCGTTTGCTGTTCACATTGGGGAGGAAATTAAGCAAGCTGAACTTGAGTTATTTTGGTGGACTTAAATATGCCTGTCACTTCCCTAGGTCTACAACATGGCACATGCCACCTTTTTGGTCTTCATAGCTTGTCTTCAAGAAGGATTATCTTCCTATCAGTGCATGGTGTCTCCTCCCATTCAGAAATATCTTTGATTCCTATTTTCCCCTCATTCTTCACATTTGATTTATCCATCACCAATTCTTCAGCTCTTCTTTAAAAACATATTTCAAATTCTTCCACTTCTACTCTAATGCAGTCTCCTTAGACCCAGACCACCATCAGCAGCCTCTATGGTCTATCTCTCCTTAATATCCTTTCTACCCAATAGCCAGAGTGATTCAAAAATGTAAAAACATTAAGACTAACCCTGTTTAAAACTTTCCAATGCTTTCTTGGAGCTTTTAAACTGAAAGTCAGACTTCCCCCATGGTTGTACCTTCATGCTTGCCCACCGGCTCCCAGTTGTTAGACTCTAGCAGAGTCGCCACATTTTTTTCTTGCCTTAAACATTTAAAAAATAGACTTTAAAAAAAATTTTTTTTAGCACAATTATAGGTTCACAGCAAAATTTAATGGAAAGTACAGAGATTTTCCAAATATTCCCCAGGTCCCTCCACCATTGTGTAAACCTCCCCCAACAATTAGCATTCCTAGCAGAGTGGTCCATTTGTTAGAACTGAGGAACCTACTTTGATACCTCATTATCACCCAATGTCCATAGCTCATGTGTGGATGCACTCTTGGTGTTGTGCATTCTGTGGGTTTGGAGAAATGCATAATGCCATGTACCCAATACTGTAGTGTCATATAAAAATAACTGCTGACCTAAAAAACCTCTGTGTTCCACCTGTTCATCTCTCTCTTTCCTCAAACCCCTGAAAACCCCTGATTCTTTTACTGTCTCTATAGTTTTTCCTTTTCCTATGCCATGTAGTTGAAATCTTAGCATAATGGAGTCTTTTGTGACCAGCTTCTTTTGCTTAGAAATATGCATTCGAGTTTCCTCTATGTCTTTTCATGACCTTAAGGATTCTTCTGTAGTTTTTTGCTTTGCTTTGCTTTAAATTTCCAGCCAATTTAATGAGTTTCTCTGATCATAGCTGTTGTACAATTTTCTTCAAAGCACTTATTGCCCTCTCACATTTTTTTTTCCTGTTTATCACCTCTCTCACCAACTAGAACATAAGTTTAGAGGGGGTGGGGGTCTGATCTGTATTATTCTTGGCTGTTCTTCCTGTACCTAGAACAGTATCTGCTGCATAGTAGGCTCAGCAAATGTTTGAAGAGTTGAATGTATGCATGGCTTGAATATTAATTCCCTTGAGCTTTACTCTTCTCTCCTACATGGTTTTCAAGGTGACAAACTCTTTCATTCCCTGGGCTCTGGATTTTGTTCAGAGGATGAGGCAGAAATTCATGTTAAGTCACTGAGTCTGGGAATTATTTCTTGTTCACCTTTGGCTTCTGAAGCTCTGTTGGTTGCCTGCTGAATTTAATGGGCCTCCAGGCGAATGGCAGGGTGGTAGCCTTGGTGAAATCAGTCACATTGTAAGAGAGAACAGAGGCAGTAGAAAATGATTAAGGGAAAATAACAGAAAAGTATGATTTAACATTTATTGAGTCACACGTTGCACTCAAAGCTGCGTATAACATAAAAGGGGAATTAGGAGACGAGGCTGATATAAAATGAGTGAGCACACACAAGCATACAAACGCCACCCAGAGGAAGGTATTGCTACAGATGTCTTTGCTCATTGGCCAGAATATAGTCTTATCAAAAATTATGGGCTCATTCAGGAGGGAGATGGTGCTGCCAGTGCTTGTGGCACAGTCATGCCCTGTAGGGCACAGAGAGGCCTGCAATTTCATTATTGGTTTTTAAAGAAACTTTCTCTAAGGCTAACAGTCTTTCTAGGAAGGCCAAACCAAGTGAAGCTGAGTTAATGTTCTCATTAAAATGTTAAAGAGGCTTTATTCATGAACGACTGAAGCTGTAATTGCTTTATCCTTGTAAACTATGAAAATACGAGGTGATCTCTCTGGAGGCTTCCACCCAGTCCCTGGGTCAGGAGGAGCTTTGTTTAAGAGGGCTTGGCTGGATCTGGGGATGGAGGAGTGAGTGGTTCCTTGGGGCCCTCTCTTTCTGGCGAGCAGTGGAAGTGGTGGAGAGGGGCACTCCATAGTGTGTTCACATTCTTTGTAAGGGGTATTCGACTATTGATCTGAGTTCTCATTTGGAAATCATTTACACACATGCACACACATGTTGCGGAAGGAAGTGTTTTCTTATCTTTTTTCCTTTACATAAATGCAGTTTATGAGATGAGGATAGAAGAAATCCAAAGATGTTAAAATGCTGGTGAAACTGAACAGAGAATCGATCTAGAAAAGCTATTGCAAATGAATGGCACTCAGAGAGCTGGCTTTAGGAGATAACAGATGTCCACCCTACTCATGCCAGCCCTCAGTGCTGCATTGCAAAAACAGCTGTAGAACTTTAGGTAGTGAATACAGACGGCAAATGCAATCTTCTTTCTTTCTGGAAATGACTTGTAATGATGTTTGGATAACACCAAAATTATGAAGCTGCTATTTTTATGGAAACCTTGTTGCTGGAAAGTTCAAAATGAAATTTAAGGAAAAAAGATTAAAACATACTATCTTTTCTCTAATTCCTTCTTATTAGAAAACTCTGTTGATTGTTAAAAACTAGATCTTGTGACATACAGACATAGACGTAGGAATAATATCTAGGGATTGCTCAAAAGTAGTGCAGGGGAGGAAAACTGTTTTTCTTACTCCTCCTATGGTGGTGGCCGAGGCCCCTTTAACAAATGACAGCAAGAGAAAACAGAAATTTACTTAAGCTTTACATGGCAAAGGAGGTTCCATAAGGAAATAGACGTATGAATCTGCTAAACTTGTGCATTTTGATGCTAGGCGATGAAGTGGATAGTCTTGGAGTCCACAAGATAGGTTTGATTTGATAAACTGGGGTGGCATTGGGGGGACCTCTGTCAAAGCCAGTGTGTTCAGATTATTCTTGGCATCTCTTGTCTTCGGCGCTTTTCTTTTGCATGTAGGGAGGATACCTCTCACAGGTGGGTCTAAAGATCTGCTTCAGGGGAAGTTAGGAAATCTCCCAAATTTCATGACTTGTTTTGAGGGAGAAGAGTAAGAGAAGGTGGGAAAGACCTTCTTGCCTCTGCTGTTTTCTCAAATGCCAGGGTGCCATATTTGGGGGTGGCATGTCCTAAGCCTCATTAATGGTTACTATCTTTTTCTTTTTCCATTGATGGATTTTAGATATTTGAGCTTGGGTCAGATATAGGTTGAAACACATATGTCCTAGGGCTGTCAAAGTTTTTTCTTCATGGGTTAACTCCTTTTCAGGTAAGTGCATGGCATTTATTTAAACTGGCAACAGTGTTAGAGGCAGTGGTATTACAGGTTAACCAGGAAACTCTAAAGGTTTCTAAGGAGTTAATTTCTGGAGGGGTGATGATTCCAGTCCAATGATATTAATGGTGTTAATGTTATAAAACAAAACAGAACAAAAAACTCTTGATAGTCTTGAACTCAAGCAAATTCCAATTTCTGGAACACTGATGGTGATATAATGAAATAGAATTTTTAAAAATTAAGAGATTCAAAGCAACAAATAACAAATTTCCACTCTGGCTCTGTGGGGTGATTTGCAGTCCCTTTTTTGAGAAACTGCGGACCTGGTCCCTGAACTCAGGTGAATCCATAGAGATGGGGCTTCCTTGGGTTTTTTCAGACACAGCTTGACTCGTCATGCATAGCTCCTTTTCCCTTTATCCAAGGTAGAGTTCCAACCCTGATCCTGGCCTGTTTAGTGAGTCCATTCTGGAAGTTTTTTCTTGCTTGTCCAGGAAATCTTGGTATTTTCTGATGAGGTCCTTACTTCTCACTATGACTCAGAAACCTCTGAAGGAGCATAATTGTGTGACAAGATATTCTGTGATAATGGGGTAGGTACAAGGGATCTTGGGAACAAACAGGAAGATTGACTAATTTGTCCTAGGGCACCATGTTTTCTGAGAACTTTTGTCTGCTTCTTTGATTTTTTTCCCATTTCTTCATTTTCTTCATTTCTTCATTTTATAATGTTAGTTGTCACATCTGACTATTCAGGATCCCTGCCTAAAGCAGCCCCTCTTCTCATTCTAGTGCTTGGAGACAAGTTACATCTGAGATTCTATGTTGACCTTAGGATTAGGTGACAGTGTCAGAAACCTAGGGGAAGTTTTCAAAGTGCCTCAGAGTGTGATGGCATTTTTCCTCCAGCTAGGATTTACCTTGTCTTAGATTTAACTTTGGTTGATTGGTTGTTCAATTAACTCATTTAATCATCAGATATTTGGGGAATATATGCTATATGACAAGGAGCATGTACTATATTGAGGGACTAGGATAAAAAGGTGGTAAACCAGATTTACCTACAGTATTTTACTGATAGCTCATAGGTTGACTGCAAAAGAATGAAATACCCGAAGAAAGCCAAATTGCTTTTATGGAATTCAAAGAATATGTGTGAGGTTGCCAGGTCACAGCCTGCTCCATAAATTCTCCCTAAGTGTATTTGATGTGGGAAGTGGTCTCAGACATTTTCTATATTGCAATAATCTCCTTATATTTATTAAGCTGTAGCTTGTAAGGATTCCTGATAGGGCATTGAATGAGGCTTTTTGTGTGCTGTGTTGTGTATTTGTCAAGAAGCTTTCTGGTAATTCCTGCCTGTGTCATTCATCTGACTTATGCCAGTAATGAAGCATGTTTCAATCATTCCATGAGAGTTTTGGGATCTGCACAAAGAGGGATAAGACTAACGAAAGGATTGGTTTCATGGTGGGTTGGAGGGAATGCACTTGGGGCACTTAGGGAAAACAAGGGAGGGAATGAAACCCTTTGCCTAGTATATTTTACATCTTTATTCCCTTTCAGCAAGGCTACTGAATACTCCAGAGTTGTTCTACCTTTTAAAAAATGCTAAGAAAATGTTAGTTCACTGCAATTTTTTTAGTTGTTCTTTTTAATTATACATGACAATAGGATCCATTTTGACATAATTATAAAAGCATGGAATGTATCTAGTTCTGATTCAGACCCCAGTACCTCTACTTTCCCTTCCCTCTCTCCACAGCCTTCTCCCTTCCCTATATTGATCTTTCTGCCATTTATCCATAGTACTTTTTATATTAATTTCTTGTGGATGTACTCAATGGTGAGATTCATTGTGGTGTATTCATGTATGTACATGGTATAGTTATGTCAGATTCATTCCACTATCTTTCCTTATCCCATCTCCTTCCTTCTCTTCATTCCACTGTGTCTACTCCACTGAATTTCATCCCCCGCACTCCCTTATTGTGAGTTACCTTCCACATATCAGAGAAAACATTTGACCCTTGGTTTTTTGGGATTCACTTATTTCACTTAGCATGATAGTCTCCAAATCCATCCATTTTCTGGCAAATTTCATTAAGTCACTCTTTATTGCTAAGTAATACTCTGTTATGTGTATATTCCACATTTTCTTTATCCATTCATCTGTTGAAGGGCACGTAGGTTTGGCTCCATAGCTTAGCTATTGCGAATTGTGCTGCTGTAAACATGGATTTGGCTGCATCACTGTAGTATGCTGATTTTAAATCCTTTAGATGTATGCTGAGGAGTGAGATAACTGGGTCAAGTCATGGCTCCATTCCTAGTTTTTTGAGGAATCTCCATGCTGCTTACCAGAGTAACTGCACCAATATGCAGTCCCACTGACAATGTATGAGTGTACCCTTTTCCCCACATCCTCACCAACATTTATTGTTACTTGTATTCTTGATAATTTCCATTCTGACAGGAATGTGATGAAAGCTCTGTGTAGTTTTAATTTGCATTTCTCTAATTGGTAGGGATGTTGAACATTTTCATTCGTCTGTATTATATTTCTTCTTTTGAGAAGTGTCTGCTTAATTCTTTTGCCCATTTATTGATTGGTTTTTTTTTTTTAATTTTTCTTTTGGTATTAAGCTTTTTTGAGTTTTTTTTTGTATATCCTTGAAATTAATGCCTTATCCTAGGTGCAGGTTTCTCTCCTAAGGAGTGGGAAGAGATTTTTTTCCCATTGTGTAGGTTCTCTCTTCACACTCTTGTTTGTTTCCTTTGCCATGAGGAAACTTTTTAGTTTCATGTCATTTTGTTTATTGATTTTTTATTTTATTTCTGTGCCTTAAGAGTTTTGTTAAGGAAGTTGGTTCCTGATCCGAAATGTTAGAGTATGAGGCCTTCATTTTCTTCTAGCAGTTTCAGGATTTCTGGTCCAATTCTTAGGTCTTTGATCCACTTTAAGTTGAGTTTTGTGCGGGGTGAGAAATAGGGGTTCAATTTCATTCTTCTACATATGGATTTCCAGTTTTCCCAGCACTGTTTGTTGAAGACAGTATCTCTTCTCCAGTGTATGTTTATGATGCCTTTGTCCAGTATGACATGACTATATTTATGAGGGTATGTCTCTGTATCTTCTATTCTATTCCATTGGTCTTCAACTATACTACAGAGCTGTAATAACAAAAACAGCACAGTTTTGGTGCCCAAACAGGCAGATTACTGCATTTCTTGAAAGCATCTTCCTAAGTGACCTGACATAGATAGGAGAATCTGAGAACTCCAGTATTTTAATGGAACTGTAGAGGGGTCCAGCAATGTCCTGTGGTTTCCAAGCTCTGTGCTTAGGAGGACTGACTCGATGCTAATACGGAGATTCTACTCTGGGAGAGGCAAGAGTACATCAAGGAGGGCAATAAAAATTTAAGAACGTTAGTGAAGAAAAGGGTAAATATGGAAGGGCAGGAAGATGTGGGTGGTCCTTCCTTCTCTCCCTTATCTACTCCTCCTGAGAGTAGAATATGACAAAGCAGGGAAGGAGAGCACTGGATTGGAGATCAGAGGGCACTGGAGGCTGTAAGGGAAAAGGAAAATGAGTCAGAGAAATCACAGGGATAAGTGAGGGGGAAGGAAACAGGATAAAAACTATTTAAATGCAGGAAAAAGAGAGGCACAGAGAGGGGCGTGCACACTTTGGTCACAGTGAGAGCCTTCAATTGCTCCCAGCGGTGCATCTGCCAAATAGCCAGTGTCCCTTGCTGAAGACATTTTCCTGACTTTTGTATTAACTTTAATGTGAGTCTCTTTATGGTCCCTGTATTGCTGGTTGCAGTATCATTGACACTGTGCGTGATCACATAGCCAGTGTGGAGGCACAGTTCTGTTATGCCTGCCCCCTTGGCATGTGCAGCTGACTTCCCGGGCAGTGCTTCTTGCGTTTGATGTTTGCCATTCCTCCTTGTCTACAGGTAGGCAAGTTAAAAGGAAAGTGGAGGGGGGGAGAAGCTTTCTTAAGGACTGCCACGTTTATAGCTCATGAGTACAAATATCCAGAGCAGCTGGAAAAAAGTTCTATAAAATCACAGTCCAGTATTCTTTTTGAAGTAAGGTAGTTGACTTTTTTTCTTTGCTGGTCTGGTTACTTGCCCTAGCTAAGCCAGTGCTGTACCTGTAAGTGGACTGCTTCTTCAAAGATACTTCCTTATCCTTTTTTTCAAGACTTAGCTCAGAAAGCCTTCCCAGTATGCCAGATATGGATTGGGTGCTTTCTAAGTGGACAACAGTGCCCTTCCTTATTCCTGGTTTCCTGTGCAGACCTTTCCATGGCTAAAGCTACTAGCCGTGTTACAATTTGTGTTTGTCTACTTTGGGGTCTTTGCACAGTATTGGTTATTATTGAGATCTTATTTGTAGAACGAATGATATCTGTCATCAATGTCCATGATGCTGCCTTTTGACTATAAAATAAATTCTTCCAGAATTGACTATGTCTTCAGATATCCATTTACAATTAGTCTGCATGTTATGGAAAACGAAAGGGATTTATCCAGTAGTAAGGACTTCTGGAGAGTTTAGTAGAATATTTGTCCCAGATTCACACAGTTATAATGAAAGGAATGTGATTCTAGTAACTTCTAGATTCCAGAGGATGGTCTTGAAGTTTTGAGCAATCTGTTACTTGTGATCCTAGCAACCACAGGCCTGATGTATAGTGCACTTTCAAACCAGGCTTCTCAGACTTTAATGCACTGGTAACCATCTACGAATCTTGTTAAGATGCAGATTATGGTGCATAGGTCTCAGGTGGATTCTCAGACTCTACACTTCAAACTCTTTGATGAGGCTAATGATACTGTCCGTGGACCACACGTGAGTAGCAAGACTTTGAAAGGGTTTCTAGGAAATTAAGTTGGAATTTTTTCTAATTTGAAAATATCTAGGTGTGTTTTATGGTTTTCAGAACAATAGATTTTTCTGAACAAAAATATAAATAGCTAACTCATTTCTACTTGGAAATTTACAAGAATTTCCCCACACTGAAAAATAGTACATCTGATCTTGGTCAGCCCCCAAAATTGCTTTTGAGTGACACTGTGAGTTATACTGCCCTAATTAACTTACAACTTTATTTCTTCAGTCTTTCTTAGATTGGAAGGCTACCCAGTGCTAGCCCCAGTGTAACTACCTTAGCAACAAGGACTACTTTTAAAAAGCAGGAATATTCAATGGAAGATTGATAGTTCAAAGGCTGTGTTTATGATAAGACCTTCACATTTATTGATTGTTACCAGGTTAGCACCATGCAGAGACCTTCTGCAAGGGCATTCAATTGGAATGGCTAGAAATGGAAAGGGCAATGTTCAGCTCAAATTCTGCAAGTGAACCTTGCATCTGCTTACATATGTTCAATCAGCTCTCTGAAATTGATGTTTGAAGTTTCTTCTAACAAGATGGCCTTTATTTTACAGGTCCTTTGCAGCCAGCATGATATCATATTTATAACACATGGAGGAGAGATTGCTCACCATGCTCAGGTAAAGGGATTATGTGCGTGGCACAAATGACAAGCAGGACTAATGGCAGGTTGTCACTGTATCAGAACTGATTGGGCTTAATTATACTACTGACGTAATTCCCTTACTCAGATTATGCCTGTGCTTCAGAGAGCCCCTGGTCGAACATCTCAGTGAACTAGCATGCATTTGGGGAGCATCTGCAAAGTACCGACAACAGGGCCTTTATAAACAAGCAGTAAAGAAATATGACCAATCACATGAAATCTCTTGGCAACTTCTGCAGAGTTAATATGAACAAATACTATTGTTCATCTTTATTCCCTTATCAGAAATCTTTTTCAAATTTATGTAAATATGTGAATACTGAAGGCTTCTAATTAAAGTCTTATCTCTGTCTCCTTATCTGAAGTCATCCCTCTACGTTTCCTTTGCTTTTTCTTTTAAAATAAATGCCTGTCTCACAACTTTGATTTGCTCAAATAGGTCACCATCATTGATTTTCCATTAACTTTTATTGCTTTCTAGTCATCTTTTTAGAGGATTAAACAGTCTCCATTGGGTCAGTCTGCTCCTTTGGAGAGAAACCATCTTTTTCTCTTGATGGCCTTTATAGAACTGATGTAAATGGTGGTGATCAGTGGTCTAGTGAACAAACCTGACTCCATTTATTGAGCCAAAATACCTGTAGATAGACCTACATTGGGACTTCTCTTACCCTTGGCAATTTTGTTATTGGGCTTATTTCTTTTCTGAGCCAATTGGTATTAGTGTCTTCAAACTACTTTAACAATCAGTCTTTTTAATTACAGACTGATTGGCTTAAGTAATAGAAATGTGTTGTCTTACAGTTCTGGAGGCTGGAAGTCCAAAATCAGGGTGTTAGCAGGTTTGCTATTCAGAGCTGTGAGAAGTCTGTTCCAGGCCACCTTCTGGTTGCCTCAGGCATTCCTTGGCTTGTAGATGCCATCTGTTTTTACGTTGCCTTCCCTCTGGTGTGTCTGTCTCTATGTCCAAATTTTCCCGTTTTATAAGAGTACCATTCATATTGGATTGAGGCCCACCATACTGATCTAATCTTAACTCCATCATCTTCATCATTACCCTGTTTCCAAATAAAATCACATTCGCAAGTATTGGAGGTTAGGATGTCAGCATCTTTTGGGGCATACAGCTCAACTAGAATACTGTCTAAGGGAAGGGAATTTATTTCCTCTTGGTAGCCCCTTAAAATCTAGCCTAGTGCTTGCTGCTTAATATTTGTTGAATGTGTGAATGACCAAGAGCACGATAGCCATGGTCACTAATTTGAATAAGCAAAGTGTAGTTACCAGAGGAGGGCAGGCAACATGGTGACGCTTACTGCCCTCAGTGAACTCTTAGTTTCAGGATGATCCAAATTAAGTAACATTATAACAGGGATATGACTTTTCCTTTAAAAATAATAGAAAGTGGGTTTAAAAAAAACAAAAGCCAAACAAACAACACCCGCCACCCAACTCTCTGTAGGAACAGTCCTGCCTTCTCTGCTGGCATCACAGGCTGAACTGCCAATTTACATGAGACCTTTATCAGTACATCAGGATATCTTTCCAGCTAATTCAGTGCCATTTAAATCATACTTAGCTGGCCTATTCTTTCTTTCTGGCTGCATCACTTTGCACTTATTAAATTTAATGTTCTGTTCCCTACCTTCAATCCGTAAGTGCTATCCTGAAACAGATCTGCCCTTGTAGATCTTCTTCTGTTTCTAGGCTTCTTTAGCTCAAAATTATTAGACATTATCTATTGAGGGTTCAGATTTGGGTGTTGATAAAATTTTAAGATACTGATCTCAAGGTAGTACTTAACTGATCTATTCTTTAGAGATGTTATTGGGGAAAACTTCGTGTCCTGTTGGGTTAGCTCATTCTGTCCCTACCAATGGTTACTTCCACAAAAGGATGATCATTTTAATAGCAAGGAGAAGTGACCTGATGAGAGGAGGCAAAGGCCAGGGGCAGATACCCTCCTAGGAATAAGTGGACAGTTCAGGAGCCCTGTGAATTCTGTTAAGCCGCTGGACTAGTGCTGCACAGAGTTGTAACCTGACAGGCCAGCGTCTAGGTGTTGACTGTGGGTCAGGCCCGAGCCTCTTTCAATCCTGTGCTGCAGGCAGGTTGGAAACATTTATGTACAGGCTGCCTCAGCCCCACTGGAGTGTCTGTGCTCCTGGGGTGGGGCTCTAGGCTGTCCCATGGCCAAGTGATAACATTGCCTCTGACAGCACTGGATTTAGAAGACGATGACAGGCAGTAGAACATGAAAATGAAAATAAAAATTCATTTTAGCATTTTCTACACTGACATTAGTCCTAAGAAAATTGGTAAATCAAGCAGCAAGTATTTATGGTGTGTGTGATGCATGTAGGCACGGTTCCACCAAATGCCACGTAAGGATGTATAACTTCATCCTGGTGCCTCCACTGCTTAATTTTCTTTTCCATTTTATTCAAGGACTTACTACTGTCGATTAGAGGCCTTCTATAACTTTCCATTGCACTCTTCTTGTTTGGTTTGTGAGGATGTCCACTGGGCTTCATTAAAATTAAAATCTTAAAATTGTTTTGGTCACACAGTGATCAAATCAGATGATGGTGGGATTGTTCTCCATTGTCTACAGGTGGAGCCCAGTGAGTTTCTGCTAACTGAACTAGCTAGCAAAATACTCCACAGTGGTCACGACTGCAGTGATAAATCTTACTTTAATAATTAAATTATTTCGTGTGTAACTAGTACTTCCCTGTTGTTAAAAATGGAAATAACCCAGGAATCGTACTTGAAGACCTGATCACTGAAAGCTTAACTTATTGTTGTTGCTCAGTCTTTTTTGCCTACCATTTTGCATTTCTTCAGCCTCGCCAATCATAGATTTCTGAGAAGTCAGCTCTAAGACTTTCATGGAACCAGTCATAATGGATTCATTGTCAAACTCTGATTTTAAAAAGTGGGAAATAATTTTTATATTCATCTAGTTAAGAATTAATGTGGTAGGTTTTAAAAATCTCAGAGTGTATTTATGACATTATGGAAAGTATTTAAATTAAACAAATTCTACTTTGAATCAAGATCCTATCAAACTTCCTTAGGAAATTTTTGCAATGAATAAGTTAAAATATGAATCTAAGTGTTTGCTTTCTTTGGTTTCTTCCTCTGTGTCTCTGTGATGATTCATTCTTGGTTTCATTTAAAATCCATGTGTTTATGTTGAGTGATCCTAAGCTGATATAAAATGATGAAGAGGACCAGTGGGCTCCTGATAGGGAGCTCAGGAGCCTGGCATTCTCCTCCATCTTTTGCTGTTTCTACATTTACTTATCACTAAACTCTGTCAAGTTTCTTTCGTACCTTTACTCTCTTTTTCCTTTGTATCTGTGACTCTCCTTTTTTCAGACTTTGCCCCTTTTCCTTTTATTAGTTCATTAATTTGATTATTCATTAGTTTAGGAGCCCTGGGAATTCTGTTAAGCCGCTGGACTAGTGCTGCACAGAGTTGTAACCTGACAGGCCAGCGTTCACTTACTCACATATCGCCCTTCTGCCCTGTGCCTAGAATTGCTGTAAGGAAGATGTCGATTATATTGTAATTTAGGTAGAAGATAGTTATGCAAACATCATCACTCTGATGGAGCTACCTATATACTATATATAACTTCCATGTAGGAAGCAGAGCAACTGAATTGGCTTGAGGGAGTTAAGAGGTGCTTCATAGTGAAGATTGGATTAGAGTGGAGATCGGAAAGAACAGGAAAGAGATTGCTAAGTGGATCAGCAAGGTGGAGAGAGATCATTCCAAGGGAGACAGGGTGGATTGGTAGGGAGGTTTGAGGGAGCAGGGTGTGTTAAGTGGAAGAGGGAGGCGGGACTAGGTAAGGCTCTTTAGGAACATGGAAATCAGGTATTGAAGATCCTTTCATACATTACCAAGCCTTCCTATCTCATGCCTACTCATGCCTACAAACAATGGTTGCTTTCAGTTAATCCTGCACATTGTAAGAAAGGCTGAGTTAAAGAAGTGACTATCTCCTGCCAGACTCTTCCTTTATGACCCTTATTCTGGTCTCACTGCTTCCAAAGGGAAATCAGGCATTTCCCCTCTTTTATTTATACCATTAAATAATTTATGCTACTAGGTTAGCCTGTTTTGCTTCTCGCACACAATTAGCTAGTTTTCTCTCTATTTTCATTTTCAAAATCCTCTCATCCTTCAGGACCTCCCTGAAATTCATAGTCTTTATGAAAATGTCTCTATTCATAAGTGACTTTACCCCTTTGGAACCCCAGGAGTCCTTTCAATGGACTCATAGGTTTCACATGCTTCTTTATATCATGTTATTTTTATAACAGTCTCAGAAGGAGATCCACACATTGAAGGGAAGGGCTGCATATCTTTGTTGTAGACTATCTATGCTGAAAGTGCAGCTTCTCGTGTGTAGTTGATACTGCATTGGCGTTTGTTAAAAGAATGGAGGAAACAGAGTTCCTGCAATTCGTAAGGCCGTAACAGAGATGGAACTGAGGGATTGATTAATTGTCATATGGAAGAGGCAGTGGATAATGTAACATGCAGATGAAACTCGTGGAATAGAAAAATTATCAGTGAAGGATGATGTTAAACAAAAGACAGACATAAGTTAAAAAAAAAAAAAAAGAGGTCCATTTTAATTGAAAATCAGTATAACTACCCTCAGATTTAGGTATGGAAAGAAGACTCTTAGAAAGCCAGTGAGTCACATGTGATTAGCTTTGACAGTGAGTGATGAATGACCCAACAGGTAAAAGCACCTATATTGCATTAAGAGCCTCTGCATCATTATACAAAATGATCTCTGGGAAACGTGATTCAATTTAAGACTTCTCAGTTATAGATCTGGAGACAATCACAAATTCAGAAATATATTTATGAAACTCTGTTGCTACTGAACTCAAAAGACCATAATTCTATTACTTGTGGTTTTGAAAAGGGTAAACATAAGTAACTGGAAAGAGATATTGATTAAAGAAGTAATATGAACAGGAATAATGGAATTAAAGTAATTGAGGCAATATTGGGCCTAATGGACCTTGTTCTCTTAATGCTTTCCTTCTGCTTTTGTATTGAGTTGGTTCTAAAGTCGATTGGACTGTGCACTGCAAGAGAAGGACATGATGGAGGAATTAGTATTGCTGTCTATAAAGAAATCAATCTGTTGTTCTTAAGGAAGAGCATCAATCAGTCTGTGAAGTCAATTAACTAGAATTTTTTACATTTGACTTGTAAAATAATGAAACAAATGATGAGATGAGACTTCATGCCTTGCTCATCATAGATACTCAGTAAGTGTTTCTCGAATGGAAGACCAAAGGATATCATGGATTTAGTTTTAAAACTTTATCAGCATATGTTCTTTTGTTGGTACTAATTTGTCCTGTTCTTTTTACCTGACTGCCCCTATCTACAGTACTGTAAATGTAGGTTGCTCAATTTCATCGATTCTCTCTGAAGTGAATTCTCTCACATTTGTACTGCCAACCAGGCCAGGCCAACTTTGTGTGACCTTGGATCTTTGGATTATTTAGTGTTTTAACTGTTATTCTTTTCCTCTTCTTATTGTTTTACTTTATTTATTTTTGTAATTGGACATTCTGCCTTATGCAACAAGTGTCAGTTTTAATTTTTGAAATACCACGTTGATGACAAAACTCCCTATTCAGAAAACTTCAGTCTTTCCATTTGGTCGACCAAGTTATGGCTCATTGTACTTTGGAGTTCATTCCCTACTGTTCAGGCTTCTGCTACCTATCATACTAACTTCCCCCAGTCCTCACTCAGATCTTACTCTGCCTCTTTATGGTATCATTCTGCTTTTGAATATATACAATGTTCTACTTGGAATCCTTCTACTCATATCTTTATCTGTCCAATTAAATCAGTTCAGCTTCAGGCAATAATTTTTTTTAAATCAAAAGCTGTGTTATAAAGATGGTTACTTCAATGGGATAAATAGTGTTAGGGTCTAGAGAATCTCAGGTGCATAATACCAAAGTTGTTTTCCTGCAGTTATTTCAGTAATAATGTGTCTTCAGTCTCTGTAAATGTATAACTTTAAAACTTGAGCTTCATTACAAAATGCTTTTTACTATATCTCTTTTCATAAGAATGTAGTGAAATCAGGTAAACAATGATTTCTGGATATTAATGATCTACTTATTATGAAAAACAGGATAAAGACACTTAAAGCAGAAGAGCTTTATTATCTTAAACACCAAGAGTCCAAGTGTGCATGAAAGAAATCTTAACCCCAGTTGATCACTGCATCTACTAGGTATTACACCACCTTTGCAAAGAAATATCTGTAACACTTATTTTTTCAAACCTGAGATTTTTTTGTCTCCATTGAGTATCCTCTGAGTATTCCACTCCCTTGCCTGATGGTTTTCTCCCTTTGAATACCCATGTTTAGGTTAATTATCAGCCCCAAATCTTCTTTGCTAGGTCACCTTTTAAGAATTTTTAAAGTCTGTATTGAAATAGGGGCATGCTTTTTATTTCCCACAAAGTTCAGGGTGGGAAATGCACATTACGAGGCAATGAGTTGTACTATGTATCAGAACAGGCAGGTATTAAATCCACTTTCACTCAAATCCTCAAGCTGCTATTTTCCTCACTTCCTCCTGAGCATTGGGTCTTGTCTTAATGTCAAAAACAAAATTGCCAGTGTAAAAGGATGAAGAATGATTGAGAGGTTTCAGGTTAAAGATGAATTCATGTGTTAGTTCCTGACACCTCCTAAAACTCTATTAAAATGACAAATGAGTTTTTTTCCTAAAGGCACATACCTTAAAGAACAGTGAAACATATCCACAGCCATAGACTTGAAGAAGGTAGGATGCAGATGGATGGGTGGTAGCTTACTTAGAAGCCTGAGAAGGTAGAGTTTAAAACTGGCAAGGGAGGAAGGAAGGAGTAGTCCAGTTTGAATTGATGAACTCAGCAAAAGCTCAGGAACAAGAACCTCTTGAAGGAAAGGTAAAGATAGGGTTAAGAGCAGAAGTATTCATTAGAAGTTCAGATCTGCTCTCCAACTTCTGCTCGGAAGATATCAAAGGAAAGCAAAAAGTCTTGAAATCTGGTGGATTATGTTGATTTACCAAACTCCAAAAACCACAGTTCCTTTTGCCTGCTCCTTAGCAGCCAGGTTGAAATCTCACCTGTAGGAGGCTGCAGGAGTCTTCCCAGGGAATCAACCTGAAAATAAAATTCAAGGAGGCTGACATCAGTGTTTCTCAAAGGAATGGTGTAGCCAAAGAATCCTAAAATAAATCCCATATCAACAACACCCCAACTTTTGTGTTGACTTTCTGGTCTCCAGCCCTTAAATATCAACAGAACCAGGGATCTTCAGACATTTCAGGAAATCGTCTATCACACAAGGCTGAAACTAACGGGTGCAAACAGAAACTTTGTAGAAAGAAGAAATCTTTCAGAAAGAAATCATAAGTATTTCCAGAGAACTAAGACAAGATATGGCAATTGTGGGACACAACAGAATTTATAATAATTAGAAGATAAAGTTAAGAAAATTTCCCAGAAAGTAGAATAAAAAGAGAAAGAACAGCACATAATATGAAAAATATAAGAAACTTAGAGGATTTGTTCATGAAGTCCAACATCCAAAAATAGTAATACCAGATGGAGAAAATATGTAAAATACAGGACAGAAAACCATCAAAGGAGTAGGGCAACAAAACTTCCCACCACCAAATATAGAAGTTTCCTAGTCAGAAGAGAAAAACACATCATCACAAAACTTTCCAACTCTATGATGTGCTTCAATAAATGACAGGGTAAATTAATAATAGAGACCCAGGACCCTAGAGCCAGACCCACGATGAGAGGTGAAAAGATTCCCCAAGGTGGAGGTAAAAGAGATACCGGCTGTGCAGTAGCTCTAGTGATCTAAACTGGAGTAGGCAGAGGGACTTAGGAGACTTCAAGACCATGCAGATGGTAGAAGACCTAGTGTGTGTGTATGCTAAGAGGCGATTTTGGAATCTTGGGGAAGCTTTGGGGATAACATGATAAGTACATGGGAAACTAACCTAAACTGAATTTAACATTGAGTAACTCTGGAGGGAGCCACAAATCATGCCAAAAGGGAATGCAATCAGAATGTTACATATTTAGCACTAGTAGTTTCTCCAAAGCTCTCATGATGTAAATGTGGATATTTATTACAAGATAATAGCACAATTCTATGAAGATGGGAACATGGGTCACATACCTAGCACGAAGGAAAACCTAAACCTCATCTTCCTCATTGGAAGGTCAATATACTTAACATTGGAAAATCAAGAAGTCGTCATATCAACATGTTATTTATATCAGTGCATCTCAGATTTGTCTCTAATACATAGGCTAAATAATGCAAAAGCTGAAAACACCTATTTAGAAAATATTATAGATATAAAATTTCCAAATAAAATCTTTTCAAATTTTTGATTAGAAACCTGAACTTGCTTTTATGAATAAATCTTTTAAAATATTGTTTATATACCTGAAGTGGCTAAATATATTCTTGATCAAAATTTTAGTGCTTTTTCTCTTTGAATTCTTATTGGCCACTGCTATGGTTTGGATTTTAAATGTCCCCCAAAGGCTTGGTCCCCAATCTATGGTGCTATTTGAAGTGGTGGAACCTAGTTGAAGGAGGTTAGTTCATTGAGGGGTATGTGTTCTTGAAGGGGATTGGGACCCTGGACCCTTCTTCTGTTTTTGTTTGCTTCCTGGCCACCATGTGGTGACTAGGCTTCCTCTGCTGCTTGTTCCACTGTGCTACCATAGGCTCAGAGTGCCTGGGCTGAGTGATTGTGAAACCACGAACCAACCTAAAGCCATCCTTTCTTTGTGTTTATTATCTCAGATATTATGTTATGGTAACACAAACCTGACTAACACAGTAACATCAAGGTACTGTAGAGGTAGTGATTAAACAAATAAAAATTTAAGCCATTTCAAAAAATTCCAAAGTCTACAACAGTTAAAATTATATTTTTTAAAAATTTAGTAGTTTTAGCCAGGCACAGTCATGCATGCCAGTCATCCCAGTGGCTTGGGAGGCTGAGGCAGAAGGATCACTAGTTCAAAGCCAGCCTCAACAACTTAGTGAGGTCTTAATCAACTTAGTGACACCCTGTCTCTAAATAAAATATAAAAAGGGCTAGGGATGTGCCTCAGTGGTTAAGCACCCTTGAGTTCACTCCCTGGTACAAAAAATCTTAATAGTAGTTTTAGCCTTTTCCTTTGCTAGAAAAATCAAGTTCTCTGACAATTCCAATAGGTTTCAAATCCAATTAGATTTTTTCTTGTGAAAGGATTAAAAATAAAACACGTTAAACTCAAGTGTGTTAGAAATACTGAGGTGCTGCAAGGACTCAAACACATGCTCACAAGTGGGTGGGCATGGCAAACTTTACGACTGCCAAAGCGCATGCTACCAGAATATGGCTAACAAGTGAGCCTGGGTGGGCAGTCTGCCTGTTTATATCCCTAATGCAGTGCTGCGCATCACCTGGACTGGAGGAGTTTGGGGTTATAGTCTACATGATTGACTAGTTTTAACATTGGGGTGAGCAAAGGGAAGGATTATACAAAAGACTGTAATTCAAATGATACAACTGGATCCAATTAAGACTATATTCTTAAAATGGACCACTGGACTTCTGTTTCTCCCAAATGGAAAGAAATATATGATACTGATACAGCCATGATTTGGGAAACTATCCTCTTCTCCCACCTTTCTAGAGTCTTATCTTCAGCCACATGCATCTTATACACCTTGAGCTAGAACACCTGCAGCAACTGCGTGGGCTGCTTCTCACCAGTGCAGTGGAGCTTTCTGCAGAAGCCTGTGGAGCTAGGTGCCCTGATTTCTGTGCCTCTCAGCAGAGCTGTGAGAACCATGCCTACTGGCCTAGGGGCAGCCAATAGCTAGGTAAGAAAAACCTAGAGACGCTAGCTATCCCAGGCCCTACCTGGTTTGTCAAGGCTGAGGCCATCCGTAACCCATAGCATGTTTGAAACCAATTTTTAGCACCGTAATGTAGTAGCAGACCTATCAGTTGGGAAATGCTGACTTTCAGATGAAGAAACAAATTCCAAAATAATTGCTTAAAAATTGAAGGCAGTCACCTCTGTGCCTTGTACTATTTAATAGTCAAGACTACATTATTAATGTTCATTTAAATACAAACTAATTGTTAAAAAATATCTCTCAGGTTTTATTAGGTCTTCTAGACATTTTGCCTTTTGATTGCTTTCAACTGTTTTCATAAGATAAAATGTGAATATATATAATTGTGGAATATGGTCTACTTCTTAAGTATTAAAGACTAGTCACTTTGTGGATTATCTACATGGCATCTTATACCTTAAAGATTAAGATAAAGAAAATAAGAGGAAATCTAAAGATAGCAGACTTCATTTTTTAATAAAGGAACGAAGAGGTTGAAATTAATGAAAAATAGCACTTGTGTTTTGAAACCTCACTTGATTATTTTCCTGCTGTCTCTTTAACCTGCTCCTAGGGAAGTTAGTAATGAGGTTTTAAAAGATGAGTTTGGAAACTGAGAGCCATTCTTCCACCAAATTAGCTGGAAGAAAAGAAAGGCACTTGAGGATCCATAGTGGAGAACCTGCGCCTCTGTGGCAGGGACCAAGAATCTGCACATTATTGGTGCTCTCCATGTTCAAGGCTGGAATTGGAAACATGGCACTTTAATTCACTGCTCAGCTAATGGGCCTGCTGGTTTGCTCTCATTTTTCAGGCTTCTAATATATCTTTAAAACCTTTACAGGGGCTTTATGCTTTTAGCCTGAGGTCTCTATGCTTCACATTTCCCTTTGTTCTTCAGACACTTACATCACCTCACTCTGTTTCATGTTCTGAGAGGTTCAGAATAATATATGGTGTGCACTGAATAATTTGGATGAAGCTTATGACATGTCTTGATGATGTTAAACTACTCAAAGTCCTAGGAAATGGTTCCAGCTTGCATTAGCAGAAGATTAATGCAGGTGAACTTTATAAAGTCTTAATTTTTAAAAAATTTACATTTTTCCATGATGATTGAAAAAACATTGGTATTCTTTCTACCCACATTACTGATTACAATTGCAAATACCTACAAAAAGTGCTCGAATGGCTTCTCACTGTTCCATAAGGATCTGAGTATTATTTTATCCATTTAATGGCTATTAAATATTTAAAAAACTATTTCCAAAAATATATCCTTAACTATATATAACATGTGCATAACTCATAATGGGAAATGTATTCTGATATGCATGCATAATAATACTTGCTTAGATAGGTATTATATTCTAAGAGAATTTGCTAAGAGGAAATTCAAGTTTTTGAGAGGTTTCTTATTTGAGACATCATTATGAGAAAAGGTAAAAATAGGGATGCTTTCATATGAAGTCAAGATAGCAATTATTCAGGTAGTTACTATCATTTTGCTCCAGGATTTTCTGGATGCAAGCCCAAACCTTATGATCTGAATTAGGAATGGTGTAAAAAATGTGATAAGCTAGTCATTTCCGGGGTGGGACCAAGAAAACCAATTGGCCCTTGAACTTTTCCAATGAAAAATGAATAGGTGCCATTTTTTAATGATAAGAGATATATTTTCTGAGTGGAGAATCAAAGGAGAGCAGGAATATACTCTCAGAGAATTAATGGGAGCTGAGGGCTTACCAAAATCTAAGCCCAGGAGAGCAAAGGAGTAGGGAGTGGTATTTGGAAGGAGAGTCAAGGAGGTTAGCTGTTGTATTTGTAGAAATTTAATTTAAGGAGAAACATTTGGAACATTTGGCAATAAGTAACATGATCAAAATGACATTTAGGGAAATGATTCTTGGTTTGGACTGTAAAATAGCTCAGAGAGTAGGAAGATGGCTGGCACATGATAAGAAGGACTGCCAAAGAAGGAGAAGAAGGGTTTGACTTGGTGACAGGATTGATAGAGAAGACAGAGATAGAAGAAGTTACGGCTGGATTGCTGCCTTGGAGCAATCTCTACCAGTCAAAAAAGAAAAAAAGAAAAACTAAAACAAAAGCAATATGTCCAATAGATTATGCAGCAAATATCCAGATGCTTTCTGGAAAAGGTTAGTTCCCTTTCCAGCTCACAAGTTTTGGAACTGAGGCAATGAAACAGTCTGTAAAACCTGTAATCCCAGTGGCTCAGCAGGCTGCGACAGGAAGATCGTGAGTTCAAAGCCAGCCTCAGCAATGGCAATGCACTAAGTGACTCGGAGAGACCCTGTCTCTAAATAAAATACAGAATAAGACTGGGGATGTGGTTTAGTGATCCAGTGCCCCTGAGTTCAATCCCTGGTACCAAAAAAATTTAAAAAAGAAAAAAAAGAAATTTGCTACATTGATAAATCTCTCCTATATGTGCTACCAGTACCTGTTGTTTCACTTGCTCCCAGAAGATCCTCCTGACAACAATAAATAAAGAAGTGTGATAAGAGAGGTCAGGGAAGGAAGCTTTGGTCTGGGAGCATCTGTGCACACACAGGGATGGGATCCTGGTGTGTGGATAAGCATCCATCACCACTGAGGAAGGGGAGGGGCAGAGACTTGAAAGGAAATATGAGCTGCTTCATGGAAAGACCAGGGACAAGAGATGGAGAAGGAATGATTGGGATGGCATTAAACCCATGAAACTGATCTAAACTTGAAATAGGATATTTGCTTCATTAAAGTAGATGAACTGATTCGTGGTTTTGGTTATAAACAGGGCACAGTTCCATCCCTCAAGACTAGAAAATTCACAATTTAAACGTAGCAGGGTGAGTCCCCAAACTGGCATGTCTGAGCATCTATGGAACCACCAGAAAAGTTTCAGATCTTCTTCTGTTGTACAAATACAGTTCATCTTTATCTTCTTAGAGCTGTGAAATATTTAAAATGAGTATTAGGAAGGAAACCTTCAATACAAAGTAAAGGAGTTATTTAAAGATAGAATATATTAATTTTTACCTTGCAATCAAAATCAACCAGTTCTCACCCACCTATCAGAAGTGATTATAATACTGTGCATTTTAAAAATTCTAAACTGGAAATTCCTTTGAATCTGGTTTTCAGTAAGTGCTCACCAGTGAAATAGAATCTATTTGTGTATCATATGCATATATATGTATCAGTTAAGAGATTGGTTGTAGGGAATTGACTCATTTAAATGTGGGATCCATCAAGTTCCAAACTCATGGACTGGCCAGCAGTCTGGGAACTCAGGCAGGAGTTGATATTGTACCCTTGGATCTTAAATCTTCTGGGCAGAATTTCTTCTTTTCCCAGAAACAGTATTTGTTCTTAAGACTTTCAGTTGCTTAGACAAGTCCCATCCACATTATCAAGGGTCATGTCCTTTAGCTAAAGCCAACTGATTATAGATGTTCAAGACATCTAAAAAAGTACTTAGCAACATCTGACCTCTTGTTGGACTCAACCAACAACTGAGCTCACAGTCTAGCCTGTATGATGCAAAGTTTTACCATCACAAATCTCTTATTTATGTAGCAAAAGATCAGAGTCAACTTTATTTGGTCGCATTTCCTCTATGTCAAGATCTTAATAACAAAGATTCTGTGAGGGATTTAGTGGTGGCAGTTTTAGTGGTACTTTTATTTTTCTTTGGAATTATTAAATAAAATAATTTGTTCCAAAACCTGGGCAATGTTACACTTTACCTCTGCCCCACATGGCCCCATGTGGCCTTGTCTGCTTTGCTTGGTGAGTGGGGTCGGCATGTGTTGTGCAGATTTCGATGGAGCTAGAGTATGGACTTCTCAAGTTCTACAGTGAGCCTACTCAGCTGACTGTATGACAGTCACATGGGATGTGGGGAGTTAATATTTTCTGGGAAGAATTTT
Source organism: Sciurus vulgaris (assembly GCF_902686455.1). Taxonomy (NCBI): domain Eukaryota; kingdom Metazoa; phylum Chordata; class Mammalia; order Rodentia; family Sciuridae; genus Sciurus; species Sciurus vulgaris. The sequence goes on along the minus strand of NC_136464.1, from coordinate 141,407,279 downwards.
AATGTTAGAATTTACTGTCTTTTGCACATATAAATTTGAAGGCTTAATGTTATGCTCTTCTGGTTATTTGCATTTAATATGCATGCAAATTCACAATGTATACTATATGCTGAGAACATAATTTATAAATTGGTACTTTCCCTGGTTGTTAGCAATTTTGGCCGCTTTAAAAATTAATACTTTGAAGAAATATATGTTTTCAAATTTATTTGTAGTATCTTTAGTTCCCAGAGAAAAATATGTAGTACATTCTCCACCAGAAAGGTAGACCTCTGCTGTAACATTCTCTTGTGTGTAAAAAAGTCGTGTATAATAGTGAAGGTTAGAATGCTTTTATTTATCTTCCTTATGAATGGGTTTGGATTAGGTGCTGCAGAAGTTTGTTTCTATTAACAATGCTGAGAAATATGTGTTTCTGAAGGATGATTGCAACCTGAAGTATTCTGGTACAATCAGGGGTGAGTCTCTACAGTGGTAAACACACTTGGAGTAACAGAATAGAATATTATACTTCTCAGTGGAAGATCTGTTTACAGCATCATGGAGAGTGAGAACATCCCATAGAGGACTTCTGAAGCCTCTAAGGCTGCCTTTTAGGCTTGTTGTCTTGACAACTAAAAACATAGCCATCCATCCTTTTCCTAGGCAGGGAGTGTCAGTCATCCTTGGTTCCACCATGACCTTTTCCCCTCCCACTTCCAATCTGTTTGGAGGTTCTGCCATGCATCTCCCAAGCAACTTCAGGCTTTCTTTAGCTCAGCACCATGTTTTGCTCTTTTCTCCTGGACCATCAAAACCTCAGCATTGGCTCCTGGCTTCTCAGCTGCTTGACACTTCCATCAGTCCAAAGAAAGGCCACCCAAATATTCCTGTTCAGGGTGAAAGTTAAATCATCTTTTGGCATAGACTCCAGGACACACCATTCTTTTCAGGGTGCAGACATTTGTCCTCCACTTAGGCAGTCTGCTCCTACACACTGTTTGGAATCAGTTCTTAACCATTCTTCTCTCTGAGCTGGACATCTTTCATGACAGTCAGTCTCCTCCACCTTATGAACCCCAAGGACCACTTTACATTCTGTCTCTGAGTTACCTCATCTGTTTTTCAAAACAGCCCTATCTAAGGGGAATTGAGCAAAGGCTCCCAGCTGCCAGCCAGGTTCAGCTGCTGGCACTGTCACTACCAACATTGCCCTGTCACCATGAACCTTGGCTGTGTGGGAATGTACTACTAGTGGCTGAACAAAATGGGCCAATTTCAGCTGCCCTGTGGACACTGACTCAAAACCTAGGTGAAGGACTCCATGTGTACTTTTCAAGCCTGACCAAAGGCACAGGTCCCATCAAGAGTACTTCTGGGCTCTGATCATCACATATTTCCTTGGGGATAGCTGGGTCTGCCAGGGTTAAGAAATAACTTCTACTTCTCACTCTCTTCCCCTCAACAAAGCCAATTAGAGGAATCCCAGTGGTGATAAAATTCAGAGCACCATGGTACAGTTTTCTAATTCGGTTTTGGGCTGAGGAGGCATCAATTACTAATTTGCAGCGATAGGCCTTGACTTTCGGGATGTATGTGAAAATCAACAAAAATCAAAGTGAAGTCTTCTATTAAGATGTTACAACATCAAAAGGGAAACCAAATCTACTACTTCTCCTTTAGACACCATGAATGGTACAGAATCTTACTTTTGAATTTAAATGGCAGTTTTTGATGAACTTGATATGAAGATATTTAATTTTGTGATAATAATGACATCCAGGCAAAATTTTCTGTTTCTCCTCTACTCCTTCCACTTCCCTTTTCACCCCCTTCATTCCTCCTGCCTCTTTTCTACTCCCCTTTCTCTGTCCTCTTTCCCCCTTTCCCTTCTTCCTTTTTTGATAGTAATTGGAGTAGTTAATTAATGTATAAAATATTCTGACTGACTCAGAGATACATTTTTATGACTTGATGGTATCATAGATAACTTCAACCAAAAGGTCCCATGTACTATGGGCAGAGCAGCCTTCTAACTGCCGTAGAATGTTAGGACCCTGGAAGTCACACAATTCGCACAGAGCCCAGGATCCCTAAGTGTGAGAACTTGAGTGTGACTCCCTTTCAGAGTTTAGACACCTACTGATCTCTCCCATGGCTTAGGATTCCCGGAAGAGGCTGGATCAAAGTGAAGTGCCGGGTCCCCAAGAGAAAGCCACAAGTGAAGAAATCTGCCAGAGAGGCCAAACTGAGCCCCATGGTCTGGATGTCCAAGGGAACCCTGGGTCCAGGTACCTCCCCTGATCTAAGAGCTTCCTTTCACCGACCCTACCAACAGCAAACTTCTCACAACAAACCAAGTATACTTTCACATAAATGAGGGTCAAGGGAGAAACCAGGAATGGGAAGCTTAAGGCCCTTGAGACAGTCCAGCCTGTGGCCTTTTTATATAAGGCCCAAAACCAGAAGGTTTTTTTTTTTTTCTTTTTTACTTTTTTGAAGGTTGTATAAACATAACAAATAAATATGTGCTAGAAAGACATATGTGCTCTGCAAAATTTAAAGTATTAACTGACTATTTACAAATGAAGTTTGCAGACTCCTGCAAAAAACTAGTTAGTGATACCAAATGGAAGGATCTTTGTCTTGAAAGAGCAAGGCCCAAGAGTGGAACTGGCTTCCTTGATGACCGAGCAGTGAGTTGGTGTCCCAGATGGAATTATTTGCCTATTCAGTGCTGTCGGTGGTGTCAATGGTGACTTGAGGATGGCAGAGTGACCCAGGTCAGTGAAGCAGAGGAAACACTAGGAGAGCAGGGAGGAAGGCCTGGATTTGAAACTGCCAGCCATGATGGCGCTCAGATAATTCTCAGAGTCAGTTGCTTCAACATAGCTTTATCTGAGGCAGTGTGAGTGGGGAGCTGGGGAATTTTGAGTTTACACTTGTGTAGTTCACAAAGTCTTTCCCATTTTGTAATTGTGAAAACCCTTTGAGGTGGGCAGAATGATTGTTACCATTGACCCCAATTTATAGAGAAAAAAAGAATTGATCCTGGGTCAGGGAAGTGTCTTCTTCAAGGTCATATAGTTATTATATGGTGGAGTTGGAAATCAAATCCAGATATTCTGGCTCCAAAACTTTAGAGGCAGTGAATTCTCACTGCTCAAAGTGTTAACCCTGCACCCTCAACACAGAAGCCTTTCCATTTGATATAGTTTAAGTGTATTTGTAAGTTGATTATGTTCACACATTAAAAAAAACAGGAATGGGTAGGATAGCTACAGCACTGGAACAATGTGGTGTATCTCAGCTTAGTTCCCTTCCCACTCGGAACAAACTGACCATATACAAGAGGTAATTTGCATTCTGGGATTTTTTGTGTATGTCTGGGAATGCTGGATGGAGACAGGTACCTTGGAGGTTCTAGTCTTGCTTAAAGAACCTATGAAAGGAGAAATCGTGAGAAGCAATTTATCCATGCTGTGACACCTTAATCAAAATCAGAGCTGTTTTTATTATGTCACCAGAGACATTAGACCAAGACTATGCAATACATGAGTTGAATGGCCTGTTTTGTGTGTGTATGGTTTGGTTACCAAAGACTGTCATTTGCTACATGATGTGACAGGAGAGGAAATTTTATATACTTACTTGCTGCCTCCACACTTTGATATTTGTATCATAATTAATGTGCAGTGGAGCCAGCGGGGATTCACACAGACTCTAGTGCTGTTGGGATCTGTCCTGAGTCGTGGATTTGGTCCTGGAGCCAGTGTCACTGATAAGTGCTGCAGCAGCCACAGGAAAATCCATCACAGTAACAGCAGCGGACTGTCTCGGGGAATCTAACCACATCCATATTCAGATAAGGAGAACGCTGAGTGTGCTCCCTGAGAATGATATCCAGGGACTCTGGGATAATGCCACCTTTACACTGTTCATAAAATATGTTAAAAAATAAAGCCTTAAAAGTCATGCTTGTGAAGAGTGAGGACAGGAAAATGAGAATAGCAATTCACCCAGTACACTTTTCCTTGGAGCGAGAAGTGGTGTCAATTTCTCAAAATGGGTGTTTCATCTCTTGTAGTATCCTTAAGAAGGCCAGGTCGGCCCTGGTTTAGTGGCTTATGAGCTCACTTGGAGCTTTGCCTGTCTGGCTCCTTGTACCTGTTAGATCTCAGCTCAAATGTCGTTTCTTAGAGAGCTTTTCATTTGCCCAATCTGGGGATTCTGTCCCCTTGGCTCTTCCCCCTGTGTTCTCTTACCGTCCTTTTGATTTTCTTCACAGTTTGTACCACAGTTTGCAACTTTAATTTATTTTTAAGTTTATTGAGTGTCCCTTTCTCTCAGCTCCATTGTGAACTCCATGGGTGCAGAAGCCAACAGTGATTCTCTGGCGCATTGTTACTTTCTGTGGCACAGAACATAATGCCTGTCCTGTGGCAGGTGCTCAGTAAATCCACGGAGTGAATCGATGAATGAATAGATCAGTGAGAAAACATGTGCTTTCTGGTTGCTTAATCCCACAGTCCTAAGTTGTAGTCTTTCCCTAGTGGAAGAATCCAAAAGGACTATAATTAGTTTTCTATTGTTGCAATGACAAATTACCACAAACTTAGAGGTTATGCAATACAGATTTATCATGTCAGAGTTCTGGAGGTCAAAAGTCCAACACAGTTAAAACTGAGGTGTCTGCAGGGCTGCATTTCCTTCATGGGGACTGGAGGGGAAATCCAGTCTCTTGCTCTCTCCAGCTCCTGAAGGCCTCACATATTTCCTGGTCTGTGGTCCTTTCTGTCTTCAAAGCCAGCAATGTTGAGTCAAGACTTTCTTATGCTGCCGTCTCTGGTTCTTTACAGTTGGAAAAAGTGCTCTGCCTTTAAGTACTCATGTGATTAGATTGAGTTTACTTGGATTATCCAGGATAATCTTGCATCTCAAGGTCTTTAAACTTAATTCCATCTGCAAAATTCTTTTTACCATATAAAGTATCAGGGGAAATATTCTGGGCATCTTGTGTTGTGGGGGAAGATTATTTTTCTGCCTTTCAAATGGATGTACTCATAAAAGAGGTATAGCAATGGGCAAGCCAAAGGCTCATTTCTCTTCCAGAATAAATATTGTGAGAGAGTCTTCCTAAGTTATTTATTCATTCAACAAGAAATATTGGTGGAGCTTGTGGCAGTCCCCTTGACAATTTTGTTACTAATGGCAGAATGGACCAAGATTGCATGGGGACCAGATTGCTAAACAAAATGGGATCAGTGTGTTCAAAGAGGACTAAAAGCAACTGTAGTGGTGGCTACTGTGGTGAGAGACAATATTTATTGAGTATAGGCCTATTTGGAGTAATTTATTTAATCATGCAATATTTAAAATAATCCTGTAATCAGAAGCACTACTTTTAAACTTCATTTCACAAATAATAAAACTAAGACAAAAGTAGGAACTGAATTGCCTAATATCATGCAACTAATGAATAACTGAACCAGGATCTGTAATCCCAGGCATTCTGGCTCTTGGCCCGGCTCCCTATCAATGTACTCCTCTGCGTCTTATGGGGCCAAGGAGAGCAAGAGGAGAATGGCCAAAGTAGCCTTTGAGGGCCAGAGGGATACTAAAGAGCAGAGTTTCAATTTCTGTGCATATGAGTGCCTTAGGTTATTAGAACCTCATGGTTTTCTGCCTCAGGGACCCCCCCCAGAACATAGAGTAGATCCCATTGTACTTCAGGCATTTGCTGCGTGAGCCCAGAGATGTAAAAAATGTTCTCTGTGCTCTGGAGCCTGCAGAACCATGCAGCCCATGGGCATTCCCTGAGGGGTTGTTGGGGGAAACACTGTGTACTGTGCAGTTTGCTGACCCATCTGTTGGGATCCTAGGTTTTTGTGTAGTGGAGGGAAACCCCTCTCTGGTTTACAGGATTGGGAGCTGGGTCAAGCCACTTCAGTTCATTGAGAATCCACATGCCATTTGTCTACATATGCAGGGCAGGAGAAAGATCAAATGAATATTGAGAAGCTCTGTTAGTTATTACTGTCCATGTGCCTGTATGACAGGTGAGGAAGGGAAGCAAGTGCTATCGCCTCTGTGCCCCAGGAAGCTGTCTGGCTTCTGTCACCCCGGGGTAAGCCAGAGAGCCTGATTGAGACGGGAAGTCGTCTTCCCATTGCCTTCATGAGAGAGGCTGATTGATGGTGGAGATTTACAGGTCAGTCTGTGAAAGCATGTAATCAATCAGGACTTGAGAAGGATAGCTTGTCTTTGGTGTACAGATGAGGGCTCTAATATCCCAACTGTGGATTGGGTTTTCTCTGCTCCCCTTATTTCAGTAACTGAGGGATAACTAGGCAATCCCATTTCTTGCATGAGATGGTATTTAGAGAGTTTGGTCCAAATTGCATGAACACAAGTGGCACCTGTAAGTTTTAGGCCTCAAAGGGAGGAGCAAACACCTGATCTTGAACTTAGTGAGCATCTGAAAATACTTAATCAGTCATAAGTGGCAAGATCAGTGAAGGGTTTGAGATTTTACCCTGCCCAGAAGCCAACAAGTTAGCCTGCCAGTTTCATACACGTGGGCAGAAGACACAGGGCTCTTGGATCAGACACAGAGGATGTTATCACTCCTGGCACAGCAGGCAGCTTAGCTTCACACTCTCATCATTTTCCCTGTCCCCATCTCTGCGAGGTGGGAGCAGGGGGAAGGGGCAGTGCATTGTGGTCTCAAGGGGATCCTTCACACATGGTGGGTTGTGTCACATCTGAGGAGAACACAGTAAGAAATCACTAGTCCTATAAAAGACTGCTGGCAAACTTGCCCAACCTTTGCCCTGGAGGAAAACATTGTCTTTATTGTCCTGGCCAGAACACAGAACTATCCTCTGTCCTGGGCTGGAGGAGGTGGGAGGGAACACTGAGATAGGATCTTTATCTTCCTGCTGTTGGCCTTTCAAATATCCTTCAAAAGGTTCTCCAGACCAAAAGATGTTGTAGAATGAGAATGCCTTCCCAAAAGAAACTAATACATAATTAATTAAATTTCTAATAATGACTGTGAAAACTACTTTTCTTTAAATATACAGAATTGTAGCAGTGAATTGCTATAAACTGAATTCTATTTGAGAAGGAAAAATCTCTTTCTAATTCCCTTTACTTAGTGGGTCTAAGTTTGCAATTTGGGGATTCAGCCAAACTTGTTGCTAAAATACACAATTTCCATGGAGTTTAGAACTTCTACTAAATCGATAATTAAATGTATTCTAATGAAAGGTTGTTTACATGGAATGTGCAAGGGGCATATGGCCAGTTGTCTGGGTGATCATCTTGAGTTACAAGAATAAGTGAAATAATGAATTTTGTGCTTTGACAGTTGAAGATACTGATTTTTGCTTAGAAAAACATAAATTTTTCTTTGATTTCCTTAAAAATTTTCTTGGCATATCTTAGTAGGAAAATTATTGTTTAATGCATGAGTTTCTTTATACTTGATTTTTCAATTCTTAAAGTATATTGTTTTTATTTGTAGTTATGCTTCAAAATTATAGATCGAATTCAAATGAACCCAAATGAATTAGAACCCAAATGAACCAGATGGTCCATAAGACAATTAATCTCTGAATATATTTTTTAGGTTTGAAGTTGATACAGACCCATGTGGTTCTGTAAAATGTCCAGAAGTTCGAGGACCCATATTTTACCGGGCACCGTTCTATGAATATTGCTGTAAAGCAGCCAAGTCTGAACTCACTTCCAGCTCTATCAATTCCTAATTCTTCTAAAATAACTGAGTCTCGGTTTTCTCACCTATAAATTGTATATAAGGATTAGTGCATTACAGAGTAGTTGTACATTCTACATGAAATAAGTTATTTGAAGCTGATGTGTTCCTTTAATAATGTCAAGAGAATATTGAATTCAGTTCAGAACCATTGTAAGTTTTTTCTTTTTTTTTTTTTTTCTTTCAGCTTGGGTGAAGCTTTAAATTCTTAGCTAAATTCCTTCTCTAAAGTACTCATTTATTGTCTATTATTTTTCTAGTTATCTAGGTGCATTGGGGAATTAAAATCATCATTTAAAAATCATCCCATGGATATCAAAAGCTCATAAATTGTTAGATGCTAATGGGAAAGTCAAGAATCTGCTCCAACTTATTATTGTAGGCATACGCAGAGCTGTCTAGGGACAAGCAAGGGTTGGCTTAAATTCCCAGAATAAAATGCTTTGCAGATTTTAAAATATGTCATTCACTATAAAATTAATTCAATTATTTACCAGCTACACACATACTAATCAGGGTTGAAAGTATGAAATACCACAGGGAAGAATGGACGGTTACCTTTCTATTACGAGAGCTGTGTTAAGAAATAATGACAGCTCACATGTGTGTGATGCCCTTAGTTTTATGGGAAATAAGGAATTGAATATTTAAAAACTAATTACAATTAATTAAGATGACTAAAAAGAACTGTGACACTTTGGGATTCTATTTTTATCAATTTAATCTATCTCTCCAATGAAAAGTAGGAGAGACTTTAGATTTGACACGCAACTTGAAAGGCTTTTAATGGGAATGGAATGAGAAAGCACAGTGAGTAGAGGACAACTTGGCGAAATCACACACTCTTTAAAATAGGCAGCTACTTCATTCTGAACATAAAGCCAGACATGGCTGAAGAACTAAGAAGAGAGGGAGAAGAAAGTTAATGGAGTGATGGAAGATAAATAGTGAGATGCCTACCTTCTCCTCACGATGTAAATCTCTATTTGCTGCTCCATGTAGAAAACAGTCCTATATCATCGTGCCAGCTTTTATTCTGTATATATAAATGTGTGTTTATATATAATGCATATTGATTCCACATTTATGTATGGGGGTATATGTATATAAACACACACATATTGATTTATATGTTCATACCATACATGCGCATGTGTGCGCGCACACACACACACACACACAGGATGTCTTCAGATTATACATAAAATGTTAGGAGCTTTACTTAGTAGAGATTGATTAAACATTTACTTTTTGCTAAGTATTATCATATGCCTAAACTTTAAAAATAGTAGCTATTCCAAAGAGAGAAAACAAACCAAACAATTTGGAAGATATGCCAAAGCTATCTTTAACTGATTGTTAATGGAGCTATCTTGGGTAATGCTGATAAAATAAGTGTAATCCAGCACATATTTAATAGGCGTGTGCTATCAATGGGCAGAGTGCTGTGTTGAATTTGTAGTCACTAAACTGATCATGATCATTAGCACGTCTTCTCAGTTCATTCACGGCCAAAGAGTAGATGGGGTTGTGAGAAACAGAAAGTCCAGTGGTCCATTTTCAACATAGGATTTGGTCTTAAATGTAGAATTACTGGGTATGTTAAGAAGAAAACAAAACAGCCAGAGGGGAAATAGAGCGATTACCAGCAGTTAACACCTGATGCAGCAGATTCAAAGTCCATAAGTGGGGGAAGGAGCCAGCCTGACCAACAGAGACAAATTGCAAAGGAGCCATGAGATACCCCAAGAAGGCCTTCCCACCACAAGAGAACAAAGAGAGGTGGAGACAACTAAAGGTGCATTTCCTTAAATAACCCAGTGGGAAACAGTTCTGCCTAGGCAATGTCTGGAAGGATAGTGCACCTTGTAGTACTCAGCCAAGGAGGAACTGGGGGAGGGACCTTGCATACTAGGGAATAAAATGCTGATTGTCACTGCCCTGGATGTGCCTGCTTACCCAGACGCCAGATCTTGCAAGACTCATTAATTACTTTCCTTTTCTTTTTGTAACATTTGAGCAGTATCCAAGTCCATGTTTTGGGTTTGGGAAGGTGAGTGTGTTTCTAACAGGGGGAACACAAACACTGTAGTCCATCCCTAGTCATTGGCATCCCAAGTAACTGAGGAAGTTTCTGAATCAAACCCTTGCCCTCAGAATCTTATGATGTGGTGGGGACGCATGCATGCTGGAGGAGCAGGACCTCTGAAAATATGTGAATCAGTGTATAGAACAGATTTTCTTTATGTATAAGAAGTGGTTTGAATTACATCTATTACCCTCCTCCCTCGCATAATTGTAATTGTTTTACTTCAAAAGATGATGAAATTTGTATTCCCTCCTCTTCATTTTCTACTTGTATTTTTCTTTATCTTGAACTCTGCATGGTTACACAAATATTCCACACCTTTTAGAAAAACAGTTGTAGCATAAATGACGAAGTAGAATATCAGCTCAAGTGAAGGCAATTCAAACTCTGGGCTTTGTGAGACAGGAAAATGGATATTCCAATAAATAGAGTTGTTGAGGCCACAGCAAGTTATCAGCACACAGCTGCAGGGTCAGCAGTTTTTAGATAGCATCTTGGATGAGTAGTTAATTAAGTAAAGGAATCCAGTCCCAGTGGAATCTTGGGGAAATGAGTCTTTGCTGTCTTCTCCTGGAACATTGGGGCAAATTGGTCTTTGATTCTATTGTAGTCATCTCCTGGGTGCTTGTGCCCTGAGTTCTGCTTCTATTACTTTGAAAATCCTTTTTGTTGAAGTGACCTTAGTGTCAGTGATGGCCATTGCCTAAATTTAATTGCCTTTCCAAAAAAAAATACCATTTCCCCCCCAATAATTTTTTCAGTTCACAAGTATTTAAAGCAGAATGTGTTGGAAACTTTTTTCTTTAAACTCTGTGTTCTTTACCTTATTGATGTATTTATTTATCAACAAATGACCAACTTAGTATGGGAAGTATTTTTTCTCAGATCCCAGATTTCTTTCCTATAATTGTTTAAATTTTGATGTATTCAATGTAAGCAGACCATAGAGACAGACAAAATGGGACCTGTGTGTTTGTATGTGTGCATGTTTGTGTGTAGGGAAGTTGTTATCCCCTTTTAAAGAACTATATATAGTATAGTGGTTAGATCTTTTGAAACTAGAATTGTGTTTAAAGTTTCTGAATTGTGTAATGATTATTATTAATGCATGTTAATTAGGGTAAGTTATTAAGTAACTCCCTAGGGCTTTTTATTTCTTTTCTTTTTTATAAAATTAGGTTAATAATATCTAATGATCTTGTGGATTAAATGATGAAAAGCACTTAGCGATGTGCCTGGCATGTAGTAAATGTTCAATTAATATTAACATTGTGGTAGTTATCATCGTGGTTCATTCTTATCTTCATTATTTGTGTTTTAGGACTTTGCCAAACTGAAAAAACCTCATTTCATTTGTAATAACTTAAGAGACATGTGAGACTCTTTTGAAAAAATTTTCTACTGCTCTGAGTGACCTCCATGTCTGATTTCAGTTGAATTGATTTAAATCCTACAGTGTGTTATGGGACTCAAGGGACTTGAAGGCAGGACCATGTCTTACTCTTGTGTACATCATCTCTAGGATAGTACTTTTTTCAGAGTAAGTGCTTTACAAATATGGACAAAACTCTGGGAGGTGGAATTGTGAGTCCTGGATTCAAAGATTTCTTATTAGCTGTGAGGTTTCTCAGGTCACCTTCCTGGACTCAGAGAAGGCCTGTTTGTGAACCCATAGACCAGAGGGGTTCTGCCTCAGCTGAGTGTGGGTCCAAGCTAAGTAGAATTTCTTGCTTAGGCTTATATTTTGACACCATCTAAATGTATAGCTTTAAAATATTTGTTCAATGTTTATCTAATGGAGGCATGGGGGAAATTATTTTTAGTTAATAAAAATGTAATATACTCAAAGTCACTAACTCATTTGTTGTCTCTTGCAGAGGCAAGATCAGTGTTATTATTGATTTTGCTGTAGGGTATTTGTGTGTATGTGTATGTTTTCTAAATCAACAGTGATTAGGAGGCATATTAAAAGATTTAAATCTTTGTTAACAAAATATCTTACTGGGTTCAGTCAAAGAGTAAAAGCCACGCTTGTTTGGTTTCATAATTTTAGCAGGCAGTAATGGGTTACTATAGCAAGCAAATGAGAGGGAGAGGTGAGGAGGGAGGGAGGGATGGGGAGGGAGGGAGGGAGGGAGGGAAAGAGAAAGAATAAGAATGAATACTGGCAGGTTTTCTTCTACTAGGTGGGTGGGGTTAAGGAACACAGGTTTTTTTTCTACTTGAGAGTGCTGTGTTTGTATTTTGTTATATAAAGAATTACCTCATGGAATTTTAGTTTTGAGGGCATTTTTACTTGAGTAATATTTTAGCTCACTAAAAAATGTGGGTCCTGAGGAATTGGTCTGCTGCTCTGAGCCTGTGTATTAGGGATTTCTATGTATCAAGCTTCAAGAAGCTGTTAAGTAGTAGGCATATAGAAAACTAGCATATTTTCTTATGTCTATATACCATATAATAACAATGTATTAAGAGATATAAACAACACATTTAATATATATATACATATATACACTATTATATACATATGTATACATATATACACATATATATATATACACTATTATAAGGTGTATCTTATTTTTTAAAATGTTAAAATATGAAAAAAACAACCATCTTGGAATTGTACCAAAGTAGGTGTGATTATGGTCAACTTAAAATGTATTTTTTCCCTTAGATGACATTTTTAATAGAACATAAATTTATTTCATGGTTGTAACTACTCAGATTAAAAATAGATGCTTTTTTTAGAGATCATATCTACTTTAAAAAAATTTTTTAGTAGTCGATGGACCTTTAATTAATTAATTAATTAATATACAGTGCTGAGAATGAAATCCAGTGCCTCACACATGCTAGGCAAGTGCTCTACCATTGAGCTACAACCACATCTACTTTTAATGCAATAACTTTGGGAAAATATTTTAAGATTAATTTTGTAAGTTGGTGGAATACATGTTTTTATATAATACAGAAGATTTTTATTTCTTTAAAATAGTATTGAGAATTCTAAGTAAATCACTTATAGATATGAAGTGTGTTTTTTAAAACAAATACCATGCTGGTTGAACACATGGTCTTTCTGGTAACACTACAGGAAGGTCATGGCAGGGTGTGATCATTAGCTTAGTGGTTGATATACCCCTGACTCACTCCCAGTCAATGCCCTTTATTTTCAGTTCTGTTAATAAATTGGATTGACTAATGTCAACATCTAAGACCAATGCAAAACTTTTTGAGAAAATATTGGAGTTCTTAACACTTTTGTACAATAGCCAGTTTATTCTCATCAATTGATTTTACCTAATTTCCCCAACTTTGTCTCTTAGTCAAAGAGTTTGTATATATCACATTCCTCTGCCCCCTGTGAATGTACTAATTTTCCTGCCAATTCTGTGCTGACTATAGTTTCTAAAGAGGTAGTAATATTTCTAGAACAAAGGAGAACTAAAACCCAAAAAATCCTGATTGGTAGAAAGTTAGATATGAGCCTGAAGCCCCAGTGAATTAGTTACATAATGCTGTCCATCAGTGGAGGTTTCCAAGTCCCAGTGCTGAGAGGTCTCACACAGGCATAGCATCCTTCATCATCAGTTGTTTTATCACAGTCTAAATTTAGATAAGTCTGTACATCTACACACAGAGTTTATATATAGTATATAAATAGGTCGTGAAACAACCTTGGAGAATAAAATGCATTGCCATAAATAAATAAAGACCCAGTATTGTTGCTGGGAGACATGTGGATTTTTTTTAAAAATCACCATTTGTTTCTATTTTCACTGATTATGCACTGCACAGATTTAAACTTTTTGGTTTATCTGGCAAGGAAGTTATTAGGTTAAAAATCAGTTCATTAAATGTTAAGCTCAATGCATTTAAAGAAACTCTCTTTAAATTGGAGGATCAAATATTTCAGGCTCTGAAGGAGATCCCAGACACTTGTGCTGATAGTGTGAGTGAATTCTCTTTCCGAGTGAGGAGGTGTCATGGTGAGGACACGGTGCAGCACTTTGGCTGAGATGCTGTTTTCAATAAATATGGAAATTATGGCTTCTAGTGCAGTGGCCTGGTATGAAATCTCATGGGAAATAGCTGCAAAACTATGTGATAGATTTGAAATTAATTCCTAGCCACTTCCCTGAAGCAACGAACCCACATATAGAGGATGTACCATTATTTCTTGGTCATCCAGAAGGTTGAGTAAATGTCGTCCTGTTTTATAAAATGAGACTGTGGCAATAAAAGTCTCCTAATCCATATATCTTCCTCAGAGGACAAGTTGAACAAAACAAGCCTTGATTTTACAAGTTCAACAAAGTGGGCTGTGCATTTTGTAAGTTAGAGTTGCTCCCTGTCCCCATTTCCCTGCTGTTGCCTCAGTTTTTTTTTTTTTTTTTTTTTTTTTTTTTTTGTGGTACCAAGGATTGAACCCAGGGATGCTTAACCACTGAACCACATCCATAGTGCATTTTTAGTTTTCTTTTAATTTTGAGACAGTGTCTTGCTGAGTTGCTTAGGGCTTTGCTAAAATTGCTGAGTCTGGCTTTGAACTCTCGTTCCTCCTGCCTCAGTCTTCCAAACCACTGGGATCACAGGCATATGCCACCTTGCCCAGTTACTTCAGCTTTTTTAAATGACTTTGCAGAAAATGAGGTTTTCCTCTTTGCCCATGATGATGGCTTTGTAATGATGGGTTGCAACTAAAGTCAAGTTCTCAATGCTGTGAATTCCTGGTAGGACAAAGGTGAAATACGCTTGTCATTTTCAAATTGTCCATTAAGAAACCATTGGAGATTTATTATACTATAAATTTTGGAAGCAGCTGTTATGAAGACTGGGGAGCAATGAGAGAAGAGAAAGTGATTTGGAAATCTCTGTAGCTAATGCAGAGACAATTGTAAACATTTGCAAGAGAGCTGTTCTTAGAGATCTTGAATTCAAATGTGGCCACTACCCGTGGAGATCAGAAATAGCCAGCCTATATCTGCTCTGAATTTGTTTCCTGCTCTTCCAGTATCTGAGAATAGAAAAGCCAACAGAAACCTGGATATTGGTGGGCAAAGCCTTGTGGACGTGTCATTCATTTTTCTCCCTTATTTAAAGATGAGTATCTCTGAGTCTCCTCCCGAATGTCCTGCAATCACCTGTCCTCTTTAAATCATGGTTCACCAGTCCAACAAAACATAGGAGACTAACCCCGCTTTTGTTCTTTTCTAACTAAGGGGAAAGGAACTTTGTAAAATTCAGTAGATTAATGAAAACAAATACTTCTGTGGAATATTTTGAGCTCCTAGGAAGTTGGTTCTGCATAAAGCTAAAGTACATGTGTCATGTCAGGGTTGAAATTCCATGAAACAGGAGGAGCCCAGGGCTGCATTCCCTAGGTTTTACATAGCAGTGCTACTAGAAAGTTATGCTTTTTTCCATGAAATTCGGTCCATGGGGTAGGTGGCTCAGCTATATTTGTCTCATTGTGTGTGAAGTCCATTTGTCCTAACTGCCTAATCAACAAACTCAAAGTTGTAACTTGATCAAAGTTTAAAATTGGCCTATGGCAGGACTTTCTCTGTAGCTCTGTTTTCTCTAGGGCTTCCTGTAAGGTGAAATACCTTGTTGTGTGCCTCCACCATCCTCCCTCTCTGTTTATTTTTTAAGCTGTAATTTCTTTCCTAGTGATTTCCTCATATCTTAGCATTTCTTCATTGTCTGGTTTCCCTCCTCCTCTTATTTCCTTCTTGTCTCTTGGATCTCTGCCACCCCAAGGCTTTGTTATGCTCCTGTTGTGACTGTTTTTCAAAGGACTTCTGTGAAGCAAACTGGAACATTTGAACATCTATTTTGGAGTGTGATTGTTTCTGTTAGACTTATAGAATAATTGAGAGTATCAAAATATATGGTAACTTTTTTTAAGAAAATACAGGTTGAATATCCCTAATTCAGAAACCCCAAATGCTCCAAAGCCCAAAACTTCTGAATGCTGACATGATGCCACAAGTAGAAAATTCCATACCTGATCTCCATGTGATGGGTCACAGTCAAATGCAGGTACGCTGAAAATATTGTATAAAATTACCTCTAGGCTATGTGTCAAGATGTATATGAAACGTCAATGAATTTTGCATTTAGACTTGGGCTTCATCTCCGAGACATCTCATTAAGTATACGCAAACATTCAAAATCTGAAAAAATCAGAAATCTGAAGTACTTCTGGTTCCAAGCCTTTCAGACGAGGAAACTCAACCCATATTTGTAATAAGAATTTTGTAATAAAAATTCATGGGCCTCATAAGTCTTCAGAGGGATCCTAGAGACTGCGGGCATAAGAAAATCGAGACCATGGGCAGATGCTGGATGATCTGCTGACTCTTCCAGAGTCATCTTCCCATGATTTCACAGGTTTAAATGCAAGAAATTCACCTTTAAGAAGACTAACATTTGAAATTGGATGCGATATTATGCTACTACTAGTAAGAAGAACTTTTCATAGTACTTGTCATGTGTCACTATTATTTGTATCACACTGGGCATGTACCAAACATTCATGGTCTCTCATCAGCTCTGTTCATTTGGCATTCATTCTTCTTGATGCCCATTGTTCAGAGCAAAACTTCTGTGCCTAAATTCCCAAGATGCTGGCAGGTCAGGTGGTGCAGGTCAAAACTCCCTTCTTATTCAGTCACTGTGTCTCTGTTCTTGGAATGAGGCAAGCGTTGTTCTGCTACACACTTCTGTCTGTTCTGAGGCTGTGCTACTCTAGAAATACAGTCCTGATAGGGCACTGCTGTTTCCCCACTGATGGATTAATTGTGCACTGACCACCACAGGAGGGCTTCCAGGGACTGCTGGCCTGCTTCTGCAGCTTGCCCTGGTTCCTTCAACTCTTTATCTTTCTTTGCTGCTAAATTGAGGTCAGAGTGAGTATAATGTTTGTTCACTCTAGTGTGTACACATACACACACGTGCACACAAGTACACATTCGCTCTCACAGTAAGGTTAATGCAAGGCTTAAGCCCTTCCTTTACTGCCTTATCTTTCTATAAGTAGCTTCCAGAATCCAATAGACTCCTGATATTTATCATATTTTACTGATACTGGATAATTTTAAACATTATTTCTCACTTCTCACATGTGTAAATTATAGGAAATATATAAACTTAAC
The DNA here is from genome assembly GCF_902686455.1 of Sciurus vulgaris. Taxonomy (NCBI): domain Eukaryota; kingdom Metazoa; phylum Chordata; class Mammalia; order Rodentia; family Sciuridae; genus Sciurus; species Sciurus vulgaris. The sequence continues at coordinate 141,390,268 of NC_136464.1, read as the reverse complement.
ATCTACTTATACCACTTAAAGAATGAGAGATATCCTTTTATTGCCTTTCTCTGTCAAAAGACCCCTCCCACCCCCACCACCATCCAAAACAAAAATGGAAACAAAAATTTAAAAACCCCATATTCTTTGTGTAAATGGTTTTCCTTTACAGGGAACATCACTAGATGCTGAAATGTTAATACAATTGTGGCTTTGTTTCTTGTGATGGGCATTTGTTCAAACAAATGCTTACCAGTGGAAGTGATAACTGTGATAAATTGCCTCAGCTTCCATGTTTACCTACTATTTTCTGGTGGCACTAAATCCTAGTTTTAAATCTGAACAAAACTAAGCTAAATGTCTTTCCAGCAAATCTTCCATTTCCCACTGATTATTTGCAGAGTTTTTCTCTAACACCTGTTCTTGGACTCTTGCCTGTCATCATCACTTCCCAGGAATTAATCCCCCTTTTATCCCCTACTGTCTACCTTTATTTCTACCAAGATTTCAGCCTCTCCATATTCCTTAGTGCTTCCCTTCATTCCTTTCTCTCCCCTTACTTCTGATCTTCAGAGCAGTTGCCACAGACACATGTCCGTCTTGTCTGCACGCAAACATGGTAAACGGGTTCTTGGTCCTTGGTGGGATTAGCACCCAGAAGAGTCACCATGTTTGATTAGTAATTGACACACCACCACAGTGCAGAAATGTTCTGGGAGTTGTGTGTGCCTACATACGTGTGTGTCTTCTGTGTTCATGGTCTCTTTGACCCAAAAGCATTATTGTATTATTTGGCACCTTACTTGTAAGACAGAAGAACACATTTTTAGTACCATCTGACTGATAGACCCTGATGCAGCCTCTCCCAACTTTCCACTTAAATACCAATGATATAGGAAGTGGTAAAAGCAATGTACTGGTGGAGAATACTACTGATAAACTTTCACAGGATTCCTAGAGGAATTTATACTGATTATAAGGCTGATGAAGTTGAATTGAGAATAACTATCATTGGCCAACAGGGGTTTCTGTACTAGTCAGAAAGCCAGAGCAGCTATCTCCTGTGATAGTGCTTTGTGACACGTTAAGAATACTGTTGTACATCTTCTCTATAACAACTTAAAAAAAAAAAAAAATCTTGGGGCTGGGTTGTGGCTCAGTGGTAGAGCACTTGCCTAGCATGTGAGAGGCACTGGGTTCGATTCTCAGCACCACATAAAAAAGTAAATAATTAAAGTTATCATATCCATCTACAACTAAAAAATATTAAAAAAAAAAAAAAAAAAAAAAAGTCTTCATAGACTGTGACTCCCAGAAATTGACTGGCCTTAGTGCTGGAAGGGAAGAGTAAAATCCATCCCATGTGGTGAGGCTCCCTCACCCCTTCAAGACCCCATCAAAGTCAGCAAGCAGAGGCAGGAAGAGCTCATCTGCATTGAGTGCAGGGATTGTGACTTCTCTTGTACTCTGTGTTGGATGAGGGTTTGGAAAAGAGAAACATGTAACAACGGGAAAAACTTCTTGCCCCAGTAGCTTAGGTTGATCTAGGATGTAAAGAAGTATTCCAATTGACTGGCTTTGGGTACACTACAGGGAGTATCCAGGATGGAATTCAGAAACTACCACCCAAGAATTCTGTCAGCCAGGAGAACCACATGTTACCCACTGGGGACAATCTGTGTGTGAATGATTCTCTACCAGTTAATCCATGTGTGGCTCACTCCCTGTTCAGGAATGAATAAATATGCCCAAAATGGTGATCCAGGAATAGGTGATGTTAATAGTAAATGGGGATGGATTTAAATTTTTTTACTTTAAAATATAGGGGTTTAAGGTGAAGCTGAACTTATGGTGGATAAATAAAATTGATATGGATATGTAAATTTCTTTTTATTAAATTCACTTACCTTCCTAAAAGAAAATACTATTACTTTCTTTGTGTCAGTCACATATACAACTTATGTACAACACACATATACTCACACTCACACAGAGATATTTTAAGATATAAAGAGCATTATCTTGGTCATATTGTTTTAAAACTTGTCTTTTTATTTTATGGGTCTTAGAGATTTTTCCATATTATGTGAAGCTTTATTTAATTTTTAAATAGCTGCTCAGCATTCCATTGTGTGAATCCTTCACATTCTACTTTGTCATTCCCTTATAAGTAGATTGTGAGTGGAATCCAATACGGGATCTTTATAAACAATGCGACAGCAAACGTGTAAGGATGTCTGTGGGATAGATTCTTTGAAGGGACATTGTTGGATCAAATGGTGCCCGTCCTTTGCATTTGATAGATACTGACAGATGTTAACTAAAACAGTCCTACCAGTTTTCTTTTTTATCAGTTGTTTGTGAAATGCCCATATTCCCCATATTAATACCATACTGGACATTATCAGTCTTTAAAATTTTTACTTATCAGATTGCATATTGGAGTTCTGTGGTTAGTAGCAATGTTCAGTGCCTTTTAATGTATTTACTAGTATAATGTTTGTTTTAAACTTGTTTTTAAGATGAAAGAATTTCTATTCTGAAACTTAAATTATTCCAAAATTTATTTAGAAGAATCAATGGGTGTGCCACTTAAAATGTTGAAGGAAAAAAAGTAAACTCTCACAAGAGAGCAATTTTTTACAAGATATTAGATATATGATACATCTCTAATAATCCAAAGGATCAGTAGGTACACAGTGGTACAACTAGGAGGGTTAGAAAAGCCCAGTATATTAGATAATTTAGTGAGAAACATGGTATCTCAATCAATTTGATGAACTAAATCATTTCTCAAACAGAGTAGCTGTTTAAAATAATAATAAATCTCAGTTAAATTCATTAAAATATACCATATTAAAACTAGAAGAAGAAAATAAAATTAAAGAATGTGTGTGTGTGTGTATGTGTAAATATAAAATATATATTCACACTTAGGTATATATATATACTTTTGGGGTTAGGAACTTGTGTTATGAAAATGAATGCTAAAGTAAAAGGCATTTTTAAATGTACTAAATTTAAATTTTTCTGAATGATGGAAGTCTACCATATATAAAACAGATGGCACGGAAAACTGGGAAAAAACATTTGCAGCAAATATGACAGATACAGGATTGAGTAAAGGGCTTTCTCAAATCCACAAGAAAAAAAAATTACTAACACCTCAATAGAAAATTTAGTGACGGGCATGAATAAATAAAATATAAATCCTTCCCTGCTAAGGCTGCTCTAAGAAAAGCAAACAGCTGATAGAAAGTGGGTGTTTCAAAGTAAGTTGACAGATGAGCGCTTCTTTTGTACAAAGATACTGTTGTTTGTCCTCGTGGCAATGGAAAACATTTTTTTTAAGACTATAGTATTAGAAGGTAGTTTATAACAAGTCACATTTTTAGCATTAACTTGTAATATTTATTAAGGACTAGAAAACAGCTTCAAAAGTGACAGCAACATGTGGCCAGAGATGAAGTACTATGATCAGATAATGTAATTAAATTATGTAGTACCTAAATTTTAGAAAAAGAAAGCATAAAACATTACTTTAGAACAAAGTTTCCCAACTTCGTTCTAAAGGTACTACTCCATTACAGTAAGGAGGTTACTCTGTTTGTCCTGAGATCATTCAGCGGGTAGGACTTCCCATTCCTCACCTTGTGCTGGCTCTTCCTCTCAGTTTTGTCCTCATTACTCTTGTGGTGAGCACAGGCAGAATACAAACCAGAGGAGGCACACTTCAGCCACTCAGTGTCTCTGGTTCCTGGCAGCCCTTCTCAGGAGCTGGGGAGGCAAATACACCCTCTTACAAGCTAGAAGCACCCCAGGCAATCCTGGCCTCACCATTGCACAGGGAAGACCTACTCTAAAGAGAAGTTCCACAGTGTTTTGCCAGAGGTGTGCAGAATCTCCACCCTCTTTTCAGTGAAGGGGCCAGGAGGAAACTTGACCCACAGTGGTCCAGCTTTGGAGGGAGCCTTGTGCTGGCAAGGAGCTGCAGTAATCTAGCTTCTAGTTAGTCCACCCTAAGAAAATATAAAGGATTATGTAAAAGGATATGCATTGAACTGTTATTAAAAATGGCAGAAATGTAGACATCTAAATATTCTCATGTAAGAGAATATTTAAACAAATTATGGCATCTTTATGAGATAGAATATTATTACATTCCTTAAAGACATGGTTTTTTAAGACCGTTTTACCAAATGAGAAAACACATTATTGTGTTATGTGAATAAAGCAGGAGTCAAATGGTATTTATAATATAAGCTCATTTTACACAAAGAATGAAAGGTGTTCAGAAAAAGTCTACAGCAAAATATCCCCTCTCCCCAAATTACAGTAGTTTATAGCTATTGTAGTGTTATAGAGTTACATCTTACACATTTATTTTTCCCCACAAATATTCTACAGTGAATAGTTATTTCATCAGAAGCTTTTACATCTCTTCACACATCCTTTTATGCTACTTGAGGTTCAAAGGAGATAATTCTTTTACTTTATGTGTGTGTTTCTTTGTAGAGAAAAGTAGAAGAGAAGCTTCAGATTTTGAAATAAAATCAAAACCAAACTTTTCTAGAGATTGTGAAATAGTGGTGATATTCTTTGACTGATGAAGGGTGTTTTAATTGTATTCCTATTTATGATGGTAAAATTTTTTAGTCATACTGTTCTTTTGTTTCTTTTTTTGGGGGGGACCAGGTATTGAATCTAGGGGTACTTAACCAATGAGTCACGTCCTCGTCCTTGTTTGGATTTTATTTAGAGACAGGGACTCACTGAGTTGCTTAGAGCCTCACTAATTTCTGAGGCTGGCTTTGAACTCACAATCCTCCTGCCTCAGCCTCCTGAGCCACAGGGCCTACAGGCATACACCACTACACCTGGCCCATACTGCTGTCTTATTCTTTGTTCACACCAGGGTTGAAAGTAGCATTTAATAATTATCAGACAAACATGTCTAGAAAATAAATATATGGTATAATCAAGTGGGAGGGCTAGAAAAATAAAAATGGATATTCATCCAGCAAGGTTACTATTACCTGTCCTTAATTGTTTCATGTATGTTGCCCTTTAGATGCCTCTGAAAAGGAGCTATTATTATATAATATGTTCACTTAATGTTTCTTTGAGTGTTGGTAGTGTACCCTCCATCCCCTGATACAAATATTATTCTCCAAAATACTAGACCAGGCAAAAAGAGCGTAGATGGTGAGGAAAATGGTTAGAATGGGAAAGAGCCTCAATAAAATGCTACAAACTTCAAGGAAGTTTTATCTAACACAGTCCAATGTGGAACAAATTAAAGGAAATTAGGACCAGGGGTCCTAATTAGAATAAGATATATCCTGTGCTTGTATAATTTTATCAAAATGGATTCTACTGTCATATATAACTAAGAAGAACCAATAAAATAAATTTTTAAAAAAATTATCCTTCCTAGGACTCTGTACTATTTATTTCTGTAAGTAGAGGAGAATTAGTAAAGCTCCACTAATAGACTTCAGACCAGATCCACAGAGGCTGGGTAGGAGGCAAGCAGATGAAAGGAGGCATCTACTAGAAGCTCATTTCTGTATGTCATTATTTATTTTCTACCCTACAATTTCCTATAAGAAATCATTAAGTTGACTCTGAAGTGGCAGACATGGAACCTGAATAACCTAGACACATTTGTAAGGGTAAAAATAAATGGCAAAAGGTGATTTCTGCAATGAAAACCAATGGTATAGAGTTATGTCAACTCTGCAGAAATATCATTGGTTTGACTGAAATGTAAATGTAAATTGGTACATCTATGGAAAGAAATTCGGTGATAGTTATTTAAATTAAAAACACAAGCTTCCCAGTCATTGAAATAGATAGACTGTCCCTATTTTCTTCCATTAAGTAGATCTAAAACCTCCAGACATTATATATAGAGTAAACACAAGAAGATCCTGAATGGTGGAGAAAAGGAGGAAAGGTGATTAGGGACGTCAAACCAGTAATTTTTTTCCATTTTCTTCTTGCTGCATGTATCCAAGATTTGATACCGAAGAAGCCAGCAACCTGGGAATGCAAGTGCATACAGACAACAAAGCCCCTGATGAATCCTACTATATCTAGCCAGAAAAATAGGAAAGGGGCAACACAGGGAAAAAACCCCTGTGACCTGACCACACCCATGCCAGGGAGGCTGAATGGGGAACCTGGACTTCTGTCTCCACCTGAAAGTAATAAGGTGGTATCCTTTCTTCTCCTGTTGGAGTAGGGTTAGGAAAAGCCAGTAAGAACAGAAGATTTAAATAAAATGCAAAGTCTCAGAGAATAATATAAAAATGTTTAGGTTTCAAATGAAAAAGCACTCAAAGCCAAGAACCAGGAAGTCTCAAATTGTATAAAAAAGGCAACCAATAAATTCTAATATTGAAAAGACTTTCAGAATTATCTAACGTGTAGTTTAAAGCAGTCTTGAGAAAAGTGAGAAAAAAATGCCTCAGTTCATAATTACAAACACATGAATAACTGGAAAAAAGAAAAAAACAAAAAACAAAACAAAACAACAACAACAAAAAAAACTCCAAGTAAAGAAAGTCTCAGCCTGGAAACATAAAATATAAAGAACCAAGTTAAAAATTTAGAAATGGAAATATAATCACTGAAATTAAATGCTCAGCAAATGGCTCAGCAGCACAATGGAGTGGAGAGACAGGAAAGAGTCAACAATTTGGAAGACATAGTGACAGAATTTCACTTCATGTGAACAATGAGAAAAAGTAGAATTGTAATAAAAAACAGAACCTTCAGGACCTATGAGATTATAAGAAAGGATCTAATATTTATGATTTTGAAGTCCTAGAAGGAAGGAGCAAGAGGGCAGTGCTGGAAGTACCTAAAGAAATAATGGCTATAAACTTTCCAAATTTGACAAGACATGTAAACTATAGATTCAAGGAACCAGTTAATCTCCAAACAATAAATAAATCTACACCAAGGCATTATAATTAAACTTAGAAAAAATATGTTCTAGAAAAATTCTTGAAAGAGCAAGAGGAAAGCAAAACTTTACCTATGGGAAAGAACAGAAGTACAGCATATTTTTCTTCAAGTGCAATGGAAGCTAGAAGGAAGTGGCACAGTATTTTTCAACTGCTGAAAGAAAAGAGCTAAGGATTCATCCCAAATTCTGTGAATAGATCCATCAGGAGTAAATGGGAACTGAAGAAATTCTCATAATAGGAAATAGAATTTTATTCATTAGACCTATCCCCAGATTATAGCTTGAGTGAGTTCTTCAAATGGGAAGGAAACAATAAAAGAAGGGACTTCGGGAAATCAAGAAGGAAGAAGGAACACAGTAATCAAAAACATGACTAAATACGTTAGGCTTTCCTTCTTTTGAATTTTATAAATCATGCTTGGTGATTGAATGAAAATGATAACATTGAGATAGATTCTCAACATAAAGAAAATATTTAAGGCAGTCATATTTTATTTATTTATTTAGTTTTTTTTCTTTTTTTTTTAATTTTTTTTGTACCAGGAATTGAACTTAGGGGCACTCAGCCACTGAGTCACATCCCCAGCCTATTTTGTATTTTATTTAAAGACAGGGTCTCAATATGTTGCTTAGCACCTTTCTTTTGCTGAGACTGGCTTTGATCCTCATACCTCAACCTTCCAAGCCACTGGGATCCCAGGATTGTACCACCTCACCCTGCTGATGGTTATGTTTTAAATGGGGAAGGCAGATACGTTAAAATGGGTAGGGTTTCTATACCTTCTAGGACTTGTTAAATTATGACACTAGTACAAGGTCTGTAATATCCAGAAGAATCACTAAAAAAAAAAAAAAAAAAAAATTAAAAAATACTATGATAAAATAGAATTCTAAATTTCTGTCTCACTAAATACACACACACACACACACACACACACACATGAAACGGAAATGAAAAATAGAAGGACATAATAAGATGGCAGACTTAAGTCCTAATACATCAGTGATTACATTAAATGCATATAATCTAAAATATTTGGTGAAACATAGATGGTGGATTAAAATTCATGAACCAACTATGTTGTCTAGAAGAAAGTCCCTTAAAATTAGGTATATTGAAAGGAAAACCAACTGAGCCTGGAAATTTCTTTCTTTCTTTTTCAATATGTGAATCTAACGTTCTTAATGATTATGGGGCTATTCAAATTATATGTATACATAGTCTTTGTACCCTAATAAATTCCAAATGGAGTAGTTACAAATGGAAAAAATGAGAACAGACATGTATAGTTTGCAGATATTTTCTTTCATTCTGTAAAGTTGACTGTTTACTCTGTTAATTGCTGCACAGAATTTTTCTTTTTTACTTTGATGTAGTTGCATTGGGTCTATTTTTGTGTTCATTGCCAGTGCTTTTGTATCATGCTTAAGAAATTATTTCTGAGACCAATGCTATGAAGATTTCCCTCCCATGTTTTCCTCTAGGAGTTTCATAGTTTCAGATCTTTTGTTTAAGTCTTTAATCCATCTTAGATTGTGTTTTTGTATAATATAAAAGTCCAATTTCATTTTATTGCATATGGTTATTCAATTTCCTTAGCATCATTTGTTGAGGAGTATCCTGTCTCATGTGAAATCTTGGTACCCTGTTGAAATTCTGAGTTCTTTATTCTGTTTCATTGTCTATCCATTCATTTTATGCCAATATCATAGTGTATTGATTATGGTAGCCTTGTATGATGTATTGAAGTCAGGAAGTTTGAGACCTCCTCCCACTTTGCCGTTCTTTTTCAATACTGTTACAGATATCCAAGGACCTTTATGATTCCATATAAATATTAGAGTTTTTTATTTTTAATGCATAATGCCATTGACATTTTGATAGGGATTGCATTCAATCTGTATATAGCTTCAGGTGGTATGAGCATTATAACAATATTAAGTGCTGTGTTCCATGAACACAGGAAGTCTTTCTACTGTTTTGTGTCTTTAATTTGTTTCAGTGACATTTTTCAGTTTTCCATGTATGTCTTTCACTTATCATTTGTTTATTCCCAAGTATTCTATTCTTTCTGATGATCTTTTAAATGAGATTGTTAATTTCATTTTTGGATTGTTCATTATTAATGTATGTAAACAAATGATTTTTAAATGTTGATTTTATATCCTGAAATTACTGAATTCATTTATCCTGAGTGTTGGGGGGGTTTGTGTGTAATTGTGTAATTTAGGGTTTTCTTAATATAAACTCTGTATTAACTGAGAACACAGGTAATTTTAACGTTTCTTTTACATTTGGATGTTACTTATTGTCTTAATTGTCCTAGCTAGGATTTCAAGTGGTCTGTTGAATAAAAGTGGCATGAATGAACATTCTTGCCTTATTCTAAATCTTAGACAATAATCTTCGAGTTTTTTAACCATTGGGTATGATGTCATCTGTAGGCTTTTTATACATGGGTGTTGTTATGTTGAAGTAATTTTCTTCCATATAAGTAATTTCCTTCTATACCGAATTTGATGTCTTTTTTTAAATAATGAAAGTTGTTGAAATTTTGTCAAATCTTTTTTTAATCTATTGAAATGATCATGTGATTTTTATCTTTTGTTCAGTTAACATTGTCTATCAGTTGAATGGTTTTTCTATCTTGAGCCATCCTTCTATCCCAGGGATAAATCCAGCTTGGTCATGGTGCATGATCCTGTTAATGTGCTGTTGAATTGGGCTTGCAATCATTTTATCCAAGAGTTTTGCAGCTGTATTTGTCAGTGATATTGTCCTGTAGTTTTCTTTTCTTTTGTTACCTTGTCTGGATTTGGGATAAGAGTTATACTGACCTCAAAAAATGAGTTTGGAAGTGTTCCATCCTCTTCAAAATGTTGGAAGAGTTTAAGAAGGATGGCCATTATTTCTTTAAATTTTTGTTAAAATTTACCAGAAGAGTCCTTTTGTCCTGAGTTTCTCTTTCTCAGGAGGATTTTTAATTACCGATTCAGTATTCTTGCTAGTTGTAGGTTTGCTTAGATTTTCTGTCTCTTCATGAAATATTCTTCACAGGATATATGATTCAAGGATGTATCAGTTTCTTTCAGGTTATCTAACTAGTTGACATGTAGTGATCTCTTATCCTTTAAATGTCTCAGCCTTCAGTCGTAATGTATTTCTCCTTATATTGGATTGAGTCTTCTCTCTTTTTTTCCTTAATCTAGCTGAAGTTTATCAATTTTTCTGAACTTTTCAACAAACTCTTAATGTTGATTGATCCATTTAAAAAATAGCTTTGTTGAGATATAATTTACATAAAATTCAAATTATACAATTTAATGGTTTTTAGTGTGTACAGAGTTGTGCAACCATTATAATATTTTAATTTTCACATCCTAAAAGAACCTTCTACTTATTAGCAGACTGAGCCTTTTTTTGGCCCACTGAGCCACTTCCCTGGCCCTATTTTGTATTTTATTTAGAGACAGGGTCTCACTGAGTTGCTTAGCACCTTGCTTTTGTTGAGGCTGGCTTTGAACTCGTCATCCTCCTGTCTCAGACTCCTGAGCCGCTGGGATTACAGGTGTGTGCCACCACACCTGGCAAACTGAGCCATTTTTAACTGCATAAATGATGAACTCTTGAGAACTTTTTTTTTTCCTTTTGGTATTGGGAATTAAACCCAGAGGTACTTTACCACTGAACTTCATCCCGAGCCCTTTTTTAATATTCATTTTGAGATAAGGTCTTGCTCAGTTGCGTAGGGCAACTTTTATTGTCTTTCTTAATTGTCCTAGCTAGGATTTCCAGTGGTCTGTTGAATAAAAGTGGCATGAATGAGCATTCTTGCCTTATTCTAAATCTTAGACAATAATCTCCCAGTTTTTTGACCATTGAGCATGAGTTTTATAACCATTAGTTGCTGAGGCTGACCTCAAACTTGCAATCCTTTGCCTCAGCTTCCCAAATTGCTGGGATTACAGGCATGTACCACCACTTGGTGAGAACCTGTGTTTAACTAAAACATATGAACTTTTGAAGACAGAAGCAATTGATTAAATTTATTAAGGTATGTATTTTGTCAACTGAGCAAATTGTTATTCAACATTTTTAATTGATAAATACTGTCTATTTAACATGTACAACATGTTTTGAAGTTGTATTTATGTGTATTGTAGAATGGCTAAATGAGCTAATTAACATATGTATTACCACACATACTTATCAGTCAAATATTTCTCAATATGTTTTATCACTCAGAAATACTTAATAAAGGACTGTAGTTATAACTCAGTAGTAGAGCACTTGCTTAGCATGCCTGAGGTCCTGGATTTGATCCCCAGTACTGAAAAAATTAATACCAAATGTCAGGTTTAACACTTACCATTTATTTGCACTGATGATATTGAAGAGGTGAGTAATAGCAGTAGATGAAATTAAATAAATGTTCTTTGTGTTGTGTTAATAGGGCCAAGTCCTGAGCTGTGTTAAAGACACAGACTTAAGTCAGCATAGCTGACTTGTCTTGGGAATCGTGTCGCAAAAGTCACCGTGAGGAAAACACTGTGGAGAGTTTATGAAATGAATTGGTTACCAGATTAAGTTTTTATGCAAGTTGCCCTGGAGGTAAAAGCATTAATTTTCAAGTCTATAGTGCAAAGAATTCTTGAGTAAAAACTTTCTAGGAGCCATGAAATCTGTTTTTGCTTTACATTTTTGGAAAGTACCCAAAGTTCTATTCCTAAGCATTTAGTGAAAAAAAAAAAAAAAAAAATCATCCCTTTATAGCTTTATAACAGTTGGGGCACTGAGAAATATGTTTTTTTTTTTTTTCCTGTTCATTTAGAGCTATTTATCAACGAGAACACAAATGTTCTCCCTATCTTTCTCAATCATCAAGAAAACTCTCTCTCATGTATGGTTCCAGAGCTAGTGATTCACAAGAAGATGAGTGATCTATTCAGGGTAAACCTGCATTTTGCTAATGTGTTCAAATATCATCAATGGGGCTGGTCACAGATCTGCTGTGAGCCCTTCCTATCTTCCTTAGTGTATTTATTTTTATTCTATTTGGTTATACATGAGTGTAGAATGCATTTTGATACATTGTATATAAGTGGAGCACAACTTCTCATTCCTCTGGCTGTACATGGTGCTGAGTCACATTGGTAGTGTAATCATGCCTGTATAGGGTAATAATGTCCATCTCATTCTACTGTCCTTCCCATCCCTAATGCCTCACCCCTCCCATCATTCCCCTGTGCATAATCCAAAGTTCCTTCATTGTTCCCTACCCACCCCCACTATGGATCAGCATTTACTTATCAGAGAAAACATTCAGTCTTTGGTTTTTAGGGATTGGCTTATTTCACTTAGTATGATATTCTCTAGTTCCATTCTGCAAATGCCATAATTTCATTCTTCTTTAAGGCTGAGTAATATTCCATTGTGTATATGTACCACATTTTCTTTATCTATTCATCTGTTGAAGGGCACCTAGGTTGGTTCCATAGTTTAGCTATTGTGAATTTAGCTGCTATTAACATTGATGTGGCTGCATCACTGTAGTATGCCGATTTTAAGTCCTTTGGGTATAAACCAAGGAGTGGGATAGCTGGGTTAAGTGGCAGTTTCATACAGAATTTTCTGAGGAATCTCTATATTACCTTCCATAGTGGTTGCACCAATCTGCAGTCCCACCAGCAGTGTATGAGTGTACCTTTTTCCCCACATCCCCACCAACACTTAGATCCCTTCCTATCTTTAGCATGCACCATTCTGTTCAAAAGTGCTCAGCCTGTTTTCTCTGAGTGCATTCCAGAGCTAAGCTTCCATAGGAGTTGAAATGTTTTTTCTTTGGCTTCCTTTTATGTGTTCATCCCATGTCAGTCAGTTCTGCCCACAAAACAAATTACTAAGACCTCTTTAATAATACAGTATTAACATTCATACTGAAGATGACTATTGGCCATAATTCATTGAGTGATTGAAAAAAACGAAAAAACAAAAAACTGCAGAATTGGCAAAAAGGAAAAGAGAGTGTCCTGAATGTGATATCAGACTCTTGGAGAGCATGTGGGGAATCTGTGTTTATGAGGCCAGTGCATTAGCAGGCTGGAAAGCAATGTGACATTGCTGGAACTCATGAAGAAGAGCAAGGTACCATGCCAGGGGCAAGCCTGGCCTCTGGGCAAAGCTCCCAACTGTTGAGAAGCTTACTTGTTTTGCAAACTGTACAAGTAATTGATTGTTAAGTCACATTCTGTGGTTTCTGGCACTGTTGTGCAACTTGGCTCTACCAAAGAAGCATTTCTAAAGTGCCCTAGAAATGGTGACAGTAGATTCTAGTGGCCCTGTTGAAGTGACCTAAATTACATGGTGCAACATGTTTTTTCCCAGGTGGCTAAAATCACTGACTTAAGATGTATCAAATGCCAGAAACATGTGTTCTTAATAAGGTCAGGGCGTCAGCCACACTTGAGGGAGTATCATAGGTCTTCATCATGGTCTCAGTGGCCCTTCGAGACTGCATAGGTCTCGACTTGATTTCTCTCATTGTAAAATAAATCCAAAATGACTGATGTATTCAGACATCCAGATGTGTGATAAAGTCATGTTTGCAAATTTCTTGCTTCAAATCCTTCAGTGTGTATCTGGCATTCAACATTTAAACACTTACACTGAAGGGTTTTTCTAAGACGGTGATTCTTCTTGCTGGACAGATGGATCTAAGGGTGCAGGTGTGTGTCTGGGAGAACAGTGCTGGATTAAGGAATAGCGGTTTCCCTGGTCATTTTGAATTGGAGTTTCATTGATGAAAATGGGAAATGAGGCACCTGCTTATTGGGGTTTCTACAGGCAACTGGGGTTTCTACAGGTGAAATTTATAACTCTCAAGGGAAGGAAAGGGATAATAATAATTGTTGCCATTGTTGAACTATGTTGAATGTTTTTATAACAATATTGAAAAATCATTGGCATTGCTGAACTCTATTGAGTATTTTGCACAATGTAACAGTAAACCTCACTACCATTGTAATTTAGAATCACCTGAATTTGACAGCTCACTCTCAGTGGAAATCCTTACAAGTAGTATTTTGTATAAGCTTGTTTATTGGCAATGAGTTACTTTTTAACATCCAAATTTATAAGTTGTTGTTCTGCTTTGAAAGAATTTGTTTGGTCTAATAAATCATAAAAGAAAACTGAATTGAGAAACAGGACTGTGAAAAAATGGGAAATGTCTTAACTTGGAAGTCAAGAAGCTAAAGAACTTTGGAATTTGTTTTGTAACTTTGTAACTGTCATTATGAGTTACCTCTACCCTCCTGGGTATGAGCAATGAGTAACCAAAACTCTGTGAAACTATGTGAACCGGTATATTCGTCTAGTGTGTGAACTAATACTGGTAACCAAACATAAAGACACACACACTCCTTAACAAAAAATAAGTTTTTCCCAACTCTGCTTAGTAAACTCTGTGTAGTAAATTCCTTAAATTACTAGTTGGAATGGATTCCAAACCTTTAGTCTTTCTGGGCACCCACATGATTCAAGATCAATTCCGAGGTTTTTGTGTATGTGTGTGCATGTGTGTATCTCTCACACACACCACAATTGTGAGCAACATGGGAACAGGGAGAGGTGGCAAGTGAGCAAGTACAAACATACATCGTTGAAAAAGATAGAGCACTAGAAAAGTATCACTTGTGAGAGTTGATGTTTTTCCAGTTTAGGAAAACTAGAATTGATATATCACTTACAAAATGTTGCCGAAGTATTACATAAATCCAAGAACACTTTGACTTAATAATATTACATTGAAGAAACATTTAGACCCTGTTCCATTGGCCAAAGCAGATGGTTAATATCATGTGCAGTAATGGGTACTTTGCAGTTCTCAGCCTTTGAGAGTCTTCCATGTAAATTTGAAACGGATGAAAATGAAACACTGGGATTTTCATGTAATTATTTCAAAACTGGGGGCAGGGGTTAAATAGGAATTTATTTTCTGATAAAACAACTCTACAAAGATATGTTTGGAACCCACCACTAAATTATCTAGCTCTTCTCTGGATGAACATGTGATAGGGAAAATTCATAAATGAAGTCCCCAAGAGTATAGAGGACTAATGTTCTTTCCTATTTTTGTAAATGTCACTTTTAATATTTGTGTAGCACCTTACATTAATTCTTATGCCATAATAATGTAAAAGTTATCACTTTTCAGTGCAATTATGTGTGCAAGTGTTAATGAGAGTCTGCAAGGAGATTAAAATAAAATGACATGATTTGTTACACATAAGAAAGTAATTTTTTTTTTTCAATTGCAAGTGTGAAGTTACGTGGAAAAAAAAATCAGATGCTACATGTGCCTTAATTTATAATTCTTTTGCCTTTTAGATTTGTGTCTTAGGTTTTCATCTCATCTGTGGGGTTGTGGTCACGAGATGAGAGTAGGCAGCATCAGGATGGTGGTGATACAGCCTCTAGAAAGCTTGAATTGTATGTCCACAACACACCTGAGACCTGGCAGTATTTATTCTATCCAAACATAAGCTACTTGTGAAAATATAAATAAAGCTAAGTGACTTTTTATTAAATTAGAACCATTGGGTAGAGAACATTTATGAAAATAATAAGGAACTTATAAACTATCAAACTATTCAGTAAGTAAATGAGTTATTTCCACAAAGTCAAGCACAACGAGTAAGTACCTCATGCAGGGGTGAAAGAAAAAAGAACTTTATTTACAGATATGCATAAATGGAAGGTAATGGGTTACAACTTGCACTTTTGCTGACCTCAAAGAGGAGGAGTATCTGTATGTACCAGCCTGGTCATTGAAAGGAGAGACAGGGGAAAATGTCAGGTGGATTGGACTATGTAGTAAAGAGGAAGGGGCTCTAGTGTTGATTGCTCTGTGACAGGTTCTGTGGGGGGAGCATTTTTTACACTTTGAAATTTAAGAACGGAGTGATGGATAGCAGAATAATTGGCAGAGATTGGATTAGAATGGGTGGTGCAGAAATTCAGTGATAAAAGGGAGGTGGGGGGGGTTTGATGCTGATTTTGGAGAAAAGGCCCAGCAACAAGGAGTCAGCTCTCGAGCCTACAGAGTGCTCAGCAGGATTAGGTCTCTGCTTCCTGGGCCTCAGTGAGGGCTCACACTATTAGGCATAAACCAAGTATCTGAGCATTCATCCATCCATCCCCCATCCTGCTTTCTGAGAAGGCAGAAGGCAATTCTCATATAACTCCTGTAATCAGTAGCCCTTAGCTTCTGTGCTGCACTCATTTCTAACTGCACCTGTGCTTATTGTTGTGATCCTGCACAGCATGTTCATAATGATGACCTGAAGTCTCCAAGGAAGCATGGCATATTATTCAGTATATGCTTTTTCAGAAGGTATACTCTGGTAATGTATTCTAGATTTTCATCTTTTCATTAAATTGGTGATATCTTGAGGGAAGGAATCATCTATTATGCATCTTTATATCCTTTGACACATAGCACAGTGTTTTTTAGTTAGTAGGTAAAATATTTGTGACACAGATCAGAATAGGAATAATTGTAAGTTTTGGGGAAAAATTGCACTGTTAAATGTCCAGTACTCCTGTTATCAGAAAACTCAACCAGAAATGTCACATCACCATGCCCATGCTCTAATCCATTCTCAACACTCAAAATGACATGATATTTTCATGTATTGAATTAAAAATTTAATTACTTGACTGGGGATGTAGTTCAGTGGTAGAGCGCTTGCCTAGGATTGAATAGGGGCAAGGCCCCGGGTTCAGTTTCCAACACCACACACACACACACACACACAATAATAATAATAGTAATAATAAAATGAACTCAGTTACAAAGGTGTCTTTAATAGTGAAGAGGATATATTTCAAGAGTTTCAGGGACATTTAATGAAGGAAGATATATAAAGATGGTGTCACATGTATAATCATTCCCTGACATTGTGTGTCATATGTGCCTTTTTCTTAGATGATTCTGCACATAAGTTGGTGCCATAGTCATAAGCCTTATGCAACCAGCTGAACTCAGGTGAGACTTGGCCAGGTAACACCTAGGATGAGGTCTGTAGACCTTCCACACGATGGCCCTGCCTTGGCCAGGGCATCCTCACATCTCCCCACATCTGTCATCACCCTTGAAGAGGCTGGACTTCTGTCCACAAGAACCAGCATCACCTGCTAGAAGGAGCAGAAGGGTCTTGAATCTGAGGACTGGGATGTCAGGGACCATAATCACCCTTCAGTGGTGAGCAGCAGCTGCCGTGTACTTTTGTTTCCCTAGTTAGCAAATGAGTTTTATAATAGCTGATCTACAGAATTATTGGTCAGATTATGTGAAACAATGTGCCTGATGCACTGGGGATTTTCTAAGCCTCACACAGGAATCAGGTCAGGGTCCTCCTAGTGCCCACAACCTTTGGTAGTTTTGTTCTCAACAGTGCATTACTTTGCTTCCACTGGTAGTGGGAGAAAAATAGGAAAAAATATAAGGAGCTTTTTTTTACCAATAAGATACACAGTTACAGATTATTAAAGGTGTGTTGATTAAGGTAAAGAAAAACAGCTTTGTTTACAGAGAAGGAACATCTCTGCACATTGAGCACAGACAGTATGCCTGCTCTCTTAGTCCGGTGCTTCGATTCTGTTATCTTTGTCACAAGCTCTCCCCGCATTCCCCATGGAATTCCAACCTCCATGGAGTTCCCAAGCTCACTAACACTTTAGTATTTCTACTTAAAACTAGTTAAGGCCCCATTAACCCTTTAAAGTGGGTCAGCAGTGTTCTGTCTGATAGAGACATTTTACTCACCACTGAGTTATGCACTGTGTGCCTGAAGGAATGTCTCCTCTGCAGATCCTCATCAGCTTGCTGTTTCCTTCAGAGCCTCTCAAACTGCTCCTTGAATCCTAAAAATAAATACATAAATGGTTTTGCATTCCAAACACCATGTTTTAGAGAAGTCTTGTTAAACATTTCTCTCAATTTTAACTAACATTTCCTTTGACTTTATAGGTAGCATACCACATCAACTGCAGTTTAGTATTTAAAATGTACAGTGAAAGTAAAACCTGGCTTTGCTGTGCTTCTCCCAATTTGCCCTTTTGCCTTTTGTCACTTGGAGTTACATGAAGAAACTGAGGTGTTCTGACATGCTTGTATCTTCAGTGCATGAACCACACAGGTGGAGAGGAGCACCCCTTGGGAATGGCTCACCTTTCTCAACCCGAGAATAAACCTTAGGACAGTTCTAAAAACACAAGCCTGGGGTTGTGGAGCTCTTATTGTCAGTCCGAGTACAGAAGATGCAATAAAATATTAACTCATTTAACTAATTCTTAGCTTACTCCTACAATGTACCAAACACCATAGGTTCTGTGGAGAAAGCACTGGGCTCAGCCTTTGTGAAGTTTATTTTTGTGTGTGTGTTGTTGGGGAGGACCATATATTCTTAAAAGAAAGCGCTGTGCTGGTAATTTGGCTCCCAGGTAAAACAAAACAAAACAAAAACCAAATTTGTAATGTTTGCTCATCACAGCTGAGTTCAGAATAGCAATGTAAAGTTGGTGAATGAGAGTAGGAAGCAGTCAGCTCTGCGAAACTGGGGAGAGGCAGCTACTTACAAAATAAGTAAATAGGTAACAGGTCTGGTGGTGATAGGTGCTGTGGAGGATGAGGCAGCAGGGAGGGAAGAATGGGGACGTTAGAGGAGGGAAGCTGCCATCAATACAGTGACGGGGTGGGTCCTGCAGACCTGGTAATGCTTGGGTGAGACCAGAGGAAGCGAGCACTCTGGGAACAGATAACAGCAAGTACATAATCTTGAGGAGGAGGGAAGGTGCCAGACAGCAAGGAGCTAGTGAGGCCAGAGAAGAGGAAGGAATGAGGTTTTTTTTTTGTTTTTTTTTTTTTTTTTTTGGGTGGGTTGAACAATACTGCATGCCATGGGGCCAGCTGAGTTCAAGGTAAAGTGAGTCAGACCTGAGATCTTAGTTTTTGTTTTGTGGTCAGGCCTCAAAAGAGGCTTAGGTCACATTCCCATCTCTGTCTCTCATTGGCTATATGTTTTCATTTCTTCTCAATGGCTGGTGAGCTCCATGAGGAGAGGGATGTGCAGTAAATCTTACCCTTGCATTCCTGATATCCTGCACAGTGCCTGCACATAGGCAGAGTCCATGTTTGCTGAGAGGATGTTATCATACCTCTTTTCATACTTTAATATCTATATGATTAAAATCATAATCCCAACTTTACAGGTGGTTATGAAGAATAAGTGAAAAATATGGTGTCTAAAGTGCAATGGACAACCAACATACCGAAAGCATTTCTACACAGAAGCTACAATTATCATCACCCACATCATATGCACTTTAGCACTTTGATAAAATTTTGAACACTCAAAGGATGCTTTTCATAGGAAGAGTAATGGTGGGTTATTTTCATGATTTTCATTAAGACTGTCATCAAGAACCATCTCTTCACTGACTCAGAAAATAGGAAGGACTTCCATGTCTAAAAGCCAGAAAAATCCAAACCAGTTAATTGCATCCCTGCAAATGGAAAGAATTTGTCCTACTTATAGGGTTAAAGTAGGACAGTAGCAGGAGAAACATCCCTGAGGAACTTAACTTTCTACCCATAAATATTACTTGCTATGTTGATTGTTGTTTTAAAATAGTTGAAAATGGAAGGACTGTATAGTGGGAAAAGCAGATGAGCAGAGACAACTGTTTGGGAGACAGTGCACTTCAGCTGTCATGAAGGCCAGAAGCTCCCAGATAGGTCCTTTCTCTCCTGTCCAGATGTTCAGTGTCTATACTAACATGCCCTGAATGGTAGTAGAGCCAGATGTGGATGTATAATGCTACTTATTTATTTTTGTTCCCAACAGTTTAGAAAATCTTTTTAAGGCTCAGAGATTGAGTTTAGCTGGGAGTAAGTGAGAATTTGTTAGTATATCTGTGTTTCTGAAGTTTGTATTTTTGAGCCACATGTAAAAACTCAGTTACCTTTCCAGATGAATGTATTAATTCTACACATTTTGCAAAGTGCATAGAACCAGTTAACAGGAGAGTATCTATCTGGTCTCTGAGACTATAGAGTTTGGAAATTTCTATGGAAGTCCTTCATTTTCTCATATCATGGCTTACATACACATTCAGGCTAATGACTAGTAAATAACAGACTTTAATTTGCAGGTGGCTCCTAACGTCTTTTGCTTTAAGAAAGGACTTTGCCCTGATAATACCTTTTCTAGTGAGTAAAACTGTATATACATCTTTTTACAAGAACATTTGATTTTCTTGTGTTTTATACAATAATTTTAATATTAGCCAATTTTTCCTGTGAAAATACCTCTTATGAAGATAAAGAGCATAATCTTTCCTTGCCCTTGACCTTATGACCTTGTGGAAGAATGTTGACAGAGGCTGTGATGCATGCTACAAGAGCAGTGAACTCTTCTTGAGAAGGATACATTTAATGTCTAATTAATGTATATGAAGAACAATGAACATAAGTCTGGCACAAAAGAAATAAAATATTTATTACAGCTGTGGTTTTTATTTTGCCTGGAGACTACAGGGTGGAAAAACAAAAACAAAAACAAAAACCCAACCAGAATCAGTTGTTTGTTTTTTTAAATAAGACCAGAGAGTCAGATAAAATTCTGTATTTCTAAGGCCTTGGCCTCTCCTAGGTCCTACTCTCCCTTTTCACTCCAAAGCCACATAAAATCTAGGCACTGAGTTCCTTTCTGACCTAGGAGGCTCCTTGTCTTTCCCCAGCTGTGTGTCCAACCCCATGGAGGCTTGTGAGACCCAGGCAGCTGCCCTTCACTCTGCCCACCTCATGCTGAACTACCTGGCTGTTTACCTCTGACAGCCTTCACAGTGTCTGAAGGTTCCTAGTGACTCCTGTCTCCAAGGGAAGCATCTCTTAAGTAAGTCTTGTGTAACCTCCCTTTGGACCTATGCAGAGTTCAACCCAGTGAACTCTCTTGAGCAAAATTTGACCTTTTAAAGTAAGGTCATTTAACAGAACTTTCTGTAGTGGACTTTCTGTTCAATATGGTGTACAAATCTAAGTAGCCACATGTAACCACACATAGCTACTTAGATTTAAGTGAATGAAAATGCAATAAAATCCATTATGTTAAGTTAAATAAACCAGGTACAAAAGGGTAAATACTTCATGATTTCACTTACATGTGCAATCTAGAGAAGTGGATCTCATAGAAGTTCAGAGTAGAATAGTGACCAGAGCGGGAGGGGAGAGGTGGTGGGGAAGGGTTGTCCAGTGAGTACAATGTTACAGTTAGATAGGTGGGATATGGTCTGGTGTTCTTTTACACATATGGGTGACTATCATTCAGCATAATATCCATTTCAAAATAGCTAGAAGAGAGGATTTTGAATGTCCCCACCACAAAGAAATAATAAATGTTTAAGTGATGGCTATATAAATTACCTTGATTTGATCATCACACTGTATACCCATGTGTCAAAATATCACATCACACCCCATAAAGATGTATAATTTTTATGTAATTAGAAATAGAACTTAAAAATGGAATAAAAGATTCAGCCATAAGTGATGAGTGGAGACAGGGTCCCACTGTGCAGCTTCAGGGTAATCTCAGATCTGGTGACAGCAGGCCAGTTCTAGTGCCCCAGCATGCCCAGATCAGCTGATCTTGGACTTGGCATGAAAGCCACGGCAGACTCAAAACCATAGCAACTGGAGGTTGTCAGTCAACTGTGCTTCTTGCAGTGGCTTCTCCTGGTGGGAGACCAAAGCCAGCACCTCCCTGTCCACCACATACATGCACTGTCTCCTAGTAAATATTGTGAATGTGGGATTTGGAGTCAGGCCTGGGTTTGACATTGACTCTGCTAGTATTTTGCCTAGACCAGAGGCAGTTGGGTTAGTTTTCTTAACCTCTTTTCTTTCACTTATAAAATGGAGATAGTGCTGCCTCCCCAGGATTGTCATGAAAATTCAGTGAGATCATAAATGGAGGGCAACACAGGGCCTGACATATCCTAACCACCTACTGTGTAAGCTGATGATTAGATGCTGTGGGTACTGTGTCAGTTCCAGCCCCCTCTTCCTACAACTTAAACAAAATGCTAATTAGCCTTTTGAACTAGAGTACTAAATAAACAAAAGAATAATCCAGGAATTGTTGCTGCCTAATTTTCAAACACATTGTTTTTTTAAAAAAATGTGACTCTCCTTATATGAAGATGCTATTTTTGAGAGATTGCATGTGTGTGTATATATACAGACTAATCTTTATTCACACTTACACCAAGCAAGCACTGTCTAACTAACAATGTATATGAAAAGATGTACTTGACCTCAGTTTGTAGATCCAAGCCAGTTGCTATTTTCATCATTGACATTCACACTTGCTGACAATCTAAATCCTCTATTCAAAGAATTGCTCCACATTCCTGGATTTTGCATTCCAGATTGCAGAGGGAGCAGAAATATTTGTGGGGGCATATCTGTGTATCTTGGAAGAATTTCTTCTGCCTTCTTTCCTTGCAATTCCAGACTCTTCCCTGACCCATGCATGATGAGCTTGGTGTTGGTGGGCTCAGTAAGAGAAATTCCCTCAGGTGGGGCGCACCCCTCTAACCAAACTCTGGTAGGAGTCAACTGGCTGACCTTCCCATTTTAGCATGCTTTTCAACTCCATTGCTCAGTAACTTCTGTGTAAAACAGGTTATAGATTTGACAATAGGAGGAGAAGGAGAAGTTTGACACTAATATTTACTGAGCCTTCTCACTAGGGATTGAATTTTTAAATACTCCAGTACCTTCCCTGATGAATTGGTTCAAAAAAGAACAGGTGTGTGGCTGGGGGGCAATAAAACTATGAATCCAAATCTGGTCTTTGGGGTCAAGAGGCCCTTTTTGGCTGTCCCCATTCTTTCTGATTCTTGCTTTCTGACTCCTGTTCTCCATAGCTCCCCTTTCATTCCCTTACCTTCCAGGTGAACTTGGAAGGACTTTTTGTTTGTTTGTTTTAGGGGTTCCACTGCAGACATAGTAACCAAGAAAGCCAATTTGGGCAAGTTGCAGCTGCCTCAAAGACTTAGAAGGACCAGACAAACCTGACCAAGTACTATAGTGTCTCTCAGACCCACACCATCTGCTCAAACTCACCCTCAAACAATTTTATTTCTGATCCCAATTTCATCAATGGATAAAGATACAGACTCATAATCTTCACTTTGGTCCTTCTCCCTGGGAGTACGTAGGCTAGAGGATGCCTTTTTGGTAAAACAGTAGGATCTCTTGGTTACTAGCGGAACAGGATATTAGTGCAACCTAGGGGAAACAGAGGAGGAAGCCAAACCAGAATGCAGTTTTTATCAGACCCTAGATCATTGTTCTCCTCTGCAGGTCTTGGTATTGACATTTATTCTGTTAATATATGAAACATTAGCCAAACATTGCTGCCAAACAACTATTAAGATAGTTACTGATATTTTTTAAAAGCTTTGAAGATGTATATTACCAAGTAAAACTTCAACAGTTTCCAAAAGTCTCTTTGAATGGGTATCTGCCAAAGAAATAATGATAAAGTAACTTCTACTTGAGGTAGATTTTTAGTTTGTTAAAGAATTGTTGATTGCATCAGATCCAAATTTAACTGTAGGAGAGTTTGTGATAAGCATTAATTCAGGGGCCTTCCTCTGCAGAGAAGGGATAGCAACCTGATAAATAGCAATGCATTACATCAAATTGGTTTAGGTGGGCCATATAGGCTGTCTTTAGAAAAACATTGATTCCTGCTTCCTTCTTTTCTACCTTCCTTCCATAATATATTTCATTAAGATTGCATTTTCAGTGTAGAGAAATGTATAGCTATAATCTTTGCATAGCAATGCAAAAACATTGAAAAACCAACCAAACTAATTTTGAGAAATGAATTTAAATCATATACTAATAGATATTGATATTCTGTTATTGACAAGAATAAATCATGCTGTTAGTCTCAGTGGCCTAGTCTTTACCCTTATTTTTTTTTTCTGGAGTTTTATTTCCATTCTGTGGTTAATTTGTTTTTACCTAAAAATTGCAATGATAGTATTTTAAATCATCTATGATTAAAATCACATGAATATTTTCTTACATTACTTATTCACAGTTTTTTGCCTGTCCCAAATGCTTTAGATTTTTAAATTACTGCAATATGCACTAATAAGAATATTTCAGTAGCATTGATTAAGTGACAGAGTTATGCAAGTCTTAAACCTACAATCACATTTAAACTGTAACATGTATACATTGTCAGATCCCTTTCACATTTTCAATTGAAATATGTTCAGATGAGGTAAGTGATAAGTGATGAGGAACTTCCTGACCATACACCATGCAAAATATATACAGATAATTATGACAATTAGGAGCAAGTAGTTGTCTAGAAGTGTCCCTACCAAGCCTTTTAAAGTGGTCTAGAGGTTATTCTCTAGTTTCCTCCATTGGTGTGGGGACAGACGTGAGGAGGTGATACCTGGTGTGGTGGTGATGTCTGGGAGGCTTCAAAGCCAAAGCTGACTTTGTGACTTTGGAAGTGCCACAGAAGAGTTACCTAGAAATTGTAATAGGAAAAGTCCTGATTCTCACATAATCCATTGGCAGCTTTCATGGACGACTGTAAGAAGTGCCTTTCAGACAAAAAAGACACAGATGAGAGGGAGCCAGACAAACGTGGCCAAGTACCCAGTCTTGCTGAGTGTTGCTGCTTACTCCCAAGGCCATTGCTCTCTTCAGAATTTTAATACTTTTAATTAAATATTTCATGCATATATAAGGAAGTACCTAACATGTATTTGCATTAAGACCAATAGAACAAACACCTGAGTACGTGCCACCTAGCTGAAGAAGTAGGCCATCACCTAATTTACACTTGTACGTAGTCTTCTCCAGTCTGTCCCTTCTCTTATCTCTCCCCCACTGACTGTGAGAATGATGAAAAACCTGTATTGAGGATGCCATTTTCTCCAGAATAGGCTTGCCTGTGCTTCTGTGGGCATCAGGGAGTGCTGTCAAGGATGATTAGGACGACTTTGATTTAATAATTTGGCCTGGGTTTTTTTCTAACAGCCCAAGTAGTACAAATTTGAACTCCATACTAAATGAGAGCTGGTTATCGGTGGTAGAGTCAAAGGGGGGACTATTATTATCTTCCCTACTATTAATTTTTATACCAAGACCCAGCAAGGACAGGTAGGATTACTGTTTGTTTCCTTTGCAATAGGCTGTTGGTGTCTAGTGCTCACTTTCTGCGAGTGTGAGGTTTGTAGGTTCCATCTTTCGTGAGCTTCCCTTGTTTTCTGGAAAGCTTATGAATGTGTACACATGTAAGTAACTTGTTATTCGTGCAGTGTGTAGGTGTTTGTGATGGAACAGCTTTCCTGAATATTTAGACCATCAGTGATTGGAAGTTCAAATCTAACCCAGGGCTCCTTGCTATTAAAATACAACTTGTTCCTCACCCCACCTCTGGCAGGTGCATTATAGTTAAGAGACATGGAGACATTACAGATTACACTTGGACAGGAACATATCCAAATTTGTTCCATTGGTTTTCAATTTTGTTTTCTGGAGCTGTGGCTGGGCTTATAGAATGGAGGGTTGGGGAGGCTCCCTGCATCTTCAGCATCTGCATCACCAGAGCAGCCCTGTTTCCATCATTTATTTATGGAGGTTCTGAGCAAAATGTCACCTTTAAGAACAAGAACTTGAAATTGGTACTGTAATCTCATGGACTAAGGAGGAGACTGAGACTTAGAAGCTACTTCTCTAGAGGTATGGGAAATGGGGCTCAAGCAGAACTTTTAGCTTCAAATTCCAGCCTGATTTTCCTGACTCTGGGGTGCCAGACTCTATGCTACAGATTGTACTGATCCACATTACAAGATTGTATTTTCATATTATTTTTCATTCTTTAAGGATTGTTATGGATTTCTCAGTTTTGATCACAATAGAGCAAAGAAGGCAGAGTGTGAGCCTTAGTGTAATTATTTATCAGCTAAGGAAAAGGAGGTCTAGAGGGATAATATGACATTTTTGATCTGATAGTGAGTGATACTGTGAACCAGAAGTTTTTCACTTCAAAATCACTCATTTATATTTAATAAGATAATATTGAAATTATTTTTAAACTATGTCAACAATTTAAAAATATTTGTATGCTTTAATCTTACTGGGTCAGTATAAGAAAGTGCAATTAATTTTCATGAATTAATGGAAATATAATCTGTATTCGGCTTTTCTTCCCCAAGAGCAAGAGATGAATTTTTTTGTACATTTTGTCCATTTCTCATCAGAATCATAATTTGGGTCTCTTATTTCCATTACTTGGTCAGAAAGGCAGATAACTTAAAAAGCACTCTGCCTTTATTATGTCTTTCTCATTTTAGTATTTTTCAAATGTAAATAAATAAAGAGGTTAGTGGAATCTGTGGATAACCCCTAAAATTATTTTCACATGGTCTAAGTTGTTATTTCTGGTGTTTATTGCTTCTAAAAGCAAGTTTTATAAACTGATAGGTGAAGAATAAGTGTGTTTATTTTTTGCCTTGAATTAAATTATTATTCGCCCACATAAATATGTAACGTTTAAAAATAAAACTGATAGAGAATTTTGTGAAGCTGATTTGACTCTAATGGTTCTAATTATAGATTGGAACATCAAGTCAAGATGAGTTGTACTGTCAGTACATGAGACAGCTCTTTGCCAAAAGCATGAGGTTTTTATTATTCTAGGAAAAAAAAAATACTGAGAGACTGTTCTAGCCATCACAAAGAGTGGAATTGACATGTAAGTATTCTGCAGGTAAAAAGCCATTCTCACCTGTCATTCGGGGATGAGTCAGCAGTATAGGGCTGTTATCAAACAGACTAACAGGATCTGGGATTGCACTAACCAGACCATGGCACACAGAAATAAAAAGAAGCTACTCACTGTGTTCAACATGGGCAAGACCCATATGAAAGTCTAATTTTCAGCTCCATATTTTATATACAATATTAGGAAATTGGAGATGAGCCAGGGAAAAGAAATGAGAATAATTTGAGAGCATAAAAAATTATCTATGCTGAGAACTGAAAGAAAGTGGAGTTCTTTATAACCAAGAGTGGAAAACGATGGGGTGGTGTAAAAGTTGCTTTGAGTGGGTCACCAAATATAAAGGGAATGAGACTGATAAGTGCTTTTTTATTTTTTCCCCTTAATCTATCTTTTCTTTTTCTTTCTTCTTTTTTTTGTACTAGGGATTGAACCCAGGGGCACTTAACCACTGAGCCACATCCTCAGCCCCTTTTTGAAAATATTTTATTTAGAGAGAAGGTCTTACTGAGTTTCTTAGTGCCTCTCTAAGTTGTTGATGCTGGCTTTGAACTTGCGATCCTCCTGCCTCAACCTCCCAAGCCACTGGGATTACAGGCGTGTACCACCATGCCTGACCCTAAATCTATCTTTTAAGGTGGAATTTTTAGCACTAGAGAAAAAGATCATGATACCATGACTGGCTATTCTTGTATTACTTCTGAAATCTAGTACTTGCTCATTGAATATACAGGGGAAAAGGGCAGAGTGTCAAACTATGAAAGAACTTTGCTTCAGGGGTAAGAAGTGAAATTGCTATTCTGCTGTCTACAGTGAGCCATTGGTTTTGAGACATTATCCAGTTTGTATTGCATTAAGAAATTCTGGGGCATTTGGAGAATGACCTTGCCTAAGTTGAGACTGGAGGAAGCAGTTGTCTGAGAAAATGCAGGGAGACTTACAAGGAGTCACAGGACCAAGATTTGTCTCAGGGAGTACCCAGGAAGGAACATAAAGAATTTAGAAGGCAGAATCAATAAGTCTTGATGGGGGCATTGAGAAAAATTAAAAGTGATCAATGAATAAGAATGCTTTGAAGTGGTACCACAAACCAAGAAGAAAATTGGTTGGTCTATTAATTTCCTATTATTGCTGTAACAAAATACCACAAATTTAATGACTTAAAACAATAAAAATTTGTTATCTTATAATTCTGGAAGCCAGAAGTCTGAGATTGGTTTCTATGAGATTGGTTTCCTTGTCTCTTCCAGCTCTTGAGGCTATTCTTTGCTTCATGGAACCCCTTCTGTCTTCTAAACTAGCAATGATCAGTCAAGTCTCCCATCCATCAAATCACACTCACACTGACTTTCCTGCCTCTCTCAAAAGGCCCCTCTTGATTAAACGAGCCCACCCAGATGATCCAATACCATCTCCTGTCTCAAGATTCTTAACCTAATCACATTTGCAAAAATTTCCTTTGTATTCTAAGGTAACATATCCAAAGGTTCTGGAGCTTAGGATAATGGACATCTTTTGTGTGTGTGAGGGGGTGGCAGATCTTTATTCAGCCTACCACAGTTGAGATGGGGAAAGTGGGCCCAGTTAATGTATGTGATCATGCTGAAAAACTTTTGACAAGTTGGCTCTCTGATTCCTGTCTGGAAATATTTTGATGACAGAAGACTTTGACTGTAGTTAGGTTGTTGATGAAGCCAAAGAGAAATGGGTCAATAGGGGAGCAGAAAATAAAAAGTGACTACTAGGGCTGGGATTGTGGCTCAGTGGTAGAGCGCTTGCCTAGCATGTGTGAGGCATTGAGTTCAATTCTCAACACCAAATATAAATAAATGAATAAAGGTCTATCAACATCTAAAAATGAATTTTTTTTAAAAAAGTAACTACTAGTTTTTCTTACCAGCAAAGTGCTAGGTATTTCATTGGTTCACCTGGTCTTAAAGGGTTAACTCTTGTATTCTGAATGAACCATAAGTGTGTCATTTCATTAGATTTCTTTGCTTTTGAAATTAAACCCAGAACAACAGATTTATGTTGGAAGTTTGGTTCCCAAGAACTGTATCAGTGATGGTTGGAATATGGCTTTTTTGTACTGTTCTGATCTCATGTCTGTATCTCATGGCAAGTTCTGTAATCTCTCCTCTGTTAATCATCTGTTCTTCACAAAGCTAAAGATACAGTTCTGATGGGACTCTTGACCCTGCTGCCCATAACAAATTATATGTACATTTTTGAAATTCAATATTATGACTCTCTCACAAGCTTATATTTTCAGTGAAAGTTTAGAGCACAGGTGAATACGGAAAGTGAAAAATGCGAGGAGGATGAGTGTGTTAAGGTGTGTGCGTGTGAAGTCCTTCCTTCCCAAATAGCAGTCTAACACAGCCAGCAGTTTCATCCTGACTCCTTCACTCACCCCACTTCCGTGCCTGGAATTGATGGTAGTGGCTGCTTTTTGGCTTCGGCAGTAGCTGTTGCTGTCAGCTACTCACTGGCTGAGAATAATTAGAGTTTCTCAGTCTGGAGCTTGAGCTTGCCTCATGCTGCCTTGAGTCTGGCTGTGGGATGCTAGTGGGCTGGCATGGCTGCCGCCCTGCTGATTTTCAGATTCTACCTTTTCATTCTGCGCACGTGCAGTAACATTTTAAGGAAAACCACTACTCACAAGTCTTCAGTAAGCTTTTGCTCTTTCCAGTCTGAATTTTTGTGTGTTCATGCAGCAAAGTGTGTAAGGATTAAGGCTTGGGTGATTGGAATACATAAGACATAGCCCTTACTCTCAAGAAAAGTAACTAGTGCAATAGGAGAGGCAGAACCTTTATGCAAATATATACAATAACAGAGTTATGTGTAAAAGTGCTAGAGAGAGAGAGAGAGAGAGAGATGATTGTTCGGCAGGAAAGAGGTTCCTGATGGTAGAGACTAAATCCAGAATTTTTTTGTTCTTGTGAGTTAATATTTAAATTAGGTTTTCGTGAGCAGAGAGGACATTTAGAATTGGGAAGAAGTTTAGGCAGATGGCATTCTGAACACAGATCCAAAATCAGCAAAAGATAGGAAACAGTGTAAAATAGTGAATGACATTGTTTTGCCTCTGTTGGAGCAGCGGGAGTAATTGGGAAAGGAATTATTTAACCCTATATTACAGATATTTGCATTTTAAAGCCTCTGTGTAGTACTATATAAGGCTTTGAGTGCCCATTGTGAGGAATTTGGTGTTCATAGATTTATTTCTAAATTGTTTATTTTTTTTCCTTTTTACATTCCTGAATGAACTAAATTTCCTCTAGTCATGGTGTATTATTTGAATTACTTTTGGATTCTGTTTGTCAATATTTAATATTTAGTTTCACATTTTAGCATTGCTATTCCTAAGTGAATTTGCTCTTTTTTTTTTTTTAAAGTGTAGTCTGTCCGGTTTGTGGGTATCAATGTTACTACTACTTTGCAAAAAGAACTTGGCGACTGTCCTAGTCTTATTTCCCTTACGCTGGAAGAGTTTAATGGTATGAGAATTATCTGTTATTTTAAAGGTTTAACAAGTTATGCAGAACCATTTTGGACTTGTATGTGTCCAGGTATGAGGATAACTCTCATAATTCCCTTTATTTGTGTGGTAATTGTTCCGATAGATTTTTCTCTCTACTGGAAGTATTTTGCATACCATAATTTTAGAAAATTATCTCTTTCATTCAAGTTTTGATACTTTTGCATCAAGATGAAAAAATAAGTCTGTTGTGATTTTTAAAATTTCTTCTATTATGGCATTATTCATTTCTTATTTTATGTAATTGTATTAATCTTCCTGATTCAGCTGTTAAGTATTCCCTTAGTAAGCTGCTTAAGTACTGGATTGTCAATTTATTTATTCTCTGTGTTTCTTCCACTTAATTTTTACTTATGCATACTAATTCCTTTTTCTGCTTTCTATAGTTTTTGTTTCTTTTAATTGCCTAAGTTGGATGCTTGCTTTATATTCTATTGTTCCATGTTGGTTAACAAATGAAGTCTATCAATTTACCTTTCAGCATGACTTTAGCTAGTCATAGATTTTTAAATATACTTGTTTTCTAGGTATTATTAATTTTTTCTTCTTTGACCCCAAAATTATGAGGGAACTTTAAAATTTTCAGAAGGTAGGAATACTGTTTTTTCTGTTTTTGTTAGTAATTGACAGTTTTATTGCATTGTGATATGAATGATATTTTGTGTATTTTCTTATTTTGGGGAATTTACTCCTGTTTTATTTATGGCATAACACATTTTCAAATATTGTGACCATCTGTTGGCTACTAATAAAGAAAGTATTTTCTATTTCCAGGTGCAGATTTTGTGTGTATGTCTAGATAGACATACATGCATCTCTACTCCTCTTACACATACATGCACACACAAGACATGATCTGCCATTTTAATTACATTATTTAGATATTTTGTACCATTACTTTTTTTCTCCATTGATTTTTTTGTGAATAGAAAGAGATAGATCATTTCTTTCTCTTAATTGGTTTCTGTATTCTCTCCCAAGTTCCCAAGGACATTTCAGGGGAGAAGGTTCTTCATTCTGTATGCTGCCACGTGCACTGTGGAAGATTTAGCATCCCTGCCTTCTACACAGTAAAAGCCAGTGGAGTTCTCCAGTTTTTTTTGACAATCACAAACACCCATACCAGTGTCTTAGAAACCATGTCATTTATAACTGAGAACCACTGATATTTGGAAAATATGTGCTTTAAGTGTTTTTTCTCTCATTCACATTCTGTCTGTATATTCTCTGTGTGTGTATTCTAAAATTAAAAATTGTCTTTAATTGTGAATGAAAAAGTGATTTTTTTTTTCCACCTCTGGTAATGGAACAAAACCAATGAAATACTGATGCCAGAAGGAACAGTTAACAATCATGGAGAGCTAAAATTGTTTAACTCGGGTCCCCCCATCTTCTTTTATGCCCCATGTTCAGGTCCAAGAGACTATAAGGGATACAGATAAGCTAACTCTACCAGAAGCCTTAAAATAAATACATATCTCATATTTCAACACAGAGTCCTAACTTTTATTACCACCTGCTGCAATTAATCTCTCAAAGGGCAAGCTATATTAAATTGACAAGTTCTTGAATGTAAATACAGCTTACTAAATAGCATATATACATGTAAATTTAAGACTTTGTAAGGTTCTAAAATAAACACTTAAAAACTCAAGTTTCTGTACATATAGCAGGAAAACAAATGGAAATATGTTGAAAGAGAGTAGAACCTTAATTGTAAAAATAAACTTTGAAGTTCTTTGAACTCAAAATGAGCTTACTAAAATTGAGTGCAAATACGGCAGAAGAAATATAACAATTTTGAAGCAACTTTTGGCTAGCTCATCAGAATTTGAAAGAATCCCCCCAGATGTATGTATAGGATTTGAAACAGCTTAACTGAGGCTAACACATACTGACATCAAAGTCTTTTGTGGGGTGGTTGAAAATGACTTTCCCTGCTATAGAAAGGAGAATAAGCGTGTATTTTTAGGTATTCACCTGAGCATACAAGAACTGTTCTTAGTGCAGCTATTCTGGTCAGCAGTTGAAAACACCTCACAGAGAAGCTGCTCCTAATCTACCACTGGTGAGAATTAAGTCGTACTATGTCTGTGAATACTGCATGACATTATTTGTTGGTGATAAAAGGGTTCATTATTGTTTAGAAAAAAAGAAATACTGAAGGTCAACTGACCAAGCGTATTGCTGGTTTTTTGAGAATTAGAATGTGATAGATTTTATTAACATAAAAATGAACATAGGGTGACGTTTAATTGATATTTTCAGGTAAAGCAGGTGAAATGGAATTTTTGTATATCTCAAGGACCTGAGTGCTCCAGGTTATGTCCTTAGACTGTAGACTTAGAAGCCCGCTGACTCATTTTCTCAGTTTAAACCTGGACTTTGTTTTCTCAGGTGTCCTTTCCTTCTGAAGAGGCAGGATCACTAGCTGCTTACACCTAGGTGCACCCCTGCACAGAGCCCTCATGGCCCTACCCCTGTGCTCCTTGCTGGGCACATTTGTGGTCATTTTGAAGAGCACCTTGAACTCCTCTCTACTCTAGGACTTCTTTGGGTGAGGTTAACTTGTTCCCAGTTTCTTCTAAGTAGGGCTTTTTTGAATTTGCATAAATTTAAATTTTTATTTTCTAATTAAGAACTATAGCAGTTTATTTTAGATTTTTTTTTAAAGATTATTTGAAGATCTCAATTTCTTAGCAGTTTCTGCCCTTCTTGCTTTTTCTTGCTTCTCTTTATCATAAGCCACCTCAGCAAGCATAAGCTCTTTATGTTTTTGGCTCCATGAACACCTGTTTCATGTTCCATGTTCATCTACTCCTGATTCCTTGTGATCTCATTGGAGATCAGGAGCACAGGCAGCAGTGGTAAGAGGTCAACAGGAAGATCCTCTGCATAGAGAAGACACTGGCTCTATTGTGAAAGTAGTACAAATACATCTGCTGGGTATTGGATGCTGTAATAACCTTTGTTTTTGGACCTGGGAGTTGTAGTGTGTAGTTCTTAGCCTCAGTTTACAGTATTAGTATGATCTTAGGATCTTAGAGTTGGAAACTTAGGAAGGGCAATGTTGAATGTTATCTAATGTGAATGACTTATCAGTACATGAATCCTCTTTCCCATATCTCCAGCAAAGTAGAAAATTAAGTCTCTGAGCACCCTTGGGTACACATAACTTACTCCTAAAACCAACTGTTCCTTTTTGAGGGCAGAAAATCTTACATTTTATTAAGCCACCAATCTTCCTCCATGACTTCAACCTATTATGGAATTTGCATTTAATGAGTTTTTAGTAGGTCCTCGACATTATTCTGTACTCTTTTAGTCTTTAAGTAAATGTTCGTGATTTGATTTTAGAGATAAGGAACTATGTTAGTCAGCTTTGCATCACTATGACCAAAATACCTGACAAGAGCAACTCAGAGGAGGAAGGATTTATTTTGGTTATTTCAAAGGATTCAGTCCATAGCCAGCTGGCTCCAAGGTAGAAACATTATGGAGAAAGGGCATGGTGGGAGAAAGCTGCTTAATTCATGGCAATCAAGAATCAGAGAGAGGGAGGGGGGAGGGAGAGAGGGAGAGAAGGAGGGAAGGAAGGAGGGAAGAAGGGAGGGAGGGAGAGAGAGAGAGGAAGGGAAGGAGGGAGGGAGACAGAGAGCGAGAGAGAGTGCACAAAAGACAGGAAGAACATAGGGACACACTTAGTACCCAAGGTCATGACCAGTGACCTACTTTCTCCAGCCACACCCTCCCTGCCTACAGTTACCACCCAAGAGTCCATTCAAATTATTATCCATTAAATGAATTAATCCACTGATGAGATTATAGCCCTAACAAATCAATCATTTCCTTAAGGCCCTACCTCTGAACTTTGCCACATTGGGGACTAGGCTTTCAAAGCATGGGGATTTAGGGGGAAAGTCCAGATCCAAATCATAACAGGAATCAAGTCATAGAATGGTTAAGTAGCTCTGCCAAGGCTGCATAACTACAAGAAAACAAGGAATTAGAATTTCTACTCAGGTAATAGGATTACTGGACCCATGTTCTTAATTAACACTAGAATACCCATTACATCTAGTAAGACATCTGGAAGCAATATGAAACAAACAAATTTTCAAGTCATATAATCCTGTAAACCATTGCTGGAGGAGATAGGAGATGGGATAAAGTTAGACAATAGTACTTCAATATCTTATCATTAATTTCAACAAAGGTACCTACTAAGGGTTTGGCACTCTTACAGAGGTAGCAGTTTAAGCAGTGAACAAGACATACCAGGTGTGCTTAATGGAGCTTACATCCTTGAGGGAGGAGGCAGACAGAAAAACACAGATAATGAGGAAGAAAACAGATATTATCATCAGGAGTTGCTAATGCGAGGTGATTTGATTATATCTCTTAAATGATGCTTCTTTTGATAATAAGACCTTTTCTTAGTAATATTTGAACTGAGAACCAATATTTGGAATTTCATTCATTATTATTAAGAATTAGAAATAAAAGTTTGCAAATGTTTTAAAAATTCAATAAACACAATCTTCTTGGAGCACAAATACATTTTCCTGCTGGGTGCAGGGGTGCATGCCTGTAACCCCAGTGTCTCGAGAGGCCAAGACAGAATGATTGTGAGTTCAAAGCCAGCCTCAGTCAAAGCAAGGCACTAAACAACTCAGTGAGACCCTGTCTCTAAAATACAGAATAGGGCTGGGGATGTGGCTCAGTAGGTGAGGGCCTCTGAGTTCAATCCCCAGTACCTGCCCCTCCAAAAAAAATTTCCCCAAGTTCCCTTTTTTTTTTTTTTTTAAATTAAGTATACAGTTGAATTTGAGCTACCTCTTAGTTGACATGAATTTTATTGAAATCCCCAGCCACAAGAGAAAATAGCTGGTCTCAATCTACCTTCATGTCTATGGTATGAATTTGATGACCTCTTATTCTTTCCAGATTGTCTTCAGATCTATGCATCTGACTTGAGTCAGAAGCCTGATGGTTTCAAAGGGCTGTCCTGTGCGGTCAGATAAAGTGCAAACAAACCCAGATCTAGTTTTTTTCTTCCCTTCCTCTAATTACATATCACACACATCTTTTGTTGGATCTCGTAGAGTCAGTCAAGTCTCTGGTTCCCATTCCCTTCCTCTGTAGTTTCTTATTGTAAACAGCTCTTTGTTCCATGGGCTTTGTGATTGTGGATGACTACAGTAACTGTGGCTGCAAAGATTTCTCTGTGAGGACTGTCAATTAGGATAGGGACAAGGAAGCAGACAGTTGTCAATTAATTGAGAATGCCAAAAGTCTGGAAAGTCAGCTAGGGATGCTGTAAATGAGCTTTCTGTCTGTAATATTCCTTCTCCAATAGTTTGCATGGTTAAAATAAGAAACAAACAAACAAAAAAAAACCCCTGCTCATCTTGAAGATTTGGCTAAAACAGCTGCCATTTTATCCTTTCACACCTTTTTTTTTTTTTTTTTTTTTTTTTTTAAAACCTACCCTCATTCTGGAATCTCCCTTCCCCTGGGCCTTTGCATAAGCAGTTATGGTCTGGATACAGCACCCTGGCATAAGGTCGCTGGTGCTTTATGGCATGCTATTTCCCACATACTTCTCTTGGCTGCACTGAGCTCCTTGAGGTCAGGGGCCAGAGACCATGCCGTATTTTTGTTTTTTATTATTTTCATTGAGGTGAAATTCACAGAACATAAAATTAACCAATTTAAAGTAAACAATTCAGTGACATTTAATACATTCACAATGTTCTGCAACCACCATTCCTATCTAGGTCCAAAATATTCTCATATTCCTGAAAGGAAACCCTATACTCATCTGGCAGTTGTTCCCTACTCCCTTCTCCCCACAGCCTCTGGCAACCACTTCTTGTTGTATTTGTTTCCTTGGCACCTTGAATAGTACCTGGTTCAAAGTAAATGCTTAATTTTTTTTTTTTTTTACTGGAATAATGAATGAATTAAAGTTCTGCAGGGAGAAGACCTCTTTATTTAAATTGCCTTATTCATTCATTCTATTTCGGACTGACCCCAAGTACCAGCCAGTGTGCTGGGTGCAGGGCATGGAGTAATGAACAAAACAGATATGCCTCTGACCTCATGGAGTTTATACTCCATCCCAGAACTGGCTGATAGATACATTATGTGATCCACACATGCAATTTAAACTTTCTAATAGCCACATGTGTTGGCTTCCTATTGCTGCAATCAAAATTATCTCCAACTAATGACTTAATAGTAACGTAAATTTTCTCTCTCATGGTTCTGAAAGTCAAAAGGCTCACATTGGCCTCAATGGGCCAAAACCATGGTGCCAACAAGGCTACATTTCTTCTGGAGTGATAACCTGTTAGGTCTTGCCACATCTGATGTGGTTTACACAAAAACACATCTCAGTTTGAACTAGACATATTTTCAGTGCACCTGTGGCTCCTGTCTTCCATATTGGTCAGCATAGATCTGGGAGGATAGAGAGAGAGATTGAAAAAATAATTACTAGTGTGATATATGACAAGAAAAACCACAGGGCCCTACAAGATTGCATTCAAGGGAATCCGACCTTATTGTGAGGTATAGGACGGTTTCCTAGAGAAAGCAGAAACCTGAGTGACAAGTGGATTGAATCTTAAAAGCAGAGGGAGTGATTACATGCTCCCTTTCCCTTCCTGTTTAACACCCTTATATAGCTTTTGTTGCCCTTTGGCAAAAATTCACTTTAAGGATTTTCTTACCCATGTAAACAGTGAAGTGATGGGATTGAGTATGCATTTCTTAGACAATTACTCTGCATGTTTACAAGATCCTATTTTCTTAATTCTTAACATTTCTCCATCTGTTTTGTTTGTAACTGAAGAAAATATTTTTGGTATGTTATTTTTTGTCACAAGTTTGACCTTAGACAATAGGGTCGGTACATTGCAACAGAATGTAAATTATAATTCTTTTCTTCTCTTTAGTTTTTAGAAATATATGTTACAGAATATTCCTAGGTTGTGCTTTCATGAATTCTCTCCTGGCTAACCTCCTAGGCATGGTGTGCACCTTCATCCCTCACCACCAACGTGACTGTCACGCCACTGTGGGGTCCACTTTATAAAGGAGGAACCTGGAGTCAAATTTTAAATGACCAGACAGGCAGTTTATTGGGTGAGGAGAACTACATCTGGGAATTTGCCAAATTATTGAGGATTCTTTATTTGTTCCACTGGTGTTAGTCTTCCTCCTGCTGTTTTGAGTCATTGGGGTAGATAGCAGCTTTTACCATATAAGAGCATCTTGTAATATGATCCACTCCAGAAGAGTGTAAGGATGGATAGGTCAGCAGCAAGGCCAGGGGTACATGTTAGGAGCAGTTTAATGCAGCTAACTTCAGGTGACTGGAAGGTGTAAGGGAATGCTCCAAGTGAAATCTGCTGTGTCACTTATCACTGTTCAGAGCATGGCTGACCTCTTTTCTCTGTGTCAGGGGCTGGGCCTGGAGGACCAGGAAAGGAGCCGTAGTGTAATTTCCTGAGATTTTACCTGGTTTGTTATATGAAAACTGTCTACCTTTGGCAAACCTTCCTCTAATCTCTCACCTGATGAGCAGGTAGTGCTTTCTTTTTCAAAGAGAACTGAGACTTAAGGTACTGGATGAAGCCCAGGTCTTGCCTCCTTCAGGAGACTGTGCAGATCTATTTTCGTAAGTTTAAAATGTTAAAGGAACAAGCAATTCACTCCATACTGGGCACTTGTTTTTTTTTTTTTTTGCTCAAAACTTAAAATGTTCTTTTATTACAGGTGCTTCAAATGGATTTTAAATTTAGTCTTAGATGGACCTTAGCCCAGTTACCTCTGAGGAGACATTTGGGTCTTTTTCTTTGGCATCTCTCCGGGAAACTCTTGGTCCTTTTGCTACTCTCCCTTCCCCCTTCGCTTGACTCTGAACTGGCCTAGAAGAGGCTTCTCTTGGGTCTTCTGGATCCCAGCTACTGTTTGTGTTCCCTGATACTCTTTATTTTCTTACTCTTATCTCTGTTTTAGGCCCTACTTTGAAGAAACTTCCACAAGGGAAGGAAAGAGAACATACAGCTTTTGCCAGTCCCTTCCCCTTTCCATTTATATTTCAACATGATAACACAGTTTCTAGAGCCTTTAGCAGGCACAGGCAGAGGGCAGTTTGGATTCTCTGAATATAGCTGTCAGTCACTGCAGAGAGGTTGATAACTTCCATCAATTGCACCCAACATCTCTGCAGTGAATCCATGTAAACATCCCTGCAGAGGTTCCTGAGGACGTTACCCTTCCATGATCAAGAATGTATGAGACCAGCAGTTTCTTTCTACTGACCACTCAAGCATGGTAGTTGTTTAAATAGCACAGATGCCCTCACTGGGATTAAAGTTGAAAATAAAATGTGTGTTTAAGTTAGCAACAGGAGTTTTCAAACTCTACATGTTCTTACGCCTCTCACAATTTCGGTGTATAGTGGATTACAAAGATTGAAAACTAGAAAAAGTATGCATGACGCACACGTTAAATCATTTCCACTAATGTCCTCTAAGCATTGATTTTAACCCAAAACATTAATTTTAGTGGAAACTAATGTATTGTACATTGAAGGTCAGCTAATTGAATGGGTACATGCCATCTAGCTCAGGGCCTGGAAGGATTCTTTCATTTGTAGAACTTGCTGACAATACTGCACTTTCACTAATTGGATTGGAAAAGCTGTTTAGTGGTTCTCTTTCTGAACTGTCATTTTTATAACCTTTTAGGACCCCTGCCTACCTGAAAAGTCCTTCCATGGCCTCTTGTTTTTCCCCATCAGATTGACACATATATTATTACATTTTAAACAGCACTTAGTCTGTCATATGGAGCATTAGCCTTGAAGATTTGCAGTCTATGTTGTAATTTCAAGGGGGAAATTGGTTAAATGACAGGAGAAATATGGCAGTTCAAGAACAAAATTCTTTCTGAGTTTCATTTTCTGTTTTAGTCATCCATATCCCTGTCACTAACCTCATTAGGTCAAGGGCTTAGAGGCATTTTGTACAGAATTGGCATATGTTTTGGTGACAGTGGCACACAGTTTAGCCTCTGAACAGTGATATTCCCTCTTGTTTGGGAAAGCAGTCGTTTTCAAATGCTTCTGATTTTTAGCTTGAGAAATTAATACTGTGCGATGTAGTTTGCCTCTGGAGGCCTTACAGCTGGCTACTGAAGTTCATCTCACTTCTTTCATAAGTCTGGGCCTTCCTTAGACTTCTTTCAGCAGCTGTGAAGGTCAGAAAATTGAACCAACTTCTGTGGCAGGTCTGGAGGTTTGGGTGCTGTTCATTAATCTTTAATTTATCCTGAAGTTACCAGGCATCTGAGTCAAATAAAATACTACTATGGGTTTAAATCCTTAAGGACTATTCCTTTATGAGAATGATAATGGAAAAAAATAAACTGACCATGTTCATATTGGACATGGACGATGGGAGGAATATCCGTCGCCTTCAGCGGGTGTCTGGGTGACATACTTAGGGTACTGTATTGCCAGCTTACATCTTGAATAGTCATTACTACTGAACAGATGCCGCCTGAAGTAGGTCATCATCATGGCAGGGCATGTGAATGCGCACATTTTTTTATTCTTGCAGTGACAGCCATTGCATTTTATCCATGCTAATTTTGACAATGTCACACCCTCTCAGAAATATGAATACATGTATGATAGTGAGCCTTGTAAACATCTCGAGGTAAAATCAAACTAGCTCCAGAGGATTTATAAAGCACTATCTCTTTGGTACAAACAACTCTTTTGATGCTAAGGCATGGAATCAGAAGAAGGAGGGGAACAAGGTACTAGGGGTTCTAATATAGGCATTTGGGGGTGCTAATTCATAGAGGAACATCAGTCCTACAAGAGGAGAAGACACTAAGAGAAGAAGAATGGACAGTATGATGACATGAAGCTGTGACATTTAGTAAGTCCTTGTCACCAACAGTGGTTAGCATGCAAGCTTGCTATTAGTTTTTCCATGGTTTGTGTGATTTTCTTGACCAAGCAGGGAGCCTTTGGAGGAATAGTAGCAGTTAATATCACATATGATATTGTTTCTTTTTAGAATGCCTTATATTGTTAGTACCAATGAGATACTTCTTTGTCCCCATGTGCCTCTAAAAATTTAAAGAGAATCAAAGAATGCATAATTTATATCTGTCCCAGAGGTAACAGTGACTCAATGATATCTGAAGGGATGATTTTAAATTTCATGTCTTATGCAAGAGGTGATTTTTATGTGAAAACTGTGAGAACTGGCCTCAGGGATAACCAGATAATTATCCCTCTAACATCAGAGATAGATTCCAGGGGGATTGAAGCTGAGAGCTGTGGTAGATC
Source organism: Sciurus vulgaris (assembly GCF_902686455.1). NCBI lineage: Eukaryota > Metazoa > Chordata > Mammalia > Rodentia > Sciuridae > Sciurus > Sciurus vulgaris. The sequence continues at coordinate 141,349,504 of NC_136464.1, read as the reverse complement.
AGCTATGCCCTTGTGGATCACGGTTGCCACAACGGAGCACATGGCAACAGATGCACTGCACAGAGCACATCCTGCCCCTCCCTCTGGAGAGTGCTGCTGGAGACCCTGTGAGTCTCAAAAGGCAGGTGAGCAGAGATTTCCTGTGAAAGAATCCAGGGCAAGGCTGAGTGAGATGTTTGTTTACAATAGCAAAAAAAAAAAAACAAAACAAAACAAAAAAAAAAACACAAAAAAACCCAAAAAACAAACAACAACAACAAAAAAAAAACCTTGCTTTTTCTACTCTGATCCCAGAGATGCTCACTGATAATCGGATGAAATCCATTAGTCTTTGAGCCAGGAGTGCCTGGATCATCATTGTTATCATTGTACTAGAGCCTGGAACCCTCCTCACCTAAGCCCCAAGGTGTATGGAATGGTCTTATTGCTGTCCAGGGGGCAAGAGGGCAAAATAAAAAATAATATACTACTGTCAATTTGGTTAAGTCTTAGTTTTGTTCTCTGAGCCAAGCAATTTTTAGCATTGGTTTTAATCATATTCTGGTTATTCAGTTCCCCGCTCCCCACCACCCCCAGGAAAATGTAAGTTCAAAGGAACAAAATCTTATAACATAGTGGGGAAGGGGAGCTTGGGTAAGTGCTGAAGGGCTGGTGGAATGTTGACAGTTTTTTTTTTTTTTTTAAAGTCTGATTTTCTATTTTGTTATTGTATTCATTTGTATTGTATACATGTGCATTTATATGCTTTCGTTTATATATAGCAATCTTTATTTATCCGTCAGGATACACTCTTGATAAGCCCAGGGTCTCTTTGTCTTTCTAGGAGAACTTTCTCCTTACTAGTCTGTCGACTGTCAATCACCCACTCCTGCTCTGAATCATCTCTTCCTTCTGCTTCTGAGATATGTCTGACTCTTGCTCCTCCTACTTGTCTGATATGCACATGTACACAAAGCAAACAAACGTTTAGAGATTGCTGGAAGGGACTTTAGGGATTATCCACTTCAACTCCTTCATCTTTCAAATGAGGAATTGGAGGCTTGTTTTTTTTTTTTTTGTTTTGTTTTGTTTTTTTTTTTTCTCTGTTTTCATAGCAGTGTGACTTGGAAACAGGGAAGGCTATAGGCAGGAAAATCCTTTAATAAAGGCTGTTGAAGTATTTCAGATGAAAGGTGAGTGGGTGCATGAATAAGGAATGCATTCATATTTAAGGACATACAGCTGTTTGGTATCTGTTATCTATTTTTTTAAAGTTTCTTTTCCAAAGAGACCTCAGCCATATTGCATAAAAATCATTTATTGAATGGCATATTGAAACACAAATATTTGCGTGCTGTAAGCCCTGGGAATTTGACAGGCCTGCATCCATGGCTTGTGGATGCCATGAAGTCATTAGATGGTGCTTTCCCACTGTGCCCAGCCTCCTAGTTCTCCTCCTTAGGCCTCTGGCTGCCAGTACTGATAGGTAAGCATTGGCTTTCGAAATGAAATCTGTTTGCCTTCTTCTATTTAGCATCAGTGGAACGAATTAAAAAAAAAAAAAAAAAAAAAAAAAAAAAAACCCTTACTGATTGAGGAAATGAAAATAATAATTATACTAATAGACAAAACCACAAATTAGTATAGTAACTTGAATTTTAGCAGACTGAGAGAAACACAACACTGGAGTTCTAGGGACCTGCTCTAGATGGAAGAATGACTGAGTCTAGATTGGTGACTGTGTTGAGGATGTGTAATTTTTTGGAGCTTGGTTCTTTCTGATTTGTGTTGCTCTTTTCTCTCACCTTGTGATCTGATTTGACCTTAGAAGTTCAAGTGGAGTGGGCCTACCTAATGAAGTGTTTCTGGAGGAGATTGTCAGCCTGACATTGTTTTGGTTAATGTACGATTTTCTCTCACTTAGTGACAGAAATGGCCTGGGTACTCTCTGGCTTTCTTCTGAGAGCACCTGACATGATGGCTGAAGACAGCTCCTCTTTGGCATAGCCGAAATTTTAAGTCAAATGTTGCGTGTTCTTAACAAATGTTGTCACTTCCAGCTGACTGCTCTAGAAGGTCTCATATTGGGAAGGGAAAATGGCTTCTGGATTAGCCTTTGGGCACAAATCATTTATCTGACATCTTTTATCAAAATATTGTGGCACTAGTTATATACCATCCTATGTAGCTCAAGTTTATAAATAACAGTACCCCTTGTCAAAGAATTGAAAAAAGAGTGTTATTCTATCACAAAGAAAGATTCATCGCTTAGGGATTTTTCATATTATGATTTGAAAGTATAATAGATCTGCATTTTTATAGCAGGGCACATTTTCTGTGGTTTTTAGAGACCCACTGTAAACCTCTTTAAATGTCAGAAAGCTTTAAAACCCAAATAGGCTGTAGTCTCATTAGAGAGCAGTCTGGCTAGAATTCACAAATTGAAATATCCTGCCATAAAGTTTATTGTAAACAAAATGCAAGGAAAAGGCATGTGTGCGATTCAATAACTATCAAGCTCTGGGTTTCTGGCTTGTTGAAAGCAAAGATATTCGAAGTTATATAATCATACCCTGACTCAGGTTATCATGATTTAGAAATCTACTTAATACATTCTGTTTCTCATGCTTGCAGACAGTGGGGAGGAAGCAGAGTAGGTGTAGACTCAGCAAGGATCCCTCCTCTGCAAGGACCCCTCTCTCTACCTTAGTTCCTTTCCTTTAAATTATGAATGTTTGTGATTCTCATTCTCCTGCTTTGTGTAAGATTAATTAATTAATTATTTGGCCACATCAAGATGGAGGTAAAATGATCTTTGAGAGTTATATTAATCATTTCAAGTAATTAAAAAAAATTTAAATGCCTCTTGGCAAGCACTGTATTTATTAGATATGCTTTTGTTCATTTTAAAACATATTAAATATTTAAAACCACTATAGAAAGACTAGATAAAAGGGAGAGTGATAGAATTTATTGGGCTGAAGATCACATTTTTAAAAAAACAATGATAGAGGTAAAATGAGGTTAAAAAATAAATGCTGACGCGGAGAAAAGGCACTTGATGCTGACATTGTATAAAAATATGTTGTTTTGCTACCTCTTCAAAGTGTAATGAATATGTTCTGATACCTTCCTGATAAGCATTTTGTGACCTGGTTTTTATTCCAAGCTTCCAGGCCACTAATTGTGCTACCACAATTTGTTGTATTCTTTTTCCCTCCATTAGTTTTAGTGAGTTTTGAAAAGTTCTTGGAGGGACCAGTCAGAAATTGGCATGGAGGCTTTTTATTCTAATTATGAGTAAACAAATTGATTCGTTGGATGAAGTGACATTTTCCATTGCCTATCTCTCCTTTTAGAAGGGCAGATTGTTCTGCTTATTCTTATTGTAGATGCTCTGAACCTGATCACTGAAAAAATAATGATAGGCAGGACTTCAGCCACAGAATTGCCAAAATAAACCGACTCCAAAAATAATAATCATATGCCTTTACATTTTACAGTAGTTTATAGTTTGCAAAGCACTTTCACATCCAGGAACATTTAAAATACAAGTGTAGTTCAGTAAAGTATTAAACTTGCTAAAGACCTATACTGTTGGCTTTCCATCACTATGATGAAATGTCTGGGATAAATTAGTTTATAAAGAGAAAGGTTTTGTGTTTTGGTTCATGGTTTTGGAGATTCTAGTCAATGATCACTTGGTCCCATTGTTTTTGGCCTTCTGAGAGTGGCAACAGTATCTTATAATTTTCTTTTCTTTGTTGATATTAGTCCAGGTAATTCCATGATCTTAGCTTCTAGCATGTTCTTTCTGTATTGTTGCAAATGTATTTAAAAAATTCTATCAAAAGATAGACAGTGTTAACATTGAGAAAGTAACACTTTGTATAGTCCAAATCCAGAAATAAAATACATTATTCACTCTGGGGGTCCATTTCCTTAGAAGTGCCAGTATAATAGAATTCGTGTGATATAATGAGTATAAAATTTATTGGCCTATGCATCCATTGATGGTTTGCCTTAAGATGGCTATACTTCAAATCTTCAAAATGCCTAGAATTTGTTAGGTTCATTTGAGTGGCCAACTTCATTGAGTTTTATCCCTCACAACCATGGAATAAATTTGCTTTTTCAGAAAGCAATATGACATCATTGAGAAAATTTTTTTTTTTTTATGGTGCATTACATTTATTTTTTTTAATTTTTAATTTTAATTAAAAATCATAAATTTACATAGGGCAATGTTGTTTGATTCATTTTGTTATTTTTTCCCCTTCCCCCCTCCCCTCCCACCCCTCTTTTCCCTCTATACATTCCTTTCTTCCTCATTCTTACCACCCTCCTTATCCCTAACCCTAAACCTAACCCTAACCCTAACACTAACCCCTCCTACCCCCCACCCCCGTATGTCCTCATCCGCTTATCAGCGAGATCATTCATCCTTTAGTTTTTTGAGATTGGCTTATCTCACTTAGCATGATACCCTCCAACTTCATCCATTTGCCTGCGAATGCCATAATTTTGTCATTCCTCATGGCGGAGTAATATTCCATTGTATATATATGCCACAGTTTCTTTATCCATTCATCAACTGAAGGGCATCTGGGTTGGTTCCACAATCTGGCTATAGTGAATTGAGCAGCTATGAACATTGATGTGGCTGTATCTCTGTAGTATGCTGATTTTAAGTCCTTTGGGTATAGGCCAAGGAGTGGGATAGCTGGGTCAAATGGTGGGTCCATTCCAAGCTTTCTGAGGAATCTCCATACTGCTTTCCAGAGTGGCTGCACTAGTTTGCAACCCCACCAGCAATGTATGAGTGTACCTTTTTCCCCACATCCTCGCCAACACCTATTGTTGCTTATGTTCTTGATAATCGCCATTCTAATTGGGGTGAGATGAAATCTTAGGGTAGTTTTGCATTTCTCTTATTACTAGAGATGTTGAACATTTTTTCATATATCTGTTGATTGCTTGTACATCTTCTTCTGTGAAGTGTCTGTTCATTTCCTTAGCCCATTTGTTGATTGGATTATTTGTATTCTTGGTGTAGAGTTTTTTGAGTTCTTTATAGATTCGGGATATTAGCGCTCTATCTGAAGTATGATTGGCAAAGATATTCTCCCACTCTGTAGGCTCTCTCTTCACGTTACTGATTGTTTCCTTTGCTGAGAGAAAGCTTTTTAGTTTGAATCTATCCCAGTTGTTGATTCTTGCTTTTATTTCTTGGGCTATGGGAGTCCTGTTAAGGAAGTCTGGTCCTAAGCCAACAATTTGAAGGTTTGGGCCTACTTTTTCTTCTATAAGATGCAGGGTCTCTGGTCTGATTCCGAGTTCCTTGATCCATTGTGAGTTGAGTTTTGTGCAGGGTGAGAGATAAGGGTTTAATTTCATTCTGTTGCATATGGTTTTCCAGTTTTCCCAGCACCATTTGTTGAAGAGGCTATCTTTTCTCCATTGCATATTTTTATACCCTTTGTCTAGTATGAGAAAATTGTATTTATTTGGGTTTGTGTCCGTGTCCTCTATTCTGTACCATTGATCTACCTGTCTATTTTGGTACCAATACCAGCCGTTTTTGTTACTATTGCTTTGTAGTAGAGTTGAAGATCTGGTATTGCAATACCACCTGCTTCGCTCTTTCGACTGAGGATTGCTTTAGCTATTCTGGGTTTCTTATTCTTCCAGATGAATTTCATAATTGCTTGCTCTATTTCTGTAAGGTACGTCATTGGGATTTTAATTGGAATTGCATTCAATCTATATAGCACTTTTGGTAGTATGGCCATTTTGACAATATTAATTCTTCCTATCCATGAACATGGGAGATCTTTCCATCTTCTAAGGTTTTCTTTAATTTCTTTCTTTAGTGTTCTGTAGTTCTCATTGTAGAGGTCTTTCACCTCTTTTGTGAGATTGATTCCCAAGTATTTTATTTTTTTTTGATGCTATTGTGAATGGGGTAGTTTTCCTAATTTCTCTTTCTGAAGATTCATCACTTATGTATAAAAATGCATTGGATTTATGAGCATTGATCTTGTAACCTGCTACTTTACTGAATTCACTTATGAGTTCTAAGAGTTTTCTGGTGGAATTTCCAGATTCCTCTAAATATATAATCATGTCATCAGCGAACAGGAATAGTTTGAGTTCCTCTTTTCCAATTTGTATCCCTTTAATTTCTTTGGTTTGTGTAATTGCTCTGGCTAGAGTCTCAAGAACAATGTTGAATAGAAGTCGTGAAAGAGGGCATCCCTGCCTTGTTCCAGTTTTTAGGGGGAATGCTTTCAGTTTTTCACCATTTAGAATGATATTTGCCATGGGCTTAGCATAGATGGCCTTCACAATGTTAAGGAATGATCCCACTACCCCAATTTTTTCTAGTGTTTTGAGCATGAATGGATGCTGTATTTTATCGAATGCTTTTTCTGCATATATTGAAATAATCATGTGATTCTTAACTTTTAGTCTGTTGATATGGTGAATGACATTTATTGATTTCCGGATGTTGAACCAACCTTGCATCCCTGGGATAAAACCCACTTGATCGTGATGCACTATCTTTTTAATATATTTTTGTATGCGATTTGCTAAAATTTTGTTGAGAATTTTTGCGTCGATGTTCATTAAGGATATTGGTCTGAAATTTTCTTTCCTCGATGTGTCTCTGTCTGGTTTAGGTATCAGGGTGATATTGGCTTCATAGAATGAGTTTGGGAGGGTTCCCTCCTCTTCTATTTTATGGAATACTTTGAGAAGTATTGGAATGATCTCTTCTTTAAAGGTTTTGTAGAACTCAGCTGAGAACCCATCTGGTCCCGGACTTTTCTTTGTTGGTAGGCTTTTGATGATCTCTTCTATTTCATTGCTTGAAATTGATTTATTTAAGTTGTGTATATCTTCCTCGTTCAGTTTAGGCAATTCATATGTCTCTAGAAACTTGTTGATGTCTTCAAGGTTTTCTGTTTTGTTGGAGTATAGATTTTCAAAATAGCTTCTAATTATGTTTTGTATTTCACTCGTGTCTGTTGTGATATTTCCTTGTTCATTCCGAATTTTAGTAATTTGAGTTTTCTCCCTTTTTCTCTTTGTTAGTATGGCTAAGGGTTTATCAATTTTGTTTATTTTTTCAAAGAACCAACTATTTATTTTGTTAATTTTTCCGATTGTTTCTTTTGTTTCAATTTCGTTGATTTCAGCTCTGATTTTAACTATTTCCTGTCTACAGTAGTTGGTGTTGGTCTGCTCTGCTCTTCTTTTTCTAGGGCTTTGAGCTGTAGTATTAAGTCGTTTATTTGTTGATTTCTACTTCTTTTGTTGAATGCGCCCCATGAAATAAATCTTCCTCTCAGTACTGCTTTCATAGTGTCCCAGAGATTTTGATATGATGTGTCTTTGTTCTCATTTACTTCTAAGAATTTTTTAATTTCCCTCCTGATGTCTTCTGTTATCCATTCATCGTATAACAGTGTATTATTTAATCTCCAAGTATTGGAGAAGTTTCTGGTTTTTATTCTGTCATTTATTTCTAATTTCAGTCCATTATGATCTGATAGAGTACAAGGTAGTATCTCTATCTTCTTGTATTTGCTAACAGTAGCTTTGTGGCATAAAACATGTTCTATTTTAGAGAAGGATCCATGTGCTGCTGAGAAGAAAGTGTATTCGTTCTTTGTTGGATGGTATATTCTATATAAGTCGGTTAAGTCTAAATTGTTGATTGTGTTATTGAGATCTGTGGTTTCTTTATTAAATTTTTGTTTGGACGATCTATCCAGCGGTGAGAGAGGTGTGTTAAAATCGCCTAGTATTATTGTGTTGTGGTCTATTTGATTTCTGGATTTGAGAAGGATTTGTTTGACGTACATGGATGAGCCAATGTTCGGGGCATAGATATTTATGATTGTTATGTCTTGCTGATTTATGCTTCCCTTAAGCAGTATGTAATGTCCTTCTTTTCCCTTCTGACTAGTTTTGGCTTAAAGTCCACATTATCTGAAATGAGGATGGATACTCCAGCTTTTTTGCTGTGTCCGTGTGCATGGTATGTTTTTTCCCTTCCTTTCACCTTCAGTCTATGGGTATCTCTTTCTATGAGATTGGTCTCTTGCAGACAGCATATTGTTGGATTTTTCTTTTTAATCCAATCTGCCTGTCTATGTCTTTTGATTGATGAGTTCAGGCCATTAACATTCACAGTTATTATTGTGATATGATTTGTATTCCTATTCATTGGACTCATTTTTGTTTTTTGACATGATTTGATTTCTCCTTTATTTGGCTATTCCTTTAGGCTAGTTCCTCCCATTGCTGATTTACATCGTTGTTTTTCATCTCTTCCTCATGGAATATTTTGCTGAGAATGTTCTGTAATGCCGGCTTTCTTTTAGTAAATTCCTTTAGCTTTTCTTTATCGTGGAAGGATTTTATCTCATCGTCAAATCTGAAAGTAAGTTTTGCTGGGTATAAAATTCTTGGTTGGCATCCATTTTCTTTCAGGGCTTGGTAAATGTTGTTCCAGGCCCTTCCAGCTTGTAGGGTCTGGACTGAAAAATCTGCTGATATTCTTATTGGTTTTCCCCTGAATGTAATCTGATTCTTTTCTCTCGCGGCCTTTAAAATTCTGTCTTTATTTTGAATGTTAGGTATTTTCATAATAATGTGGCTTGGTGTAGGTCTGTTGTAATTTTGCATATTTGGAGTCCTATAAGCCTCTTGTACTTGGTTTTCCATTTCATTCTTGAGATTTGGGAAATTTTCTGATATTATTTCATTGAATAGTGTGTTCATTCCTTTGGTTTGTTTCTCTAAGCCTTCCTCAATCCCAATTATTCTTAAATTTGGCCTCTTCATGATATCCCATAATTCTTGTCGATTCTGTTCATGATTTCTTACCATCTTCTCTGTTTGGTCAACCTTGTTTTCAAGATTAAATATTTTGTCTTCAATATCTGAAGTTCTGTCTTCCAGGTGATCTATCCTATTGTTTATGCTTTCTATGGCGTTTTTAACTTGGTTTATTGTTTCCTTCATTTCAAGGATTTCCATTTGGTTTTTTTTCAGTACCTCTAACTCTTTATTGAAATGCTCTTTTGCTTCTGTTATTTGCTCTTTTAACTGTTGATTAGTGCATTCATTTAATGCCTGCATTTGTTCTTTCATCTCCTCGTTTGCTTCCCTGATTGTTTTAATTATGTACATTCTGAACTCCCTTTCGGACATTTCTTCTGCTGTGCTGTCATTGGGTTTTATTGATATAGTATCTAGGTTTGTTTCGGACATTTTCCTCCCTTGTTTTCTCATATTGGTCAGATGTCAATGGGACTCTGTGATATTGTAGATTTCCTCTATTGGCTTATAGTGACCCTGTAGATTTCCAGTGTATCACCTACCAGCCTTCAGTAGCCAGAAGTCTTGGATTAATTTGATAATGCAGTGCTTCCGAAGAATGCTGCCCCTAGCCCGCTACCGGTTCCAGGGAGAGAGACCTGGAGAGGTCTCTTGTTGCATAGCGCTGGTTCCAGAGGCTGGTTGTAGGTTGGAGGTCTCCACTGGCTTGGGGACTTGTGGCTGGCTCTGTGTAGACAGGCTCTCACTGGGTGATTTGCCCCGAGAAGCTAGCCTAGAGAGGAGCTTCCTGCTGGAGGGGGGCTGGGCTGCTTGGGGAAGTCCCTGGCGCCCTGTGCTGGTCACTGAAGCAACCTGTGGGCGGGCTCTAGCTGGCAGTCGGGCGGGCTGGAGCTGGCTGGGGCGGGCCGGAGCTGGCTGCGCTTCTTCTGTGCAGAAGGGCTCTCACTGGGGGGCCTGTTCCGAGATGCTGGAGGATCTGTCCCTGTGGGCGGAGCCCACCGCCAGACTGCACAGAGCTACCTGGGGGAGTCGCTATCTGCCCTGTCCCACTCTACTAAGCCACTCGAATCTGGGCCTGCCACCCAGCTGAGCTTCGCTGGGTGGGGGAGACTCACCCCGTGGTTCTCTCTTAGTCCGAGTCTCTCAATGCCTCCCCTTCTTGAATCCTGAGTTCTGGGGCGACTGGAAATGCAGTCACCCTCTAGTCCGCCATCTTGGATCGCCCCGTGGAAAAAGCCTGCAGCTGGAGGGGGACAATGCTGCCTGGAGAGGTCTCTGGCTGCCCAGCCCTGGTCCCAGAAGCCGCTTGCCTGTCGAATATCTCCACTGGCTTGGGGACTTGTGGGTGGCTCTGCATCGAGAGGCTCTCACTGGGCGGTCTGCCCCGGGAAGCTAGGCTAGATAGGTGCTTCCCGCCGGAGGGGGCTGGGCTGCTTGGGGGAGTCCCTGGCGCCCTGTGCTGGTCACTGAAGCAACCTGCGAGCGGGCCGGAGCCGGCAGCAGGGCGGGCCGGAGCTGGCCGCGCTGTTTCTGTGCAGAAGGGCTCTCACTGGGGGGCCTGTTCCAAGAGGCTGGAGGATCTGTCCCTGTGGGCGGAGCCCACCGCCAGACTGCACCGAGCTGCCTGGGGGAGACGCTATCTGCCCTGTCCCACTTTACTAAGCCACTCGAATCCGGGCCTGCCGCCCAGCTGAGCTTCGCTGGGTGGGGGAGACTCACCCCGTGGTTCTATCTTAGTCCGAGTCTCTCAATGTCTCCCCTTCTTGAATCCTGAGTTCTGGGGCAACTGGAGATGCAGTCACCCTCTAGTCCGCCATCTTGGATCGCCCCATTGAGAAATTTTTGAAAATATAGTGTCAAACACAAACTGTAATATTAAATCATGCTAATAAATAACAAATGGGGAAAAATGTAAACTCTAACCTCCCCAGAGCAACTTACTTTTATCTGGAATTTGTATAAGAAAATATAATTTTCATAGCAAAAAATTTATTTAAAACTTGACTCAGGAAAAATGGCATTTCTTAAACTTCCTATTCTTAATTTCAACAGTCACAAGTTATTTTGCTACTGTAGTATGTATGGTAGCTATAAAGATCAAGCATTTAAAAACAAGACCAACCAATAAAACGGAAAATCTCATTAAACATTACTGTAACAGGTGAGAATTATTTTCTATCAGTTGGTGGGTTTTACTTCTCAGTGATCCTAAGGGACATTTACTGGGATGTCATGTTTTCATTTATCCGCTTGCTTTCTAGCATAAACCTTGGTGATGTGCCAGCAGCTTCTAGTTCTCCTCATCTTGGTGTGCGTCTAGCCTGTCCATGGATTTTGTTTTGCCATCCCCGTGTGATTTTGACTAGTGTGCTAATTTGGAAGCTTACAGACAAAATAAAGAAGATTCTGCCGATGATGGATGGAAATCCCCCAGTCCCCAAAGTATGTATTTGTGGGTACTGGAGCTGTGAACCCTTTGGCAACTGCATACCCAAGCCTTTCACTTTCTTCCCATGTAGCTCTTGGGATCCCAAGGCCCCATCCTGGATCCATAAGGATAAGCTCCAGGCCACTGGAGATTCTGGGCCCCCGACCCCCACATTTTGTCTCATGGACTAAGGTACTGCTACACCTCTCAGCCCACTGAAAGAAGGGGGAGATGTATGTTTCACGTTCAAATCTGAACTTCAGAATTCCTTTTGGCCTAGAACCTGATTCCCTGGCTTGCTCCCTCGCTCTTCCCTGTATCTGTCTAGCTGGCCTTCCTCTCATTCTATGAACCTGCCAAGCAGGCTCTTCCCAGCCTTTGCCTCTTGCTCTTGCTTGGCCGTTTGCTGGGGATGTCCTGCCACTTACCTTCTCTCCCATCATTCAGCTCTCAGTCCAGATGTCACTTCCTCAGAGCAGCCTGCCCTGTGACAGTACCCACTTTTCCTTTCCTGCAGTCATCTCCTGCACTGTTTCTTTTTATGCTGTGTTCATCACCACCCCACTTCCCCACACTAACCAGAAGCCCTGTGAGAGGAGAGACCTGGCCTCATGGAAGGGACTGGTGGTAGTGTCCATCAGATGCATACTGAGTGACAGGATATGATGGACAACAGCATTGCTACTCCCCTTCATAGCACATGTGGTCAGGGGCTGCAGGGACCAGCCTGGACAGTTGTCCATACTCTAGGGCAGCTTTTCTTTTCAAATATTTGTCTTGGCAATAAACTTCTGGAACATAACTTTCTTAAAGATTAATGCTACTTCTCTGGTAACAGCTGATTCAGTTTTCTAATTGAGAGCAAAGAAGTAAACACTCTCTTATTTAAATAAACAGAAAGAGTCTGAGATGTTTGAGAGACTAACTCCTTGGCAATCTGTGTTTTTAAGTATTCCCATCTACCTAGATGTGCACACACCAGTGCCCTTATCGTCCCGAGGTCCACCGTGTTCTTTAAGGTTCTCCCCCACCTTTCGAAGGTATACAACACTTCCTTATTTTAGGCCTCCTACTCAGATCCTGTCTGCTTTTTGCTGCATTTTTTGACTGCTCCTTGGGGACTCCCTTTTCTATGAGTGGTAGAACTTGCTTATTCACTGTAAGACTTAGAGGACTTAATCACACTCTAATTTATATTGTTGTCCATATTAATTATTATTATACTCACAGGCCACATTTAATAAAATGCCACATGTATGCAGGCACTACTCTATATAATAACTTCTTTAACCTCTAGTAGTCCTCTGATACTGCTGCACTTATTATTACAGTATACTATATCTGTCCACATCTTACAGGTAAGTAATCTGAGGCCAGAGAGATTATCCAACCCTGGGCAATAAGGTCATCTGCATGGAGGGTCAGGATTTGTTCATTGGGACCCAGTTCCAGGACATGCTCTGCCTCCTCATCTGCTCATCTGCACAAGCACAGGCTAGCTCTTTGTTGGCTGGGCTGGTGCCTTGGCACTCTGTGCACACCAGTGGCAAGTACAGTCAGTGCCCTACACAGAGTCCACCACAGTTGTTAATGAGGATAACAGGGAGCATGCAAGATCTAGGGTATTCACTGTGAAGATGCAAAAGGATCCCAGGAAGTCACTGAATTTTTTTTTTTAACAATAAAATAATCCTCTAGATCTGCCTTTTGTTTACACACTTTGTTCTGTCTCCCACTCCTCCAAGAATTGTTAGTCAGGAAGCAGGACAAAAAAAATCAAAACAAGTAAGGAAATTTTGTTTACTGACTTTTGAGTGACTTCTAGAAAAAGGTGTAAGTACTCTGGGTTGGAGATCCCTACTGAGAATAAAAGAAGCTGCTGCCAGGAGAGATGAATGCATTACAGAGGTCCTCTGTGGCTGTGTGAAACTTCAGGGAGTTTTCACTAATTAGTCCTGTGACCTTGTTACCTAAGGTAAGTGTGAACACCTGATCAGAACACATCCTGGCTGGCAGCATGCAGCCTGTTTTATAGTTACCGATATAGTTTAAAATGCCTTCTCTTCTAGAGACTGTCCTACTCCTGAACAAAGCAAAGCCAGTTGTTTTAGTCAGCATGTTTGCTGCCATGACCCAAAGACCGGATAAGAACAATTAGAGGAGGAATAAAGTTTATTTGGGGGCTCACGGTTTCAGAGGTCTCATAGATAGCCAGCTCCTTGCTCTGGGCCCAAGGTGAAGCAGAATGTCATGGCGGAAGAGTGTGGCAGAGGAAAGCAGTGTAGAACATCACATGAGGAAGCAGAGAGCTCTGTTCACCAAGAACAAAATGTATACCCCAAAGTCATATCCCGCAATGATCTACCTCCCCAAGCCACACCCCACCTGCCTGCAGTTACCTCCCAGTTAATCCCTATCAGCAGATTAGTGCACCAGTTAGGTTAAGGCTCTCATGACCCAATCATTTCATCTATAAACTTTCTTGCATTGTCTCACAATGCAAGCTTTTGGGGGATACCTCATATCTAAACCATAACACCAGTGGACAAATGGAAAGTTAGGAAAAGTATTTGCAGGGTACATGAAAGATGATGTGCTGATTTCCTTGCTAAACAAGGGGAACATATGTATCAATCCATTAAAAAAGTAATAATCCATGGGCTGGAGTTTTGGCTCAGTGATAGAGTACTTGCCTAGCATGTGTGAGGCACTGGGTTTGATTCTCAGCACCACATATAAGTAAATGAATAAAGGTTTATGAACAGCTAAAGAATATTTTTAAAAAGCTTAAAAAAGAAAGTGGGACTGTGGTGAGAGGAGCGCTGACATTTCTTGCTTAGTTTTTTCTTAACTAGTTGAAACTTGGGGTTTAATTGTATATTACTTTTAGAGAAGGATCATAGGGTATACATAAAGCACTTTACTAAAGGAAATTGTTTTAGTATTTCTAAAAAGTTACTTAACCTGACAAATTAGGCATTTTTTTTTCTTGTGGTCCATGCCCCTAGCATGTTGTAATTTCCTTTGGAAATTAAAGTTTTCTTTGTTATAAACTACCATACATTTGCTCAGCTCCTGCATTCCGCCCCTCCCACCATTGCTCTGTGTGGTTCCTTTCTGCTGTAGTACCTCTGGCAATGTACTTAAAGGGAAGAAATCCACAAGTTCTTGAAGTCATGATCCTTGTTCTCATGTTCACAACTGTGGATTGTTATGATTTAGCATCATATGTATAGACCTCAAAACAATAGAGGAAGCATATTTAAATGAATACCCATTTTCAGAAGTTGTCTTAGCTTTCTGAGAGACATTGAAGCCTAAGTCTACAGTTTGGGGCCATAGACTTAGTTCCACGTCCATCTGAATCTCATATTCCATGTCCTGAACAAAAACGTTGTGAACCAAGTACTGGATTCCAGTGCAGTTTATAAAAAGCCAAGGTACAAAAACAGTTCTAAGAAGAGAATTGAGCACTGGAAATGAAAAATAAGTACAAAGGCATTCAATTTAGGGGCCTGTGTTTGCAGGGGCTGTTTTTGTGACCCATGTCTTTTGCACATTTGTGGGGTCAGCAGGGCAGGGGTGTGTCTCTCTCAGAGCTGTTCCCTCATCCATGTTCCAGCACAGCTAAATTCTGCAGAGAGACATGCCAACAGGCCAGATGTGTGTGAATTTGCTGGAATTAGCTGAAGGAGTACTGCGATGAGCGGGGAGAGTCTCAAGTAACATATTTTTGCCCTGTTTGTAGCATTCTTGGTTATGGAAGCCAAATAGTTCTCAGAGAAGAGGACAAGTGTTCAGAAGGGTGAGAAAAAGAAGAATTTTCTTATGTTCTTTTCATCTTCCTTAAGGGGACCAAGTATGGGAAAGGATGTATGTGGAAGAAAATGCTCTTTTATCAGGAAGGAATCCTAGTCCCAAAGACTGTTGGTCAGCTAGTAAATGGAAATCTGCTGCTTTGAAACATAAACCCAAGAGTTTTATTATAAAAATCTACTTCTCCTTAATCTCTATCTTCTGTTGATTTCCCATCTGTAATTTGGCATAGTGATCCATTTTTGCCCTTGACCTGGAAGAGTGGAAAATAACAAAAAGAATAATAATGAATCATCTGGTCTATCTGGTTTGAAAGGGAGAAGGATCTCTCTGTCACGGGCAAAATAAAGTCTGCCCCAGCAACTAAGGGAAATCAGCTGACTGAGTCGCTGTCATCAGGGAAGACGTGCAGGATTTTCTCCTGACACCAGTACAAACCAGATCCATCCTGGAAACACTCTGGCTTCTTCAGATTGTTGTGCTGGGATGTCCGTCCAGCCTGACAGCCTGTCCAACCTTGCCGTGCCTCAAGGAAGTGAGCGGCCGGCTAATTGTTTTCAAATTAACTGCTGCTTGAACAAGGACACCCAGAGGAATAGTTCAGACTGGAGACTGCCGAATCCTTCCAGCCAGGGGAGCCCATCATCAACATGATAGCTGATAGCCTCACTGCTGAAAAACCGACTGTCGGCAGAAAGGTACTTCTTGGGGGCAGGAAAAGCAGCTGCCAGCTAGACACCCTTTGCCTGGCAGAGACATTTCCTCTTCTCCCCAGAGGTTCCCCAAGTCTGTGGATCCTGCCTTCTGGACAGTTCTGCACTGAGTTGATTTTCCAGCTCCCGGAGGGCACCTCGGGGCAGCCTTCCACTCAGCATCCTTCCTGGCAGGGCTCTCCCAGAGGGGCTCTTCTCCTGCCAATGCCAGCTCTTTCTTTTCCCCTTGTGATTTCCCACAGTGGGACACTAGGCATAAATTCGCTTAAACTTCAGAAGGCAGGAGATGGTGTGAGGTTGGAAGAATATCCGTTTAGTACTTAGTATAACCTGTGGCCTCCTAAATGACAAATCCCTCTCTGCCTGGTTTCTCACCGTTCCTGTTTTTCCTGCTTCCAGTCCCAAAGTGAATCTCTGTTTTCAGCTCAACTCCTTAAGTTGCTGGAACCTGGCAGGTTTGATTCTAAGGTATCTTAGGGTGTTACTCTTATAGAGACAGAAGAGGTGGGTGGGGTACCGTTCCTAGCACCAGCACCCTATGCAGCTCCTGAATCAGCAGGACCTTGGATTTCACTTAGAAGGGTCCTTGCCCCTCCCAGATAGGACATCACCCCGCACACACTCATTCCTGCACCTGTCAGGGAGTTGCTACTAAAAGAACCGTCCTCCGCATGCCCCCTCCTTGGAGATGTGAGTTGCTCATCTTCTGAAACTTCTTTGCTGTGGTAGGCAGGCTTCCCAGTAGCCTCAGGTTTCTTTACCCAAGCCCTCACCTCCACTACTACTTGGTCACATTCCTTCCTTTTCTATTTCAACTCCCTCAGTCCTTCGTCCTGGATGCAGGGAGAGAATGCACATTCTCCTGATTCTGTGTTTTTCCCATCTTAAGGAAAAACTTTCCTACCTTGAGGCTCACATAGTTTTCCTGGTGGTTGGGGAGTACCTGTCCCTGATCTGTAACATGTCCTCTCCCTGTCTCTTCACATGGCACTGTCTGCTTCCACCTGTTTGTTCAAGCTTTCTCCATCCATGGGAATAAGTTCTTTACCCAACCTACTCGAATCCCATCTAGCTAGCCAGTCCTTTTGCCCCACCCCTGATCCCTTCTCAGTAACTCCTGCGACTAGAAATTTCTTTTAAGGTATTCATTCTTTGACACATAATCACATATGGTACTTATGACAGTCAACTTTTACTTTGAATTATAATTTCCATTTTCTAATATTGAATGTTTTATGTGTTATGTGACTAACATACACGCTTAGATTGTCAACTTTTTTGAGGATAGAGCCTTTGGGGAACTTTAATATGATTATCATCATGCCTAAGCCTTACATTTAAGTGTCTGAAAATATTTGTTGAACAAAAGAATTAATCAATCATGAATGAATGTTTCAAGATGTTGGAGAGCTTTGCTTTCTTTTGTTGCCTAATTTGCCAGCTATGACCTTTCTAAACAAAGTTTCTGATGCAAGCTCTTAGTTCTAACTTACCATGAAGTTTGAGAGATCTCTAGTAAAGTGGTTTGAACTCATCAAAAAAATTATTTTTAATTAAACTTTACAAGTATAAAATAAAAGTTGTAATAGAGTCAAAATAGTGTCTGTATTCACGATCCTCTCAATGAGTAAGATAATACAGTAGCCTTAAGGGAAAGCCTAACCGTATATGATATTAATCTCTGTAAAATGTTCCTTTTGTCTTTTTGTTCCATAATAGAAAAGAAAAATAGTTCTCGAGTTAAAAAATAAAACTGGCCAAGTAAGCCTAGAAACTTCTTTTAATTGCTCACTTATTTTCCAGGAAGCATCAAAGGGAATGGGAATGATTAAGGGTTTAGAAAAAATTACTATTATTTATGTCTCATGATACAGTGAGAGCTCACCACAGGATGCTTTTTGCTATACATTGAACATCCATTGCTATCAAAGTCCTTTTCATTTTAGGAAACTGTACCCAACTGAGTAATTTAAGTAGGGGAAGATTTGGAAGATTGAGAACTGCTAAATGTGGGGGGAGGGAGGAGGGAGATTGTAACCGCTGATCCGTCCTCTACTTTGATTTCTCTGCCCTGTGCTATCTCTAGAAAGCAGTATGTCATCCCTCGCTGCAGTGGAACAGATTCATACATATTTACTAGTTGCAAATTATAAATGTGCAGCCCAGAGAGTAGCAGTGTTCTTTGTCTTTCTGCTTTTCTTTCTTCACTAATGATTCAAAACTCTTTATACACCCAGAACCGGGAGACTGGTTTTGTAGCTTGTCATATCCTTTGTACAACCAATTAGGTCTTTGTCATTTAAATGGAATTTTATTTACCAGTTTGGAAGCTTGCGTGGAGGTAGACTGAGGTTTTCTCCATCCCGTGTCCAGCCTTTGATGTAATGATTTATGAAGGTACTAGGAGAGATATTGATCCTGCTAATAGCTTCTGCCTTGCCACATAATGTTTTACATTTTACTCAACTAAAAGACCATATTCTCTTTCTCCTCATCTGATTGACCATAAATGCTTTGGCCTTTCCTCAGTAATTATCTCACTTACCAAAGCAATGGGTAAAAGTCAAGTATTTATAGACTAATTAGTGAAGTCAACATGCCTACATAAGGTACTTTACATGACGCCAAGAAGTATGGCACAGTATGTGAAATTAGCAAAGGTGGGATGAGGCTCAAGAAAGCAAGGGCTAAGATCACCAGTGATGGAGGCCATGTGCTGTGGTGGCAGCTGGCTGTGGTATGAGTGGCAGGACACGGCCAAGGCCACGCTCTGATAACAGCACACTGGCTCTGTAGCTTCCTCCCCTTGCTCCTCAAGTCTTTTTATTTATGAAAACTTTGGAATATTAGTGAGGTCTGATTTTATTTCAGATTTGGTGTTTTCCAGTTTACTATCTCAGGATACTAACAGGTGTCTTTGGTACCATTTAACATTTGAGCTCTTGGGTAGAAAGACATGACAAGCATGCAAGAATCATTTTGTTGTCTATAAAGCTATGTTATACTTTTGAAACAACTTTAAAAGTATTAATTCCTGTCCATGGTATAATTAGCTTGACTTTGAAAATAAGAAAAACACTGCTAGTGTAACGAGAGTTTTGGGCTACAAGTCAGAAAACCTGGTTTGGGTCCCGGCTTTGTAACCAGTCACTGCACTTCCTCATGCTGGCCACACAAGCCCTTTGTGTACCAGTTTCCGCATTTTGAAACTAGAGATATAAAATATTATAAAAACCAAAGGGGGTAATGAATATCCAATTACTTTGTAAATTATACAGCACTGTAGAGATGAAATATTTTAAAAACTCATTTGCAGTTACATAAGGGCCAGTGAAAGATTCCTTTCAAGATAAATGTAGGCAGAAATAGGATTGCAGCCCAGACTGCTGTTAAATTTGTAATGTTGCTCCCTGTTTTTATCAGTGATCCGACCTACAGCTAGATCTTCACGTAACCTGCCTTTTGTGCCCCAGGTACATTTTAGACAGGATTCAAAATCTCTTTGAAATCTCCAAAGGAGATCTTGGGATTTCTTTGTCAATAACAAGGAATGTCTCATTACCTAGGACCCATGTGTAATGATTGCTGTTTCCCCCAAGTAGCAGTAATGCATCTGGAAAGATCCTTTTTTTTGCTTTCTCACAGTGTCCTAGGCCTAGAATGGGAAACAAAGCCGGCCACAGACCAGCAATACCTCAGTATGTCTACCCCAAGTAAACGTCCCTTTGCATCTGATTTACGCCTGCTTTTGTTTGTTCATTATCCTGTGCTTCCTTTAATCCCCCCACTTGTCATCATCTGCAGGAACTAACAATTTGCAAAACCAGATGCCAAGGCAAAATTGAACCCACCCATGACCTCAAAAGGGGAGAAGGCAGGCGTGTTTAAGTGAGCCAGCCTTAAAGAAGCGGTGAGTACCTGCACATGAATGAGGTGTGGATTTTCTTTCCAGTCTTGTCATCAAGGGCTGCCAGGCCTCCAGTGCTGTCTGTCTAATGGGTAACTTTTGTTTTTCTGGGAGGGAGCAAAACAAAACTGATGATAGTCGTATGTTCACTGTTAATTTTCATCATGACTGCTTTATAGACCACTCAGTGTGAGTTTCCACATTTCAGCACATAGGTATTATTACTCTAGGTACACAATTCTAAGCCAAACACAATTACCTATATTCGGTTTTGTTGCTATCAGTCATTTTCATGTCTTCCCTACTTCATGGTGCCCCTCACACTCGTGTTTAGGTGCTAGTGGTGTTTTTAGATTGCCCCTGACAGTCTAAATTTCCCAATTTTTTTCGGGACCTTTCAACCCCTTTTTCTGTCCTCTCTGTTTCCCCCTGTGAAATATCTCAGCCTCCAAAATTGCCTTCTCTTCCTTGGTTTTATCAAAAACTATCTCCCCCTTTTCTTATGGAAACTGGCAAAATTAGGACAAAACAACATTCCTAATTTATTATGAAGTGTCTCTAACCAATGATTCTTCTCCCTTAATTCTCAGTTCTCCCTTAATTTTTACTTTAAAAGAGAAAGATGGTCTTCAGATATGTTACTTACATGGCAAAGCAATAATTTTTTCATTCACTAGCTCAACATTTGTGCCTGGTCTTACCTGGATGTAGTGAGACAGGTGCAAGACTGTGAGGCTGGGTAAATCCTTCTGGGTGGGTTTGTCCAAGACCTCCCCTTATGACAAAGGAACTTTCTGATGTCAAGCTGGTCTTGTTCTGCCATTTAGGACCAAGTGGCCATGCTCTACCTGTGCCTGCCCTGTAGGCAGCAACAATTTCACAACAAATGGGAAAAAGAATAATAATTACAAAGATGAAGGGAAGCAAGCCGGGCATGGAGATGCAGGGGAGACCAAGGGAGTAGATGAGAGCAAGCTGGAGGAGTTGAATGATTTAGCCTTCAAGGTTTCTTCTTACCCTGAATTTTCAGGTAATTGAGAAAGAAGAAGGACAGAATAAGAGGTAGTATGAAAGGGAAAGGGGAAAGGTTCAAGGAATACAGTAAGGGCTACATTTTTTAGTTAAAAGCCTCCAGGTTAACAAATATATTATGATGCATTGTTTACCTCCTGGAGCAGAGGTTAGCTCTTTTCTGTGGCTTCTAGGAATTTCAAAAATCAATTGGCTTGTGGTCCCCCTGGCATGCCTCTCTTGGGACATCAGAGGACATCTCCCACAGTGAGGTTGAGGCTATCAATAAATACTTCCACATTTTCTTTTTAATCATTTGCTACCCTAACTCAGAATGCCTAGAGAGGGTTGGTAAGAGATCAAAAATCTCTCAGAGGGGCAGGAGTAAAGGTCCCTGCCTTTTCCTGCTGAGGTTGCAGACAATTTGGGCACCAGGGCATCAGAGGAAGACTGGGACAGGCCAGCAGGTCTCTGAAATTCAGAGAGGCTAAGGACAAAACCCAGTCCCTTCTAAAATGAATGATTCTTAAACAGAAGCAGCAAGTGGGTAAAATTAAATGTGTGTGAAAAAAATTTAAATACAATAAGCTTACGGCATGAACTTCAAGTCGAAACCACTTTATCTGTCTGAGTCAGTGCCCTGACGTGGCTGTGTTGATCCATCCTTGCCTACCCTGAGCGTGACCAGAGAAGAGGATGCAGCAGGGACTTCCTGGAAAGCTGAAATAGCTTTGTGGGCAATTTTGCCATCAGGATATTGGGTACACTTTAACTTGGTATTAGGATACCATTTTTTTTTTTGCTTTACAGTCATCATATTATCAAATGTAATCATTGACAGTTGCAGCCTATTAAACCCAAAACTATCAAATTTGACTAAATGGTAATGTACCTTTTAAGATAAAAATGTTTTTGTTGTATAAAAATGTGTTTCGGCTTTAAAAGGTCAATAACTTCCTGGAGCAGAAATATACCATGTAATTTTTAGAAGATAAATAATCCCCCAAACCTGATTTAATTGCTCTATTTTGAAGGTTCGCCGTGGACAAATGTCAGCTCTGTTCTGTTAGGTGTGTTATGCTTGGAGGAGGATTTGAGAAGGTATTTCCTAAAGATATCACATCTGCAATTTTCAGTTTTATTTTTAAAAACCAAGAAAAAATTAAGTTTAGGATCTTTTTAAGTGTTATCTGAAGTTTTTTTTATAGAAAAAGAAACCACATCTTAGGTGATAAGGGTATTTGGGGATATTACTAGGATGAAGCACAATTATACTAGGATTGTAACTCTCTAAATGTGGATTGTTTATGGTCTAACTCTTAAACAATTAATAGGCATGTTTTGTGATATGAAACCCTTGCCTAGCACAAACCGATGATTTAAATTACTGTTCTAAGACCTCAAAAGGTTCATTGGTATTAAGATGATTAATGCTCCCTTCAAGATAGTACAAAATGCAACTCCTTTGCCATGTACAAGTATCCCGAAAATAACTCTTAGAATCCTTGTAAGGAAAAGAATTATAGTAGGACTTTTTGGCATATAATTGTCAAAAACTTGCTTAACCTCTCTGAGGCTCTCCTTTCTTGTATATTAAAGAGACCAGTAATAATTTAACCTTCTCAGAGTTTGTGTGGTGTTAACTGAGGCACTGAGCAACCTTAAGATGTGCAGTCACATCTCATCTCACTGCACCTTATCCAGAATCAGTTAGAAGAAAACTGTGTAGATGGACTGCTCTTGAAACTCCCCTGAATTTCCCATAAAGAGCAACACACGTGGTTCTCTGCCTTTTTGTGCCACCCATTGAGAATTCTAGCATAGTCCATAGACTTTCCTTTGTGAGAGCAGATGTCACAGCCAAGCACCGGACATAGATGCCAAATGGAAAAGATAAGTTACATTTGGGTGACTCCACTTGTGTGTGTGTGTGGCACACCCTTCATCCCTTGAGCAGTTTACCATAGTCAGTCTTCCCCTTGATGCTCAAACATTGGTATAAGTCTCTCCTGAAACTGTAGGCCCCGAATGTGATATTCAGTGCACCTTTAAATGTCTTTACCACTAGGGTTCAAGTTTACACAGATGGTTCTGAAACCTAAGATGCTGGAAGTGGGTTATTGTAGAATAGTGCTCATTCCCATCAGAGACTGAGGAGGAGACCTACAAACATTAGGCTCAGAGGATATATAATTTGCAAAATGCAAAGGAGTATTCTCTAGACTCCACTTATGTAGTTAGTATATTTTAAGTAGTGGTAAATTTCAGCAGCGTTAAAAATAACATCATCCAAACAGTCATGCATTGCTGTTCCATATCTATTTTTACATGAAGTATCTTTGATCATAATGGACTACAAAACTTATATTTTTGTGAAGTCAGAGATGAAGTGAAGGTATAAATGAAGTCAGACATGAATCATGGTTATTTTACTGGTTTTGGTGTTGAATAGACAAGCTAGCACTTCCTAATGAATTATTTTAAGTTACTTTAGCAGTTAATATTTTGCCATTCTTGTCTGAGTTTGGGCCTTTATGACTAGGTAAAAATGCATTTCCTAGTTACTGAATTTTCAAGTTTTCATCTACAAGAAGACGCCATCAAAGATTGAAGTTTTGCTGGAGAATGTTTCAGAATTATTTCAGAATAAATTCAGTGTGGCTGATATTATAGTAGGCTGATTGATAAACCCTGAGAAAGAACCGTCTCCATCAACAGCAGTTCGGTTTTGTAAATTTTCACTCTTTTGTGGCAAATACTGTCCTAGGTGTGAATGATTAAAAAAAAAAAAAAAAAAGTTACAAAATGTGTGGTAAATTCACAATTGAGGGGAGCATGAGTGTGTTGTGGGGCACTCACCCAAAGGAGGGTCTGGGTGACCTCTTTGGCTTTTTAATTAACCATTTCTAAGTGAACAATTCACTGGAATTTGGAGAGCATGTCCGCAGGAAGCAGTAGGTGGATTTGTCTTGAAAGGCTTTTGAGGAAAAGAGGAGGAAATAGGTAAGTGGAGGGAACAGATGGATGTCACCAAAACATTCCATCTTAGAGGGCAGTTTGCTTCCCTTGCCTGGTAATAGCACATCAAGTTTTCCTGTGAAAGCCAGATCACGCCCCCATCTTTGTGGTGGAATCCAAGGGATGCAGCTGCAGGAGCAGGCCCCCAGGGAGGCCCTGTGATCCAAGCCAGGCTTCTGAAACCCAATCCGAAGACATTTGTTGAACTCTTGGAGGAAGATTTGTTTTGTTTTAACAGTGAGATTGTTACATGATTCATAGTAAATCTGGAGCTTCTGGAGTTATTTTGTTTTCAGTTAAAATATCCTGCTTAAAATTAAGTCAGTGCAGGAGCAACAGAGTTAAGAGATGGAGAAGGGTACACACCTAGGTCCATCCATATCTGAGTCCATTGTCCCTTGGGCTTTGCAGTTAAGTCTGCCTCTATTCCCCCTTTCACTTTAGCCACTTGGAGTTGGCTTTCTGTCACTGGAAACTGGAATAGCATTAACAAAGTTGTTGTTTCTTTCCTTTTTTTTTTTTTTTGCAGGGAGGGTTTAGAAATTATTTTGCATTTAAAAAAAATTTGGTTATTTTGGCTTAAAAAGAAATTGGGAGTTTCCACATAAATATATTTCCTCTGAAAGAGAGATCCCTTTTTTCTAATATCCTCCCAAAATCAGAAATTTAGTTCAGTTTTAAAACCATTATCTCATTTCAGAGCAGAATTTTATGTATCAGTTACACAAACCATAGAAACATAGAAAGTTATTGTTTTCCTGCATTAGTTTTATTGTGTTTTTATATATTTTCCAGCCACTCTCTTGCTGGGTTTCTGGACATGGATGCCCCCAGCAGTGGGGAAGTCAAGCCTGCAAACCAGGTTATGATTGCACCTGCCTCATCCAACAGCACTGAGGGCCAGAGGTGTCTCTCTTCTGGGGTTCACAGGAAGTCTCCTTAGTACCAGAGACCCTCACTTTGTGGAGTTTCCTCTCAGGAGATCGTCTCTTATTCAGTTCTAGTACAGGTTTTGTAAGCATATGAGGATATGTGGACATATTTCGGTACAGACCATGTTCTGATAATATCTGATTACTCTTGTTAAACTAGTCATTTCAAATTTCTTGACTTTGTTGCTGACCAGCTTTTCTGAAACAAAAGCATTCCCTTTAGACCAATATGAATAAAACTAACCAAAATTGTACCTACATTGATCTTACCTGGTGTTTATTTAGGAAGTTCCCTTTCAGATCTTTCTCTTTGATATCTTTAATCAGTTACCTCTGTGAATCAAGTCATCAAGTCTTCACAAGTCATTAATGATTTTTCAAAGAATTTTGCTTCTCTCTTGAACTTATCCTCTGATTTACCTGGCAGCCCATAGGAAGTTAATGTGGTCTTCCACAAGGCTCCCTGGCTATTTGAAACCGTTTCCTTCCATGCTTTTCTTACTGGTTTATCTGCATTTAAGGAAACTAAAGAAGATGTAGACTTAAGAACATGAACTTGACAAGAAAGAGTTGATTATATTGGGGAAAATCTTTCCTCCTGGAAGCAAAATTCAAACTTTATTAAAAAGCTTTATTGCCCAGTTGGTCTGTGCACCAGGACTGGGACTCTCAGAGATCCTCTGAGAGCCAAGAAGATGGGCCAGGCCCAACTCCCCCATGATTGTGACTGGCTGAGCCAGCTTCACCAACAATGAGCTTGTAGGCACTGTTGAAACAGAAATCCTCAATTGGCCCAAAGGGAGGAGTTGACAGTTCTGATGGGAAGAAAAGCAGTTTACCCTGCCTGCACATCCAGTGGAGGCACTTCGTGGAAGGCACTCACTTCCAGGGAACCAGTCTGACAAGGGGACTTGGCATGTCACCCCCCGAGATGCTGTGAGAAGGATAGTTCAGATTAATTTGTACTGTTTTGACTATTTTCTGGTTTTGTGTGTTTCTGTTCAAGCTACTGGGAAGAATGAGAATTGTTAAGTGAGAAGTGGGTAGTAAGCGAGAGATCTTACTATTTTGTTGTTAGACACAAATCGTCATTGAAGTTCAGTCTCAATTGAACTGCAGATAATGGAAAAGCAGAAATTGAGGCTGCAGGGAACTTATCTCTGTGCTGTCAAAATCAGTGGAGGCCTAGAAGGAATGGATCCTAGAAGGTGGTAAGCCAGGGACATGGCAGTGAAGTGGCAAAGGGTATTTATTTTGATGTAGGTTCCTTCCACTTATTTCCCTTTGCAATGAGAGTAACAGGAGCTTCCTGCAACTCACAAGCCCCTGTGGGATATGACCCTGCTGCATACCTGTGACTTTCATCATGACTGTGCCCACTGTTTACCATGCTTCGGGCATGCAGATGGAGCATATTCTCCACTGACACCACGGGACTTTTGCATCTTCTGCCTGGGATACTCTTGATCAGAAACAGGGCTTGGCAGCTCCTTCTGACCCTTTAGCTTTCAGCTGGAATGCCAGCTCCTCTGAGGGACCTTCTCTAAATCTACCTAAAACTCCCTCCATGCCATATCCAGTGACCACATTTTAACTTCTTCGTGGCACTTACCACTCTTTGAAATTCTTCTTCTTACTTTTTTGCTTGCCTATTTTTGTCTCCTCCTACTAGAATACCCGTTTCATGAAGGCAAGAATCTTATTCACCACTGTATTCCCAGCACTTCAGTATTATACAGACAACATAGGGTCTCATTTAACAGTGAACATACAAACTTTGTATACCTGTTTGAGTTCTGATCCATTATTTTATATTTCATACAAACAAGCAGTCCTATTGTCCTTTTCCGTTATGGGGAAAATGTCACCCTATTCACAGAGCACCCCACACATACAATATCCCCCACCTAATACTTATTGGAGTCCCTGTCGCTCAGATAATGTGATTGGTTTTACTGAGGGAAAGTGGGGTGAGAATAGTTGATACCAGTAATTAGACACATATCAAATTCTTGCATGGAGGTGACACCTGCCTGTCACATGAATAGCCATCTTCTCACACCAGGGAGCATGCATATTCCTACACAGCATGAACATTAATTTAAAAAATCGACAGCTCCCTAAAAGTTCCTTGTTATCTCTCCAACTTTGACCTTCAACTTTGCTTTATGAACCATGTGTTCCAGCCACTTGGAAGAAAAGTAGAAGCAGGCTCCCAGAAAGTTTATCATCCAGGTGACCTCACAATGACCAGGGCCCACAGACAAGGCCTCCAGCTGAGACTGGTCATGGGATCCCACTCCATCCCTCCCTAGCATTTGCTCCATCCCTGGGGCCTCTTATTTACGTATGTGAGAGAGGAAAGAGAAAGGAACTTGACAAAAAGATTTTTTGTGAGGCTGTTAAATAGCAGAATAGACAACAAATGCCACCCTAGGGTAAGCTGGAAAGGCTAGTTGCACAAAAATTGCATTTTCATTATGATTTTGAAGATGAAAGGATGAGAAAACTCAGTAGCTTCATACACCTCAGGTCCTTTCAGCTCACTGAAATGCACACAGCCTGTTTCATGTGGTGGCACACACACTTTGTTTTAATGATATCTGGAATTCATTTGAGATAGAAAAGAGACAATATTAAACTCTGTGCTCCCATGGCCCTTGGATGCAGCCATGGGGTCCCCAGAGCATGGGGTTGCCTGTGAGGTCTATTCACAGGTGTACCTGTTCCCTAAAGACACTAAGGATTTAGAGGACAGGACACTGGGAGAAGGTTTAGGGTTGTGGGGTGGTGCTTATATGCAGAAAGAAGAAAGTTTTTTGCAGAAAATAACTACTGGCTTCTGTTCAAGATGGTTGGTTGTAGGCTTGCTTCAGAGTGAACTGACTGTTCTCTCTTATCAACTCATTTATTTCTTTTGAAGATAAGCAAAAATCTGACTCCCTCCTCAGCCTAAGAGCTCCATTGGTCTTGACCAGCAGGTGCTTTCAATTACTGGCTTCTGCCCAAGCAGAGATGTGTTAAATTCCTGCCAGGTAAGGAGAAGCTTGCTTGATGAAGCTTGACTTCTGTCCCCTTGTTAGTTGGATTATTTGGAAAGTTGGTGGTTCCTATTGTGCCTATGTTTCCAGTCCAAAAAATTAACAAGCTAATGTGGGCATAATAATTGGTTTTTATAGTTATTTTGGCAGTGAGCATACTCTCTTATCAAGAAAACACAACAGCACCCTTCCTGCATTCAATTCTGTCAACTTTTATTAAGCATCAACTGTGTGTCAGGCCATGTGTCGGCCCTCAGGGGAGGAGAAGGGATGAAATATGCTCTTCCCAACAGTGGGAAACGAGATGCCGGCTTCTGTGTGAGGAGGCAAAAACACGGTTGTGGGCTGAGGCTCTCATTTTATTATGATTCAAAAATGCTTATTTATCAAATGCCTAACTTGTATCAGGCACTTTGCATGAATCACCTCCATTCCTTGCAGCAGTCTGGTTCAGGGGATTATACTGATGTTATAGTTAAAGAAACAGAGGCTCAGAGAGAGTGAGGAACTCCCAAGCTTATGCAACTGGGAGGGTCTTCTTATTCCTTGTGTGTTTTATTTTTCTGTTGGATGATAATTTAGATATGAAAGGACTTTTAAATAAAGCTACCTTATATGCTGGTTAAGGCCATCTACAAATGAGACGAAGGAGAGAAATGATCTTCATAGTGTTTAAAAGCTCAGTGATCTGGGATAGCTCAAGGATTTAGAATTGTTTAACAGAGAGTCAACATGTGGCATAGGATGAAGTAATCAAGAATTTCTGAGGAGTTAGAAGTAAGGTTTTCTTCTCTGCTCCACTTTTGGGAACAGAAACAAAACTCAGTGTTTGGTTCTGAAGGTATAAAACACAAGTAAACGCAACAAAAGTTCTTTAACATACCAAATTTTATGGTTGGAAGAAAGTAGGGGACCTTAAATACTATAACTTAGTGGCTCATTTTTTACTGTAAACCATAGTGCAAATGAGAAATCAGTAGATACATTCCTACACAATATACTCACGCATGTGTGAAACCAAAGTTCCATGAAGTATTACCTCAGTTGCAAATGGTATAGTCTGACATCATCATTTTTAGCTGACAGAGACAAATTTTGTTTAGGATTCATCCATTAATAGCTTATAACATTGCTGTTTGAAGAACAAGACTCTATTTAATCCCCAGTTTCTTTCTCTCCTCTCTTTGTTTCTCAAGCCCAAGAAAAATATCATTGGAGCCAACAGCTGCCATGATAACACCATGTCCTTTCAGGCTATTCCCCATCCCGTATTCCATGCATACGCTTCCCCTGCTCCCCACCACACATACCTGGTGCTGGACACTGAATGCTGTGTGCCCCCCAAAGGCCTATGCTGCCATCCTAACCCCCAAGGTGACATCATTAGGAGGTGGGGTCTTTGGGATGTTATTAGGTTATAAATGAGAAACTGCCCTTATAATTATGAGATCCTAAATAGCTCCCTCATTCTCTGCCATGTGGGAACTCAGCAGGAAGGCAGCTGTCCATGAACTTCATCAGACCTTCACCAGACACCAAATCTGTTAGCACCCTGCTCTGAGACCTCTGCCTCCAGGACATCACATGTCTGATGCTCACAGGTCTGTGGCATTCTATTGTAGCAGCCAGAGTGGACTATAGCACCTGTGCTTGAAATTCTGAGGAACTCTGCCATTGCTACCACTTCTTCCTCTTTGCAGATGAGGAATGTAGGTCCTTTGTTACTGGCACTCTGCAGGTTTTGACTGCTGAGGGGCGTTTCCCCCAGTAAATGAAAGTTTTGTGATGTTCAAAAAACTTTCTTTTGTGTGTGTGAGGTAGGGAGGGGATGCTTTTTGACCTACTTTTTACAACGGGAAAGAGA
This sequence comes from Sciurus vulgaris, assembly GCF_902686455.1. NCBI lineage: Eukaryota > Metazoa > Chordata > Mammalia > Rodentia > Sciuridae > Sciurus > Sciurus vulgaris. Next base: position 141,319,942 of record NC_136464.1, on the reverse strand, counting down.
AGAAAAAGTTTGTCAGATTCAACAGTCTTAAAATTCCATTAGAAATTTTATCTTTTTCACTTTAGAAAGAACTCAAAACTTGAAAACCTAAATGAAATCCAGGCCCAGTAAATGATTGGAGGGTTATCATTTCAATTACAAGCATGGTTGTGTAATGGAAATGCTTCTTTTGAAAGCAGTGGTGCTGGAGTTTTGTGTTAGGGAAAAACAAATTATCTTTTTCCAGGATTGTCTATTTTGATTTTATTTTCTTGCAAAAACCAGAATACAATGAAACTTTTGTGTATTAATTTTTTTTTTAGAGGCTGCGTCAACCTGGCCGCACTTCTGAAGTTTTCTCTCTGAACTGTATTGTATCTTTTGTAAGGAAAATAGTATGTGGTGCACTGCTTAGTTTTTTTTGAAATCACTTTTAGCACAAAAACTGCAGGAATAAAATGATGTCATTAGGAGGTAGGGTCTTTGGAAAGCACTCTCCCTTTCACCAGGACGCTCCCCCAACCACCTAACAGAGTTCAGAGATGCACAATTTGGAACTGTGAGAGGTTTCCATAGCTTGCCATTTTTTAAGTATAGTAAATAATGGAAATAAGATAAAATAATAGGCAGTGAATTTGATAAATGGTCTATAAATATTAGACTTCACTGTAGATATAAATTCACTACAAACACTACCATTAGTGTGTTACTTGATACAAATCATGGATGTCATCCTCCATGCCGCCCTCTCCCTTATTCCTCAATGGAGACATCACTGTGCCCTATTGAGCCAGGCACAGTGGCATATGCCTGTAATCCCAGCTACTCAGGAGGCTGAAGCAGGAGGATCACAAGTTTGAGGTCAGCCTGGGCAACTTAGTGAGAATCTGTCTCAAAATACAAAATGAAAAGAGGTGGGAATATAACTTGGTTGTAGAGCAACCCTGTGTTCAATCCCCAATATCACAAAAGAATAAAGAAAAAAGCCATCACATCCTGTTGATTATCCCTTAGCAACACCTCATTTCCTACCTGCTTCTATTTCTCAAATCAAAGGTACTACCTTATTTTGGGGGAGGAGGGTCTTTAGAATACTGAAATGGTTGTCTTATCACTCCATCTTTGCTTCCTATAATCAATTTTTTCATACACTCAAATAAACAGTTAAAAATGCAGGGCTAGTGTTAGAGCACTTGTCTAGCATGCAGCATAGCAAAACAAAACAAAAACAACTCAAATTCAAATGTGGCATTGCCTTATGCACTGGGAAGTACATTTCTAACAAAGTCAACAAGCCCACAAAACTCTGCAGGACCCAGTTTATGCTCATTTCTCTTCCCTTTTTGCTTCTTTGGCCTCCTTTCCATTCCTTTAACTCTCTGAGTCTGTCCTTCAACATACATTTGTCCTGCAACAAATATCATGATCTTAACTTATTTGAAAAGACACACCTTGGGAAACTACATTTATTATATTGCTATTACTGTATGTATATTGTAATGCTACCATTTTTTGAAAAAGAAGGAAAACAAGGTTGATTGAGGACACTTTAGTTTTCAAAGCACTTATACAAATTGCCTTTAAATTTTGTATAATCCTCATAAGACCTGTTTGAAGTTGATATTTATATTGGGAAAAGCTGAATAGATAGTAAAGATTATAGACCTAAATCCAAATATGTTAGCGATGATATTAATTGTAAACAGACAAAATATTCCAGTTAAAAGTCAAAGATTGTTGGAATAAATAGATAAGGTACAACTTAATGCTACTGTCAAGAGATATGTCTAAAATATAAGAATGTAGAAAGGTTAAAAAGATGGAGAATAAAGTCTAAAATGCAAACATCAATGCCCTTCCCGAAAAGGGGTTATAATAGCAACATTAATACTAGTAAAGCTTTAAAATAAACAAAGAAAATTACCAGATACAAAGAGGATATTTTCAAGTGTGAAAGTTTTTAATTCACCTTGAAGAAAAATAATCCCCAAGTTTTAGTCACTTAACATAGACTAATTAAAGCAAAGATTGACAGAAGAGGCAGAAACACAGATAGTAAGAGATTGTGATATATATCTTTTAGTAGTTGAAAGGGCAGACAAATTCCAAGCATTTAGCAGGTTTATATAACCTGATAATATACTTTACATATGGACACATAAAGACATTGAACACATAAGTACAGAAAATCCTTTTTTTCTAATATACATGGAACATATGAAAAACCTGGCTAGATAGCCCAAAACAACCCTAAAATTATTTCAAAGAAATAAAAACTTAACAAAGGATTAAAATTTGATCATAATTAATTTTTAATTTAAATTACAAATTAGAAACACTAATTCTGAAAATGATACTAAAATCTTTTTTTCATACCAGGAATTGAACCACTGAGGAACATCTCCAGCCATTTGTATACTTTATTTAGAGACAAAGTCTTGCTAAGTTTCTTAGAGTTTTGCTAAGTTGCTGAGGCTGTCTTTGAACTTGTGATCCTTCTGCCTTAGCCTCCCAAGCCTCTGAGATTACAGGTGTGCACCACTGCACTGGGCAACAACAATAAAATCTTGAATGTTCCTTCATTTTAAAATGAAAAGGTTCACTTCTACATAGGAATGATTCAAAAAGAAGTCACAATGGAAATGACAATATATTTTGACCTGAATGATATCAAAACTTTGACATACTGGGCTGGGGAGATAGCTCAGTTGGTAGAGTGTTTGTCTTGCAAGCAAAAGGCCCTGGGTTCAATCCCCAGTACCACAAAAACAAACAAACAAACAAAAACAAGCAAACAAACAAAAAAACTTTGACATACTAAAATGTATACCATGCAGCCAACACCATCTTTGAGGGAAATGTATAGCCTTAAATGAAGGTCAAAAAGAAGTCTCAGAATTAATAAACTAAATATCTGTCTCCAAAAATGTTTTTAAAAAGGGAAAAATAAACTGAAAATAATTGGAAAGAACCAAAAAAGGAAAACAGAAAACAATGAAAATTTAAAAACAAAGAAATACATAGCAGAAACCATTACCAAAGCCAAAAGTTTCTTCTTTGAAAAATCTACTAAAATTAGCAAGTGCCCACAAAGAAAAAGAGATTAAAGCAATGCCTAAGCAGGTGTTAGGGATGAAAAGAAAGGGATATCATTATAGTTCTTTATAGACATTGAGAGAATAATAAGAGGGTATTACTACCAACATTGTCAAACAAGTACAACTTTCCTGAAGAAATAATAGCAAGTTAAGTCTAGTAATATACTAAAATGTTAATAAGTGATAAAATTGGGTTTAAACCTGGGAAACAAGACTGGCTTAATGTAACTTTCCATGTTAATTTTATAAAGGAGAAAAATCATGATTACCAACAAAACATTATTATAATTCAACATTAGTCCATGATAGTAATTCTTACACAAGGAATAAAAGGAAGTTTTCTTATTCTGAAAAGCCCATCCACCCCAAAATCCACAGCATGTTTTATACATGTATACACCAAATCTATAGCCTGAGACATGTGTCCATCTGGCCTCTTTCACACATGTTCCGTGCTGCTCAGCATTTAGTCACTCATCTTCTCCATAGTTTAAAAAGAAGGATGACATAGAAAAATGAAGGAAATAACTTCATTTACTTTTTGAAATTATACAGAGTGCCTATAAAAATGGTAGAATTAAACCAGTCCCTTGATTTTAGGTTAGGCCTTTCATGATAGAGCATAGTCATGTATGCACATGCGTGTAGAACTGGCAGGGAGGGCCAGGCTTGGAGGGCAGCATGATCAGGTGGCTCAACCCTAGGACATGCTGATGGAGACAAGCTGGTGCTGAGAGGATTAGTGTCTTTTACATTGAGCAGGCTGGGTCTAGAGCCCAGGAGATGCAAGTTCACTGAAAGTCAGAGACAAGTATGTTGTAGGATGTCTGGACTTTCAGGTGTTTGGCTCCCAGAACCCTGCCCCTGAGTAAGAGACTGGGAAGATGCTGGGATTGCCCCACAAAGGCCTTAGACTTCAGGCAGATGAGATAGTATTTATTTCTCTTGTCTCCAATCAGTAATAAGCCAAGAAATGTTGTTTTGACTATAGTTTATGATCATGAGAAAATAGAGGAAACATTGATTTTCAGCAGTTTTCTCTACCTAGTTTAATACTTTGGGATGTTATGTCTTATATCATGAGGTCTTTTATAATTTAACTTGAGAGCTTATTAATTTTCAGTGAAATATTTCAATATAGCTGTCCTACTTTACAGAAACAATACAGGGAAGTACATAGAAAACAAAGTAGCTATTATCACAGTCATCATTATTACTTCTGCATGTTTCCAGTATTTCCCATGCCACTTCTTCCTGGGGATGAAAACATATCACAATAGTAGTTTTAAAAAAACAACATTTCTTTGGCTCCAGCTAGCTGTCTCGGATTCCTTCCAAATAGCTCTGGAGTCTTCAGGGAGAGTCTCGCGTGTATTCTGGGAGTTGGTCTTCTTGATTACTGCTGATCACCAGCAAGCTTATTCCCCACCCTGGGGAAGGTTCCAGCTGCTGCACCTCCACATGTGGTCCCGGTATCATTCACAAGTAGGAATTGCAACTTCTGGTACTCATCCATGGTGATAGAACCGCACATCCAGGGCACACCTCTCTCCATAAGTTGACCGATGTTACTGTAAATGTCTTGCATTTCTGGCACTCACAAGACTTCAGATAAACTGCTCTCATACCTTAGCTCTACATTTATTATAATTTCTCTGCCTAGGGCTCTGGCATGTCCATCACAGTAGCCTGTCAGTATTCAAAGAGTTTATGTGTTTTTCTCAGCATTACTTCTTTTGGGGGCATCTCTGGTCCTTTGTCCAAGAAAAGCATAGCTTCCTTGTTGCTCCTGCTTCCATTTCTGTCCTTGGTTCTCATGTAAATGGGTCCAAAGAGAATCCTCACTCCCCAGCACCCACACACAGTCCTCCATTCGAATCTAATAAGCCTGAGTCTGAGGGGAGCAGTGGTCCTGATGCAGGAAGTGTGCCCCCAGGACTGCCCCACAAAGGGTGGGCAGTTTCCTGTTTTTTACAGTTTGTTCTTAAAAGTATTCCTTCTCAAACATACAAGGTTCTGAGTGACCAGAAAAACAGCAAATGTTATGGAACATGATGATATATTTTGAAGGAGGAAGGCTGTCATGCAGACACTTCAGTGCCTCCTTTATCATTCTGGTTTGAAAAGTGTATTTTTTCTTGAAGAAGGGTTTATAGAGTTGAGAAACCACGGAGTGGGTTTAAAACAAAATGAAACTCTCTGCTTTCTAAATACTCCAAAAACTAATTATCTCGTATCCTCTTATGGTTTGAAGCTTCTCAGCAAAGTATGGGATTTTTGTATTACATGCAAGTAAATCAGTAATAACTTTCTCTGAAGCAAATGCTATAAACTTTTCCATGCAAGAGGACTAAGTTCCTAAAATGCAAGACTAGTTACCTGCTTCATTAAGAAACATGAGTGCAAACACATTTTATGAAAAAATTATGGAAAACAATTGGCTAGAGAGTGATTACAGAGGTTAATGTGTGTACTAATTGGCTTGTTTAGGACATACCATCAAACCAGATTCACCAATCATTTCTAGTTTAAGTAAATGATGCAGCATTATAGCAATTTAAAATATGATTCATTTTTCCACAGTGTTTCTACATTAACTTAAAAACAATCATTTGGGTTTAATCCAAATCAAGAAAAAAAATATACAGCCATCTAAATGGAGCATTTACCTTTTAAGTAATTTTTTTGTACTGCTGAATGTGTAAAATAGTATAAGACAGAACCTCATTTCTGAACCGCAAAGCTTAAAGGATATTCTCCTAAGGCATATACCTTCCTTACAGCCTCTATTTATTTATGCTGTAGGTCATAATTCTAGTGAATGTGACACCACAGTCATTCTTACAGTCACAAATTATAATGTGTATGTGCAAATTATAACTTTTTTTTTTCCAGAGGAAGATACAGAGCTGTATCAGGTGGTAAAAGAAGGATAAGTGAAAGTCACTTGATATAATAAGGAAAATAAATCGTAAAGAATTTTTTAATGAGGAAAATTTTTTTCCTAGAAAAATGCTTATTAGTTCTGCTAAATTAGGAGTTTCTAGCTGACAAATGGCGATAATGACATGGAGAACAAACAAGTAGCAAGATGCATATACCTACAATACACTTCTTATAAGCTGAAACATTAGTCCCCGAGTCGAACATGGTGATGTTTTCAGCTCCGCCCCCTTTCTGGTGTCCCTGGAAAGTCTTTGTGATAAGGACCAGTCTTTGCCACAAAAATGCCTGAGGTACCAAACTAGAGTATCAAGGGTTGTGATGGGAGGGAGAGGTAACAGGGAAGTAGAATATGAGAAGACCCATTCAGAACCAGCAGCCCTTCCTGTGGTACTATTGGCAAATGAAAAGGTGATTAGCACTGATTAGTTGGTTAGGTCTTCTGATTGTACTTTTGCTTATCTAAGTGTGTCTATGAGCTCCTGAATGATAGGTTCCAAGTCTTTATTCATTTTTGTACTTCCAGGTTCAAACACAGCACTAGGCACCTAGTAGTTCTTAAATGCTTGATGAGGAGTAACAGCTAACATTTATCCACTAAACATTTTGTATGTATTATTTATAGTCATAGATAAGGTAAGGAGAGTTTAAACTTCTTGCTTAAGGTTACACATCTGATAAGAGTTAAAGCCAAATCAGATTCCAAATAATGAAAACAGCTTACAAATACAAGTAGTTGGATGGACTCTTGAGTGATGCTCAAGAGTGTCCATTTACATACACAGGTTCAGAAGCATTAGACCAGTTCAGGGTTGCATTAGACCAGTTCAGGGTTGCTCGATCTGATGACATTTTGGACTGGATGATACTTTGATGTGGGAGCCAACCTGAGCATTGTAGGCTGTTTAGCAGCATTCCTCCCTAACTTTTAGCTACTAGTTGTCAGTGATAATCTTGAGCCAAAAAATTCTCCAGAAATTGCCAAATATTTTCTACAGGGAAAAATTCTTACTGGTTGAGAAGTAATGGACTGAGAAGACCACCTTAGGCATCTGTAGTTTAGGAGCAACAACTCGTGCTATGGTCATCTGGAAATATTTTAATTTGCCAAGAGATTAAAAGCATCACTTTCATAGCTCTTGATGTAACTCCAGAATATACATTTCTTGAAAATGCTGCTGTGTAAATCCTAAAGGGCCCAGGACAGTGTGTGCATCCAGTAAGTTATAAGCTCATTTGGAGTTGGAACCATACCTCGAGGTCCTCATATCTACCCAGGAGTAGGGAAGATTAGGGGGAAAAGACGCAATGCTGCGACTTCCTCCACTTCTACATTTATTATGTTTTAGTCTGCTTATCCATGGGTGTGACCAAATTATCTGACAAAAACAACTGAGAGGAGGAAAATTTTATTTGGGACTCATGGTTTCAGAGGTCTCAGTCAATAGATGGCTGACCCCAGTGCTCTGGGCCCAAGATGAGGCAGCACATCTTGAGGGAAGGACCCAGCAGAGGAAAGTTGTTCAACTCATGGTGGGGTCAGATAGCAGAGAGGACTTAGGTTGGGACCCAGGGAAGATTCATCCCTCTAGGGCACACCCCCAGTGAACCGTCTTTTTCAGCCATGTCCCACTTGCCTAAAGTTACCACCTGGTTAGTCCATTCAAACTAGAATGGACTCATCTCCCAGAGTCCCATAGTCTTAACAATGATAGTATCACTCAAAAGTCCAAGTTCAGAGTCTACTATGACTCAAGGCAAACTCTTGACTGTGTGCCCCTGAAAAAAATAATAAAAAAACCCAACAAGTTACATATATCCATATATACATTGGCACAGAGCAAACATTCATGTTCCAAAAGGGAGGGATGGGGGAATAGAAAGAAGGGATGATGCCAAAGCAAGATCAAAACCCAGCCCAATAAGAGGTTCTAGAACTCTGTATACAGCATCTAAGACACGTAGGTATGAAATTTGCTCTCCAGAAGGTTTGGGCAGCCCCACCCCTTTGGCCTTGCCAGTTGGCTCTCTTTTAGTCATAGCCAGCGCCTTCTCTTCACAGACAGTTCACACTACTGACATCTCTTAATTTCTGAGGTCTCCATTTGAACTTTGACTTCACCTTCACAGCTTCACACATTGCCCTCTCGGGGGCAATTTGTAGGGACTCTGATGCTACTACACTTTGGTCTCTCAGGCCTTCCTTTGAAATCCAGGTGGAAGCCTCCATGACCCCTTACCTCCAGCATACTGCATTCCTGCAAAATTGGAACCATGTGGATGCCAAGGTCTACTGCCAGCTCACACATGCATGCCCCTAGAATCATTGCTGTAGTGACTTCTGAGTGCCTGCATGGCTTAACATGGTGAACAGTTTCATAGACCCCCTTGTGCAAGTAGGGCACTTCCATGCTCTCTTCTCAAAGGAATTTTCTTTTTTATACCCTGGAGTCTGTAGTGGGTATGATCTTTCAAATTCCTGGGATGTCATTGAGGCATGTTTCCTAGCATCTTTGTACAAAGCACTTAGCATCTCTTTAGGAGCTATAATCTTTTCAACAAACACTTCTTTGACCCCCAGCTTTACATGCACTTTTCTGGCCATACTTCAAGTTTTAAAAATTCTTTAGCCTCTTTAGTTCTGTTTTCACAGTAAGCCTGGCTAAAAAATGCCATCATTATCCTGTACTGTCTTGAAATTTCCTATGCCAGATTAATTAATCCATAACTTTTAAATTCAGACTGATATAAAGTCTCAGGACATGGGAAAAATGTAGCCATGTTCTTTGCTGGAGTAGGAGAGTAGCTTCTAGTCAAATTCCCAATAAAATCTCCATTTCTCTCTGAAACCTCAGAAGCATGGTCCATATTCCTGTAAGCATTCTGGTCTTCTGAGCTCCCACTACATTTGCCTGTTAAGCTTCACTTGTAACATACTGAACTTTTCCTGTTTGCATCTTTAAATACTTAAAAGTTCCTCCCATAAACTAGCTCCAAGGGTTTCTGAACTACATGATCAGTTTAGTCACAGCAATGGCTCTCTTTATTCGTACCAATTTCTGGTTGAGTCAGCTTTTTATGCCTCTGTGATCAAAATAGCCAACAAGAACAACTTAGAGAACCTAAAGTTTTTTTGGGGTTCATGGTTTCAGAGATTTTAATCCATAAGTGGTTAACTCCATTGCTCTGTGCCCAAGGTGAGGCAGTACATCATGGGGGAAGGGTCCAACAGAGGAATGCTGCTCAGCCATAGTTGGGTCAGGAAGCAGAGGGAGGGAGAAAGGGAAGACTGTAGGGAAGATGCACCCTTCTGGGGCATGGCCCCAGTGACCCACCTTCTCCAGTCACATTCCATCTCTCTACAGTTAGCACCCCATCATTCAAAATAGAGTGGACTGATTTCATTACAGCTCTCATAATCCAGCCATTTCACCTCTGAATATTCCTGCATAAATGGGAGCTCTTGGGTTCATCTCATAACCAAACCATAATATATTCATTCCCATGCTCCATTTTTTTCTTCCTTCTCAATTTAAAAAAAGATTTTTTTTTCAAGGATTTCCACAGAAATGTGTTGAAAAGAGGTTGAAATGGAAATTTATTTCTGTAAGTCCAGTGACATTTTCCTTTAACTCACCTTAGGTTTTGGATATATTTTTCTTCATGTTTTCAAGTTGAGTCTCAGGCACCTTATTTAACTCTTCTCCCTTCTCATCCTTATTGCCTCTGAATCAGATAACTAGTAGTCCACCAGAATATTGTTTAAATCAGTCCTTAACTTTAAACAGTCTAAAAATATATTTATAGTACTAAGAACTCATAGCCCCAAGTTTATGTTTCGTACATCAAAATTTTCTTCAGCCAGATTACTGACCTTAATTGATCCTTTTGAGTAATCAGATTTTTTTAAAGTCTTCCCAGAATTCTAAAGCATACAAATTCTATAAAATGCTCTTCTTTCATGGATTAATATTACTGTTTTAACTAATTAAATATACACAGAGTTAGCCTCATTAAACTCAAATGGTCTCTGGGGATCCTACCTAAGTATCTTAAACCAGTCTATTTCTCAGAATACATTTCAGAAATGTATTCTGAAGTACTTAGGAATTTTCACTGTTATATAGTCACTTGAGCACTATTTAAGTAGTTCAGAGCATCCATGCCAGAGTGCATAGAATAGAACTCCAGGAGAGTGGGCCACATAAGGGTCTTACACTGCAAACACTGGTGCTGTAGATCTAATGATAGTGCAAAATGAGTATGGGAATCTTCATTAGAAATTTTCAAATCAAAAGTTGAATTTGTCCTCCAAAAATATGCATTGGCCCTTCTATTGTAAATAAAGCCCTACCTTCTTGGTCTAACATATCCTGTCTATTTTTTGCATCAAACCCACACAGACTGGAGTGTCAGCAGATTCTCAAGTAAACATACCAGTGGAATATGTAACAGTCCACTTGATTCCTCACCCACATTCCTTTGGGTCTAGAATGAGTACATGTGGGCCACAGGCTTGTATTCCCAAGAGTGGACCTAGTGTTGCTGGCAACCACCAAGTTGAAACTCTTCCCACTAATACAATGCCTCTCATCCCTACTCTACTTCTAAATGTCTTTTTGTTGCCTCTGTTGGAATAGGAAAGTGATTTCCATATTGCTTATTAATTCTGGTCATTTCTAGGGATGATGTTTCTGCCTTCTTTCACTCCTATAACCGAAGGAAAAGACAAAAAAAAAAATATTGTTCTAATCCATCCCCTAGCTCTTAGAGAGTGAAGACAGTGATGCTGTTACATACGGATGGAAAAAGGTAAATGTACCTGAACTGGGTCTTCTAGGATGGGAAGCGAACAAAGAAACAAAACTAAGGTGTCATGTTCAGACTGTTAGAATATCAACCAGAAACAGAGAAAAATATATCCAAAACCCAGATGAGCTAAAGGAAAATGTCAATGGAATTAGTGAAATAAGTTTGTATTATAACTTCTTTCAAGACATTTTCTGTGGAAATTCTTAAAAAATCAGATTATTAGGAAGGGAGAATAATAAGCAATAGGTGAATGAATATAATTATAGTGGTGGAGGGAGCTCCTGGAGGATCTGAGGACCCTGAGCGGGGGCTCCATCTCCAGATCAGCTCGTGACTTGGGGTGCACACCTTGTGGAGGGCCCTTCAGGATCTACACAGTAGTCCTCACTTTCAGGAATGTGTATTCTGGAGTAAAATAGATTAAAGTATGTCTATAAAAAAAAAAAAAAACGTTTTCAATAAAAATACTGTTACAAAAGAGCATTTCCCTCAATTTTTGGTTTTGGGACTTGTTTTATACTCTTAAAAATTCTTCATAACTCCAAAGAACTTTTGTTCAGGCAATTTATGTCCATCAATATTTAATTAGAAATTAAATAATTTTAATTAGAAATTAAAACAGAATTTTAATATATCTATGTATTTATAAATTTAGAAATAACAGTAAACATGTAAACATTCTACCTATTAACATAAGTAAGAATTTTTGGAAAATAACTATTTTTCAATACAAAAAAAAGTACCAAGACGGTTAGTATTTTTTTTACACTTTTGAAGATCTCTTTCATAACTTATTTGACTGGCTTATAAGAAAACATCTGGATTCTCTTACCTGTGTCACTCTTCAACTTTTTATGATATGTATCAGTTAAAGAATATAAAGAAGCTTTACAAATATATGTGGTCATAAAGGATTTTTTTGATTGTTTTTTGTTTTTTGGTTTTTTGATGGTTGCAGATATTGTTATTTGATGGGGCACTCAAAACCACCCTATGTTTTGAAGTCTGCCACATTTTGGTCTACCCTTGCTTTTGTCACATCCATGTAGATATCAGTAAGCAAAAAAGGCAAATAATGTTTCAGTTTTACCATGAAAGAAGATTTGATCTCCCAGACCCCAAGAAAGAATCTCAGGAATGTCTAGAGGTCTCCAGACCATATTTAGAGAACCACAGGTATAGAAGAACATTATAAAATGTGGGAGAAGTTCACAATGTATTGTCAAGTGATAAAGGGACAGAATTGCTATTAATGTTTAAAATTATATATTTTTAATTAAAACTATAATAAAAAGAAAAACTGGAAAAGTGTGTATCAAAATGTTAAACTGGATGGGAAAATCATTATTCATTATTTAATTTTTATTTTAATAAATTTCTCATAGAAAAATAACAGAACAAACTAATTATTAATTTGTCTGTAACATTTTAAATATGAAGTGTTTTGAAAACTTAAGGAAAATACAAAACCTTACGTAGGCCCATAACCCTAGTAGTACTGTTTAATTGATCATTTTGGTTCTTATTCCTTTGTGTTTACATTTTGCATGGTGGTTTTCATAGAGTAGTACAATTTTTCACTTATTACTTCCTAAGAACTTTCCTGGATTGTATATGGCAAGGACTCTTTTCCCTAGTTATATATAAAGTATTAGTAACTAATTACTGGTACAAATTTTGGCTTATGTTGAGATAACTGGCTAATTTAAATAGTAACTAATGATATTAATTAATGTAATTTTGTCCTAAAAGGGAGTAACAGTGATTTTTTATTAACAGAATTTAAAGAAATATAATCATCACATTAATACGCTAACAATTTTAGATCCTTAATTATGCTAATTTGATTTTAATGATTTAGCAAATTCCTGTTTGTTCTTAAAGATTTAAAAATAGTCAGAGGTACTTTCAGTTTAGGCACAGTTTTGTTTAATATTATTGTTGCTGTAACTGCACTCTTTAAACTTTTAATCATACTTAACCTGGTTTATTCCACAACTTTGGGCTAATGGGTAAAAGTAACTTTTCAAATTTGGCATTGCATTAATTCTGCACATGAGAGAACCCTGCTTTTCAACATTCTTCTACAACTATTTTCTAAGCCATATAGTTTTCATTTTGTGGCTTCACCTGCATGATGAGCTGTGGGCATGGGAATTTTAACAGGTATACTCTGCAGGCTCACTCCCACATGGATTCCTATCAGAGGCGATACGTTGGAAATAATTAAATGGTTGTACCTTTCCTTTGTACAGCTTTCATTCTTTTGGAGAAATTTTGCTTCGTCTATCACAAACTAAATCCTCAGAACACCTTGTCTACTCTGATTATATACTTCAGTTCTCAACAATATCTATGTCAAGATTGCTATCTCCATAGAATCAGATGATTTATGAAAACTGATAGGTATTGTTGGAGATGCTGTGAACACTGGATGCTTTGTTTAGTTACTTCCTGTCTGCCCCAAGATAGCCTGTGCTCACACACCATATGAAGTAGTAGATGAATTTTGAAACATTACATGTATACAGGAGAGCCATCCTTACTTTAATCTCCAATACAGAGAGATCCTGTGTTCAAGGCATTCTTGTCATTGAAACTGAGACTACTTACTGTAGGTTGAACAGGCTAGTGTGGCAGCTCAATTAGTTTTCATAGCTGTTGACTTGGCCCTGGTGAGAGTTGGCCTGGGATAAATCTGAGCTCTTCCACTTCTAGTAGCATCATTTGGGGAAGCAGCTTGACTTTTTTCTGTTAATGTCTTTATCTGTATAATAGGAGTAACATAGTTTCTACAGGACTATGAGTTAATATATATATAAAATATTCAAGGCAAGCAGAAATTTCAGCATATGTTAGTTACTGATATTGTTGCTTAAATTCTTTGTTTAGGTAAGCACACAGTATTAATACACAAGTTTAATTAAGCAATGCACTACAATTCTGCAGCCTAAATTCAGATCTATGTTAGAGTACATGTAGGTTGGGAATTAAGTTTTATATCCTGTGGCCTCATTGAAGTACACTTCAAGTGTAAGAAAACATTATTCTGCTCAAACTTAAGAAATAGGGGAAGGAAAATGTTAGAGAACAAGAAAGAGATTCTGGAAAGTACACATGAACTGTCCCAAACTAAAATAGTAAAAACAATCAGCTGAGTGGCTAAACAATAGGATGGGTAATACTAAGTGCCAAAATGGAAATTTGGAAGGCTGAGGCACTCCCAGAATACAGAGCAGCAAGGCAGAAGATTGAAAACGGGAGTGAGGAGTGGGGTGGAAAAATCAATCCAAGAGGTCAGATATTTATTGACTAGGAATTCTAGAAGAAAGGAACAGGGAAAATAGATAAGACAATTATCGAAGATATTATCAGAGAAATAATGGAAGATAATCTCTCTAAATTGAAGATAAATCTGTGTCTTCAGATTAAATGGTCAACTAGTTTCCCAACACAATGAAAGAAAAATCACCTATACCTAAGTGCATCTTGACAAAACTTAAGAACTCTTAGGGTAAAGAGAAAATCCTGACTGTTTCTAAGTATAGGGGTGGGAGAACTATGTTAATAAAGGACAGTTCTTTTGGGCCACCCTGAATTCTGCAATACAGTGAAGCATCAGCCTTTAAAATTCTCAGGGAAAATAATTTTGAATGTAGGATTCTTAAAATATTTTTAGATGTACAAAAAAAAAAAAAAAAAAAAAAAAACCTTATAGACCTAAGGGAATAGAATGAATAATAAATATTCAAAGGTAAGATAATTTTTTAAATGGACTGTGCACACACACACAGTGAGTAATATGGTTTAGATATGTGTCCCCCAAAAGCTCATGTATGAGACAATGAAAAACATTTAGGGCTGGGGATATAGTTCAGTTGGTAGAGTGCTTGCCTGGCATGCACAGGCCCCTGGGTTCAATCCCCAGCACCACCAAAAAAAAAAAAAAAAAAAAAGTGTTATTTGGGCTGGGGTTGTGGCTCAGTGGCAGAGTGCTTGCCTAGCATGTGTGAGGCACTGGGTTCAATTCTCAGCACCACATATAAATAAGTAAAATAAAAGTCCATTGACAACTAAAAAATATTTTTAAAAATATTTAGAGGTCAAATGATTGGGTTATGAGAGCCTTAACCCAATCAGTGAATTAATCCCCTGCTAGGTACTGACTGAGTGGTAACTGTAGGCAAGTAGGGTGTGGCTAGAGGAGGTGGATCCCTGGGTGCTTGCTTTTAGGGTATATATTTTGTCTTTGTTGAGCAGAGCTGTCTCTCTGCTTCTTGGGGCCACATCTAACCTGCTTTCCTCTACCACACTCTTCCACCATGATGCTCTGCCTCACCCCACAAAATGGAGTTGACCATCTATGGACAGAGACCTCTGAAACTGTGAGCCCCCAAATAAACTTTTCCTCCTCTAAAATTGTTCTTGTCAGATCTTTTGGTCATAGCAGCAAAAAAGCTGACTAAACCAGTGAGATTATAATAGTTCAGTAAATCTCTTTTGGAAGATAGTTTAGCACTGTTTAAAATTCATATTCCATCAACCCAACCATTCTGGTTGTGCTTTTCTATCATATGATAGTATAGATATATTTATCAAAGAGTGTCCTAGGAGGTTCATTGAACAGGGGGACATGAACCTCCATATTCTTCTGCCCTATTACATTACTTAAGTCAGTATTCTAAGTGCCTAAGAATTCAGACATAGGATGGGTCCTGAAGTCTGTGAGAAGCTTCATCAACAAAAATGAAATTAAGCCTGAACTACTTTTACAGGAAACAGTGATATGATCAACAAAGGAAAGGTTGAGTTAAATTTTCTCCAAGTTCAAGTGAATCAAACATTCAGTTTTGAGCTTAAATGAAGCTTAGAAAATTTCAACCTCAAAGGAAACCCTTTTGGAAAATTATGACAGAGTGAAAATTGGATTATAATGCAAGTCTGTGTACTCTATAATTTTATGGTTTTCCAAACAGTATATCATCTCACTTTGCATTATGTTTACCTAATTAGATGTTTGAAATATGGAAAACAATATTTAGAAGAAGGCAGAAACATAGTCTTAATGAGAATCATATAACATAAACAGGAAAGATAAATTCAGGTGTCTTTATGTTTTAATCATACAAATAATAATTCTGGTGTTGAAGGTAAACCAGTTCTTTTATTGTTTTCCATCAGTCAGATTCTTTGTCACATATGTTAATATCAGATTTCTCTTGTAAGGTGCATGGGGTAAATTCAGTAGAGGATGAAACCAAAAAAAAAATTGTTATTTTTAGATTTGTTCTCAGCCGGGCTAAAATTAGCTAGGTTATGAATTCTAGTCCTGTGAAATGATTTACAAATGTATGGTTCACAATCAATAACATTTTTAAAAAATTAAGTAAATCTTCCTTAAGCAACTTGAATTTTTAGATGAGAGATAGTTGGTAGCTTGGGTGGGTGAAAGTTATGGGGAGAAATACAGAAGAGAGTAGAGTAGTCTAGTGGTCACTTCATGACCACAGCTGCTCCTGGAGGGTTGTGACATCATGAATGTGAAGCACACAATCTGAGGGCTTCCTGTAATACCAGCAAATATTATATATTATTATTTAAGTTATAGATGTATTTATCAAGCTTTTATTCAGTGTCTGCTCTATGTAAGGGACTGTGCTGTCTCTTATGTGTAGGACTTTGGGAGGAGGGAACTGAGGCTGAGGAAGGTTATGTCCTGCCAGGCCATTTTCTGCAGAGCAAATGGCTGTTCCAATTAAGAGGAAAGGAACGTAGGCTGTCACATAACTGAATGACTTTTCCCGTTAGAACTCTGAGCTGGTACCCTTGAAGTATGATATCTTTAGCATGAGTAGGGTGGTAAAATAAATTATTTATTAATGTAAATTCATTTTAGAATATAAAAGAAACTTTAAATCCAAAATGTTCTGCTAAACAGAGCTTTTTCCCCTTAGCCTTTTAGTTCAAAGAACATTAAAATCTTATTTTTTCAATATTTTAGAAAACTATGCCTTTCTATTATGATAGCATGAAAAGCTCATTTAGGAACTTTTGTGCTTTTACTATTTCTCATCCTGGTTTTTCAAGGGTAGAATAAAGAATGAAAATAATGGGTACGAAACAATGGCTTTCAAGTGCAAGATGTAGAGGTTTTAATTAAAGGATGATGAAAAAGTGACTAGTCCTCCAAATCTTTAATAAAGCTAGTTAATTCTCCATTAATGCTGTAGGAATTATGCTCTAGTGAGCTAGGACATTTTATTCATAAGCAGGCAACATTATGTGCTTTTAATTAACAGTTGTACTTGGATTTGTCGGCCACTATTGAAAGAAAAGTGATACCAAATAATACACTCCATTGTTTCAGAGTCATCCTCAAAAACTTAAGGCATCAAGTGTGCAAAGAGCATTATTCATTAAACCTGGCATGCATCAAATCACAGATACCATCTCTGTTCTCTAGGAGTATACTGTCCAAGATCAGTAAAACTATTTTGGAAAGATTAAAAGGATGCCAACCAATTGGAGAAATTAAAAATATACATTATTTAGCAACCCACTGAATGAGAGAAATGTTCTCAAATAATGTATCTGATAAGAGGTTAATATCCAGAATATATAAAAACTCCTACAACTCAACAACATATGCCTGGATTTAAAAAAAAGGCCAAAGGACTTGAATAGACCGTTTTCTGAAGAAGATATCCAAATGACCAATAAGTACGTGAAAAGATGCTCAGCATCACTAATCATTAGGGAAATGCAAATCAGAAATACAGTGAGATTCCATTTCATACCTGTTAGGTTGACTGTTGAAGCAATGAAAGAATCTGGAAAGTAACTATTGGCAAGTACTCGGAGAAATTAGAATCCTTGTGCACTGTTGGTATGGATATGAAATGGTGCAGCTGCTATGGAGAACAGAATGGTGGTTCCTCAAAAAAAGCAAAAGTAAAATTACCACGTAGTCCAGAAATTACATTTCTGGGTATATACCCAAAATAATTAAAAACTGGAACTCAAAGATATATTGTACACCTGTCTTCATAACTTTATTCACAAGAGCTAAAAGATAAAAGCAACCCAAATGTGTACCAACGAATGTATGGGCAAACTAAATGTGGGGTGTGTGTGTGTCTGTGTGTGTGTGTGTGTGCCTGTGTGTGTGTGTGTGTGTATGTAAGGAATGATAGTAGGTTGAAACAAACATTATTACTTCATGCACATGTACACATGATTAATGTGATCCTGCACTATGTATAATCAGAAAAATGAGAGTATACTCCATTTATGTATGATCTATCGAATGTATAAATACAATCTACTGTCATGTACAACTAATTAGATCAAATAAAGTAAAATTTTTAAAAAAGGAAGAAAATTCTGGCACATGCTACAAAACTTGAGTTATGCTGAGTGAAATAAGCAAATCAAAGTATGAGTCCATTTATACCAGGTATCTAGAAGTAAATTCATGAATTCAGAAAGCAGAATGGTAATTTCAAGGGGCTTGAGAAAAGGAGAATAGGGAATTGTTGTATAATGAATCCAGAAGTTCAGTTTTGCAAGATGAAAAGAGGTCATGATGAATGGGTGGTGGTAATGGTCAAGATGAATGGGTGGTGGTAATGGTTAAGATGGTAAATTTTATGTACATTTTAACAAAATTTTAAAAATACACATAGGTAGATTAGCTTTTAATGTAAAAGGGTAGTTTATGAAATGGGGGCTTTAAAAGATAGGTCACCTTTTGGAGATTTATTTATTTGTAATATTTGTCAAACGTCTTCCAAGTGTCCTTATTACTTTAGACAGTAGGGATGCTAGGTCAAAAGCAAAGTTACTGTTCATGCTGCTGAGGAACTGATGAGAGTGGAAATAGACAATAAACATCAACTAGTGCATATATAATTGAATTTTTCAAGTGGTAATGTTATGAAAAAAAGCAAGCAGGATAAAGATAGGATAACGAGTACTCCATTGAATAAGGTAGTCGTGGAAGAACTTTGTGAATAAGTAATATTTAAACAGAAAGAAGAATGAGAAGAGGGACATCCCATGCAGATATCTTGGGGAAGAGTATTACAGGCAGAGGAACTAGCATATACAGAGGATGAGAAGCTGAATGTGCTTGGTGTATCAGAGAACAGCATGAAGGCCAGGGAGCTAGAGCCGAGTTGCAGGAAAGCACCAGGAGCTAGGCGCAAGGAGAGAGCCAGGGAGGCACCATGGTGGTTGGGTAGGGGGAGCATTTCATACACAAGGGGTTGGGTGAGAATGCGAGAGAAGTTAGCACATCAAGAATGACCATGAGGATTTGATATCAACACCTGTGTGAATGGTGGCAATTATCTACCATAATGGGAACCTAGATAGGAACAGGGTGGAGAATAAGGGCTTGGACTGGGATGGATCCAAAAGACCAGTAAGCAAAAATGCTTGGTAATGCAAAGAGCTCGGAAATGTGGGTGACTGGGAGTGCAAGAGTATCTTTGTGAAGACCGTGGGGTGAGAATTTAAACCTGATCATTGTTGGATTTTCAGATGCCATTTTCAAAACAAGAAGTTGGGCTTGCGGTGAGTAAAGAGAACTGCAGGCCAGGGTGATGTGAGGAAGGCAGCTGAGTGGCCCACATAGTTTCCTGAAACTTGTGCCACACCAGTAGCCATGGAGGATGGAAAGGAAGAGACAGATTCCTTAGGAAGCCTGAGGAAAGAAAGTGCAAGATACGTGGCAAGAGCCTCTCTGTTAAGTGGACTAGACGGGAAGTATCTTCTCAGCTGTGGTGTGCTGGGCTGCTGAGATGTCTCACAGGAGTCACCTGTCAAGGAATCTTTAGTGAGAGGACAGCTACATTTCTTATGCTGATTATAGGCAGATCCATGGTGCTAGTTGATGGGCGATGGTTAGACTTGCCCTGTTTGGAGCAAGAGGGAGAAGTCAGAGATCAGGCAGTTTTGTTATCTTCTAGCATACGGGCCTCAGAGGATCCTTTTATTTTGGAAGCTAAAAGGACAGGGTTCCTTGTCACTACTTCTGATAAGAAAACAGCTGTGAGAATAAGGAATCACCTCCTTCAAATGTTCTCCTTATTCTAGTCCTTCTTGTCCTCCTTTCTCTGGTCCTTCTGTTATTCACTTTTATAGTTATTGTAATGTTTCAAAGGAATTTAGTCCTTAGAATTTTACCATCATTCTCTTTGGTGATTAGGTCAGATATTATAAACCATCATTTAAAAAACAAGCACTGGGGTTTCTTGTCTTCTAACCCAGACCTTTTAAAACTAGACCCCATTTCCTTAGAACCTCCTATGGGGCAGAGTCAAAGAACTTACTTTTCAATATGCACCATAGGTGATTCTGATACAGGTAGTTCTGAGGCCACATTTTGAGAACAACCAAAGGAGATTGATTTTTAATGGAATAACTCTTGCAGTGGGTAGGAATGAGGGTAGATCAGAAATTATTATTGAACTTTATAGATTTAAAAAAAATACTTAGAGATCAAAATAACTTACTTGAGGATACACTGCTGCTGTGGTGTTTTTGAGAGCTAAATTCTTTGCTCCTGCTACAAAGCCATTGCTTCCCAAATAAAGGTCTACAGAGCAGTGACTTTCCACATTGGGACTTTTTTCTGTGATCCATGGTGAAATGAGAAACATGGAACAGTGCTGTGTTTTATGACGAATCTTGACTTATTCTCAGATTCTGTCCCTCTAAATGTTTTGAGTATTAAAATACTCCTTTTTATTATTTAATGATGATTGTATGTTGTAGTGTGTGCTTTTCTTTTTAACGATGGGCAACCCACAAATTGGGTACCAGGATCCTGTGGTGCAGTGAGCTGCATGAAGACAGCATGATACAAACCATGGAACTCTGCTGCTGGGGCCATCCAGCCCCTGCACCCTGTTCCTACAGGAGTTCTGTAGGACACTTTTTGCAAAAACACTGATGTGATGGAAAGTACACCAAAGAATTGTGAGACCAAAATTCTCATCATCTCCTTCATTAATCAGCTGTGTGAATTTGGAAAATCACTTCATTTCTCTGGGCTTATATCATCATCTAGGGTTCTGTGTGTTTAAGGATAAGTTTTTATATTTTGAAATATGGAGATCATTAAAATGGATGAGGGGTTATTTTCCTTCATTATGAGTAATTCATCAGCTCTAGCATATGTACATGCAATGACTAATATAATTTTTTTTATTAAGCCCAGTACACAAAAAGCTCATTAAGCCAATACTGGCTTACTCAGAGTGGTATTTTATTCAAGGCAATTGCTATTCCCTAGTAATCCAGATTTTTGTGGTTTACTAGCAAAATATTGAATTAGCTGAATTTAGTTAGTCAAAGATTTTATTTTAATCTATTTTTACATGCCCCCCCATCCTTCCTCAGGAACTGGATATCACAGAGAGGTATTTGCCAATGAGCATCGACCTCTGCCTTCTTGGAAAGGCATTACTATCCATGGTGCTCCTCCAATGATCTTTACAAATAAATGGTCACATACTTAGGATGTGATTCTGCCCATAGTTATGCATAAATCCATCTCTCTTGTGTCCTAAATACTTGAATGCCACATCAACTTTAAAACTCTTTGTTTTCCTTTAGGGCCACTCTCCTCCCTTCAGCATTTATATTCTCATGCACTCAGAAGGCATGACATGATTCCACCCTATCTGCTGAGCACTGAGTGAGGTTCAGAGCACCTCAGGGAGCTCCTGACCTGATAGAGGAGTTAGCCTATGATCAGGGCATCATAATATAGTGTAATTATAATCTAGGAACGTTTGTATCTTCAGTAAGTCTTTGCACTCAAACTTCTCTGTGTAGTCACACTAAACAAGGGCCTTCTAGGTCAGAGTTTATTTTACATCTCTTCCTTTTTAGGAGGAAGGACCTGAGAATGGCCTTGTAGAAATTAGGGACAAAGGACTACTTGGCATGAAGATCTTAACTTGTGTGCAAGATAAGTATGGTGCAGAGGAGACTTTGCAGCCCTTCTCTTGGGAATGAGGGTAATCTCTGGTCTCATGGGAAAGAGAATTTGGATGCAACTGCACTGTTGAGAGAGGGGGAGTCAGCCCCAGATCACTTGTTATTCAGCAACCTGGGGTGAGCCTCCAGAATCAGGTATTGGACAATCCTGACTGCTTCTCTCTAGAGGCCATAATACCCTGCAGGAGACATGTCATCATGTCAGGTTGAACCCAAATATCTCTTCTTATGGTGGCTATCTCATTGTTCTAAAATTGAACATGTCCCTTGGAGTTTGATTTGTGTCTTTCATAATGTACCTATAAAATATAGAATTTAATTATTCTCTTATAAGAAAAGTCTGTTTCTAGACACAAGGGAATCTGTGAACTTCATGCAAAAGGTCCAGACAAAACTCAAATTATGTTAGTTTTTCACATAGCTCCAAATAAGAGTGGGCCAAAGCACGCTTTTTGTAGTTTGGTTTGGAAAATAGTGATATGACCTCATGCATCCCTATGAAAGGTAAAATGTTTTCAGGGAAAAAAAATACATCTATTTATCTACTCCTAGAAATTACTACATATGAGTTTTCCTCCCTCACACTGCTGCTCCTCCTTTGTTCCTTCCCTTTAGCTAAGTTGGAAGAACTCATATTATTTGGATGTGGTGAAACTCAAGGGTTTAGAACATGGCCCTCCTGGTCTGTTTCTTTCTGTTTGTGTCTGGACTTGAGAGGCCAGGTCCCCCCCTTACCTGGACTCCTAAGGTAATTGTTACTGGTTGTTATGTTTGCCATTTGTACCTCAGAATGACTTCCTGTTAGTTGTCAGTGTCCCCCACAGTATTGTGTTTCTTTAAGGACAGGAATCCTATCTAAGTGCCTCTCCCATGTCAAACAGAATAGTGTTGTGCTGCAGTTGGGGTCAAGAATGGGTGACAGAGTGAATTGTTCCTCCCCCATTCACCAGCCCAGGGTAATTTCAGACAGCCAAATCATCTAGATAGATGCTCATATTTCCTTACAATGAGTTGTTTGACATCAAATCCTCTTTGTAAAAACATAGCAGCAGATAGGCTTAATTATAGACCATGGCTAATCACTGGTTTTTGCTTCTTTGAACTCCAAGTATCTGCAAAAACATCACCATTGAGCCCTATTCTGCCTCTGCTGGGCTTCCCCGGGAGGCACGAGTGTTACATCCCAGTTCATGCTGCTCAGTGGTGGGACTGAGGGGAGGCTACAGGACTGAGTAGCTCTTTACACAGTGCTCCGCCTTCCACGCCTTCTCTCCTGTGTCATCCTGGAGTCTTGTGAAGGACACAAGAGCCTTAGGACTCAGGTCAGTGTTTAGGTCCTGACTTCACCCCTCATTATCTTCAGGCCTTGGACAAACCATTCATCCTCATGTAGCATCACTTCAGTTGTCCCTTAAAATGAAGATAAAACCTGTGGCACAGGGTTGCAGAAATTAAGTAGGGCAACTAGTAGACATCGGTTTTCCCTCCTTTTCTCTCACCTGGTAGGATCCTGTGTGAGAGGAAAAGAGAATTACTGAACATTCTTTCTGGTGTAATTAGTAAGCACAGTCTTTATATTTCAGCTCTTTGAAGTAATACCACATTTTTTTTTTTTCTGAGTACAAAAGATGACTGTTGAATTTACAGAGCTAGTGCTACAACCCTTTGTAGATAATAAAGAAAGAGAAGTGTAGATTCCTGCATTGGAGAAAGTCACTTTAGCTTAATTTTGGTCAAAATTCATGAATCATGTTAAAGTCTTAAAATGTGTCTATGAAAAGGGGAATGTAGTTTAGAATTGGCGTGCCAGGTCTCTCTTGATCTTGTGCAGTTAAACGTGGTTAGGGGTTAGCTCTGCAGAAGCGTGAAGCTCTGCCATGTCACATCATCGTGCCCTTTGCATTTGGCCCATTTTAGCCACTCAAGATGTTGTTACCATAGCAGCTGGCCATCGGGGGTGCATGGGTAGCCACTTTAACAACACTGCTTTTACCAGGCCATTTTTATCCAGTACAAATGTAGCACATTGAAAAGTTGTCCGCAATTTATTAGCTATTATAAGTTAATACTTTTATTTTTATCCTGGTATCTAAAGAGGAAGAGAAAGTTCACTAGAGACTTGCATTGAAAGAGTGATGGCTAGTGCAGGTGGTGGCTGGTGCCCAGAGTAAGTCTGCCTTGTGATCATTGTGGCCTCTAACTTAAAACCTGCCTTATCTCTGCCCTTCCATGGAGCCTGACCTTGGTCTCTCCTCACCTATTGTTGGGGTTGCTGCAAAGCATTTTTGGGGTCTAGACCATAAGTGATCCCATTACGTCTTCTATCTCAGTGCTGCCTTCTCAAATCCTCAAGTATCCTCTCTTCTAACTGACTGATCACCTGGGACAGCCTCCCTAGTCCACCATTCCTGTTGCTCCTTTGATGGTGGTTTTGTTCATAGGTAGACATCCTATCTCCTTATCTAGATGGAAAGCTCTGTGAAGAGAAAGATTGACTTTGGAACCTCACCCAGCTAGCCTGGTTTCTTGCACACAGTAATTTATTAGTGATGTTGGAGAATTTTTAAGAATTCAAATAAGACATATCCACTAAATTAAAAAACAACAACAAATTGCTTTTTGCTTTAGAGAACTTATTAGTAAGAAAATGAGAACATGGAGATGCCTTGTGTGTTTTCAAGGTGACTTTTGTACTTGAAGAAATTATAATGAGCAACTAGGGACAATACAAGGGAAGAATGTTCATGCAGAGTTTGCTGGGTAAAGGCTTAAGGACTTAAGGGCTTGTTTCTGGCACAGTATGGAAGAGTTAGAAAATGGGTATCATCCGGGTCATGGTGATGGTAATCTAGAGTACCAAGCCTGCCCACGGTGGGTCACATTTCTAAACTAGAGTACATTTATTTGTTCATTTATTGGATAAACATTTTTAAAAGCATTTACCATGAGCTAAGCACACTTCTGGGTTCTGGGAAACCCTAAGATGCTTGAGGCCTAGACCTGTTTTGGAAGCTTACATTTAAAAGGCAATTTAAATGTAAGTGATGGAGGAACTATTATACATGCCAATAGAGAATTAGGAAGGACACTGCACCCATTGGGAGTTCAAATCCAGCTGCTTAGTCTAAGTCAAAGAGAACAGAGATAGCTTGTATAGAAAAGGGTGAGTATGGAGGATTGCTCCTGAGCTTCTAGTCAAAGACACTGACTGGGATTTATTTCATGAGATTTGTATTTAATTGATCTGCATATTTCACAAGAAATTTGTAGAGACCTGAAAACTTGAGGCCACTTGTTGGACCAGGCCAACAGCTTAACATATTTTCCAGCATGAAATATACTTGTAAAGTACACTGTGGTCCCTGTTATCTGAAATGCCTTGTTTATTTGTGTGGTAATCTGAGCTCTCCATCATTGGATCAGCCTGGTGACTTTAGCCTGTTTTCATCTTAGCATATTGTTGAGAAGGAAAAATTAATATGGTCTGTTTCTACTAATCACAAATTGCATTTTGTATTTCCTTGATAGAGATTCTTTGATCTGAGGGAAACTTTAAATTTGTTTTAAAGGATGAAAGATGTCAGTGTGTCCATTTAACATGTACACAATCTCAAAAATTTAGTAAGTGCACAAGAAGGGGAATGTATGTTTGAGCCTGCTTTGTTTGAGGAATTTAATTACAAGTTGGGTTGCTTTCTAGATATCTAAGTAATTTTATTCTAAGATGGTAGAACATTTTGATTTACTAGGCCACTGAGAGAACAAGTTAGATAAAACACTAACAAGAGCTTTCTGGAAGCAGGAGTTAAAGAACCAAAGTCCCATAGCTTTGTTCTTTTCTATGTTCCCTATATTCTTCTTGTGCAAAAGAATACTGATTCCCCAGATGGTTTCAGTGGTCATTTCAGAGCAGGGAAACATGACCCTTGGGTAGCCAGGAGAACAGAGCTTGCTTCTGCCAGCTGGAGAGGAAAGGTCTGATTCACAGGCCAAGCTTCCCCACCTGCTAACACATTTATAGCACTGGACCCAACACACTCTGTGTGTCCACACTCCCTTGTATGTCACAGGAGTGTCCTTGAAAATCTGTGTTCAATCCCAATTTCACAGATCCCATGGAATTTTTCCTACTGACTTCCATTATAATTTCAGAGATGTTATATTGAAATTGGATTGATCTCAAGTTGGCAGTGGCTTTAACTTTCTGCCTTCCAGGCTTTCTGTAAGAAAATTAATGATATGTCAGTGAACACAGGGGTTTAAAAACCTTAGGTAAATTCTGTCATAAAGGGAATAACTACTCCTCACTTTATATTCAGCCATTTATTTATTCCTCAAACACCTGTGAATTTCCTGCTCACTACTAGACACCTAGGACAGAAAATAAATAAGCCTCCATGTGAGTCCCTCGGGGGTTTAGAGTTTCCTGCAGAGAATGGAGTTAGGGCTTTAGGTATAGCACAGTGTAATTACCATGAGGCTTGTGTGCACCATGCACTGGAGCCCAGATGAGGGCCATCTGCCTCATCCGGGGCATCCAGGGAGAATGCCCAGGTTTGTTGGAGGAAAAATAATTAACCATGTGAAGAAAGGAGTGGTGTACACAGGGTTGTTTTCAGGGAGGGAAGGAGCTTGTTATTGAATCTGTGGGTGCTTCAAACTAGTCTGGCACACAGAAAGCCAATCCATGTCAGTTCTGGTGACAGGGTTATTTTAGGAAGGGAGGTTGCTATTGAAGCTAGACCTCGGCTGCTGCGATCCACACTTGCCTGTTCTACCTCTCTTGTCTATGGCGCCTTGATTGGTTATCCAGCTAACATTTCCAATGCTCCAATGCTCCAATGCTCCACTCACATACGTGGTGGTAGTTACTACTTAAAAAGGCTGAGGGCACAATCGTTAGATGGCTTTTGCTCTAAGAAAGTTCTGTAAATTAAGCCAAAATGGGACTGCTTGTGAGTTTTATCATGTCACTTTAGAAAACAAAAGGGTTAATTAGAAGATGCTGGTTAGACTGGGTGAGGAGAAGGCAGAGGAAGGCTGATGGGCTGACTAAGCACCTCCTTCTCTCCCTTCCAGCCTGTGAGGTCACAGTCCTGTTGCAGCAATCGTGTGGGTTACAAGAGCAAGTTCACAGGCCACGTGAAAAGAGAAACAAAAGTGGTTGGAGGGTGGGTAGAAGAGACATTTTATAATTTATTAAAGTAAACATAGATTTGGTGCTAGATGTAAACATTTAAATAATTCTTTCCTGAAATAAAGCTGCTCTGGCTTAGGAATTTAGTACCTACTCCATAGGAACTTACTGTGATGGAGCCAAGTATTTAGGACTTAAAATGAAAATATCTTTCCACTGGAACTTTAGGATATGTAAAACTGACTCAAATTGCACTTCGTTCTACTTTAATTTTAATGGACTCCAACAAGAAGAGGAGCTAAAGTCCAAAAGTGCCTTTGTCTCTGGAGGTAAACGTGTCATAGATATTATTTCTCTACTTAACTTGCAAAGATAAAGGCTAATTACTTCTTCTGTAATTGCCTATGAAGAGAGAAATAGATACACATTCAAAGTGTATGTAGATGTATTTCAGCATAAACAAACATTGTGGGACTATATGCACTTTATTTTAAATAACTTCATGTTTTCTGTAAAAACATTACTTATACAATAAGTTAATAAAAAATCATGATTTAGAGATCTTTCTTTTCCTTTGAAAACAATTATTTCTCAGACAATGTGATCAATAGCTAAGGGTGAGTTTTTAAGGATAAAAGTTATGTTTTTCTTTTTCTAATTTGAAATGTATTCATTATTTTCTGTGATTTTTCCTCCCATTATGATAAATTTCCTAAAGGAAATGTAAATACCAAACGCAGCTGTGGTTATAATGCTTGCTCTGTCATTTAAAAAAACTTCCTAAAACTTCCTGGTGGAGCAGATGGGTACTTACTTTGTGTTTTGTTATGGCCAGTTCTCTGAGTTACAAGGAGAGGGCTGGTTAAGAATTATGGAATAATACTTTTATTATTTATTACCACTTCAGGATGTGTTATTAGTTACCCTCTCCAGAGTTTATTAAAACTATGAATGTTAATAGATGAGGGATCAAGGACATCGGATGTCTGTTAGAAAAGCAGGACAGGTTCCAGCCTGCAGCCAGCTCTCCAGTCTTTTCTTAAAACTTCTCCCCTGTTCTCTGCACACCAGCCATTTCTCTCAAGTGTTCTGGATATTTCACATTCTCCTTCCCCTGGTTATTAACTTACACAGTTCCCTCTAGCCTTCAATTCCCTTGATTTTTCTCCTGACCTCCTGCTACTTCTTAAAGCCTCAGGGCTTTCAGGAACCATTTATGACCTTTCTGCGCACTTCCCCTTGTAGCTATTTTCTTTATACCAGCATTTGGCACAAATCATTGTTTTTATTCCTTTAACCATGAGTCTTTCCAAGGAGGCAAGAAACTCCATTTCGGCCATTACTGTCTTGTCTGACATTATTTCTAGCTTTCTGCACAATGAGCAATGCATCCTAGGTACTTGATTAATATTTGTTAGAAAAGGGGATGGATGGATACATGACTGGAAGAATGGATGAGCGGATAAACAGGAAAATGTAACATTCATAAACAGAGCAGATGCTGACCTCACAAAGCAGGATCTTACCAGTAGCAATTTAGCCAGGAAATTTATTCTTCTTAGCTTTTCAATAATAAATACAGGCTGATTGACTGAATTATTTGACTGTTATTCAAAAATGTGAGAGGCAGCAAACAAAATATGGAAATCAAAGTATGAAAACTGATTAAATATCAAAGTATTTCGTTGGCCCCAAATTAAAAAAAAAATTTAAAAATTAAAATATTGGTTTTAGAAGCTATCTAAAAGTGCATTTGTAACATTTAGGAGGTTTTTTTTTTTTTTTTTGTAAACGGTTCTCTTTATTACGTATATGTTAGAAATCTCTAGCACAGTGCTGGCAAGTCTTTCAGTCAACTGTATGCTCATTGGCAAAGTGATTCAAAATATTGTGGTAAACTTCGGAGCTGCATGCCATTGGCAGCTCACATGACATTTCCATGTCAGCGTGCTGCTTTTTTTGTTGCATTTTGTTCACTCATCACTTGAGTGCTTCCTGCCAGCTTTTGTTCTCAGAATGGAGTAGGTTTGAATTTTTAGATGAAAATATGCAAAATGGAACAAGAGCCAAACATCTTGTGAAATTACAAGCATGTGGGGCAGTGAGAAGGAAAGCAGGTTAGGAGAACTTTCTAGGCTCTGTGACCTTGAGAGGATGTTTGCTTGGAATTGACCCCAGAGCCTTGTTTATGCTTAGCAGGTACCCTATCACTGGGCTGCATCCCCAGCCTTCTGGGAGGATTTTGTGTGTGTGTGTGTGTAATTGTTTATCATTTGATCAGTGTTTGTGAATTGCCTGTGATAGAAAAAGTCAACCTGATCTTATAAAATAGTTAACCAGTCAATCAGTACATGTGTGTGTACATAGGTTAGATACAAATACAAGATCTAGAAAGTATATATACAGGAAATATACAAATATGTTATCTACATAGTATATAAACTAAATTAATATATATATATATATAATATGTATATATTATATATACATAAGCTGTGTATGCTGATTACACAGATTATACTTCTGAGCTTTGTTCTGGGGAAAGGAAATGTTTGGTTCTCTATTCTTGGATCCCCTGGAACCAACCTCGAAGTTATTACAGTTGGAAGCACTAGCTGCTGGTGACAGTTTTTCCCCTACAAGGTGAAGTGATGCAGACCAGTGGTCCAACATTTCCCAAAGCTCCATCAAAGACAGAATCAGAATCAGTGAATGGCATATTGTTTTATGTCTTAGGTTTGGAATTTTAGAATCTCTTTGGGAAACCACTTTTCCCCAAGAGAACCCCTTGACCTGATTTAGCAAGTTCTAACCAAATGGTCTTGGTCACAGCACAAGATACAGTGCGTTCTTCTGTTTTGGGCTTTTTCTTTTAAAGGTTCCAGAGTAATTCAGGTTAATCTGATTTGCTTGTATTAAAGTAAACTGATATTTGGGTTTCAGTACTAATGGAGCAAAGAGGAAATGTGAATATAACTGTACAAACTCTGTCATGTATACAATAACCCATAAACTAACCTCCTCTGACTTATATTACTGGCTGAAACATCAGTTACCAACTCCAAGGATATTCCTAAAGCAAATCTCAATGAGGACTAAAATTATTTTATGTTTAAATAAGTTTGTCATGTCTAAGTAACTTTTCAAAAGGGCCTTCATGAAAGAGAAAACACATTTAGCAATGTGCTCTGAAAAACAGGCAAAAAATGAATAGTGACCCTGAGGCTGCTTCTGTGATTAAATGCCTCAGCTCATATCCTTATTTTATCCCAAACACATACTTTATTGAGCTGTAACTCCACTGGTCTCTTTAAGGAACAAATACGGAGAATAGTACATCAAGGTGAAACTTCAGAGAAATCCAGGAATGTAAAATATAGCCTCAAACTTGCATGGCACTAGTTAAAAAAAAAAAGGGGGGGGGGAGAAGAGGAAGATGCTGACACTGGACATTGCTGGATTTCTTGATACCTTTTGTGCATTAGAAGCAGTAGCATCCACATTAACACCATGCCTGGTGCTTCCTTTGTGCCAGGCCTGTTTTCAATGAATGAGGTAAAGTCATCCATTGAATTCTCACAACAACCCAGTGAGCTGGGCACTATTATTATCTCTCAATTTATAGACAAGGTAACTAAGCATAAAGAGGATACATTATTTTCTCAAGATAATACAGGTGGTAAGTCAGTGGTAAAGGTGGCATTTGAACCTGGGCAGTCTGGTTTCTGTGTTCATATTCCAAAAACTGCTTTATTCTGCATCTCACCTGTAGTTGAATCCAATTATGGCCCAACCATTAGAGTTCAAATCATTGGACTTTGTCAAAACCTTTAGGAGTTGGCCCCAATAGGGATTAGATTAAACAGAAGAACAATGATGCCTTCCTTGTCAAAAGATTTGAATTTGCAAAGTATTTTCACCTGAACTTGTTCTTTTGCTATTTATAATGAAAGTATGAGGATGTCATTCATTTAAAAAAATTATAGAATCCCCATTATATGTCAGACACTTTTCTAGATTTTTGGATACAGTGGTGAAAGACATTATCCTTGCTCTCATGGAACTTCTTTTCTTAGAAGGATCATATCATTATGCTGGTAACAACTATCACTGCATGTGAATGTGTGGAAATGGGTGCACAGGGCTGGCAGGGGAACAGAATCTTGTCCTTTACCAGTGCCAGAGGCCTGTAAAGGCTCACGTGGAGTATCTGCAGGTTCTGTAAGCTTCAGTTTCATCCACAGCAAGATAACTCAATATCACTTAGATATCATTTATTGTTGTTATTGTTTTATTGCAAAAACAGTCTGGTAACTTTTCTCCTTAGGCCTGTATATGTACAGATAGACCGTGTCCATAATGACTTCCAACAGAGGTCTGAAATCTGTTACTACTTGTGAAACTTTCTGAGCCCTAATTTTTATAAAAGAGAAAAAATGGGCAGTTAGATATAGACCTGCCCAACCCTACGAACTTGTCTGGAGGCTTCCAGTTGCTGGAAAATTCTAATTCAGGGAAGGGGTTAGGGGAAGAGCCCATGTATATTTTTTGGTTTCTCTCTTTAGGAAAAGCAATCCAAGCATTCATCTGTAAAGCTCCTGCAAGATGGGAAGACGGGGAGTAT
Source organism: Sciurus vulgaris (assembly GCF_902686455.1). NCBI lineage: Eukaryota > Metazoa > Chordata > Mammalia > Rodentia > Sciuridae > Sciurus > Sciurus vulgaris. The sequence continues at coordinate 141,288,339 of NC_136464.1, read as the reverse complement.
TTAAAGTATGCTGTGGAACTTCAGATATTTGTCTATATCAAATGACATTGGAAAAAACTCTTCCTTTGAAATGTTGAAACACACAGAAAAGGAAATTTAAGGATGAATGAGAGTACCATACAAATACTCTACACTCTTTCTTATTTTGATGTCTCTTTTTAAGCTTTTTTACTCATTTTTCATTTTCTCTAAATCTATATTGCAGAATAGTCATCACATCCAGATATATCCACATATACCACATCAGACATATTCCGTTTTTGAAATGGCATGTTTCTGTGGTATCTTACTACGCCTGATGTCTTCTGAGCTATGTCATTTTTAGTGGTGGAGGTATTGTGTCCTAGAGAGGAAAGCTGGGGATGCAGTTCACAGACTCTGTTTCTGATGAGCATTTTGTCATCTTACTCATTGGAAATCACAGTGGGAATAAATGACAGACAGGATATTTCAGGACGGCACCAATTTAAACTGTCTTCCATTGTTGCATTAATGAGCCAGGAGACCAATGCTCCCCTTTCTCTGACATGTGTTAGGTACATCATGGAGAGTTATTAGGCCAGGTATGTACTTAGCTCATGTATTTTTCATAAATATTTTAACCAGCTTATTTCTACACCTAATATACCTGAAGTAGGCTATTTTGTCACATATTCTAAAGTGTTGTTGTGATATTATCTGCCACAGGGTAGAATATATAGAAGACATTTCTGTTTGAGACTTAAAAATGTGGTGTTTTAATTTTTGAATTTCCAGCAGGTCCACATTTAAATGCTGAGGCCTGCATTGTGAAGCAGAAGTCTATTTGGATGATTTCCTGATGGATTTTTTTAATGTTGATTAATGTTTCACATTTATTTTTTATCAATAAATCTTATGTACATGCTCTTAGAAATTAAAAAAAAAAAAATACAGGAGACTTATAATGAAAAACTAGTCTTGGATCCCACCTCAACTTATTTACCCAGAGAAAAACTTATAGTTCTTTATCTGTTTCTATGTTTCTATGTTTATAATTTTGTTAGTTCTTTTTTTTTTTTTTCCTTTGGTGCCATGAATTGAATCCAGGGGCACTTAACCACTGAGCCACATACCCAGCCCTGTTTTATATTTTATTTAGAGACAGTTTCACTGAGTTATTTAGGGACTTGCAAAGTTGTTGAGAATGGCTTTGAACTCTCAATGCTCCTGCCTCAGCCTCCCAAGCTGGTGGGATCATAGGCATGTGCCACTGCACTTGACTTGTTAGTTCCTTTATAAATCTAAATATACTTATAATATTGGCTGAATCAAATATAGTATATGGGTGTATGTAATCATAATTTCTTGATTTATCAAAGTTAAATATTATCAGTGACAGCACGGTAATAGTAAGGATCTAGCTTATTTGTATCACCAGCAGCCCATTTCCAATGTACACATTTTTTAGTTCTTGTCACCTGTGTTACCTCCAAATAATGTACTTGTGCTATCATTTAGACCTGTACTGTCTCTCATTAGCCCATGTGTTGAAGGCTTGGTCCTCACCTTTGCACTATTGGGAAGTGGTGGAATCTTTAAGAGGCGGGGCCTAGTGGAGGGAAATTAGGTTGTTGAAGGTCTGCCCTTGAAGAGGATATTAGAAGCCCAGCCTTTTAATGTTTGTTTGTTTGTTTTCACTTCCCAGCTGTTTGCTCTACCACACACTCCCTGCCAGTATGTACTACTTTGCTGCAGAATAAACCCCCAACCCTACCAAAAAAAGCAGTGGGGTCAAGCAGCGGTGGCTTGAAACCTCTGAAGCTGTGAGCCAGAATAAACTTTCCTCATTATAAGTTGATTTTCTCAAGTATTTTGTTACAAGAACAGAGAGCTAAGACAACTTTGTCCTTACTTCTATCTTATCAACTATTAAAAATACTGATTTCATTGCAAGATGAGAATATTACCTGCTATAGCAAAATACCTGGTATGTTATATACAGAAATTTGTTTTCACAATTCTGGAGACTGGAAAATCTAAGAACGAGATGCCTTCATGTTCAGTGTCTGGTGAGAGACTGTTCCATCAATGGCATCTTTCCAGAGTAGAACCCTCATGTGGATGAGAAGGAAAGACAAAAGGAATGACAGTATATTTTCACATGACAGAAGAGCAACAAATGACCTAAGCTGGTTCCCTCCAGCCCTTTCATAAGGCTCTAATTCATTAGTGATGTTGGAACCTTCATGATGTATGGGCAGTTCCTAAAAGGCTCTACTTCTTAATACTACTGTGGGGACTGTTTGAACACATGAATTGTGGTGGACACATTCAGATCATTGCAGTTACTCTTTACGTAACCTTTTCTCCCTTTAATACCTTCCAGTGTTTCTTATATATGATTTTAATTTTACATTTGAAGGTTGATATCATTTATATTCTTTCTTTAGTTATATGGAGACTTTTGTATTTTATTTGAAAGATGATTCTAAAAATTAGAAGTCCATAAAAATATGAATATATATATATATATTTTTTTTTCTGCCTCTATGGCATCCTTACATATATTTATCTTCTTTGGAAATGAAGTTAAAATCTTTAGAACTCTGTTTCCTGGATACTTCCTCATATCGTGGACTGAAGAAATTGATACCTAGGTATATTTTTTTGAGGGAAAGGTACCAGGGATTGATCTCAGGGACACTTGGCCACTGAGCCACTCCCCAGCCTATTTTGTATTTTATTTACAGACAGGGTCTCACTGAGTTGCTTAGCACCTCACTTTTGCTGAGGTGGCTTTGAACTCAAGATTCTCCTGCCTCAGCCTGGGATCACATGTGTGCGCCACCGTGCCTGGCTCTAGGCATCTTATCTTGTGCTGCTCTTCCCTGGACCCATGCCTTCCCTTTCTTCATTTTACTCTGAGGTTCTGCTCAAGTACATGCTCAAGAATGTTCCTAAATAGGAAATGTAAAGGTGAATATTCTAGATTTATTTATATCTGAAAGTGACTTGATTAAGCCCATTTTGTGCCATCATCTCAGATGAGCAATACCAATAAAAACATAAATATAATTATATTACAATGATAAGAAAATAATCATACAATTATAACAATATATAAATTATCTGACTAATGTAATTATATAAACTCTAGAGTATGATTTTCATCCTATTTCAACACGTCTCTGTCAACATCATTGAAATATTTGCAGAATTAAAAGCTTGGGACTTAATGGGTTTCATGTTTTATCTAGATGAATGATTTTAAGTTGAAAATAAATTTCCTTTGGAACTTTGAAAGCACTGTTATACTTTTTAGCATCTAGATTGCTAATAATAAATCTGATTTTTGTCTCTTAGTAGGCTACTTTTTGTTCCTCCTCAGTTTTTAGAAACTTATCTATTGAATCTCTTACCAAAATATTGCTACTTATAGTTCTTTTTTTCTTCATTGATCATTTTAATCTCCTAATGTGCCCTTTATTTTGAAAAATTTGTTCTTTAGTTGTGGGAATTTCTTTTCAATTATCTCATTTATTATTCTTCAACTGTGTTTTGCTTCTTGAGGTTTCCTTTGGTATTCTTAGTAGTTGGTTCTTATGGTTGGATTCTCTACATCTTTTGTATTTCTCCCTGAATTTTTAAACACTTTCTAGAAGATTTATTCAATACCATTTTCTTATCTTACACTGATTTTTAAAAAAACTGTTTACTGTTAACTTTCCATTTTTCTAATAATCTTATTTATTTGATGTCCCTTTTTTATAGAACCATTTTTTGGTTTGTTTTTCAAGTCTTATAATATTCTTATTTCCCTGAATTACTCAGGCTTCCTCAGAGGCATTTTTCTTTGTTTATTTATTGTAGACTTCTTCCTTCAAATATTTGTCAATTATTGTTATTTAAGAGCATTAGACTAGGAAGTCTTTGTCATCTGAGATTATTATAGCCTGGCATCCTGCTTTTTCAGGTGTTTGTTGGAAACCTGGAATCTTCGCTAAGAGATTCTCCCATGTTTCTGCATCCTTTTGATTATCCTTTCTTCTCATATATACCTCACATAATAAAATACTGCCAATATTGGCATTGTGCTGTACTGTAGATCTCTAGGACTTACCCATCTTTTTATACCTGAAACTTTCTACTCATGTTCCCTCTAGCCCTTGGCAACCCCCATTCTACTATCTGCTTCTGTGAGTTTGGCTAGTTTAGATTCCTCACTTAAGTAGCCTCATTTGGCATTTGGCATTCTATGTCTGAAAAACTTTTCTTAGCATAATATCTTCCAGGCCCATTCATGCAATTAACAAATGGCAGGATTTCTTAAGGGAGAAGAATGTTCCATTTTATGTATATACCAGGTTTTCTTTATGCATTCATCTATTGGTGAATATTTACATTGTTTCTACTTCTTGACTATTACAAACATGGGAGTGCAGATACCTCTTAGAAATTTGGATTTCACTTCCTTTGGGTCTGTACTCAGAAGTGGGATTACTATTATCAAGTGATGGACAGTTCTATTTTTATTTTTATTTTTGAAGAGGATCTCCACGCTGCTTCCCTTAGTAGCTGTACCCACCCACATTTGGTTATCCTTGGTTTTTGTTATTTTTGTTGTTGATGATGATAATGTTTTATAATATTCAGCCTAACAGATGTGAGGTGATATCTTGTCATTTTGATTCACATTTCCCTGATGATTAGTGATGTTGAGTACCTTAACTATACTTATTGACCCTTTGTGTGTCTTTTTTGTAGAAATGTCTATTTAGTTCCTTTGCCCTGTTTTTAATTGGATGTTTTGTCTGCTCTTGAGTCATTGGACTTCCTTATACATTTTGGATATTAAACATTTATCAGATAAAGATTGCAAATATTCTTTCTTTCCATAAGTTACCTTCTCATTTTGTTGATTGTCTCCTTTGCTACATAGATGCTTTGTAGATTGATGTAATTCCACTCATCCACTTTTGTTTTTATTGCCTGCAATTTTGTGTCATAGCTAAGAAATCATTGCCATAGTTAATATTCTGGAACTTCCCCCTTCAGATTTCTTCTCAAAATTGTATGGATTCTGGTTTTCTTATAAGTCTTCAATTCATTTGAATTTATTTTTGTGTGAATTATGAAAGAAGCATTCAATTTTGTTCTGCTGCATATAGACATACAGTTTTCCCAGCACACATATTGAAGAGGCTTTTTCCCCGTTGTGTTATCTTAGCACTTTTGTTAAAGATCATTTGATCTTATGTGCATGGGTACATTTCTCAGCTCCCTTTTCTGTCCATATGTCTGTTTTTATGCCAGATCATTCTCTTTGGATTATTATAGCTTTATAATATGTTTTGAGGTCAGGAATTGTGATGCCTATAACTTTTTGTCTTAGTTAAAAGTGCTTTGGTTATTCAGAGTCTCTACATGAATTGTTTTTCTAATTCTATAAATCATGACAATAGGATTTTGACAGGGAATTTGTAGATTTGGGTTGTATGGATACCATGTTGAGTGTTTTAATCTATGAACATGGTATGTTTTCCCATTTATTTGTGTGTGCTTTAATGACTTTCATCAGTGTTTCGTACTTTTTGTCTAGAAGTCTTTCATCTTTGTGGTTAAGTTTCTTCCCAAATATTTTATTCTTTTCAATGTTATTATAAATGGGATTGTTTTCTTGAATAGCTCATTGTTAGTGTATAGGAACAGAACTGATCTTTATATGTTGTTTTGGTTCCCACAATTTTATTAAAGTTGTTATTTCTAACATTTTATGGACTCTTTAGAGTTTTCTATATATAAAATCATGTCATTAGCAAACAGAAGTGATTTTATTTCTTATTTTCCAATTTGGATGTCTTTTATTTCTTTTTCATTTCTTATGTTATGGCAAAAATTCTAGAACTCTATTGAATTGAAGGGCTGAGAGTGGGCATCCTTGCCTACTCCTAATTAGAGGAGAAGCTTTCAGTTTTTCACTGTTGAGTGGGATGTTACTTATGTGCTTTTCATGTAAAGCCTTTATTGTGTTGAAGTTAAGTCCATTAATTTGTTGACTGCTTTTATCATGCAAAGGTGATGAGTTTTCACAAGTGGTTTTTCTGCATCTATTGAGAATGATCATGTGATTTATTTACCCTTCATTATATTTATGTGGTATATCACATTGATTGATTTTTTTATGTCAAACCATCCATGCATCTCAGGGATAAAATCCATTTGGTCTTGGTGTATGACCCCATTAATATATTGTTGAACTTAGTTTGCTGCAATTTTTTTGAGGATGTTTTGCATCAATGTACAGCAGGAATATTGGTCTAAGCCTACATTTTATTTTATTATCTATCTATATCTATCTATCTATCTATCTATCTATCTATCTATCTATCTATCTATCTATCTATCTATCTATCTGGAACTAGGGATTTAACCCAGGGGCACTTTACAACTGAACCACATACCCAGCTCTTTCTCTTTTTTCTTTTTTGAGACTGGGTCCCCATAAGTTGCTGAAGCTGACCTTGAATTCCTCCCTCAGCCTCAAGGGTCACTGAGATTACAGGCATGTGCCAACACGCCGGACTCATTTTCTTTTCTTGTGATGTTTCAGTCTTGGTTTGTATCAGGGTGACTGACCTCATAAAATGTATTTGGAAATTTCCCGACTTTTGTTTCTCTGGGAGAGTTCACAAACACTGGTATTAAGTATTTAAATGTTTGGTAGAATTCACCTATGAAACCATCTCATTCAGGATTTTCTTTGTTGGGTGGTTTTTAAATTATTGATTCAATCTCCTGGGTTTTTTTTTTTTTTATTATTATTAATCTGTTTAGGCTTGCTGTTTCTTTAGGATTCAGTCTGACAGGTTGTTTTTTTCTAGAAATGTCCCTTTTTTCTGTAGGTCATCCAGATTGTGGTATATAATTGTTCTTAATGGTCCCTTTTGATGTATTTCATTTCTTTGGCATCAGTTGTAATGTTCCCCCTTTTGTTTCAGATTTTACTTTTTGAGTTTGTTCTCTTCTTGGGTTAGTCATGCTAGGACTTTGTCAATTTAGTATTTAAAAAGAAAACAACTCTTAGTTTTGCTGATTTTATTCTAATGTTTTCCTATTCTCTATGCTCTAACCTTCAGTATTTCCTTCTCACTGCTAATTTTTTTTATCTGGTTTGCTCATTCTAGTTCCTTGAGGTGTAAAATTTTTTGAATTCTTCTTTGATTGTTAATTTGGATGTTTATAACTATTAACACTTCTCTTAGTACTTCTTTTGTTGCAGCTAATAAATTTTGGTATGTTGTTTTTATTGTTCTGAAGATATTTTCTAATTTCATTTTCATTTCTTCTTTGACCCAGCAGTTGTTTGAGTGTGTTTTTAGTTTTCACATACATGGTAATTTTCCCATTTCCCTTTTATTCTTGATATTCTGATTGGGTCCATTGTGGACAGAAAAGATAATTAGTATGATTTCAGTCTTCTTAAAATTGTAATCTATCCTGGAGAATGTTCCACATGCATTTGGGAGCAATGTGTATTCTGCTCTTGGGTGGAATACTGTATATTATATCTGTTATGTCCATTTGTTATATAGTGTTGTTCAAGCTGGCTGTATCCTCATTGATTTTCTGTGTGTATGATATATCCATTATCGGAAGTAGGATATTGAAGTTTCCTACTAATATTTTATTGCTGTCTGTTTTTTTCTTCAGATCTATTAATGTTTGTTTTATATATTTAGGGGTTCTGATGTGGAATTCTTACATATTTACAATTATTTTATCCTGTCGAATTGATCTTTTTTTCATTATATGATGATGTTTGTCTCTCAGGATAGTGACCTTTCATCATTGTCCCATACTAGGATAACCATGCCTGCTCTTTTTCAATTACAATTTGCATGGGATTTTTTCTCATCCTTTTATTTTACATATGTGGGTCATTAAATTTAAAGTGTTTCTTTTGTAGACTGCATGTACTTGGATCTAATTTGTGTATATTCAACTTCTTTATATCTTTTGATTGAATTTAATCAATTTGCACTTAAAGTAATTATAAGTAAGGACTTATTACTATTTTGGTAGTTGTCTTCCATCTATTTTATGGTTTTTTTGTTCCTCTCTTCACTTGCTGTCTTCTTCTGTGATTTGATGATTTTTTTATGGTGATATATATTGATCCGTCTATAGTTTGTTTTCTTTGTAATTACCATGCCTCCTGAATGAAACTTCTCATCACAAATGATCTTCAACAAAAGATAAACTGTTATTACCCAGGCTTACACTGTTACTGATGTCTGAATTTACTTTTTATATTGTAAATTTAATAGTAAATTCTTATATTCTTAATACTTTTGCCTTTTCACTTTTGCATTACAATTAATAATGATTTATATGCCACTATTACAATGCTTATTGTTCTGTACATACCTATGTGATTACCTTTATCAGTAAGATTTCCACTTAGATATGCTTTGTTATTGCAACTTTGTGTTCTTTCATTTTTAATTTGAAGAACTTCCTTTAGCATTTCTTCTAAGATAGAGGTGATGGTGACAAACTCCCTCAGTTTGTTCGTCTTAGAACATCTTTAACTCTCATTCAATTTTAATGGCATTTTTCAGGTATAGTATTTCTGGATGGCAGGTTTTTTTTCTTTTAGCACATTGAGTCTATCACCCCACCCTTTTCCAACCTGTGATATTTCTGATAAGAAGTCTGCTGATAGTCTTGTGTAGGCTCACTTATGTATGATGAGTTACTTTCTCTTTCTTCTTTCAAAACAACTTTTTTGTTTTTTGGCTTTTGACAATTTTAGTTCTTTTTGTGAATCTAATTTTTCATTTTCCTTGCCAGTTGGAGAAGTGTCCAACCGTTATTTGTTTAAATAAGCTTTTAGCCTTTTTGTTCTGAATTTTCCATAATGCATATGGCTGTGCTTGATATTCTCCCATTAAATCTAGTCAACTTTCTTTTTACTCTTTTTCATTACTTTTTCTTTCTGCCATTCTGATAGTAAAATGATTAATCTTTGAGTTATCAATATTTCTGTTTTATCTACTCTGTTGAAGCAATTTGATTTGTCTTTTTAATCATTATAATTTAAGTTTCAGAATTTCCATTTGATTCTTTTTTTATGGCTTTTATCTCTTTGTCAAACTTGAAATTTTGTTCATTCAGTGTTTTCCTGATTTATTTTAATTGATTATGCTCCCTTGTGGTTCACAGAATTTTTTTAAAGATGGTCATTTTGAATTCTCCCTTCAGTGTTTCATAGATCTCCATTTCTTTAGGCCTGGTTCCTGGAATTTTATTCTACCCTTTGTGTGGTGTCATGTTTTCCTGATAATTTGTGATCCTTGTAGCTTTTCTTGATGTCTGTGCATTTGAAGAAGCAGTTTCTGTGTCCACTCTTTATAGTCTGACTTTAGCAGGGAAAGTCCTGCATCATTTGGCCCATCAGTGAGTCTGAGCATACTGGTTTCTGAGCAGGCTGGTTGGTGTGACTGTGGGTAGGCCAACTGATGAGGTCTATGGGTGGGCCCACTATTGGGGTCTGTGAGTTGATAGGTATTCCTGTGAGATCTGTGTGTGGAAATATCCTTTATTTCTCTAATAGCACCCTGTATCTTCTTGGAAATAATTGTTATGGATATTACTAGTGGTGACTACTAAATTGTTCTTGCTTATCCCTTATCGTGGTACATTTATCAAAACTAAGAAATTAATATTAATATAATAAATTTTAGTCTGGTTTTATTCTGCTTTATCTGATTTTCAGCTCTTTTCTTTTTCTGTTCCAGGATCCAATGCAGGGATCATATTTCTTTAACCTTCACTAACTTGTGACAGTTCAATAGTTTTTTTCTTTGACTTTCATCGTCTTGACAGTTTTTAAGAGTACTGGTCAGATATTTTATAGCATATTCCTCATTTTTTTCCCCCTGATGCACTGTCAGAGTTAGACAAGGTTTATTAGTTCTTAGGAAGAATACCACAGAGATTAAGTACATTTCTCATCATATCAAATGCACATATTATCCACATTATGTCAATTGGTAATGTAAAATTCGATCACTTGATTATGGAAGTGTTGTACAGGTTTCTCCTCGATTATATTTGTTTCAGGCAAGTCATTAAATCTAGCACATAGTCAAGGGGAAAAAAAATAAGTTCCATATATTAGATGGAAGACTATTTTAAAAAAAAAGACATGTTAAATCAACATATTTATTAACATTTATAAACTAATAAATATTTTAAGGGGGCTGTTTAACTATCTTGATCTTCATTAAAGTTTGGTCATTCATTTTAGTATTTTTGTATTCATCATTGGATCATGCCTATAGCAAATATTTCTGTATTTTCTCATCATCTCTTTACTTCATTCCTTCTACATTTCCTTAAAATTTAGTATTCTAGAAAAAAGTCACGTCTCTTCTATCCATTTTCCTATTTATTCAATAATTTATTTACATCATGTTAGACTTGTGAATTTTTTTCCTCTGGATTATATGATGTTTGTTATAATTTGGGTCCAGAATGTCCCCCCAAAGATTTGTGTGTTGAAGGCTTTGTCCCTAATACATCAAGGTGGAGCTTTTGGGAGTGATTGGGTCATGAAGACTCCTATTTAATCAATGAATTAATCCATTCATGGGTTTATGGATGGACTATCAAGTGGTGGTAGAAACTGTAGGTTGGGGGACTAATGCTGTGACTCTTAAGATTTACTAGAAAATCAATAATTAAGAAAATATGATATAAGTAAGTATAGACAGATAAATCAGTGGAACAAAATGGATTGTCAGGAAAATAGACACTCTTATATAGTCGATTGATTTTTCAACACAGGCACCAAAGCAATTTCATGGGATAAAAGAAGTGCTTGTTTAAAACTGTAGGAAATTGCTAGAACAATTCCTGAACTGTTTTGAAACAAAATAAATGTTAGAACATACCTCACATCATACACCAAAATTAATTCATGTGAATAATAGACATTTACATAAAAGTAAGAGCTATAAACCTTCTAGAAAAAAATTAGTACAATGTTTTAGAACAATGGAAACTATTTCTTGGGATAGGAGAAGTATTAGCATTATAAGAAAAAATCAGTAAATTAGACTTCACAAAAATTAAAAACCCTTATTAAAAGATATTGTTATATGTGATTTGCTATATATATGTATATGTATATATGACAGAGTACTTGAATCTAGAATATACAAAGAATGTTTGTAGCTCATTTTAAAAGTACAAAGAAAATCCTTCCCCAAATGTGCAAATTACTTAAACAGAACCTTCACAGAAGATATAAGGATGTTCAGTACACATTTGAAGTTGGAATAATGACGTCACTAGTCATGAGGGAAATGCAGACTAAGTACCAGTTCACACCCACTAGAATAGTTGAAGGTAAAAAGGCTGGGGACACGAAGTAGTGATTAGGATGTGGCAATACAGAAACTCATACAGTGCTGATGAGTCTGTCACATAATACAGCCCTTTGTGGAAAACTCAGGTTCCTTAAAAACTCAAACACATTTTTAAAATGAAATATATACTGAGCATCTACCATAGGCCAGCCACAGTACTCGAGCTGTGGACTTGTTTGCAAGCCTGATGAAAATGGCCCTACCTTAACAGACCTGGAAGGCTACTTGTTAGAAATTATGAAAGTACTTACAATTCAGTGAGAAAAGTGTGATGGGAATGTATCATACTAATTTTACCTTTGTGCAGTCAGTGTGTTAGTCATTGGTGACTATTGTGATGGTTGACTTTGGGTGTCAACTTGGCTGGATTAAGGGATACCTAGCTAACTGATAAAGCTTTAGTTATTTTCAGTGTTGCAGTGATTACTGAACCCATCTCTTATCCGATGAAAGGGAGATTTGGAACTTGATTAGAATGATCAGGCTGTCCCAGTCTCTCTCACTAGTTGTTGGAGGAATTAAGTTCCTCCAGGGCTAGTGGACTGAGGGCCTCAATTCCTGATTGACTCTTGTTTAGAAACTTCCTTCCATTTTTTTTTTTTCCAAAGGAGCCTCTCCCTAAGGGTGGTTCACAACATGGTGGTGAATGTCAACAAAGTGAGAGAGCAAGAGAGATGTCACTTCTCATTACTTTTGTCATATTCTAATTCTACAGAAGTCACTAGGTCCAGCCCACAATCAAAGTGGGTGAAGGGAAGAAGAGATACGCAGGCATGTGAATGTAGTATAGCATCAAGTAAATGAGTCATACGTGACTTAGGCTTCCTGGAGGGCACTGCCTTAGGTTTCCAAGTGAACAGGAAAAGGGAAATCTTTCCAAACACAAAGAACAACATGCCGTAGGCCTGGTGTGGAGACAGGGTAAGGCTGCTGGAAGGAACTGAAATTCCTTATGGCTGAGGCTGCAGAGAGCTTCAAAATTCTGTTAGTTTGTAGGTGATTCTAGGAAGCATTGGTATTCAATAAAGGAAGAAATGAAGAGCAGGAGTAAATATCGTACTGAAGGATCTGAAGTGGGAAGTGGGGTAGCTTTTTTTAATTGGAAACTACAAAGCAAAGACAAAGTGGAGATCAGGCTTCTTACTCACCCATCTATATTTAATTTTGGCTTACCATGAAACATTTAGACAAAAAAGGCAAGAGAGAAGATAATCAAAGCTTGCTTATGAGTCACAAGCCCTGTATCTGACTTTGGAACCTCAAGTAATAATTCCAGCATGGTCTGTAAAGTAAGAGAGTAAGAAAAATCATTTGACTTTCAAATTTTGCTGCTGGTATCTGTAATGGTCAGGCAAGATAATGCATTGCACATGCAGATACCTGTAGGGGCCAAGCAGAATCTCACTGAGAGAATAGCTCGGAGTGGTGAGGTGCTGGCAGCTGGGTAGCTCAGGCCCTCAGTCCATTCACACACCAACCTCTCAGCTCTAGCCAGACACTAACATGAGGAAATTAGGTCCCAGTGTTCTCAGATCTTTTTTTTTTTATAATTTTATTTACTTTTTACTTTTTGGTACCAGGAATTTAACCCAGAGGCACACAACCACTGAGACACATTCCTAACCCTTGTTATTTTTTATTTTGAGTCAGGGTCTTGCTAAGTTGCTGAGGCTGGCTTTGAACTTGTAGTCCTTCTGTCTCAGCCTCCCCAGCAACTGGGATTACAGACATGTACACTGCTCCAGGCTCATATTTTAAATGTTACCAGTTAATTCAAATGTTCTTATAACTCTGCATAGTTAAAACAGAACATGCCTAATGGCTGTTTGTTCCAGACTCATTGAGAATCCCTGGAATTCCCTTACAGTTAAAATATTTGTACTCTACAGTGAGAAACTAGAGAAAACATAAAATAATGTTGTGCTTTTGAAAAGTTCAGTTAAGAAGGTGAGTCTTCTGGTGTGTCTGCCAGGTGGGGTGGATGCACTTGGAGAAGACTCAGCAATTCTTAACAAGCAATATTCATCTGAACCACCTGTAGAACGTTTTTCTAAAGCATATGACACCTCTCCTCTTAAGATTCTGTTCAGTAGATCAGGATGACCATGATGCTCCCCTATTTGAGATTCACTGCAATATAATGAGCAGTCTATTTCTGTTTGATCCAAGAGTTTAAGTTAACAATAGTCATTTTGGGGATTGGAGAGGTTTGTGGCAACAGATATTCTTGGCAAGGAATTTAGATCTGATCCTTGGGAAATCAGGGAGCCCTTGTAGTTTCTTGAGTACAGAGTGTACAAAAAGTTACACTTAAGATTTATTTGTTAGCTTTCTTTTCAAATATTTATCATTGTTGCAGATTATTCTCAGGGATGACAAATCTTGGACTTTTTTCAGGATAAACTACAAGAAGGAAAGCCTACTAGAAGTTTGTGCTAGTACATGAAATGTGGTGTCTTGAGTGAGAATGAATGGAAAGAAGAGTTGATGGCATTTCATAATTCAGTCAGCGAGATGAAGATGGTGAGAAAAGGGGATGGTGACATTGGCTCTTCAGGTTACTATCTGTCAGTCCATTTGTGATATTATAACCAAGTTATGTAGAATAACCACTAGATAACAAAATCAGAATAGGAATTTATTTTCTAGTTCTGGAGTCTGGGAAGTCCAAGATCAAGGCCCTGGTGGGTTCCATTGTCTGATGAGGACTGTTCTTTGCTTCCAGGGTGGTTCTTCTGTGGGGTAGGAATGCTGGGCCCTCACGTGGTAGAATGCCAAAGGGCTAGACAGCTGAATGCTGGGGTAAGCCTCTTTCATGGCCTTAATCCCACTTGAGACGGGGGAGCTCTCATGGCCTTATCACCTACCTCTTCTAGGTTCTACCTCTCAGTGCATGTCTTGGTAGCACCTTCAAACGACAACTTTCTACTTCTGGCCTCCAACAAAATTCATGTTCTTCCATGCAAAACACAACCAGTCCTGTCTCAATAGTCACAAATTCTCAGTTTGTCCCAGCACCTACCCAAAAGTCTATAGTCCCCAGAGTCTCACCTAAATCAGATATGGGCAAGACTGAAGGCATCATTTGAACTGAGGCCTACTGGACTTGCAATGGGCATGGCAGCCTTGAAAATGTCTGAAATGCCTTTGAGGTCATTTTCCCATGTCTTGATGAATAGCACCAGACTTCCTTCTGTTCATATTAGTCTCTTATTGCAAGGCCACTTGGTCACACCCTTGATTTGCTCTCTTAAACATGATTTATTCTTCTTCACATGACAGGCTGAGAATTTTTCAAATTTTACGTTCTGCTTCTCTTCTAATTACAGAATCCACCTTTAAATTGTTTCTATCTTCTCACATTTAAGAGAAGCCATTAGCCCCCTGAATGTTTTGCTGCTTAGAGATTTCTTCCACCAAATATCCTAGCTCATTGCTCTAGAGTTCTGCCTTCCATGGAGTCCTAGGACAGACCTAATTCATTCAAATCCTTTGCAGCTTTACAACAATGGTGGCCCTTCCTGCAGTTTCCAATCCCTTGTTCCTCATTATCATCTGAGACCTCATTAGAAGGGTCTTTACTGTCTACATTTCTACCAGAATTCTTGCCATGGTCATGGATAACTACTAAATATACTGAGGCTTTCTCTACTGCTCTTCTCTTCCCTTGAGCCCTCACCAGAATCACCCTGAATGTTCCATTCACAGCAATATAGGCCTTTCCTAGGATTCACTTCAAACCTCTCCCAGCCTTTATCATCTGGTTCCAAAGCTGCTTCCACATCATAAGGTATTCATTATAACAACACCTCATTTTCTGTCTTCTTCAATATGATGCTACTGTAACAGAATACCATAGTGTGGATAATTTATGAAGAATAGAGATTTATTTTCTCACAGTTCTGGAGGCTGGGAAGTCCAAGGTCAAGGCATCAACAGGCCTGGTTTTCTGGTGAGGGTTCCCTCTGCTTACATGATGGTTTCTTCAGAGGGAGAGAATGCTGCATCCTCACAGGGCAGAAGAAGAGGCCACCTGGATGTAGGTGAAGCCTCTTTTATAAGGGCCTTAACCCTCTTAACAAGGGGGAGCCCACATGGTCCGTTACCTCCTAAGGGCCCATCTCTTAATACTATTGTATTGGCAAAGGACACGTCTAAACCATACACTCATAGAGAAGGTGGCCAGGGCTAGAAGCCAGAGGGTGGGGGAGAATTCAGGCCACTCTGTGCTCCTTGCTCTTCTATTCAGTTCAATTATTGTAAGAGCCTGGCAAGGACCAAATGGTGGCTCAGTATGTCCTTGGAAAAGGGATATGTTCAGAGGGATTATACTTTAAATCTATAAGTAAGGGGATTCTTGCCAAGCTTCTTTTGAATTAAAGTCCAAAATATGGAAGGAGTAGGAATGGCCATTAATACAATAAGACAACATTTCTGAATGAGTGATAGAAAATCAAATAGAGTCTGTTTCCACTGCTTCTGGAGAATCACAGCCACAATCATTGTGCCACTCTGTGCTTTAACAATACAGTACATCTTTCATTATACTTTCCGGAGAGAAAGGGCGTGTGGTTTCTCTCCACGGTAACAGACATGTTTTCTTGAACAATACCTGGTAAAGGTCACATTGGGGATTTAAGTCACAAGCCCTGTGATTTAAATTTGATGCTAAGTTTAAAAATGGTATGTCTAGAGCTTGCCAAGTTCCACTAAAAGCCGTGGTGTCATTTTGGATTACCATTGAATAGAACAGGAATCTATGGGATATTGTACCTTTGTTAGTAGCAATACATAGATTTTCCTCCTTTGTATCACTCCTTGGCTGTGTTGTTAGCGTAAATATCTACTTTTACGCCAAATACTAGAAAATATTGTCGAAGTTCATGGACCTACTCTTTTTACAAAAAGATGGCTAATTTTCTGACTTTTTAGTTCTCATCAGAGGGCTTCTGAAGAGATTTATCATGTGTAAAAGACTCATCAGGTTTGTTTAGTAACAGTTTATCTTACATGCTACGTTCCTCACTGAAGCATTCCCAATTCCCTACATCCCCAGCAGAGAGCCCCTCCAGCCTCTCTGAAGCTCAGAGCAGCCCCTCCCCTGAGCTGACATCATCATGATGTTATGCAGCAGCACTTAAGTGTGATTGCTAGCATTCCCTGAGTTCCTACTATGTGCCCCTCAGTGCACCAAACACTTCATATGGGCTGCCTTACTTAATCCTCAAAATACATCATGCAGATGAGGAAGCTGAGGTAAGAGGGTTCAAGTACCATGGCCAAGGCTATAAGTGTGGAAGCAGGAAAACCCCAGCCAGCCTGGCTCCAGACCCATTCTTGCTCCTATTAGCACAACCTTCGTATTGTTTTGACATCCTAGCTATATCCTCCTACAAGGTAATACTTGGGGGTTGGGGTAGACAAAGGCAATCTAGTTCATTTCAGTGTTTCTAGAATTTTTCAGCTTATCGATTGACTCATAAATGTTCAATGAATGGTAGCTGAGCGAATGCTTGAAAATGGAAGTGGGACTTTCTGGCAAACAGGCATGCTGGTTTATGAATACAACCTGAAAGTTTCGTTTTGGAGAGGTATGAGGAAAAAAAGAATGTTAGCGCATGAGGTTTGAAGAGGACTTTCTGTTTATTTTGCATTCCTGTCACTTAGGTTGAATTCTGTGTTCCAAACTGCCCTCCTCCATTCTTTGCCCAGCTTTTCTTCCTTCTTTCATGCAAAGATGATCCAGTTTTTTCACTTCTCTTTTTCCTCTTTTGTCCCACATAAGGATTCTTGGCTTTAGTTTTGCAGAACTTGAAAATACTAAAAATCATTTCCTAATTTCTTTATTCATGACTTAGGCTCAAGTTGACAAAAATAGAATTGAGAAACATTAATGTGTGACCTTCCTGAACTCATCATTCTCTAACCTTTCTGAGGCTTCACAAGTGCAATGTAGAAGTGAGCTAAAAGTTCTAAAATGCAGACAAAAGTCCATGGCTTTAAAAGTTGACACTTGGAGGGAAATTTTGAATTGTTTAGTTGGTGGGCACTGACCCTGAAATGCTTGTGAGAGTGGGTACTGGGACAGTTGGCAGAGGGTAAGCTGTGGGGCTGAGCTGGCGCTGGATCTATCAGAAACATGCAGATAATTGACTAAAAATCAGAATAGAAATCCAGAGAGAGCCTGCCAAGCCTTGTTCAGTCACCCTTAGCTATTGAGATGAATGTAGCCACAGGGAGAAACAGCCAAAATACTCAGGACATTTCAGCGGAGGATGTAGGCTTGGTTCTTAATTGCATCATAAAAACCAAGTAACAGGACAGCGAAGGAACTGTGAGTCATTAGGAGGGACCAGAGGAAGATGAGCAGTTTGTGCTGTGTCCCTGGTATAGCAGCACACAGAATCATCACCCTCACACCAGGACCTCTGTTTCCAAGGAGCACCATCTCTGTAAGAAAAGGTGCATCACTTAAAGCTGGGTGTATTTCTGTGGGCCTGACCAAAGAGAACAAAATTTAGTATATAACTAAATCAGATTAGGAAGGACAATTTCATAATTAACTTAGTAATATTTGAATTAATTTAGCCTATTGTAGTGGTGGTATCTATCTTCTCATCAATTCTGTTTGTGAAAGATTTTCCTAAATCACCTAGGCTACAGAGTTAAATGCGGGAAAGAGCCAGGCTTTGGGGCTTTAGTGGACCTTCTACTATTAAGTTTGAGCTCAGCTTTCTGTGTGTAGGTTTTCTCATCTCTAGAATGGAGTCAGTTGCAGGGCTGTTGCTCAGGTCAAAGAGCCCCTGTGTCTAAAACCCCAGGCACAGAGCCTCACGCTTGGCATGCACTCAGGAATCAGCCTTGCTGCCTCTGTGATCAAACCTTGTCCACAGTTCTCCAATCCTACCCTGCTCACTAAGGGAACATGCAGAAGTGTACTTAGTTACAAAATACTGCCAGCCTTTAGCTGTCTTGAAATACAGGGCTGAAAAGGTGATGTCCTACCTTGCCATTTGTGAGAAAAAAGATTTGGGATACACAATTAATAAACATTAATAACGTCATGCTGATAATTCCTGCAGGTGCTAATATAGTCCTTCCTGACCACCAGGGATAGGACTAGCAGTAATGGTACTTTGAACATTCCCTAATGGTGCATTTCTTTGCTTCCAGAAGTTTCTGGCATGTCAGAGCCATACTGTCTTCCATGGAACTTCTTTTGTGAACAGCTTCCATTGAAAAGACTTTTATGAATACATTGCCTCAGTCAAATCCCCAAAGAACACATTTGTCTTCTGATCTGCTGGCAGTTTTAAGGTTTGTGTTATTTTTTCCATTTTTCTTACTGAAGATATTGTTAATTTTAAGGAATATTTTTAAAATGTGTAATAATCATGTTCCATTTCAATAAGAACTCTACAAATAGAAATGCACAAATTGTAATCCTTTTATTTCATTGAGAGATAGCTATAAATGAAAAGAAATAGGCTATGCTAGTTTTCATACTTATTGTATACTCTGTGGGATTCTATAAGGATATTAGACATGAAATATATGCCACATTGACTGAAAACAAATTTTTATTTTTAGGTTCATAAATTCTAACTGAATAGCCAGTAAGGTTTATATCAAGCACCTTTATCCGATTTTAAGTACTTTGAAATAATTAATATCTTGTGGAGAATTTATATTTTGAAACCTCAAAAACCAAAACTGCATTTGTCAATATCAATATTTTATTATTATTATTATTATTATTTTCAAATTACAAAATCTCAGTGCTTTAATCCTACCAGGAAATATTCATTTTGGTTTCATGAATGATAGAACAGGGTTCGTTTGGGATTTGTGTTTGTATGTGTCTATAGGTGTGTGTGTTTTAAAAGTTTGAAAAATTAACAGTATTGTTGCTCACTCAAGGAAAAGCTTGCTAGTAAAACAAGCATTTCATTTGGAAGTACATATTTGCCATTGAGATAAAACACTTCCGTTTTGAAGACACTTTCCGACAAAGACCTAACCAAGGCTAAATTCAGTTCATGCATCTTTCATAGTCAGAGAAAGAAACAGGGCATAGGGTGAGGCCCAGTGCTTTGAGTGGATGGAAACTAAATGAAGAGCAAACGAGAAGGATCATTGTACTTTCTAGTACTATGACACGTCACTTTCCCACAGGCATTTATTTCACTTGGTGGGACTTTTATTCTGTCCAAAGTGACAGATGTTTTCTCCCTCAATAGACCTTTACTGTTTTATTTTTTTTTTTATTTCTTTTATTTCTACTGAGAAATAAAAGTTGATTTTACTGCAGCACTGAGCTATATTCCAGTTTTCCCAGTGCACTGTTGGGCCTCACAATTAGCTCACACTGAAGAATGAGGCGGCCAGTGTTTATTGACAGATCTGGAGGATGGGAAATTGTGCCCCCATCTTCCACCCTCCAGTCTGTCAGTTTGGTAGGATGTACAGTCTGTTGAAACCTAATAACTGTATCCATGGAAACAGAAGAATTGGAAAGGACTTGAGAAGTTACCCAAATGCTCCCGCCTAGTCTACAGGCAAGTATCTGCTTAAACTATATGAAACATAGAAGAGTCTATTTGTTTTTAAATTTTCATACCCAGGGATTTAGTTTTCTTTTTTTTTTTTTTTTAATTTTTCTAAACTCACTCAAAACATGAAGCCTACTCTTTAACAAAAATTTAAGTGCATTATTAATTATATGCACATTGTAATCAAGCAAATCCTTGTTACTTATTATGTTGCTTGACTGAAACTTTATACCTGTTGAATAGCAGTTCCCCCTATCTCCTAACTCCAGTCCTGGGCAACTGCTATTCTACTTTCTTCTTGTATAAGTTTCACTACTTTAGATACTCATATGAGTGGAATCATGCAGTTTGTCCTTTTGTGACTAATTGTATCACTTAGCGTAATGACCTCAATTCATCCACATTGTCACATATGGCAAGATTTTCTTTGTTTCTAAGTCTGAATAACATTCCTTTCTAGGTATATGCCACCTTCTCTTTATTCATCTGTTGGTGGACATTTAGATTGTGCACAGAGGTGAACTTGACCTTTGTGAATATGCCTTAATGAATATCGTGTGCAAGTATTTCTACAAAGTCCTTTTTAAAAAATTTTTTGAATATATACCCAGTAGTAGGATTGCTGGATCATCTGTCAATTCTATTTTAAGTTTTTGGAAGACTCTCCATACTGTTTTCCACAGCACCTGCACCGTTTTGTTTTCACACCAACAGTGTGCAAGAGTTTCAGTTTCTCTGTATCCTCCCAGCACTTGTCCTTTCTTGTTACTTTGATAATAGTCATCCTGACAGGCTCATTTTAGTTTGATTTGCATTTCTCTAATGATTAATGATGCTGAACATTATTTTATGTATCTCTTAAACATTTGGATGTTTTCTTGGGGGAAATGTCTATTCAAGTTCATTGTCCAACTTTTAATTACATTATTTGCTTTTTTGCTATTAAATTGTAGGAGTGCCTTTTATTTTTTAAGATACCAACCCTGTATCACATACATGGTTAGCAAATATTTTCTCCCATTTTGTAAGTTGTCTTTTCTCTCTGTTGATTGCTTCCTTTGCTGCACAAAAGCTTTTTAGCTTTTTGTTTTGTTTTGTTTGTACCAGGGAATGAACCCAAGGGCACTTAACCACTGAGCCACATCTCAAGCCCTTTTATTATTTCATTTAGAGACAGGTCTTGCTAAGTTGATATGGCAGGCTTTGAACTAGCGATTCTCCTGCCTTAGCCTCCTGAGCTACTGGGATAACTGGCATGCACCACTGTGCCCAGCTAAAACTTTTCTAGTTTAATGTAAACTGACTTCTCTGTTTTGTTTTTGTCGTCACATCTAAGAAATTATAGCCATAAACAATGCTACAGAGCGTTTTTCATGTTTTCCACTAGTAGTTTTATTGTCTCAGGTCTAAAGTGTAATTCTTTGATTAATTTTGAATTGGTTTTCACATATGATGAAAGATAATGACTCATTTCATTCCTTTGCCTATGGATATCCACTTTTCCTGGCACAATGTGTTGAAGAGATTGTGTGCTTACCTTATTGTGTGGCCATAGTACCCTTGCCAAAACCATTTGATTGAATATGCATGAGTTGATTTCTACACTCCCTGTTCTATTCTGCTGATCTACATGTCTGCCTCTATGTTAGTATCATACGATTTTGATTACTGTAGCTTTGTAGTATGTTTTAAAGTCAGGAGGTATGAGGCCTTCAGTGTAGTTATGTTTTACTCAGGATATTTTGACTATTAAGGGTTCTTTGTAGTTCTGTATGAATTTTAATGTTGTTTTTATTTTTCTATTTCTGTGAAAAATGCCACTGGGAGTTTGATAAAGGTTGCATTGAATTTGTGGATCACTTTGATTAATATGGACATTTTAGCCATTTTTACAAAATTAAGTCTCAATCCATGAACATGAGAGGTCTTTTATTTACATCTTCTTTAGTTTTTTTGTTAGCAATGTTTTACAGTCTCCAGTAAATAAGAATTTTGTCTTTTTGGTTAAGTTTATTCCTAAATATTTTATTTTTTACATTATGGTAGATGGAATTATTTTCTTAATAACCTTTTTAGACTATTCATTGTTAGTATATAGAAATACAACTATTTTTCATGACATTTTTATCTGTAACTTTGCTGAATTTATTCTAACAGTTATCTTTATTATTATTACATGGAATCTCTAGATTTATCTACATATAAGATTAAATCATTAGGAAAAAGAAGTGATTTTGCTTCTTCCTTTCTGATTTTGATGTTTTTTAATTCCTTTTCTTGCTTAATTTTTCTGACTAGGACTTCTAATACTATGTTGACTAGAAGTTGCAAGAGTGGCAGCCTTGCCTT
Source organism: Sciurus vulgaris (assembly GCF_902686455.1). Lineage (NCBI taxonomy): Eukaryota > Metazoa > Chordata > Mammalia > Rodentia > Sciuridae > Sciurus > Sciurus vulgaris. The sequence goes on along the minus strand of NC_136464.1, from coordinate 141,266,042 downwards.
GTTTTTGATCTTAAAGGGAAATGTTTAAATTTTTACCATTGAGTATGATATTGCTCTGATCTTGTAATATATTACTTTTATTATGTTAAGATAATTTCATCCTGTATATAATTTGCTAACTTTTGTTTTTTAATCATGAAAGAGTGTTAAAATTTTGTCAAGTACTTTTCTGTATCTGTTGAAATGATCTTACGATTTTAATCCTTTTTTTTTTAGTTTATATGGTGTATTACACTGAATGGTTTTTATATGTTGAACTATCCTTGCATCCCAGGGATAAGTCTCATTTGCTCATGGGTGTATGATCCTGTTGTGCTATTGAATTTGGTCAGCTAGCATCCTTGAGGATATTTGTCGCTGTATTCATCAGGACTACTGGTCTGACTTCTTTACCAGTAGTGTTTATGTCTGCCTTAGACATCCAGTTATGCTAGCCTCATATTAGTTTGGAAGTGTTAAATCTTCAATTTTTTGAAAAGTTAATTTTTCTCTAAATGTTTGGTAGAATTTTCTAGTAAAACTATCTGATCTAAAGCTTTTCTTGATTGGGAGATTTTTGATTGCAAATTCAATCTCCTTCATAGTTATAGGTCTGTTCAGACTTTCTACATTCAATCTTGGTAGGTTGTATATTTCTATTTCATTTATGTTATCCATTTTTCAAGTATCTAACTGTTCTTTGTGGTCTCTTTTAATGCTTTTTATGTCTGTGTTGTCAGTTGTAACGTCTTCTTTCATTTCTGATTTTCTTATTTGAATCTCAAGAAAACCAGTGTATTTCCTGACCTATTTTTTACTTCATAATTTTTTGGTGGTATTGGTAATTGAATGCAGGGTCACTCTACCACTGAGCTACATCTTTAATCCTTTTTATTTTTTATTTTGAGACAGAGTCTCACTAAGTTGCACAGTTTGGTCTCAAACTCAGGAAGCTCCTCCTGCAGTCACCCAAGTAGCCACAGGCGTGTGCCACCACACCTGGCTATTTCCTGATCCGTTTTTACGTTAATTTATTTCTTCTTCTGTAGATAAAAATTTTTATTAGAGTTCCTCCATACCATCAGTGTTTCAATTTTCAAATTGTCCGTTTTCCTCTTTGGTAGATGCAAGTCCATTTAAAAACAAACAAACAAACATTCCTTTCAAATTGTATAATTCAGAATTTTACTTATCTTTGTAGTTTCTTTTCTAATACTCTTAAGTTCCCCACATTTTGCTTAACTTTAAGAGTTCAGATGGGTTGGAAGGAGTATTAAAAATTATCTATTGATGTTTTTCAATTGAGGCAGTATGGGCATTTCAAGTGGGACAATTCTTTGTAATACAGGCTGCATTATGCATTTTGGAATTTTTAATAATCCTGGTTCTCAGAAGCTAAAAGCCAACAGCAACTCCATACCCCAGTCATTGTGATAACCAGATTCAAACCTACTTTGCAATGTACCTGCAGAGGAGGTCTGCAAATGCCCAACTACAAAGCCCTCACTTAGAGTTGACTGTAAGGAAGTGGGTAGAGTTGAGTGCAGGGTGGAGCTAGGCATAGACATCCCTCTCTGACTCTGGTTAAAGTTATTTTTCCACTTACCATACCTCAACTCTGAGATTACATCACTTTTTCCACTGTTGAGAAACACTCTGTCATGCATGTATGGATGCTTTTTTTAGAGGACCAGGAATTCTGATTTGATGTTTAAGGGTGATCATTTTTGATACAAGAATGTGGGTAAGGGGGTGATGATATGAGAACTTAGTTCAGGAAAAGGACAGAAAGAGGACAGCTCTGCGGTGGAGGGAAACCACTTGGCCTGGACCTAAGGAGAAATGCTGGGACTGATAGCAGGTCAGTTATTGAGAGCAAGAGGAGGGGGTAGAAAATATGAAAATTGATCCTTGGGAATTTTCTCCCTTCAAAACTAATCACATCTCACTCTTACCATAATATGGGTGCAGCCTCTCCAGGGAAAAACAGATTCTCTTTCACTGCTATTTTCTTTGGGTTTAATGTAAGAAATCATTGAATTCCCTACTCCCGAGGTTACTAAATAAGAATTCATGACTTAAGGATACAGTTCTGAATAAGGGCACCTCATTTTTATGGTGGGATTACACTCAGTTTCTGCCTTAACTTCCAGGGATGAAAATGAAATCTGGACAGAAGGGGCATGTCCTTTACTTTCTAGTAAAATGAAGAGTCCCCCCTGATGAGATTTATCAAGTATAAAAGTGTACATTTGTGGAATGAGAAAAAATACAAAGAACTTCTATTATCTTATGTTATTTAATTATTTAAAACTCTGTGACTAAGTTCCTGAGTCAGATTGTTAAAATGGTGGTTTTCCTGCCCTGTCTTCTGTTATGCCTAGGATACCAAGTTATATTTGACTTCTCAGTTTCTCATTTCCTGAGATGCACTACTAGCTCTATAAACATGGATGAATAAATATTAGCTTTATGAGAACACATTCCTCTACTAGTTGAAAAATAGCATATTATAAAAAATACAAGGATGTAATATTGAAAATTATAGATCAATATGCCCTCTTATCGTGGGTATATATCTAATCCTCATGCAGGAAGTCTGCTTTTTCAGAAAAAAAAATGCATGCTGTGTAATACCACTTGTGTCTGTGATATATTTCCATCCCTCATGCTTAACAATATATCTCAAGTGACTCTTGCCACACTGTGAAATGTGGCGGGCTTATTTTCCACCATGACTTTAAAAAAAATGCTCTTTGGCTTCTCACTATTAATTCTCAGAATTAAACATGATCCAAAGTTAATAAAATGTTTGTAGGTCCCTTTCCTGCTGGAGCCCCTAGTACTACATGAATGAACTCCTTGGGAATTATATTAGAAAATGTTATTACAAATTTTGAAAGAAAAGGACATCTTTGTGAGGGACTTTAAAGTCAGTTGTCAGTCTTGCATAGCTAATCAATGCTTAATAGTGTGCAAGTTGTTATTCCAAAATTCAGACTCTGTACATTTGTAGAAGCAATGAAACTGTGTCATCCATTAACTGTGGCCCTTAAATCTCATAGTCACACCCCGTAAGGAAGAAAAGGAGTAACTCACATGAATAGTGTATGAGGTGAAACACTCTTCTAAAGTGAGAGAATGCAATACAATTATGTTCGCATAATTCACTTCATCTAGAAATGACCATCCATTTGCCAAAAGTGCTACTGACTTCTCATATCAAGGACAGCTTTTCATCTACACTAACTCTCCATTGTTCCTCTTTCTGAAGATAGAAAATAATCAACCTTGCACATTCCTGGCTCAGAAATAAGAAAATTAGACTTATAGGAATAGTTGCTTCTAATTGTCTGAATTACTACAGCTTTTTCTTTTACACACAATTTTAAAGAATATTCATTTTAAATATGAAGTAGTTTAAGCTTACAGAAAAGAATAAAGCCTATGTGTCCACCCCCATATCTTAAAATGTTGGCACTACCATATTTGCTTCAGATGTCTATTTTGTACATTTTAAAAAAAAATCACCATCCTTCCTAATCTTCTCTCCACTAAGGTAATATTGCCATAAAAAGATTGTTGTATATTATTCCTGTTTTAGTCAGGTTTTTTTTGGTTGTTGTTGTTTTTGCTACTGTGACCAAAATTTTTCACAAGAACAATCAGAGGAAGAAAAGTTTATCTTAGGGCCCATGATTTCAGAGATCTCAGCCCATAGATGACTGGCTCTGTTGCTCTGGTTCTGAAATGAGGCAGAATATCATGGCAGAAGGGTGTGGTGGAGGAAAGCAGCTCAGGACTTATAGCTAGGAAGCAGAGAGAGAGCATAACTTCTTTTACCAAGGACAAAATATAAACCCCAAAGGCATGCTCTCAGTGACCCACCTCCTCCAGCCACACCCTGCCCGCATATAGTTACCATCCAGCTAATCCCTATCAGGTAATTCACATACTGATTAGGTTAAAATTCTCATAATCCAATCATTTCACTCTGAACTTGCTTTTTCTTACACATGAGCTTTTGTGGGACACCTCATCTTAAATCATACAATTCTATTGTATATATATATGCATACACACACACACAGACATATATATATATATGCATACATATATACATATATAAACTTTTTTCCTCTGCATATATATGTGTGTGTATGCATATATAATTGATGAATTGAGTTGTCTGTGTCTATGCATATACATACATGCACTATTTTAATTAGCTAAATCATCTCTGTGACCAAAAGACCTGACAAGAACAACTTAGAGGAGAAAAAGTTTATTTTGACTCATGGTTTCAGAGGTTTAGTTCATGGTCAGCCAGCTCCATAGTCCTAGGTCCCGTGTGAGGCAGAACATAATGATGGAAGGGCACAGTGGAGGAAAACAGCTCAAAATATGACCATGAGGAAGCACAAAGAGAGAGAGAGCTCTGCTTAGCAGGGACAAAATACAAACCCAAAGGCACACGCCTGGTAACTTATCTCGCCAGTTACACCTTATCTGCCTACAGTTAATTTCCAGTAATCCATATGAGTGGATTAATTCACTTATAAGGTCACAACTCTCATAATCATTTCACCTACGAAGATTTTTGCATTATCTAACACAAGCTTTTGGGGTATCCCTCATTTCTAAGCCATAAGATATTATTTTTTAAGTTACATGAATTGCGTATCGAATCAATTCATAATCTTTGTGATTTTTTAACAGCACTTACTTTTAGAATTATCTCTGTTAATATATGAATGTCCATTTCTTTCAAAACAGTTAATAGTTAAACAGTTCTTCACAAATGAAGTCCTCTATGGCCATCTTCTCAAAACAGAATATTTACCTCTTTTGCTTTTTCTGGGCAATAACCTGTCTGCGCCCATCTCATTTTTACAAGTTAGATGTATGATTTTACTATACGACAGTTCTGTATTCTACCTTCCAGAGAGTAGGCACATCGGAAATACCCTTCTTTACATTCTGCCACAAAACCTTTTATTTTCTTCTGCTCCACAAAGTTTCTGCTTTGTTTCATTGTTACTGTTAGATGTGTCTATCCTTTTCTATTGATTTTTTTTTATGAGTAGTTTCTAATGTGCTTTACCAGTTCCATCTCAATCAAGTATAATTGTGGCTGAAGAGTGAACAGTGACAAAGAAAACAAAGTAAAGACAAACGAGAAAGAGAGAGAGAGTAGAAGAAGAAAAAGGGGTTATTTCCAGTCTGTGCTTCTGACATTCAGCTGGTGGACCTGAGGGATACTTTTTGAAGTGTATTTGTGCATTCTTCTACACCTCTTGTCTTAGAGGTCAGCTGTTTTTAGAGGCATTTTCTCTTCCCTTAGATCAAGAGAAAATTTCCTTTCATCTCTTTGTTTCATAATGACATTAGAGAAATGCACATCATTTTTAAAAAGTTTGGTACCTTGTTAAAGATTTCAGATGTATCTACTGTAAAATTTTTTTAATGTCTCATGCTGTCACAGAAGGGGAGCTATCAAAAATTCTCAAATGAATATATAGTTGTATATTTTGGTAGATTATACATTTGTTTTATAGAGCATTTTGCCTAGTGTGTGATAAATCTTCAAATGATCAAATGAAGAAGCAAAATAATGTTAATAGATGTTACAGTAATAAATATTTGTAACTGTTCCATGGTCATTTGGCTTAGAGGTGTTTTAGAATTCTTATTAATCTTGTTTTATGTGGTGGAACACAGAACTTCCACACTTAGATCACCCGTGCTTGAAAACTGAGATCTAAAAACAAATGGGAGGTAAGAGTTAACTGAGAACATTAATTTCCAAGAGATTAAAATTAAAGCATATTTACAGTTCCCAACTTACTTAAGATTTTTAAAAAGTATTCTCTGCATTACAGTTTTAAGAGTTGTATTTCTTAGATTTTAGACTACTTTCAAAATTTGTGATTTTGACTCTGAGAAATTAAAACTTTTTTGCCAATTATAGTTTTTGTATATATTTGTAGGCTGAGCCAGTTGCCACCACTAAACCATACACACACACACATACACACACCCACAGACACACACACACACACACACACATACTTTACAAAATTCAAGAGTACAAGCAATTATTTCTAGAACTGACATAGCCTTTCCTGAGTCCACTTACTGATTTTTGCAATTATTTATTCTCTTCAAATACTGGAAATGATCAGACTATAAATGATCTTACCACTGTCCAAATGTTATTTTTTACATAAAAAGGTTAATTAATAAGTAGTGAGAACTTCCTTAGCAATGCTCTGGATTTTTTAAAGTCAACTTTGTAGGGCCTTCCTCCTTAATCTTTATTTTTGTTATATTTGATGGAATTCTACTAAGCTAAGATTTGTGCCAAGTTTAGTTTGCAGTAGACTTTTGTAACTGAGTATAAGTCCTCAGAAAATAGGGTTTCTGTCAGAAATTCTGACATGCATTCCCTGTTGCTACCGTGCTGGCTGTCACCATGCTGCTTAGGCGTGGTGTGGCTGAGTGGAATCAGCAGGGGAATGCTTTTTGGTCTTTGCTCCCCATATGTTTTTAAGTAGAATTTGTTCTTGGGTAGTACTGTATTCCCAATATGAGATCATTAGTGCTATTTTCTTAACAGTAAATTTATGATACTTACCAGTATCTTTCATAATGATAGATCTGCTGATGGCCTTGGGTTCTTATTTGATATATTTACAAATACATGATAAATGTAGTAGCATTCCAATAAATTCAAAGTTCTGTTTCTGGTAAATTTTACTTTAGAAAACCAAATGATTGTGCCGTCCATCTCTGCCTCCCAGTGGTTACACTGAACTCTAATCAGACCACCACCAGACCCTGCCTTCCTCTCCTTTCCTAGGGAAGCCCATTCTCTCCCCTTGGTTCTGGAGTACAGCTGCTGGGTTTTGTTACCAACCAAGATCAAGCTACAGAAAAATAAGAGGAGAGATGTCTAATAATAGGCCTGCTGTTATTTTTCTACATATTTTTCCCTTTTTAATTTCAGGAACCACATGAATTTTTAAAGTAATAATTAGACCACTTAAATAACTTAGAAAGTCATGATGTTGGATTATAAATTTTTCAAATAAAATTTGAGAAAATAACCCATTAAAATTTGAAATGGAATGGAGAATAGAAAAAACTGTGGGTCTTAATTCAAAGACCAACAGCTTTGTTTAGAAAATACTGAAGCATGAATTTGGATTTTTTATATAGAAAGAGCTATGCCAAATTTAAAGATAATGCATTCGCCTCAAAAGTGTTGCGAAGGCGAAATTAGATGATCAGGTCTAGACAGAAAACAAAACTGGTAAGTATTAGAGACTTAGGAAAATCTTCAATTTCAAGTGTGCTCTCAATACTTGAGACATCGACATAAATAATTAAGGACAAAGAGTCTCAAGGATGCTTGTGTTAGAGATGGAATTGCTATGGGGAAGCCTCCCTAATTTGGATGAATGAGGGCAAGCACACTTGTTGGAATTAGGTGATGTTTCATTTCAAGGGCAGATGTACTGTCTCAAGTAAATACAGTAATGGAGGCTCATGTCTGATGGAAACCACCATGATAACAACAAACACCTTCCCTGTCCTGCCTCATGAATCCCTAATTGCCCCCTAAGAGTTTTATTCTAAGGTGATCCACACTAGGAGGAAATACAAAAGTTTGGCCTTTTTACAAGCCTAAGCAACTTGTATTCATTTAGAAATCAGTGAAGTCACCTAAAGGCAAACTTAATTTGAACATAGGTATCCTAATATACTACCTTGACAAATTCATTACTATTTAAATTGAAAAGATGTTTTAAGAATACAGGTATATTGGCATTGTAACACAGGAAGATGACTTCTAAGTGACTATTTTCATTTACATACAACATTTTATTTCTTCTTAACAGCAAGGTTTCACTCAAGGGGAAAAATAATAAGACATTAATGTGCAGGGCATCTGGCTCACCTGCTTGTATCTCCACTCAGAGGTGACAGAGTGCAGACACACCAGCACCCCTAGCCTGGGGGAGAGAAGGGGAGGAAGAGATAAGGGGAGGGAGGGGGTGATTGCCAGCCAGCTTTCTCTTCCATAGTATCCCAGGACTTGGCACGCAGCCAGCATTTCTTTTAATTTTTAGCTTCTATTTTGAGTACAAAGTTAGTTTGGCTGGAGGTAGGAGAGGAAGTTCCTTTTTCAAAAAAGACACAGGGAACTACATATTTTTACAGAACATCTTTTTCTAGGTTTCCCCAAATACTGACAACACTTGAATACATAATAAGTGTAAATTTTCCAAATAAATATTCTGAGACTATTTTCATTTATTTGAAAATTTTCACGCACAAAGACTACCATTTACTGAACAATGTCATCACTGTTAGAAATTACCCTAAATTTCATCAGGAAGTGGTATTATCCTCCCCATCCAAATTCAAAGATGAGCTGAGGGAACAGAATGTACTTTTGAATTTGGAAGAATTTTATTTATTGTTTAAAAATCCTGGGTAAAATTCATTAATCATAATTTCTTACAATTCACATGTTTGTATGCATGTGTGTGTGTGTGTGTGTGTGACAACTCAAAGGACAGCAGTCATAGGAGGAAGCAATTTTCAGGATTCAAGATTCAGGATTCTCAAGCTCGGTGTTTTCACCAGAAACAACTTGAAAGTAATAGATTTCATGTTAAGAAATTCCACAGACATTAAAAATGTCTATTTATAGAAATGGTAATATTTACAAACCTCATAGAAAATATAATTCACAATCTTATTTTCACTTACACTTGTTAGCAAAGTGAGACATAATCCATCCACATAAGAAATTCTACTGTCGTTTTTTTTCCTGAGAATTTCCACCGTTTGTGAAAATATGCTATTGCTTAATCTATTGATTGAAAATGCTAAAATTATATTTTTGAAATGAATATTGCAGTAGGAGGTGCAGGATGTAATAGTTTTAACCTTTAACCTTTCATTATACTGCACTTGGAAAATTTTTTTTTCCCTAAAATTTGCTTAAATTTACTTTGCTGAGGTCGTAGGAGACATGTAGAGAAATTGGCTCATAGTAGGCTGTGCTTTAAATGATTGCTGAACAAATAAGCAAGAAGATAAATTAAAGGTAGCCTACAAAGGTGAATATCCAAAAATCCTGTAACCTCAATGGGCAGAGTACCAGCTGGGAAGGTGTTGGAGACATAATGCTCCACGGTCTCCTTTCATGTGTTGTCTCCAAGGCCCTGTTCTATTTATTGCTGCGGCATCTGGCAGGCTTTCTTTTCTGGGCCCTGCATGCTTCATGCCGTGTGTTAGCATTTTCCTGGAATGAAAGTAAGGAAATACTGTTTCTAAAAATATGCTTTATGAGTTTTTAAAAATGTAACATTTCCTTTTCACTAGTTCATTCACTTAGGGATCCTAATAAATGACATTCAAATGCAGAAAAAAATCCAGGAATCTGATTTTATAACAGGACAATTGTTTGAACAAAGTATGTAAACACTGCTTTGTTTTTGTTGGTTTATGGCCACAGGCACTGTGTTTCCTAAAATTAGTAGCTAAAACATTTACTTATTTCTTGTTTCTACCAGGAACTTCTCTTTACACATATAAACAAGTATAACCTTTAATGATCCTGGATACTAGACATTATTTCTTATTTTATTTTATAAATGAGGAAATTTAGCCTCAGACGTTTTAAAAAAACATGGCTAGGAATTTGCGAAGCTGACGCTGCTTTCTCCTTTCTGTTCTTTAAATTTTTTCCTTTTTAAAAAAATTATAAAGTACTCAAATTTTAAGAACTTTTTTTTCCATACTGTATGAAGAAAATGTTTAACCTTGCAGAAAAACTGAATCAGAAATCTATAGTGAACACTTATATTCTCCATGATGCATCTTTCTGTCCATCCATGAATTCATCTTATTTTTAGACACATTTCAAAGTAAGTTGTGAAATTCTTTGGCATGTGTATCATATTAGCATTCAAAATTTATTTATGATTTTTTTCTTTTGAGGTAAAATTTACTTATGATAAAATATACACTTGTTACATGTGAATTACTTGGAGTCTGACAAATGTGTCCACCTGTGCCACCTACATTGAGATCATTCTGGAAAGTTCCCTCATGACCCTTCCCAGTAAATCCCTACTCCTACCTCCAGAGTAAATCAGTTCTTGTTCTAGAACTTCATATAAATGAAATCACACTTTTGTGTCAGTCTTTCACAAAGCATAATGTGTTTCAGGTTAATCTCTTCTTGAGTTTATTTGTAGTTCTTTTCTACTTCTTGCTGAGTAATTTTCCATTTCATTAGTTTGTTTATTCATTCGTCTATTGATATACATGAATTGTCTCCATGTTTTCACTGGCATGAATGAACTGTGAACAGTCTTGTACAAGTCTTTTTGTGGACATAGACTTTATGTCAGGTCATAGATAGGTGTATAAGTTTCAGAAGAAATTGTCAAAATTTTTCCAAAGTAGCTGTTCACATTCCCACCAATAATTTATGATAGTTTTATTTTCTCCAGGTTTTCAACAGCATTTGGTATGGTTAGTGCTTTTCTTTTTAACCATTTGGTATGTTTGTAGTGATATATTTCATCACGATTTAAAATTCATTATTCTTGACCAAGGTGTTGGAATTATTTTCATGTTTAGTGTCATTCATTTGTCTTCCTTTGTAAAGTGCCTATTAAAATAACTTTCCCACATATATATTGGGTTATTCATTTTTTAAATTTTATTTATTTATTTTTATTGTAAACAAGTGGGGTACATCTTGTTTCTCTGTACATGAAGTAGAGGCATACCATTTGTGTAATTATAATTTACACAGGGTAATGGTGTTTGATTCATTCTGTTATTTTTTTCCTTTCCCACCTCCCCTCCCACCCCTCTTTTCCCTCTATACAGTCTCTCCTTCCTCCATTCTTGCCTCCCTCCCACCCCCCATTATGTATCATCATTCACTTATCAGTGAGATCATTCATTCTTTCTTTTTTTGAGATTGACTTATCTCACTTAGCATGATATTCTCCAATCCCATCCAGTTGCCTACAAATGCCATAATTTTATTATTCTTTATGGCTGAGTAATATTCCATTGTATATATATACCAGTTTCTTTATCCATTCATCAATTGAAGGACATCTAGGTTGGTTCCACAATCTGGCTATTGTGAATTGAGCAGCTATGAATATTGATGTGGCTGCATCACTGTAGTATGCTGATTTTAAGTCCTTTGGGTATAGGCCAAGGAGTGGGATAGCTGGTCAAATGGTGGTTCCATTCCAAGTTTTCTAAGGAATCTCCACACTGCCTTCCAGAATGGCTGCATTAATTCGCAACCCCACCAGCAATGTATGAGTGTACCTTTTTCCCCACATCCTTGCCAACTCCTATTGTTGCTTGTGTTCTTGATAATCGCCATTCTAATTGGGGTGAGATGGAATCTTAGGGTAGTTCTGATTTGCATTTCTCTTATTACTAGAGATGTTAAACATTTTTTCATGTATCTGTTGATTGTAGGTCTTCTTCTGTGAAATGTCTGTTCATTTCCTTAGCCCATTTGTTGATTGCGTTATTTGAGTTATTCATATTTTTATTGCTAAAGTATAGAAGTTCTTCACATATATCACCAGTATATCATCAAATATATTTTCCAAGCATATGTGAGTGGTGTATATTTATATTCTTTCAGTGATGTCTTTTGATGAGCATAAGTTTTAAATTTTGAGGTCTAATTTATCAGGTTTTTTTTTCTTTCACGTATTTTTTTTTTTTTTCTCTCTGTCTTGTCAAAAAAGAAAATAAGTAAAAAAAGGAAAAAATTCTTTGGCTTAAGATTTATATTTTCAGCTTTTGTGTTTAGATTTATGATCCATATTGAATTAATTTTTATTTATCTCGTGAGGTCAGGGTAGGGTTAATTATTTTCTATATAGGCATTTAATTTTTCCAGCACTATTTGTTGAAGAGACTTTCCTTTCCCTGAAATGCCTCATAGCTATTCTCAAAAATCAAAGGACTACTTAAGTGTGTATCTATTTCTGTACTCTATCCAGTTCCATTGATTCTCCAGCTCTTTATGTCACTATTATACTATAAGATCACTGTAACTTTACAGTAAGTGTTCAAGTCTTATGATTTCAGCTGTCCATCTTAGTTGTCTACGTTATATAATTAGCTTCTCTGTTTCTAAAAAATCAGATAGGTGTGATTATAACCAGGAATATATTGATAGTCCAGCTCAGTTTAGGGAGAATCTATATCTTAATATTGAGCTCCACTCCCTCTACATAAACTCTCTCTCTACTGTAGTGGGTCTTCTTTAATATAACTCAGTAATATTTTGTACCTTACGGTGTACAGATCTTACATAACTATGATGGAATTTTGCTTTTTAAAATATTGTACATAGAATTTTAAATTTAAAATTTCTAGTGACTTAAATCTGTATTACATTTCTTAGCTCTTTTTGCTGAGAGGGCCTGAGAGCAATGATAACCCAGTAGCATTGAGAATGCTCAGTGCCAAGATTTTGATTTCTTAATATCATCCTCAATAATAGGAACTAGATATCTTTGAAGAAATGGCTGGTTTGATGGCTAGGGCAGTAAAAATACAAGATGAACCTGGAGCAACTGGTATGTCCTAAAAAAATTAAAGTACTTAAAACAAAAGGATGCAGGCATGTCAAATGGATACAGGAACTGATCCAAAAAAGTTCCCAGTGAACGAAACTGGAACAATTTGAGCAACAAAATAATAACATGGCATTTGATTACAACCCCAAAGAAAAGATATACCTGAGTTCATCCTGATATAAATAAATGACCAAACAAATAAATAAATGGACTATAAGGAACAAATCTTGCGTATAGAAGAATTCCAAATAGTAAAGGCAGTATTTCCCTTCTACAAAACGAAGGTGACTCTCTGATAAATATGGGGCTGTATGATTGACAGGCTTCAAAAGAGGGAAGAGAGTAATGTTTCAGTGGAGAAGCCTGGGAAACAGTACCTTAACCTATGGTCAAGGTTCATATCACCAGGGATAAGCCATGTTGGTATCATTTGCCTACCCCTGGTATGGCATGATGAAAAGCTTTCCCTGTCTCTCTGATATTCTTCCCAATAAACATAGCCAGGCATGAGGAAAGCATCTACAGCCTCAAAGAGAGGAACCTTCTGTAAAATATGTAACCCTCCTCTAGACTGTCAGTGTCATGAGAAACAAAGGAAGACTGAGGAACTATCACAGACCCGAAGAGACCCAATGACTCATGCACTGGGGCATCCTGGATTGGATCCTGGAATGAGAAAGGATATTAGTGGAAAAACTGGTGGAATCCAAACGAGGTCTGGAGTTTGGTTAACAGTCACGCACCAGTGTTGTTTTCTTGGTTGTGACAGTTGAGTCATGGCAACGTAAGCGGTTCACAAAAGGGGCCGTTGAGGGAGGGGTGTGTAGGAATTCTCTGTTTTATCTTTTTAATTTTTCTGCTTATCTAAAATTGTTCCAAAGTAAAAAGTAATCAAAATAGTGATGAAGAGAGGATGGCCCAGGTGGCACAACAGATATCAGCAAAACTCCTGTGGCTGGAGTAGGGGCTTGAGGCCTGAGTCCCCACCACCCCACCTCCCTCGTCCTTTTCACTCCTTCCTCCCAGAACCTCAGGCTTCTCCAGCATGTGTTCTGAAAAATACTGCCCTGAGGACCAAATCCAGACTCCTTGACATGACTTGTGGGGCCTTCATAGTCTCACCCTGGCCCAGCTTCCATCATCACCGTCAGTTGGCCTGTTGCCCTATATTTATTTCCTTCATATATTCTGGAGGCAATTTCTTTGCTTCAAGCAGACCATGACCTTCTTGTTGATTTTACACGTCCCATCCTTTCAGCTGGGAAGGTCATTCTCAAGCACATTCACCCTCCAGATCTCTTAAGAAATCATCTTAGAGTTGAGCTCAGGAGTCTTCTCTTGAAAGGCTGTCCAGGGGAGGGACACAGATTCAAGTTTAAAATCTCCACACTAGTGCAGCATCATCCTGAGTTGCCTGCATGGTGTGCAGGGTTCACTTGCTCCTCAGGGAGATACCATTCTTTCAAATATCAAGCCCTGCGCCTGGCTTGATATTCAGTAAGCGTCAAATAAATCGACAAATGGATGCATCAATGAATGAAAGGATGGTAGCACGTGTCGGCAAACAAATTCATTTTAAAACAAAGTTATTTTCTTTTTAGTAACCTTTACATTTATTTGAATCTGACTGTCACAGACCAACAAATTCGATAAAAGCATTGACTTTTTAGAAGTAAGTAGAAGTCTGAATTCATCCAATATGCATATATGAGATACAGAACCTGATTAAGTTTTTTTTCCTTTAAATAACCAAAATTTTACACAGTTCGTACTTTAAATAAGGAAGAAGGTACTGTGATGTTGCTTTTTCAGTCTGCTGGTATTTGAAGGAGTTGTCAGTAAAGCTAGTTGCATACATTTATCTTCATTAGCCACTCCAAGGTCACAGTTTCTGATTCAGGTGGCCCAGCCATTCTCAGGCATTTTAATTTGCCAATTATTGTACCCACGGCTAGGAACAGATAATGATTAGTTTCACATTTTGCTCACTGGGCAGCTTAATGTTCTTGTCACCTTACATTGTATTTTAAATGTTTAAAGCACAAAGAATGTCAGACATGTTTCTCAGACTTGCAGGGGTAGGGGTCATGCCTAGTGTCATGAATTACTTCTGAATACAGAAATTAAAGGGACTAGTTGATTAATAATACAACAAGATAATATTGCAAAAGTGCATCAAGTGGGTAACATGAGTGTGTGGGTTGTGGTGTATAAAATAGGAGGTATATCTTTTAACTTTCTTTTACAAAAGAAGTATTTGGAGCCAGTGGAATATGTGCTAGCTTGCTGGTTTAGACTACTGCCATTTAAGGAAAGAAAGAGAGTATGGTACAATCATGTTTATAAAATAGCTCTCAACCTTAATACTTTCCTTCTTTGAATATTCTAAGGCAATATAGGTCAACCAAAACATAAAACAGGTTACACCAATTTTTTAACATAATGAATATTCACTGTCTTCTCTTCTGGACAATCTTATTCCAGCTATTACTCCCTAAGGCCTTCTTTTAAAAATTGCCATAGAAAAGTTCCCTTTGGAAAAATCCAACACCACACATGGCGGTTTTGTCTGCTGTTCTTCTGCTTAATTGCCTGGGAGTGAAGTTGACTCATTTATGGGGACTTAACCTAGTGCCATTATTAGCAGAAAAGATTATTTATCATTTTTAAGAAGGCACGGGGAAATGTCAGGCCCACAGCATCTCAAACAAACTTTATTTGCTAGCCTCTTAAAGAATTTGTTTGCATATAATGTTGTTCACACCACTGATAAGAGAAAATGTATTTAATAACTACTCAGAATTAATATGCTGTAGTGAGCATGGCTGCCTAATTTAATTTATCTCTGATTAAGCCTATTATGTTTGAGATCACTTTACAGAAGAGATTTTTTTGCCAGCTGTAAGCTTATTTGAATTGTAATATAAGTTAATAATGTGTGAAATAACCAGTGGTGCCTACTTCTAAATGTTAATTTTGTCAACTGACTTCCTGCATAGACACATACCCAGATCATTTATTGGCATTAGTTAATATCTTGCACAGAGACCATATATTGGAAAAAAGTGAAAAATATGACTATTTTAGGAGGCAAAGACAAATGGAGCAGTGGTACTTTAATTCTGAAATCCAAAGAAAAGACGGTTGCATTATAAAAGTAATTTAAAAATCAGTGATTGATTAATCATATAACATGACATTTAAGATAGCATGGATCTCTTGCATGATTTTTGTTCTAAATCTGTTCTTTCAACATGAAATCCTCATGGCTCAGACAAAGTGGAGGCCTCAGAGATCTGGCAAGGCTCTACATAGCATCTGCCTCTATGTCTGGGTGACATAGTCCCCTCCTTGCACCTAGGATGAAAAGCATTGGGGATATATTGTTGCTGTTGAGTGACTTATTCTCTGTGTTAAAAACCACATTTGTCATTTTGCTTATGCTGAACTATGTATCATTGACCAGCCTAATTCTCCTTTTCAATATTTTAAATGATTATCACCAAAAAAGTGATTAGGTGAAATATTTCCCTTGCACAGGGAAATATATGTGCTTTGCTCAGATATGAACTTTATTACTTGGACATGCAGTATTTAAATTTGGTAGTCTGATTGCTTCTTACCCACCCCCAATGCTTTTTTCCCTATTTGGAATGCCTTGTCTGTCTCTCTAATTAGAATTCTACACAGTCCTCCTGGCCCTCTTGAAATCCTACCTACCGAGTACATTCACCTCAGTCATTTAGTCACCTTTCATATATTTTACAGTAGCTCCTTGAAGTTAGAGATATTGAATATTATATATTTGTGGTCCCATGGTGGCTAAACAATTTCAAAATTTTTCTTTTCCTGTTTCTATTTTTAAACCACCCATGGTGCTAAGAATTGAACCCAGGGTCTCATACATGCTAGGCAAGTACTGTACCACTGAACTGCACCTTCAACCTTACAGTTTCTTATTAAAAAAAAAAAAAATGATGTCAATGGATGGTGATGATTGGCACTCAGGATGCAAACATGATGACAGGGGAGAAAATGATATAGCACAAATCCTATGTGAATAAATATAACTTAGTGTCAGTTTTTGGATTCTAATTCTTTTATATATGTATAGTAGAAATTTGCGTGTAGTATTTAAAAAGTCATAGGTTGTAAGTAGATTTCTCTTTGCTATGAATAGCTCTTTCTAGACCTATCTTTTGAATCTCTGTGGTCCAAAATATTGTTTCAGGGGCTTACATGAGATTCAGTTATGACACTTCAAACATTTTTGCCATTGACAGGGACTTACCTTCAGATCTACTGAATCAAGGAGCAGTAAATTTTTTAAAAAACTAACCATATGATTCTACTAAGCAGCCAGAGCTGAGATCCACTGGTATAAAGGAAACTTAAAGGTCATTAAATCCATTCATCCATCTGGTGTTTGATTGCTTTCTACAGCTGTTTAGCAATGAAACAAGAGTACTTCTAATAAGGGGATTGAAATTGCAACTCAGTAATAGTGTATCCATGCCACATCCAGTCCTTCTCTCAGGCTGTCACCCAAGGTGACCCACCGACTTGTTGTGTTGGGGACTGTCCCCATTTTAACATGATAGTCCCACATAGTTGGGCATCCTTCGGTGCTGGGAAAGCTAGGACTATTGGTCCCTCTATTGCCAACACACAGTTTTTTGGATACTACAGAATTTATTTTTGACAAATTTCCATTTGAGAAAAAGGGAAAGTGTGTTTCTTGGGTAGACTTTTTAAATAAAAAGATGCACATACTTAGAATACTTTAAAAACTTGGCAGAGTGAAGGGAAAATGGAAATTTGTTAAAAAAATCATTCCGTAGTATCCAAAAACTATCTAAGAAGAAGAAAACACTGCCACAGGTTCTTATGGAGTTCCTGAGTTAAAGAGGAGAGGGCTTTACGGCATGTAATTAATTAAGGAACATCAAAATATTAATTCATTCTGTAATGGAAGTAGGCATTAAGAGAAAAATTCCAAATTTATATATGTAATCAACTAAACTACAAATCTTTGAGGATACTTTTATTTACAAATGAGAAAACACAGACTTATTGGAGGCTACATGGAAAGTTACTGACAACTGACATCTGACGCCTAGATCTTTTTCTGGTAGGATTTTTGAATCCTATTTTCTGCTACACATTCTTTTTTTCCTAGCAACATTTAGTACAGTTTCCTTCCTTTCAGTTAAATGTCAGTAGATTGATATAAAAAGTGAAAGTATTTCACTTACAGAAGTAATTCTTACAGCTTAATGTATAACACTAGCATTAAACAGTATTCCATCATGAATGTCCATACAAGTTATATTCTAATACTATAGTATAGTCTTGCAACCGAAGCATTAAGTTATCCCACAGTTGTTTTCTGTTTTGGTCACATTGATCACTGAGCAGTCAGTCTGATCACTACATGGTTGATTCATTTCATTCATTGATTGCCAAAATTGCCAGATGTGTCCCAGCAATGTGACTGTGTTCATGACCAAATCAAATCAACTATGCAACAATTCAGCCAATGGTTTGGTGTTCAGCTGTCCTAGATATTGATGGTGGTACAGAGATGAGATATTAAGCTCTACTGGAAATATCTAGCTTCATTTAAATCATGATAGATTTTTTCTCCCACTCTAAAATTTATATGGTGCAATGGGAGAAAGCATCACTAAATAAAAATTGTAAAATATTATATTTTCCCCTTTTTCCTTAATGAAAACATTTAGCTAAAGTTGTAAAGCTCACAAAAACAAGTTAGAATGAAAAGTTGCAGAACAACTAGGGCAGTCTTTTTCATAATACGTTATGAAGCATTGCCTGAAAGGGGAAAAAAAAGAAGGAGGATCTGCAGTCAAATAAGTTTGCATAATGACCAGTAAAGTAAAATCAATCAGGAGCCTTGGATATAGTAATGTGTACTGTGGAGCTTCAAGAACAGCAGAGGGGGAGGACATGTTTCAAAATGATCAGTGCCAAAACTTTATCATGAATACTTGGAGATACTTCACCCAGCCTTTTAATTTTGTAGTTAAACATAATGGATCCAGAAAGGTGAAGAAACTGATCCAGAATCAAATATTTTCCTTCATTCTCTGTCAAGGTCTACTTTTTCCCACTTTCATACTGTTGCCTACTTGCCTGTGAGTGATTTCCCCACCACTCTTCAGTGACTGACTGCAAGTGGCTTCCAGGTGATCAGCTTACCAGGTATGAAAATGGAAGGGACAATCTCCTCTTCCTCCCATATCTTGAGAAACTCACGGGACATCCACCTCAAAGTCTGAATCCAAGATAACAGTGAGTTGCTATAAAGATAAACTTATGGAAGGAGGTCAGCATCATGAGGTACCTGGAGAGAAGCCTACTGCTTCATCCTACAGGAACTGGAGGATTAGAGAGGTGTGAGGGTTGAGACAGGAAAAGGCAGGATGGGTTGCAGGTAGTTACAGAGCAGCTGCTAATCATAGCACGATTCATGAAATAGTTATCCCTGTTCCTTTGTCCACCTCACACTGCCACTACCAGTTCCCATCTGTTCTTGGGATTCTAGGGGCAGTCTGGGATGCATTGAGTAGAGATACTCTGGACTCGGGGATTAGGCCCAAGGGAGAGGTGAAACTCCAGAGTGAACAGGTGAGACCATCCTGGACTACTCCTCACATTGTTCCCAGGTTGCCCACAGCCAGGAATGACTCTAGGCAGGAGTTAGAAGATTCTTATCTGGAAAAACTACATGACCCAAAGAAATGACCTCACTGGAATCTGAAATCCCCACTGAAATGGCTAGGTTCCCACTCCAGTTACATCACAGGGATGCCTACCAAATGATACTCTGCCCACTTCAAAGTTGGAACCAGAAATCATAGTATCTAAATATAAATGAAATTTTATACTTTTATATTTAAATTTTAATTTTCTATCCATAGGCATATAAATGTCTTAAATGTAAGTGAAAAGCAAGGGGTCACAAATTATTTGATGATAGTCCTCAAAGTAAAATATACAGGCCAAAATAGAGGGCAGCAGCAAGAAGGTGAGGTGTCAAGGGGGCTCAAAAAAGAGGTAGATAATTCATGAAGCACAAGAAAGGCTTTAAAAACCTATTATATCTTCAGAAAGAGGAGAGAAACTATTTTATTCATGAAGCAAAAAGAGCATTCTATAGAAAAGGAACAATCAGAAAATAAGATATTTAAGATGAGATATGAAGCTCTACTAGAAATAGCTGGCTTCATTTAAATCATGATAAAAAAAGAGGTTTCAAATTTATATTTTTAAAAAATCAGAGTATAGAAGATAAAGTCAAGTATACTTTCTAGAAAGCATATTAATAGGCAGAGATGAAAATGAGGTAGGGTGGAGTTAAGAAGAGAGGTGGATCAATCAGTATTTTACCAAAGAAGTTTCAGAAAGAAGAAAAAAAAAATGTAAAGAGACAAGTATCAAAAAAAAAAAAAACAAAAAAACAACCAGATGAAATTTCAAAGAGAGCTGCAGGAATTTTCAGATTTAAATGAACCAGAAAGTGCTCAGAACAATGGATAAGAAAAGGTCCTCATTCTGGTTCTCTATTGTGAGATTTCAGAACCATAGGATTAAAGAGATGTTCCCAAAACCCTTCCAAGAAAGAAAACAAGTAACATGTAAAAGACTGGAGATAACCAGTGTCAGAAGACTTTGATGCTTCAGTACTGGAAACCAGAAGATAGCCAAGTACAGCTAGGACCTCTGGGAGGAAATTCCATTTTCTTAGAAATCAGTTACAGACTTAGTTGTCAAACACCTGTGTGTGTGAAGACATTTTTCAGATGTGCAAGGTCTCTACAAATGTGCCAACCGTGTACCTTTTCTCAGGAGGCTACTAGAGATTGTTTTCTCTAGAAATGAGGCTATAAATAAAGAGAAAACTGTGGGACCCAGAAAATGGGGGGTCCAACACGGGAGACACACACATGGATTTTGCATGCTGGTATCAAAAGGAAACCCCAGGCAACAGGTGAGCAGCTGGCCTGGAATCCCACGAGACCAAACAGACTGTGTGTAAGGCTCTGTGAGAAAAATAGATCTGATAGATTGACTATTTGGGTTGAACATGTTTAAGAAAATGATTTTAATGGGAGTTTTGTAGTTCCTTTGAATTGTTCAGCAACAATTAGTAAAAGAAGTAAAAATAAAAAGAATAGAATAAAAGATAGTAAAAGGAAAAACAAATTGTTGAACAAGATTTAAAGTGTACACTTACATTACTTGACTCAACAGTGAATAAGATTACATGGTCAAAATAATGTAAACATTGATTTAATTCCAAATTGGTTTTTAAGTCACAAGAAAAACAGGGGAGGAAAGTTTGTTGGGAGGTGATGATGGTATGAGTGCTAAATCCCTCTTGTTTTTCATGATAGTAAGACATGAGGAAATCTCTAAAAATTATAATTTAAGAAATGATATGCACACAGTACTTAAATCTGGGGAAGCAAATATCAGAACCAAAAGTTAAGAGTGGATTCCTCTCCTGTGGGGTTCTGCCTCTTTGAAGCTGGGTGGGTAAAAGTACTGGTCCAAGAGTCTTCCAGCAGCACTTGGGCAAGACTGGATTAACGAAACCGAGGACAATAGTTTGGGGCAAAAGTCATTCTTGTGTAGGAAGTTACTCTCTGGGGCATTTAAGTATTTTTCATGAAGAAAGAAAAAGAAATGACTTTCTCTGAAGAGCAGGGAAGGGTGGTAGGGAAGAGATTATTGACTTGGGTTACAGGCCTTATATTTACCTTTTTAAACTATTGACAAAGAATACTTCGATAAATAATAAGCTGGCTTCAAAAATTAGTAGATTCAGAAGTGGAAAAATTCTATTTCCAAAGTGCACAACTTCCCATTCCCCTGGAAGTGTAAAAAAAAGGCGGAAGAAGGTGATGGGTTTTTCTTGATGTCTTTCAGAACTCTTATTTATTCCATTACAGTAATGAAGTAGGGGACTGAGGACCCTCTGCCAGTCTTACTCCAACCTTTCCCTATCATCCACATTCACTCCCCACGTTCTCTACTGAAGCCATAAGGGCAACCCCGTGTTCCCTTTATGAAGTCTGTATTTCCCCTCTCTTGGCCTTTTCACGTACATTTATTGCTCACCTTCCATGTACACACATTCCCAAAACACACTCACACTCACACATTCATCCAAAGTCCCCTTGTGTTACCTCATCCCTTGAACAGTTCACCTGTTTATATTTCAGCAAGGGTTTCCAAGTAACAGTGTCCACCCCTTTCCTTGAGTTCTTATTGTATTGCCTCTGGTATGACTAACCACAAGCTGCTGTGAATCATGGTTGTTTTCTCATGTGTCCTGTCTTTGTGAAGATCCAGAAGGGTGACAAGGGTGGGAACAACAACGCGCTGATATTTGTTCTTCCTGTGGTGCCTGACAGAGTGCTGACATATTCCAGAGACTACCTCAGGCATTAATTAAATGAATAATCTAATCTTCCATTAAATTTAAAATCTGTTCAATCATATGGTCCAGCACTAAACATCTGCATCTGCATAAATAAACCTTACTGGAAAGTAAAGATTTTGTTTTTGTTTTAAGGACGCCTGTTTTCTGTCTGAGGGAAATCAGGCACTGTGCCCAGAGGGTAAACTGTTCCCTGAAATTTCTGCTTATGCTTCCTTCACGGGGAATGTGGGAAGCTTGTCAGCTTGACGGTTAACATTTGTGTTTAACTGTGTCAGTGGGACAGGTAACCTGGTGCTGAGGAAAATGTTGCAAGCAGGATGTCACCTAGGCCTCCAGGTGGAGAAGCCCCTAGACAGCACCCTAGGCCTGGTGACAGTAGCACTGCCTAAGAAGTGAAAGGAAGAGGGAAACCTCTTTTGAGGCCAGAATGCTAACATAGTGAAGGGGAGTCCACAGATTCTCAGGGCTATGGCAAGGCCACCTAGGTAGGGAGTAGCACAGATAAGACTTGGAGCTATGCTCTCTTACACCTCATTAAAGCACTTTCTATTTAATCAGGCTTTATACTGCAAACCCCAAATCTCTGTGTAACCACTAAAATTACCATCTAACAAATTATAATAGGATTAATCTCCAACATCTACTATGGAAATAACAAAATGCCCAGCACTATTGTGTACTTACAAACAGTGTAGTACACTGGAGCCTTTAAAAAGAACACAGTGGATCTGCAAGTGCTGATGTATTTCTAAAGGAAAAAGGAGGAGTGGAGTAGGTATCACCTTTTCAAGAGGCCTTCCTTAACTACTGTATTTAAAATGGCAAACATCTCCTCCTCTCCCTGACTTCTCCTCTCCATCTGACACAATGTATAATTGCCTTACTGGAATGTAAGGTGCATAAGGGACTTTTATTTACTGCTCCTCTCCCCCACCTTCTAGCTCCTTGGAATGCCTGAATTAATTAATTTGTATGAGAAACATCCTTATTTGCACAGAATGGTTTTAGAAGACTTACTGAGCAGAACTCAGATTAGGCCTATGTAGGAGGAAGTCTAGCTTTTTATTGTATATATTTCACTGCATATATATATATATATATCACTTTTAAAACACACTCATTTGATAGGGAATCCCACTGCAAGTGTTTTGGGAATTTCTGTGGTAAACTTTATCAGTTATTTAATCCTCACCAGTTTATTTTTGATCCTGAGACAATGAATACTGTTCTGAATTTCTCTTTTCCAGGTTATAAATGGGCCACTATTCAAGTCTGTGAACTTATTATTTTATGAATTTTTTACCAACAGATGCTTTTTGTTTTCCATCAAAGCAGGGCCATCTGCACTTAAGTTGCAATGGGGGGAAAATGGTTTTTTAGGCCAGATACATTTGTATCTTCTAACTTATAGCTAAGTGACCTTGACAGTTCACTTAACTGTCTTGAAACTCCATTCCTATATCTATGAAAATTGGGGTAAATTTTCTAACCAACAAAGGCTGTTATCCAAAGAAAACAAGCTCAAGTATGTCTCCTTAGTGCCTCTCAGTGGCTGGCTCAAGCAGAGCTTAATAAATGCTAGGTCCTTTTGTGGTAGAAATTGGCCCAGAGAGAATACTCCTGACAATAGTCTTATCCCTAACTATTCAGAGGGTAGTTTTAACATCACCTGGAATTTTATTAGAAATGCAGTATCAACCCCCAGACAATCTGATAAATCAGAACCTATATCTAGCAATATTCCCAATTGTTTCCTATGAACTATAAGTTTGAGAAACTCTGTCTTTACCTGTGGTGTTTCAAACAGACTTGTGTGGATCATATTTAATTTTTTTTTTCTCTATTCTTTAATGTTTTCACCTCTGGAGGCCTTGTAGACTTGGTCGTGAGGAGGGACTGGCCCTTCCAGGCCTAGCTATTTGCTGGAGGTGGCAAACAACTTGCCTTTGAGCTGGCCGTTGATGTTCAAAACTAGCAAATCCTGGTGGTATCCCACATGCCTCTTTGTGTCAGCCCCCTGCAGTCTGGAACACTCTCTCTTTGCCAGAGATCACCAGGGCCAGGTACTGGACAACCAGGAACTAGCTTGTACCTCGGTACCTGCTGAAATTATTCAAACTAGCCAATCCTAAGCCTGGTTACTGCCTCACCCATTCTTTTCCAGGGAATCCACAATGAAGACTCTTGTCCACATCCCCCTCCCCAACTCTCTCCACCTCCTGACCAACACTGGCACCTCCCCCATGTGGCCCCAAATGTCGTGATGTGCTTCCCACCTCCTGGGAGCCATGGATTACAAACTCCCTTCTTAATAACTATCATCTCCTAATCTTTTAGCTCTACCATACCTGAATACAACCCAAGTCCCAGGCCTATTTTTAAAATAAGGTTGCCCTTTTACACTTCTTACTTGAATTTTCCTTGCCTTCTCCCCTTCCCCCACTTCATCTTGTGAAGGGTAAGTTCATTTGGAGCAGCGTGAGGGTGCCCAACAGAGCCAGATGTTCTGGTAAAGCAAAACTAACAGGCTGAAACACTAGGAGAATGCTAAGCCACCCCATCAGCCTAAACTTAGTTTTAAATGAAGATGATCAAGGATAACCGCGTTTAAGGCTATAAATCTGCTTAATGTAGTATGACTATGTTGAGTGCCAATAATACTACTTAAGCACATGCTTTGAACACTTCAGAAACTGCTATTACAAATGATTAAGACCTCCAAGATAATGGAACCATTTGAATTGAAACACACAAACTTATTTACAGTATTCTAAGATGTCAGAGAAACAAATAAAAACCTGCCATCCACATCCATTCATTTTTACCTGTGACTTAACATAGTACATATGTTTTAGATAGAAATAACTCCTGCCAGGAAGCAGGTATTATGCTACCAAGCAGCTTTCCTTCCCCCATTTGCATTTACCTCTTGTCTCTTCTCTTTTTGGAGAGAATCTGAATGTGTGGAAGAAAGTTAACTGAGGCTGATGTTAATATAGGCATTTTTTTTTTAAATCCCTGAGCCACATCCCCAGCCCTATTTTGTATTTTATTTACAGACAGGGTTTCACTGAGTTGCTTAGCACCTCGCTTTTGCTGAGGCTGGTTTTGAATTCATGATCCCCCTGCCTCAGCCTCCCAAGCCACTGGGTTTACAGGCATGTGCCACTGTGCCTGGCTTACAGACCAATATTAAAAGAATGTAAAATAGGCTTTCTCCTTATGATTCAACAACAACAACAACAACAACAAAAAAAAACCCAATAAGGAGTATCTGTTTCAGAAACACTCCATGTTTGTTAGGTATGATGGTTTTCCCCTTATATGAAAAAAGTTCTTTTATGATAACTTTATTAAGAAATTAAGATTTGTTTAGCAGTTTTGAATTAGAAATATTAGAAAAGGAAATTTTCCATTCTCTTTGACCATCAGTTTAGTTCCCATAAAAAATAGGCCTATTTGTTACGACAATGAAAGGAAACTTTGCAGATATCAGGATTTTGCTCCCCATACCTGGCCCTTTTACATTCAACATTATTGCCCAGTGTCGAAAATTTGAGTTGTAGTCTACAGGAATGACAACGTCACCTGAAACCACAGGCTTGTTTCTAGTAGGTGTCTGATTGCTCCTTGATCCTTTTCCAAGAAATCTAATTTGCCCAAGGGAGTCTCGCACTGAAAAGATTGTTTGCATCTACTTAGGGAAATGTGCCTGAAATAGTGACTTATTTGGAACTGAAAACAGAATGGAATGGGATTGAGAGATGAGCCAGTTTGAACAGGCAGAGAGAAACCTGGGTCTCCTAACTCTTATAAAAGGGACTCTGCAGCAAAGCAGTTTGTCAGATTGGGATCCAGCAAGACCCATCGCCATTCAACAAATTGTCTCTGTAAACTGTGCAGAATTCTTACCCTAACAAACGTCTTAAGGCAGGCCATTTCATCCTAAGTTCCTATGACTCTTCTAAGATGGTGCGGATTTCTCGATTCAGCCCTGCAGACACCATTGTAGAAATTGTCCTCCAAGGTATGTTGCATGTTTTAAACTCAGTTGCTTCCCTTAAATGGCTGCAGAGTGCTTGCTGGTGGTGATGCAACCGAGTTCAAATGCTTTCTTGGTTGCCAGGAGAGTTGACAAGCATGCTGATGCACCCATTACCCAAAGAGGGGTCTTGATGCAGCTTCTGTCTCACTTACTGACCAGAAAATGAACCAGCAGTCAGAAGTAGGGACTTGACATCTCATCTTGAGGAATGAAGAATGAATAGAGGGAAATACAAAAATGTAGAATATTGTCACTGCATAGCCCTTTTGTGCTGCTGCATTTCTTGTTTTTTTTTTCTGCTTTTTCTTTTTTCTTCTCACTCTTCTGCTGGTGAAATATAGTTCGTTAGTTTATAATCATAGCCTCAAGGCTCGTAACTCTGAGCTGGCAAAAATGACAATAAGAGGCTCTTAAAATAAAATTTAAAACCCCGAAGTTAGATTAATTTATGTCTTAATCTTTCTCTGCTGTTTAGTAAAACAAAAAGAAAACAAACCATTGACCATATTTAAATTGGCAAGGTTAAGCATAAACGGAGTCCTGTTTAGATACAGTAATAATGTTTACCTTTTTTTTTTAAATTTAAATCTATCTTTGAACAATTAGCAACTTATTAAATGACCTTTCCTTCAAAGTCTGCCAGCAATTGCCTGTTCCCACTAATAAGAGAACATGTTTTACAAGGTTCACGTTGATTAATTGACAAATGCTGATAAAATCAAATCAGTGCTAAAATGCAGTGCACCAACTACAGCATAAATTACACTTGTTCAATAGAGTTTCAAGGAGCTATATGTTTACGGTTTACCTTTCAATAAATATTACTGTCTTAATTGAAACACCTATTGTGGAAATTTATCTCTGAGGATGATTGTCAGGAACTACAGCCAGGACTAAGCATTTCTGCATTTGCATATGGTTTTCAGCTCAATTAAAAACACTGATTGATGGTTGTGACTGTTCTATAGATGGATGCTTAAAAAGTTTTGTATGAAAGTTACACACCTACATTTTAATAATTCACTTTGAAAAACATATACCCTTGATTGACCTTAGTGTTCTGTACATCTCTGACAGCTTCAACTACTAATATAAATAAATAAATAAATAAATGTTCTAAAGATCTAGTCTTACACCATTCACTGACAGCCTTACATTCTTACAGTTGTGATGGCAGCTATGCTGTGCCACATTACAGGGCCAATAGCTGTCTGTTTTATGCACATGTGAACACACATTAGACATGCCAGACCAGATTCCTGCTTTTATGTATGAGTGATTAGCTATCTACAAGTGTCTCTCACATCCAGATGCCAACCCAAAAAGTCTAGAGGATGCCAGCAGAAGGTGAATGAGGAGGTTGAGGTGGGTGGGAACATTTGGCCTATTATGGTCCATACCTCTGGGATAGACTCCCATGCTCTAGTGCCTCAAGAATTCCATAGCATTTAAATCGAGTGATGCAAACCATCTCATAGCTTTGTTAGAACTGGGTCATTTCTCTACCATGAAGGAGCTTTTATTATCCAATTATATTTCTCAACATTTTCCTTTTGTTATTTAAACTTATTTAATAGTTATGCTCAAGATTATCACAGTTGCCAGATGTGAATTGAGATTGGGGTTTGACCATGAGGAGTGAGCAGAGACCATCACTCTAATCCAAGTGCATTACCCCAGGACAGACCTGCGTATTGTGGAGCAGGAATGTGGGACTGTGGGATTCAGGAGTTAAGGGAACTTTGGGATATGTGAGAACTAAGCTTCACTAGGGATGTGGAGTCACAGTAGAGGCAGGTGATGCTGGTCAGCACCTAAAGGGTGGTGACTTTGGATGGGACTTGTAAATAGTAGAGTTCTGTGATTGATTAGAAAGAGGACTAGTAAGGAGGTCACAGAGGCAGCCAGTTAAAAAAAAAAAAAAATCAATGCCGGTTAGCAAGCAGGTGAATTGTTAGAGCCCCTATAGTCTAGAAGCATTCTCAAAGATAAGAAGCTGTGAGTAGGAGTTCAACCCTCACAAGACTCAGTTGGAAGGACAGAAAACAGAAGATCCCTGGCTACTGAGATCCTGGGCCACAGGCAGCACAGTGTGCTTCAGGTAATCTAGGCCACAAGGCTCTGAGCAGGGTTGGCAGCATGATGGAGAGCTTCTGAGTTTGGGCTCATTTTGTTCTTTCAGCCCAGACATCATTAAGACAGCGTCTGGCACACAGCAGACACTCCACAAATACTCCACTGAGATGGCCTGGGTTACGAGAGGGAGGCAGGTTCCAAACTGAGGTGATTTTTATATGGCCGTATAAAAATTTTTAATTAAATTGCCCTGGCAGTTAATGAAAAGGAAAAATAAAATGCGTAGGACCAAATGCTGAAGGAGGAAGATGCTCATTTGCTTCATGAATACCTCTGTTGTCCCAGTATTTACATCTGCTTCCCCCTTGGTCTCTTCCCTTCTGGGATGGCAGTGAATGAGAAGAGGGCCAGGCTGGCATAAAATCTGGAAAGCGTGTGGTTAAACCAATTGGAGTCATTACCCTTGTGGGAGTATTGGAGAAGAAGGTGCTGAGGAGAGGGTGCTGTGATTAAAACCCTGCTCGACTCCCAGAGGCTCAGTGCGATGCTCCATGGCCGTGGTACCTGATCACCCAGGATCTCTTCTGAGGAAGGTGCTGCCCTCTGACAGCCATCCTCGTCACTAAGAGGCTCTTCTGTGTTCATGGTGACAGATGTCAGTAAAAATGATAGGGAAGATTTTCCGGTGCAACCTTGATAAAAGTCCTGCTGTGCTGGCATTGTACATCACACATAAAAGTTGTAAAACACAGTCTTTTAAAACACGCCCTACTTCTCCAAGTGGGGTCAATGGGGCATAACAAAGACCAGTGGGCCACATTTATGCCAGCCACCATTCTGAGCCCCAAAGCCTCGACCTCCTGAGTGCCACTCCTCACTCTGCACTCCTGGACCATGTTCCCTGTTTTGACACTAGATGGGGCATTGTTGTTATGACAGCCGCTCTAAAAAACTAAATATACAAAACCCAGAAGGAGGAAAACATTTATATTGAACATTATATTGTTCCGTAGAATCAGAGAACATTGCAGCAGGAAACAGCTGTGAAAAATGTCTGATCTCAAACCCTCTTTTCCCATTCTTACATAAGAAAACGATGAACAGCCCAAGTTGATAAAGTGAGGGGGCAGCAGACCCCATACTGAAAACCAGGAGCCATGTTTCCTGAGCCCAGGGCATCAGTCCCCACCCCGGCTTTAGGCCCTCACACCCAGGGAAGAGGTCAGGTGACTAAAGGGCCATCTTCTGTAGTATGGAGAATAATGCAAGAGTCAAATCTCCAAGGCAGGCCTCCTGAATACATTCCTCTCACAACTCAGGGTTACATGGAGGAGATTCCTAGGGAAGTAAACAAAGAACACAACCCAGGTGCTTTATTTTCTATATCTCTCTTATGAACACACACATTTTAAAATGCCACTATGAATGAATGAATTTTATTATATGCAAGTAAGCAAAATGGAAATTTTTAGCTAACTTAAATTTCCCTTAGGTTTTTAACTGCAGTCTAATAACTCCTAGGCCCTGTAATGCAGCTCCATCTTGTCCTCTTCCTGCTCTCTGCAGCTGTACCCCAGCCACCTTCACAGAGCATTAGAGTCCCGGGGCTTCTAGTCCTGTCACCCCCATTTTCACCTAGACAGCTCTCCTTTCTCCCTCCAGGAGTCCTTGCTGTTCCGTTACCCCCACATGGTAGAAGAGGAACTTAACACAAACATCAAGTCTAAGCCAGCCTTCCTCTCCTCTTACCACACTAGTGTGATTAAATAGCTGGAGAGAAATATGGGGGCTCCCTCTCTCCTTCCTTCTGCCAGCAGGTCCTAGCACAGAGCACAGCCCTTGTAGAGCCTGCAGTTGATCGCCCTTTGCAGACTTCTTTTTAAGGCAACTGCTCTTTCACAAGAAGATTGATGTAACTTGTGTTTTAAGCAAACTGAAAGAAGATGCAGTTGCCGGGTGCTTTTCCTCTTCATGCCTCCATGCTGCCACAGCACCCCTCTCTCCCAGGCCACTGTGCTGCTGCCCCTCTGCATTTCAGTATTGCAGCGTTCTCACTTGCTGTGTGTCTACAGAGGTCAAGTCCTCCCCTGCACTTATTACATGCATTTTCCCAAACCTCCAGAGCCCTTGGGAGAACAGCCAGTCAGGAAGAAATCATCTTGATTGAGATTTTTTGGTGTTCAGCACTGCAAACTTAAACCTTGTTGAAGGACAACACTTTTTTCAAAAAGTCTAATTTGAAAAAGTTGGCTTGTACCAACTGATTTTTTTTCTCTACTTGGAATGCCTCGTCTAATCCCATTCATCCTTGAAGACTCTGTTCAGATGTCACCTCCTCGGCTGAGCCATTACCCTCCTTGTGCCCACATCCCCTTCCAGAATCCTCACTCTTCATCCTGTGCTGCCAGAGGATCTTATTCATCTGACTAGAATATAGCACTAATCTCCAGTATATCACAACCAAGTTATACATACGTGTCTGTCCTCCCAGCCCTGTTGTGGACCACAGGGACAGTGGATGGTGCCTGATGGGTCTTGCATCATCGGTGTGGAGCATAGTGGATGCTGTGGCATGGGAACTCTGTATTTATGGATTGAATCAAATTATGCCAGCATCAGGTCTTTTAATACAAGGATTCTGAGCTTTCAGAAGGTGTATCAAGTGTAAAAGTCATAGTTTTCTGAAATATCCTGAAGCATTAAAATTCTGTATCTTATTTTTAAATGAAAGCATTAGATAAAACTAGACATATATTTCCATGTCTATGGGTATTCTGGTCATTTGTTTATTTCTCATATTTAAGTAAGAGAGAATTTTTGTCACAAATTTACTTTGCTTTATGCAAGAGAGGTATATAGGAAAAGTCATATGTAAATTTAACATCTATAAATCAAATTATGTAGTAGGATGCACTAAGGGAGTTGCTTAAAAGAGAACATTTTTCAAGCAAAGAATACTTATATAAAAATGGATAATTTCTGGAGTTATCAGAAGATTTTCCTTTTATAGAATAGTGTTTAAATGATAAAGGAACTCCTGTATTCTCCTGGCATTAGTTTCATGTTTGTCCATAGTATATTTAAAACTCTGAACTTATTCCTAAGAAGATTTTTAATTTATATTACAGATATTCTTGGCTTACTAGAGTTAATAACTCCCCTCACTGTCATAAAATTGGTATGTATTATGTATTATTTCTGGTTCAGTTAATAAAAAAAAATCACTTTCATTGGCATTTAGTGATTTTAACACAAATCTTATTTGAAGGAATCAGTAGTCTGTACTCTTGATTTGCAAGAAGAACTTGGGGCTGATGTGAATGCTTGTCCAGAGCCAGGATATGGAAAAGGAAACCAAGCATTACTCTCAGAAAAATAATTATTGCCCAAAGGACCCAAAATTTTGTTTTTGAAACTGAAGATTTATATGGACTTTATTTAAATATTTCCATTTTTCTTTTTTCCTAGATTGACCAAAGGAGAATAGGAGGGAGGTATGGAATAGCATGTGGGTTTGGGGATGTGATCATTAGAGTTCACAGGCAGTGAGTCAAAAGGTTGGTGTCCCCTTCTTTCAGAAAGGGGTCACCACTGCCCTCTATTCTGGTGTTGGGCACTGCCGAGTTCTTTTAATAATGCATTCACTGAGTTGAAAAATAATAATCTTGGCTCTGGAACTACGCATTTAACACATCCTCAGCATATGTCACGTGGGAAGCCTAGTGCTGTTAGACTGAGGTTCTGCCGCGCATAAATAAAACACTCCAGTGTTGACCTTTTTCGGTAAACAATACTAGAAATGTTGAGTACCTTTAAAATTCAAATGCAGCTTTTAAAATGTGTTCTCATTTTCATGGACAGCTGAGACCTGCCTGCACTAATACCCAGCTAATCTGAGGTCTGGGAAGAGCTTGAGAATCAGTCAAACTCAGTGCATCTAAGCTTATTTTAACTCCATGTGCAGAAGCTCTCTTGTCCCTGGTCTGTTCAATTCTCCCCTCATGCAGGCATTTTAATTTCCCAGGAGATCTTTCTCGTGTCTGAGCATTTGTATCAGGGGCAACACATTTGGACCAACATATACACCTCCACCCAATTTTAATTAAGTACTAAAGCTGATCTTTATTTATTAGAAACTTATTTTAAACAGATATGCCCCCTTTTACCTCTACCTTAAAAAATGTTTTTATTGGCTGTGTCTCTTCTCACTCCTAAAAATACCTAAGGAGGGCACCTCCACCTCATTATAAGAACTCCTCCAACTTTTATTGCTGGTCCTTGGGATCACAACCTGCAGAGTCAAGTAGTAGACTAAAGATTAAATGTACCTAAAGGTAACCATGTTAAAAAACAAACAAACAAACAAACAAACAAACAAAAAAAAAAAACAGGTAAAAACAAACTACATCTGACCTGTTCCCCAACTTAAAAATTTAAATCTGCTTAAAACCAGGCTGCTCCTTTCTAGCCTGGAGCCTGTAGTAGTCAGCCTGGGTTAGTCAGTGTGCCTGAATGTAGTTCCGTTTCCTTCATATCTCTTTTCCTTACTTCCGTGGTCTTTCTTGTTTGGACAATGGAAGTAACCATGATAATTCTCATAATCCAAGCTAATGCACTGACTTAGAAAAATATACAGCCCTTGTAAGAAATGACATTTGTAAATTTAGCTTAGCGTTAAATTCTCATATAACTGGAGTATTACTTAATAGGGAATCTTTTTGTGACTATAACTGTTAGGAGGAAATTGAAAATAATACAAAAACAAGCTTACTGTGTAGAATTTAGTGAATATCCTGGATGCAATATGAAATTACTCTGATTTTCTTTTTCTTTTTCTTTCTTTTTTGTAGTTGTAGATGGACAGCATGCCTTTATTTTATTTATTTATTTTTATGTGGTGCTAAGGATTGAATCCAGTGCTAAGCAAGTGCTCTGCCATTGAGCTACAGCCCCAGCCCTCATTTTGATTTCTTAAGCCTACATTTAGAAATCCAGTATCATGTAATGACCACTAATCTTCAGAATGATGATCTGAATAAATCAGAATTAGCAGAAACCAGTAGCATAGTTCTTCAATCTGTCTGTCTTTCATGACTATGACATTTTTGAAGCATACCAGTTATTTTGTAAAATGTCCTTGATTTGGGTTTGTCTGATATAATCTCAATTCAATCTTGAGAAAATATAATAATATAATTATTATATATCACAGAGATATATAACTTTTGTATATTGTATCCAAAGGCACTTATTTCATTATGATCTTATTGCCGCTTTTGACATCTGTTTGATAATATTACTTGAAACAATTTCTTCTTAGTTATCATTAAATAGAACATAGTATTCTATTCTTCTGATGATTGAGGTTCATGTTTAATATTTTAAAGAAAAAGTGCTTTTAAAAATATAAGTCATTTTCACCTGGATAAAAAGATACTTAGCAATTTTCATTATTAGTAAGACCTATTTTCAGTTTTAGGCATACATTGGTTGCTCTGATCTTTAGTGCCCTGACAGAGTATAGTTTTTGTGAGAATTAGATGAGAATACACACGCACACACGCATGCGTGCGCACACACACACACACACACACACACACACACACACACACAGATATACCATATGAATATAGTAGCAGATAATAAGTATTTGGTAAATTTTAGGTAAAGTACAATTCTGATTTTGGTAACTATGAATAAAAAAAATCTCACATTCAATCTCAAGACAGAAAATATCCAAAAAATTTAAGAGTTAGTCAAATATTCTAATAAGCACTGGCAGCAAATATTTAACTTTTGCAACAACAACAACAAAAATATTTATAATCACAGTACAGAGATTATTAATATTTCTGGCTCTTAGTTACCTGTTTTCATTTCTTTCATTACCTGACTAGTATGCACTTTGGATTTCCCACTAGTTCACCTTTTCACTCATTTAGTTGTTCTGTATCAAATTGTTAGACTTGGCCATTAGACAAATGATAGGAATGTCCCAGATTCATCAGGCTCCAAGACTGAGGTTTCTTAGATCTAAACAAGGGACAGCAACAGGGTTTAAATTATGTCTCTCAGTTTAAACACTTGTTTTCATTTTTTAGCTCTCTAGTCCACATTTTCAATTTGATATTTTGATGTAAGGGGCTATCTTACATACCATCAAAGTTCCAGGGGCCAAAGTGTTTATTTCCTCAAGGTTAAAAAAAAAATATACACCTCAAACCTCTCTAAAAATTTCTTGTTTGTTGCTGTATATATTTTTGTTATTTCTGAGCCCCATTTCTGGGTCTCATATACACTCATGGACAGGTCTGGAAGCTTGTCTGTAATCAGGGGCTGAAGTTTTTCACAGGAAAATCTGGCTCATGTATTCATGAAATACCTGTACTTTGATGGGCCAATGCTGAATACAAAATAGTGAGTGAACCAAAGAATCAGAATGCCTACCTGCTTGAGACTTCAGTCTATCAGGAGAAATAAATATTAAGAAAAAGTAAATGGAGAAAAGTATGTATTTATAAATGCACAAAAAGTATGAATTTAAAGGACTAATTGGTATAAGAGCATATAGTCATCAAAATTTTTTAAAAATGTGAGAAAAGATGCATTTGGCCAAACCAGTGATCTCTCAGGCAATGCTCTGTCTACAAGAGTCAAAACTAGAAATGCTGCCACATGACATTTGTGGACCCTGAAGATTGGGGCCCTGAAAAGTCAATTGCAAATTTCCTGCCCAGTACTACACTGTTGAGCATAGAAAGTCAGACAGCTTATTCTTCAAATGCTTCAAGCAGCCTCTCTCTCTCCTTTCCTTTTAACTAATTTATGGAGCGATTATTTACTATACTACAGTGGCTGTCAAATTTTGAGGCACATCAGAACCTCCATTAGAGCTGTTTTCAAAAATGCTTGTGCCTCACGTGAGACCAGGCATGTGTGTTTGTTAAGACCTACTAAGGGATTCCAGTAACCCTCAAAGGTTGAGGACTACTGTGTGCCGAGCACACAGGCCAGCTTTGTGGCTACCAAGAGAAGCCAGTAGCCACTGGGGGACATGTGCTCGTGTTGGTTATATAAGTTCAGTATCAAAGTGTTTAATTGCTCTACGGAAAGTTTACATTTTTCTCCTGCTACACTAGTCTTTCACCTGTTCTCATGCCTTTGAAAAGTTCCTGTTTTTCTCCTATCAAGTCCCCTGAAGAAGAAACCTGAGAACAGTTTTTGGATTTCTGTTGATGGTGGTGGTGGTGTTGTATACTCTCTTTTTCATTGTTTTCTTTTTCAGTCCATGCCTAGTAATCATGTAGTATCTTTTCTTGTGTCATATTCAGTCACATATGCAGAACCTACTTGGCACCATCACACTTGCCCCTCACTCCTGGTCACCTCCACCTTCCAGTTCCTCAGCAAGCCCACCTCTTCTAGCTCCAGAAATCTCCCCCAAAGCTACTGCCCCAGCATAGGTGAGCCCTCCTAGAACTCTCTCTGTGGTGCTCCCGCTCTAACTTCACTGTAAAAATTATTCTAAATTCCAAATTTCATCCTGTCACTGCCAATTTAAAATACTCTATTAGGTCCCCATTGCCTGTGGGAATCAGACTTCTTAGCATGGCCTATATTTCCAGCATCATTCCCCACCGTTTCACCATTTGTCCCACGAACTTCAGCCAAACAAGAATATTCGCTTTCTCAACCACGCATATACTTTTCACCCCAAGTGCTTTTGGTCATAGTATTGTCAATGCCTAAAACATCTTTTCATTCTTTTGCAGTTTCCCTCCCCACCAACTTTCACCTTTATTCATCCTTCAAGAAAATCTAAAATCACCGTCACTGGCAGAGTTAATTGGTTTTCCTCTGCGTTGTTTCTATTAACCTGTGTTTTAATTAATTTACCCACTTATCTACGTACCTGCCTATACAGTGACCTAGCTATCTGGGCCTCCTTTCTTTGGAGTGAATTTGTTTGCCTAGAACTTAAAATGAGCCACACAGAGTAGGCACTAACTAAATGGTCACCTAATGGAGGGGGAGAGGAATGAGTGAACATTTTGGAACCCTTCCTTACCCATTTGCCCTCATTCTACTCTTTGGAATGTTACTTAACTGATGTAGTCCATCCTTTGTATCTGCTTTCCTTCTTATATGTGAAGATTATCCTTATCCTTTGTCTTTTTCTCCAACCAGTTGTCATTCTAAAACCAGCATCAACTCTTTAGAATTCTAGTACCATTGTAAATAGTTTCCAAAGTTGTACCTAGGTCTCAAGTTCAAATGATGGGATCCTGGTAAACATGCTACCATCTCAGGTTTTTGAGAGGAAAATGGGATACATCAGTCCCAGTGTCAAATCATGTTGGGCTTATCCTGGCTCATTCTGAGAATATATAATGCTGACTCTAGGGTCTCCCTGTCCCTACTTCTGCCACCACCTCTGCTGAAATTCCATATTTACATTGTTGTTTATTTTGCCCCTCTAAGTTTATGGATGATTTTGCCTCCAAGGAATGACACAAAATGAAACTTGAACAATTCTGACATCTTTGCTCTGTTTATTGTTAATGGATTTCCCCAAAAGTATTACTACTTCTCTCTGTTCTTCCTCTTCAGATTTTTAAAAATATGTTCCATGTACTACCTTTGGTATTTGTTTCAATATATGAGATCCACGTCCTTCTGGATTTAAGTCTGTCAAACTAACATACTTAAGAATTTCCCCCGTATATTTGTGATCGTCTTAACTCTTTTGTCTGCACTTCCATTTATTGTGTATTCTTTTAGAATCAGAATTTGTCTGCCTTATAAACGCAGAGATTTCTGTAGTGTCATCTCCTTCCCTTTCACTAGAGGTATGACTACTTAGTTATATAATCAAATTTTTATTTTTCTAAATCTCTCTTATGCTTATTAGAGCTATTACTTATATGCTCATTATCATACTTACATTTTTCTGAACTTTTAAAAATGTTTTCCAGCCGTTGGTGGTATGGATCTGATTAGAGTTTATGTCTCTGCCCTCACTTTTGTGAACTCCAGACTGTATTGTAAGTTGCTTCTAAGAGCACTGTTATATTCCTGTTGTTATTGGCTGTTTCTGTAGCTAGTCAATATGAAGGCTGTTATGTAGTTCTTCCTTGTCATCAGAGGTTGTGAACAGACTCTTGCCCTTCCTATCCTGGTTTAATTAAAATATTGTAAATCTGCTCTCTGTGGCTTTATTTAAAGCTCTCAAAATATATAGTATCTTGTGTATTGTTTTGGTCTCTTGGTTAATGAATTCGAAGATTCCTTTCTGTGCTATAAAAATACATTTTATTTTCTTTCTACTGAAATGCTCTCCTTATGCATTGAACAGTAAACCCCAGTTTTATAATTTCACGAGTTGGTAAGTGCGTGTTTATATTGTCAAGACTTTCCTAATCTTTTCAGGCTATCTTTTATAAAGAGGCTCACTTTGGTTTTCTAGTTGATAAACCAGCATCTTTATGTCGGAAAACATTGTACTTAGGAAGCGCAAATTTAAATCCCTTGACATTTTCTCAAAGCAGCATTTTAAAGAATAAAACTACCATTTTCTACCATTATCATTATGTACAAACAGAGACCAATATAATCTGCATAACTTCAGTGAAACGTTAAGATAGCAGAGGGAGCTCTGCCCCCTCCACAGCCTCCGACACTCCCCATTTCACACACTTGTGTCCCTGTCCCTCCCTGAGCTTCCTGCCCACTCTCCCCCACTTTTCCTGGCAGGGACTCTTTTATCCTGTGACACTCAGCCTGTATTCTGCTGCTTGTGGTGTCTCCTGATACCTCAGACTGAAGTAACAACTTTCCTCTCCCTTACCACACTTCTATGATAAATACTTTTCTTGAATACTATTTGTTTCAACATCCAATTGCTGATCTCCTCAGTCTTCTGGAGACTCATTCTTTTATGAGTGGAAATAGAGACTGGTGAGTAGCAGAAATTTGTTTCTTAACCACCATATAAAAAAAGCATACATGATACAAGTTTTCACAATCCCAACAGCCTGTATTTCCTGTTTTTAAAACAGAAATGAAATATGTAGGTGGTACGCGTACCATTAGTTTTATTTTTGAAAGCATTTGAATCATAATTGTCCCTATACATCTCCAAAGTCTCAGGCATCATTTTCGGAGGATCTTATTTAAAAGAACCTAAAGCTGGTACTTTAGTCAGCTTTTTCACTGCTGTGACCAAAAGACCTGACAAGAACAATTTTAGCGGAGGAAGAGTTTATTTGGGGATCACGGTTTCAGAGGTTTCAGTCTACAGACAGTTGGCTCCCTTGGGCTCTGGACCCAAGGTGATTCAGAATATCATGGTGGAAGAGTGTGGAGGAGGAAAATGGCTCAGGACAGGATACCAGGAAGCAGAACGAGCCTACTCTGGCTCACCAGAAATAAAATGTATACCCCAAAGACTTGCCCTAGTGACCCACCTCCTCCATCCACACCCTCTCTGCCTATAGTTACCACCCAGTTAATCCTTTCAGGGGACTAATGCACTGAATAGGTTAAAATTCTCATAACCCAATCATTTCACCTCTAAACTTCTTGCACGACACATGAGCTTTTGGAGGGACACAGCTCATATCTAAACCGTAAGAGTCAGTGACAGTGTTGTTCAGTGGCTGAGCCGAGAGTGTAGATTCCAACAGGAGTTGAGAGGAGGAGCTGGCTCCCCGAGGTCTCTTTTTTCTCACCTGTTGGTGGCTTTGTCGGTTGAGGTCAGGAAGTAGAAGGTACCATGCACATTATGCTACAAAATAGAATGAGTCCAGATGGCTAACCTATGTTCTGCCCCACAGACCACAGTATCCCTAAACACTTTGCAGTGGTGAGGTGGGTTCCCAGCAGACAGTGCCTCAGAGTCCTGTGGTTCACATTGCTCCAGGTCCTAGAATTCCAGGCTACAGCAGCATGCTCCATCGCATGGCACATCTGTTTCATTTTAGAACGACCATGGGGGAAAGCAAATGGTACTTCCTGGTGAGTTATCATCATCACCAGTGACCAGAAAAACTCTTGTCACGAGTCTTTTTCTGGGCACAGGGTATTATGTGAAGAGGTTACTAACTTCAGATTGCCTCTGGCCTCTAAACACTTAGCAAACTAGTTGAAGGAAAACACAAATAAATAGAAATCCAAAAGGAAAAAAAAAATGACTGCACATAAAAAATAGGAAATGTTAAGGGACTGTATAGAACACTGGTCTTCAGAACACAGTCGTTCAGTGAGGCAGTGGTAAGAACATCAGAATATTTGCTGTCTCACACCACCAAAACATTTATTTATTTATACACAACTCAGTATTCTTTCTCATCCTAACTAATAATATCAGTGAAATCCTAGAGTTTTCTTCTAATATATTTCTTCCTAACATGTATTTGGTTGAACTATATGAAACTACCAGTGTTTGGCCATTTTTTAAATCCTCAGAAACTTCAACTTCTCATAGCTTAAAGAAAATCTAACTATAAGAAATTAAAACAATGGTTTGGGGTTCCACATTAACCCCTCTGGGTTACTCTTGAGTTTGGGGGAACAAGAACTGGTCTTGTAAGGTGCCTTAGAGGAGGTGGGTCTTGGTGTTGGACTGAAATGAGGGAAGTGTGGGGAGAGAAGGAAGAGCGAAGCTCCCTGGGGAGCAGCTGTGGGCAGTGGTGTGTAGGAGGCAGTGCACACTGCCAGTCAGAAGGGAAAGCTCAAGGACCAGAGGAACAGCTCCTCCGTCCTTTGGTGTAAATTCTCAATCTCTGCATCTATCTGAACAGCATGTTTTCAAAGTATAGGAGCACAGATCTAAGCCATCTCAGTTCTCCTGAGAAATTATTCTCTTATTGTTACTAATACCCTGAGCAGGGCCAGGCATTTCTATTAGAGAGTACGTGGTTGTCACTGGGGTGACCATGTTGGCAACAGCTCTGTGATGTCAGTCAGGAGGCCTAGATCTGACTACATGGAGACAGCTGCATGGGCTATCAAATCCCAGTGAAGGCTCCTCTGCCAAGGTCAGCAACTGACTGGGTTGAGAATCCTCCAGTTCATTCTAGAAGTTCCCTTGGCCATTCCTGCAGACATCTTTATATCTTTCTCACCCTTTCCTGTTGTGCTAAGATTCCAGCCTCAGGCCTTTGTCCTTACCTGGTGCAAGTAATGGGTAACCACCCAGCACATTCCTCTGGGCTTACTTCTGAGAGTATATTAAAGGTCAGTTTCCCAAGATCAGTTTCTGTGACTGCCAGGCCCTATCAGACCCTGGCTTAGCCCTGCTGGAGGTGTGTTCCAACAGAGAACAGCAAGGCATCTGACCAATGGGCCGTAGAGCAACATGAACTCTATCTTTTGGAATGAAAAGAGAACAACTGTGTTATGTGTTGAAAAACTTACTGGGTGCTCCAAGTTGTAGAAATGTGTCCTCATTACCTTTAGAACTAGTAGTTATAATTTAGGAATTTGTGGGCAAGATTTATTTTTTTCTTATATATAAAGAGAATAAACAGCTACATGTGTTTTTTTAAGTGATCTTATTTTTATAGCAGTTTTAAGTTCCTAGCAATATTGAGGAAAGGGTGCAGAAGTTTTTCTTATACCTCCCATGCCACACATGCACAGCCTACCCTGTCAACATTTTCCACCAGAAGGGTGTATTTGCTATGATTGACAAACTTACATAGATAGATAATCATTTGAAGTCCATAGTGTGTATATATTTTAATGATAATTTATTGGTATTAGGTGTATAGCATTAATTATTTCTATCTGGCAGAAGGAATAAGGCAGAGTTGCTCCCTTGAGTTAATGGTATCTGAATTAAAAAAAAAAAAAAAAAAAAAAAAAAAAAAAAGCTTGAGGGTTGAGGGTCCAAGTAGAAATCAACATAATAACCCCCAAAACAATCCATTAATTAACCTCAGGACTGAGATGGAGGCTGAATTACATACAGATCCTTAGACTGCCAAAGTCATTTTGTTTCTTGTGAGTCCAAGGAAGTCCCAGCTTCCTGATGATGATTGTATATCATTTTCCTTGATGATACAGTGAAATTTATATGTATGAGTCATCCAACATATTTGTGTGTTTGATTTTAAAATGCCTTTTTTATTATCATGCTATTATTATTTAGGGATGGCGAGTCCAACAGATCAGTGTGTTTCTCACAGTTAAGAGGAGTGGGCATGCCATGCTATACTAGGGAGTGTGACAGGACATGGGGAAACATGGGCTCCATCCCAAGGGAGAGGAAGTGGGAGGAATCCTTAGGCAAGGGCGTTTATCGTGGTTTCTGCAGGAGAGAAGGTAGGCTTAGGATTGGTTGGTTCCAGTGATTTAACCAAGCTCTGGGATAAAGGGCTGTCTCTAGTTGTCTGGTGCCTGGCCCTGGGATGATCAAGGCAGAGCAGTGGCTCAGCACAGTGAAGGTAGTGCAGGGGCTCTGGGCTGGCTGGTTTGCCTTTGAAGAATGCCCTCCCAGGAGGTTGTTTTACTGTCTCCAGGAAAGGGTTGGCCCTGGGAAAGCCAGTGCCTCCAGTTTCTGCAAGTCCCCAAAGGCCAGAGCATCAGGGTTACAGGAAATAGAAAGGTAGGATTAATATCGTGTGTGCATGCATATACATATATGCATTAATAATTACTAGTCAATTTGAGTGTGTGTGGGGGGCAGGGCTTGTGTACATACTGAGTATCAGGCACTGTTTTAGATGATGGTGATTTAGCAGGAAAAACATTTAAAAATGTTTAAAAATAAGTCTTCCCTCCTGGAAAACTAGCATATCAAAGAAATAGCTATGTAATATAACCTTAGATACTGAGAAATCCTAAGGATAAAAGGTAACTGAAGTTGCCATGTTAGGTAGAGGTCTCTGTAGGAAGGTGCCTCAGCAGAGGGAGGCTAAGGTGGGGCCGTGGGGCTGTCGTGCAGGTGTCTGGAGAGGCCACAGTGCAGTTACTAATTGAAGACTGCGCTCGGCAGGCACAAACTCCAGGAGCAAGCCCTCGCTCCATGAGAAGAGGAAGCCATAGGAAAAGAGGTGGCAGAGGTGGCAGAGGTGACCAGGAGCCTCATTCTGAATAACTTTGGAGACCACCTGAGAATGGGTGAGGCTGTTTAGGTATGTTTCTGTGATGCTGGAAACTGAAGCCATCTGAAGACAAGAGTTAAGTTTGATCCTCAAAATACAAATGAAGCACACATCGCCCCACTCTATTTTCTTATTTTCTCCACTATTAAATTCTTTGTATAGTCATTTGAGATACCTTAGTTTGTAGATGGAGAAGTTTCATATCTTTCTCCCCAGAGGTCTACATTTAGAAGTCATTTTTACAGTTTAAAACAAATAAAAACTTCTCCCCGCAGTATGAAAGGACAGCTTTGGGTCATGACTGAAAATGACTTTCTGTACTACTGAATGCTCTGGTATATATGTGGCATTTAAATAAAATGGAATACAATTTTAAATGCTGCCACACTTCTGTAAATCTAGGAGATGAGAAAAGAGCTGTGAACAATCAACAATTTGCTTTTATTTTCTATTAAATAGTAGTGTTTTGCATTTGGTATCGTTTACTGAATATAAAGTAAAATCTCCCCACACTCCACTTATCATAAGACTGCTCACAAAGAAAACCCCATTTCAAATCCAAACGTGGACATTGTTCCCTCATTAAAAATCCATAGGGTTAGTGAATGTATCATGTAAGTATTGGTCTCTCTCTTTCTTCCCCAGTTCTTTTCCCACTGCCAGTTCTGATTAAAAATTTTGAGCACCCATATTTAGAAAGGTGGCCTAGAAAGAAAAATAATAACAACACCAAAAGCAGGAGGAGGAGGAGAAAAGAAAGAAGGAAAATAAATAATGAATTTAAATGGAAGACCCACCGAACAAACATACTGCAGTTTTCCCAATTTTGTTTCAGTATATATAGAAAAATGGACAGGGCAAACAACCTTCATTATCCTCCACATATTTTCTTTCTTTCTTTCTTTCTTTCTTTTCTTTTCTTTTCTTTCTTTTTTCTTTTCTTTTCTTTTCTTTCTTTTCTTTTCTGACAGTGGTAGGGGTGTATGAGGAATTGAACCCAGGCACTCTTTACCACTGAGCTAAATCCTCAGCCTTTTTTATTTTTCATTTTGAATCAGGGTCTTGCTAAGCCCCCCAGACTGGCCTTGAACTTGCCA
The DNA here is from genome assembly GCF_902686455.1 of Sciurus vulgaris. Lineage (NCBI taxonomy): Eukaryota > Metazoa > Chordata > Mammalia > Rodentia > Sciuridae > Sciurus > Sciurus vulgaris. The sequence continues at coordinate 141,222,612 of NC_136464.1, read as the reverse complement.
AAGCTGGCCTTAAACTTGGAATCCTCCTGCCTCAACCTCTAGAGTTACTGAGATTACAGGGGTGCACCTCCTGCCCTCTACCTGTTGTTATTGCTAGTTATTGCTATTTACTTCTTTCTCTCAACAACATTTAAATGTGTTATTAACTAGTAGCAGATTGGTTATTTTGTTTTGTTTCAGGTAAGAGAATGGTTATTTTGTTTTGTTTCAGGTAAAGGGAAGAAACTGAAGAGTAGGCCATTTTCCTAGCTCTGCTGCTTCTGTACCCACATTAGTCAGACCTAAGTAACATGCCTCCTTTAACACTGATCATGCCATTTGCTGCAGTGAACAAGGCAAGCAATGCCAAGGACTTAAGGTTAACTCCATGTTGAGACCCTCTTCCTTATAATTTATATATGTTTATTGATTTGCATTGAGAATATGCAAGTATAGTCATGTACCACTTAATAGCATTTCAGTCAACAACAGACTGCCCATACTAGGATGGTTCCATATTATTTTAACAGAGCTGAAAAATTGCTATCTCCTGGTGATGTGCAAGACATTTTAAGTCTATTATGGTGATGCTAGTGTAAACAAACTAGTTGTATAAAAGTATAGCACATACAGCTTTGATGGTTGAATTTTTTTTTAAAAGTTTACTATAAAACAGTGCACCATGTATGTTGGCAGCAGCCTCATGCATCTCATATATTTCCTCAAGTATTTCTTGATTACTTTATGAAGCCGTATTAATGATCAACCTATGCAATCTAGGTTCCTGAAGTCCACTTCATGATTTTCATATGCTGAAATTGCATTAACAGTGCATTTCTCAGAAATCTTTCCTGTTGGTAAGCAACGCATGACCATATGAGAAAAGTGGTAGATACCCAGGCACAGTAGCACATGCCTGTAATCCCATCTACGCAGGAGGCTGAGGCAGGAGGGTTGCGATTTCAGGACCAACTTCAGCAACTTAGCGAGACTCTGTCTTAAAATAAAAAAAATAAAAATAAAAAGACCTGGGGATGTAGCTCAGTGGCAAAACATCCCAGGGTTCAATCCCTAGTACTGAAAAGTAGAAAAGAAAACTAGTAGGTTACATAAAAGGTTACATAAAATAAGACTTTAACTCCATATAATAAAATTGTGATCACATGGAATGGCGAAAATATACTCTTCCGGATTTGATGTATAAACTTGAAGCAATTCTACTATGTTTAATGTATTTCAGAAATAACCTTTTCTTCTCATATAAACCTATTTTTGCAGTTTAGCTCAGCAGGGAACTTGCAAATTTGGAAGCAATTTCAGCTCAATACAACTCTGATTGGAAGGATACAACTATAACCTCCATATTATTCTGCGTCACATTTTTGACATTAACTCACATTTTCTCTTTAATTTGTTACTCTTCCTAATATGGCCTGCTCATCTCCTTGGTTCCCTCATATGGCAGATGACGTTATAAAAGGCCCCTGCCATGGCTGTCTTTTAGTCTGAATTCTGAGGGCTAGATTAAGATGAAAGATTGCAAGTCTGACCCGTGTGATCTCCTGGACAAAGAAGCTGATAAACCAAAACAGTGATGCTGCTGCCAAACCCTTGCCACACATTGACTCAAGCCACCTAACTCATTGTTCTGTTCTCATGTGTACCAGCAGCAGTTCCTGCAGAAAACAACAGGTGGGAATGTGTACCTGGTAGAGATGTACTCAGGAAACTGCCCTGGTGAGTTTTCTGCAGTTGTCATGGCCAGTATTCCTCATATGAGGGGCCTCCTAAAGGGATGTGGATTTCAACTATCAAAGTATCTGACAATTTTGTAAGTAATAGCTCATTTCTTTCAGCTCCTCCACAAGGCATTGTCCCTCCCATGACTGGTGAGGTGAGGATTAAAAGCATAGAGTGAAAGTGCTCAGGGAATGAGCCCACAGAGAGCCTGTGACAGGAGCCCTCCTCTGGTATGCAAAGTGTGCTACTAAACTTCTTTGCATACTTCATAGGGGAGCAGAGAGAGCCACATGCCCTGATCAGCTCTCAGGACCGAAGTTCATCTTTGCTGGGAATGGAAACATAGCTGCACAGTGGGCAGTGATCCTAGCAAGCCCACAGTGGGTCTTTGATTCAAGCGTGTCACACAATAACCAACACACACTCTGGTACTTCCTGAGCCTCAAGATGTTGGTGGTCCCTTGGAGCAAGAGTCAGAATTTGGGGTGTCTGGTTTCCCATGAATGCCACAGAACCTTGCCTTCCTTGTTTTTTTTTTTTTTTTTTTCCTTCCCCCTACCCCTCCCACCCCTCTTTTCCCTCTATACAGTCTTCCTTGCTTTTTTTTTAAATTCATTTTTATTGTAAACAAATGAGATACATCTTGTTTCTCTGTTTGTACATGAAGTAGAGGCATACCATTTGTGTAATCATACATTTACCTAGGGTAATAGTTTTTTTTTTAATTAAAAATCATAAATTTACATAGGGCAATGTTGTTTGATTCATTCTGTTATTTTTTTTCCCTTCCCCCCACCCCTCCCACCCCTCTTTTCCCTCTATACAGTCCTTCCTTCCTCCATTCTTACCGCCCTCCTTATCCCTAACCCATTACTTCCTTGCTTTTTAACATTTGTTCATGGCGCAGCTTAAAAGCAAAAGTGAATTCCAGGCCCTTGTAGCTGACTGCCAATGTAATGACATAGCTCCTGTTGGTGACATTGCATGGGAAGAGAAGTAGGAAGGAAAGGGGTTCTGGCAGATGGGAATGAGGTAAGGAAAAGTGATAGTCACCTGGTTTTACCAACCCTAGCCCAGAGAGAACAGTTCTAGGCAGTTACTGCTGGTGGCGATGCTTCTACCTCCTTTCTATCAAACTTTCAGGTCAAACCACTGATTTACCATCAGTGTACATATTTGTACAAAATTAAGCCCACTCTGGGATACACATCAACTCTAGCATGCACCTTATGTGTTTGTTCTCCCTCTTTTCCTCCAAAGAAAAAAGTATTACCCTGATTTTAAGACAAATGTGCTTCTCAATGTAAACCCGATTACAGTAGGGTTTGATGTCAGGAGATTGTAGAGTTAATTTGTGGCAGTGATTTCTGCTAGTTTGCTCAGGTTCTTTCCTTGGATGCTTCTATGACTGGAATAGAAGGTTGGAGAAGATTAACAGGTGAGGGTCGTGTAGGGATACAGGCAAGCTTCAGGGACTGATTGCCATGGGCCCTGGGACCCACAGGCTCTCTCCCAGCTGATGGTGTCATGTTTTTTCCCTCCTAGTTTATCCTGGCTTCATTTTACCTACTTCTCATGGCCCTTCCTTTTGGTTTCAGGCTATTTCTTTCTTTTTCTTTAGTGGGGGAGGCAGGGAGTTTTAGAGCATTTCTTCCAGGAGCCTAGCAATACATGAATAAGTAGTTTTGTACAGAATCCAGTACAAACAGGCAGGCTCCTGAGAGTATCCAGTTTGCCACACTGTAACAAGCCCAAGTCTGCTAATGCTTTTTGATTTGTTCATTTCTCTGGCTATATTACTGCAGATACCTTTGATGACAGAATCTGTGTTTTGCTCACCATTCCATTTGTAGTACCAAGCACAGTGACCTACATACAGTAAGTGTTTAATAAAGATCCATTGAGTGAATTCATTTCCAGGGGATGGAAGTAACCTTTTTTTCCAGGCTCCTCCATCTTTAGAGTCAGTAAAACCCAGAGGAACTTCCTAGCCCTTCTCTTCCTTGGAGGAAACCTCATTTTCCCAAATCTGTAACAACCTTGAGGAAATGATTCACATCTTAACCTTCTGAAGCTTTATTTTTTACAGAGTTACAAATATGTCTCATAGGATTTTTCTCCTGTGAGATCAGTATATGAGCTCCTTACTCTGGGGTCTATTAGGTAGTAAGCTATATTCCTGGTGGGTATCTCTGGAGAGTGTGGCTAGCCTAGGGAATGGGTGGGGGATAAAGGAATGGCTTTTCCCTTTTTATTTTATAGACGTTAGCTTATTTGAACTCATTACATATATTAGCTTAATGTAAAAATTTCTTTTTAAAAGTATTAGCTCCCATCTCCCTAATGTACATTGATGTTAATTCTCAGATTGAAGAGAATTGTGTCATTGCTTTTCTGGGCAAATCTTACCTCCAGAGAAAACGATGGTTGAATTAGACAGTTGTTAGAAATGGCAGCAAAAGCCTGGGTGTATTCAAATGAAGACAGTGGCCCCAATTTCAGTGGGTTTTGGTGTCAGGAGATTGTAGTGTGGGAAACCTGGAATCCTGGTGTCTTTTGTTTTATGTTAACCATGTATCTTGCCATTACATTTACCTGTTAGTAAAACTCTTTGTGTGGAGACTGCCGTCAACTTGATATGTTGGATAAGTGAACAAGCATTTGTCCAATTTATTGTACAAAGTAATAAAATCATTATTCTAATTGCCATAACAGTCAAGTCCTGGTGAATATTTGGAGTTCATAGCCACTGCAGTTCCCAGATGCCACCACTTCATACACAACCACTAGTTGCTGGATATTTTCTGAAGTCTTCATTTTACAATAAGCATTACTGCATAATAAACCACAATATTTAGAATTTCTCAAGAATGAGGATATCAGAGGACTTGAAGAGCAGAGGATCTTTTGTATTAAGACTAGAAAGAAAAAAAATGTGATAATGCTAGTGGGAATTCTTTTAAAATATTTGTTTAGGTTGGGTTTAAGCCATCTAGCTGTGAAAATAATAAACTGTGGTAGCAGTAGCAATATACTGTAATTCCCACAAAGCACATTCAGCATAACTTCTTTTATATAAATAATAAAACCATAAATAAATACGATTACTCTAAGCTAACATGAAATTATATTCAGTACTGTGGACCAGATGTTTTTCTCTCATGTTTGTGTTTCTTAAGTTCAGTGTTGGTCTGCTCCTATCTCTCCACCTTCCCCGACACATTTAAGTAATCTCTGAGTAAGTGGGAGTGGCACATGACCTTGAGCTGAGTTTGGCAAATAGAGAGGAAGTGGAACATTGTGTATTTCTCAGGCAGCAGGCAGGTGGAAAAAGAGTGCCTTTACGCCTATGAAACCTGTGTGGGCAGTGGAGGCCTCCACCTGTATCATGCAAAGCACTTAAAATGCATTCACATCTGACAATCAGACAATATGATTTTGTCCATAGAAATTCTGGACAGTCTTTGTATTCTTCTGAGTCACACATGTTCTTGGAGGATAGAAGCACCTTTCCATGCCCTTGGAAATCTGAATACCCATGAGTCATTGCGGGCCTTCCTTCCCTCCAAGCAACTCCATTTGAATCTTACCACAACCTGTGGACCAGAATGTTCTTTGCTAAACTAGAACTTTCCAGTTGGATGTCCAACTGCACATATATTCACACCAGGCTCTTGTGTCCCAGGCACCTTACTTAGCTACCCACCAAGCCTTCTGGTTCACCCCATAAAAAAAAAAAATGCAGCGCTTGCGAGGTCAAGGTCCAGAGGATTAAAAATGGACATCCCTGGGAGCTGGGGCTCCAAGGTCCTTGCAGAATGAGGACCCTAAGTAGTCATTTGGAGAAAGAGAAAATAGGGTGTTTGGGAGGCGGGAGGCGGGGATAGCCTGCTGAGGCCCTAAGTTCTGGGGCATCATGACTGCAGGGCTAATGCTTTATTCATTGGGTGGCAATGGCATCATTAAGAGCACATTAGCTTAAAGAGTAACTAACATGTTCTTTGTGACTCTACTAAAAGAAATGTTAAACAGGATGAGCCACCGGTTCAGGCTGGTCAGGGACCGATCTGGATTTTACTGCAGGTAGATTTCCATAGAGTTAAAGGGCTTTTTGGAAAATAGATAACTCACTTACCATAACTTTCAACCATTAAGGAACAAAATAAACAGAATGTTGCAATTAAATAAAAGTTTCACCTGAAGCAAAAAGCTATGGATTGCTGAGAAAGAAGAGAGACCCAGAAAAGAGTCCTTTAGAGAAAGGGGTAGCACCTCTGGAACAACACTCCTTAATGGAGTCCATGTGCAGTTGGACATCCAACTGGAAAGTTTTAGTTTAGCAAAGAACATTCTGGTTATTTACCTATGACAATTAAAATATCTTACTTTGTAGCTTAATACGTTTCCCATGTTTGGGTCAAGGTGTAAAGTGAGTGCATAATTAAAACAACACAAAACACAAATTATAGAATGATATATTGTCTGGTTTCCTTTATATAAGAAGGTAATAATGTTTACAGAAATTGGTTTCTTCATATCAGTGTGGCCTACAAGACCAATATGTGGACAGAATTGCCTTTCTATACTGTGTATTCATACTTCTTCTTTGATTTGGGGCTGTGCCCGTTGCTGCGTATTCTCCTCCCTTGCGCTTGGGTCTTTGGGACATGGAATCTGCCTGCAGTGTTGTTCCAGAGGTGCTACCCCTTTCTCTAAAGGACTCTTTCCTGGGTCTCTCTTCTTTCTCAGCAATCCATAGCTTTTTGCTTCAGGTGAAACTTTTATTTAATTGCAACCTTCTGTTTATTTTGTTCATTCTATAGAATTTTCTGAATGTGAGAAGGAAAAGAACAGAGAAAGTACAAACTCAGAAAAGACTTATCTGTGAAAGGAAGGCAAGAGTCATCTATGTTCTTATTTCCACAAATTCGTCTGTGACTTATTTAAGTGGTACTTGAGCCTCAATAACCCCCTCAGGCATAGAAGAGCCACTTTCTCAAGACCATGAGTCACTGTAAAAGTAACATTTGGGACAGAATTCACATTTAGATTGCCTCTTCTCCCGATAAGGTGGAAGGAGAACTCTGAAACTCTTACAGCTGTTGAAACAGTGGGTGGCCATAGCCATCCGTCATGGTTGAAGCTGGATAGTTGCCTGTCAGAAACATTTTTGGAGACTTCAGTATCTGGGAGAAGCTGGAATTGATGAGGTCTTAAGTTTTATCATGTTCTTCAAGCCTTGAAGCTCTGTGACTCTGGTATGCTGTCCTGAATCCCAGGGGCTCAGAAAAGCTTTCCTTGGGGTGGATCTAGGTTTCAGCTCACCAGTGATGTTGCTCCCTTTACTGATTCACTCACCAGTAGTCAAGCAGTGATAACTTTTTCAAAGATAGGTGTATTTTGAAAGTAGGAAACAACAACACAGGACAACAGTGGTGGTTGACTGACATTCATTAATGAGGGTAATGAGCTGAATCATGACACAGTTCATAAACAGTTTTCATCTATAATAGTGTCCTTTCCAGAAAATCTGAAGTAGTCAGAATATGGAAGGTCCAGGATTTTAAAATCAATACAAAGACTGTAAAGTTACACATTACCAAAGGAGCATTTAGTCCTGTTTTCTGTTTTTACAGGAAACAGAAGAACTTTATCCTTTAAGGTATTGATATTGCTCTTTTACTATTCATTTAATCTAGAAATATAAAGTGTAGTCTTTTTCAAAAGTAAAGTTTTCCTGGTCTGGGGTTGTGGCTCAGTGGTAGAGCACTTGCCTAGCATGCATGAGACACTGGGTTCATTCCTCAGCACCACATAAAAATAAATAAATAAAATAAAGATAATGTGTCCATCTGCACTAAAAGAAAATTTTAAAAAGTATAGATTTCCTGGGGGAAAATTTTATTTCTGCCATTTCTCTATACTTGCATGTGTCATGTTGACTCGTATTTGTCTTGTGTCAAAAGATAATTGGTTTAATTATTCTACCTGTGTTAGTTTACTTACATGAATGGATCTCTTGGGCAAATTTTCCATTGTGCTCGATTGCATGATTTCAAAGGGAGACCTGCTGCTGCTCTCCTGTCTCCCACCCCCACCCTATACTGACCTCCTCCTCCTCTCCTCTTCTTTCTCTTTCTCATTCCTTGAAAACAGACATGTCATGGGTAAAACCTGTTCCATTCAATAATCATGCCCTCCCTTAAAGAGAAGGAAGATGCATGTAGTTTAAAACTGGCAGGCAGACAAAGTAAAAAAAATGGAGGAGATAATCACAGACCCATAATGGGATTGTGTGTATGAGAAATGGCCAGATCCACATTTATTCTCTGAGGTACACATCACGTTGAAACTTTCCCTTTCTTCCAATGATTTCACTTCTTCAGCACTATACATCTAGGCCTCTGTCACACTAATGTACTGCTTAATGGGTCTGGTGATGAGGTTATTTATAGATTTCGGCTCATTGAAAGAGCAGCTGCAGGAAGTCTCACAGAAGGAGAACATCCTACAACCTGCTTTTGACCCCGTAGGGTTGCCAGGGAGGTATGGAATCTTAAATCATAGCGGATGACTTCTTAAGTGCACCAAAAGGTTACCTTGTAATCTCTGACAGATCTTTTAAAAATTATTTTTCTTTGACACTAAATTCATCTGCATTCTAGCTTCCAAGAGACATTTGCCCCTTTGTGTTCTTTAACGTTCAAACTTCCAAGTTTTGGAATTGAACCCTACAACTGAATTTCTTGTTTTGTTTTTTTTTTCCTATTCCTTTATTACTTCTTTCTTTTTCTTAACTATTTCTTTCCTTTCTTCCTTCCATGCATAAATTAATTTGTAAATAAATAACACTTGCATAGAATTTGTAAATATTTTTTATCAATTTATAAATATAGGTAAGTAGATAAAGAGGGGAAGGGGTAGGGAAAGCCTGCCACATCCCATGTACTGTACTTGCTAGCTGTAGGGTATGCAAAGATGACTAATTTCCTTAATCTTCCTAAGCTCATAGTTTATTAGGGAGATAGAGATAAAAAAACTAATTAGAATATGAAGTGACCTGTGCTGGTGTAGAGAGAGGCACAGAGCACTGTGGGAACACGGAGGAGGGAGTTCACATCTGTCTTCTTTCCTTAAAGAGAAAACTGAAAAAATACTTAGAATAGGAAGGACATCTCTCCTCAGGAGCATTGTGATGGGATGTGTGCCGAATCGTGACACTTGTGACAAGTGCAGAGATTTTGTAAATACATGAGAAAGAGGTTAGATATTAAAGAAGACCTTTTGATTTCATGATTTGATAGGAAGTGCAACAGGATTCACCCCTTCTTAAATTCATCTCTGCTGAGCTCGGTCCTCTGCCCATCTCATTTCCAAGAGTGTCTTTCTACTACGCCACTATGAAGGAGCTTTCCTGTTTAATTTGAGAGCATATTCCTACTTTACAACCCTCTGATCAGAAATTCCCTATTAAGAACCTAATCTAAATCTCTTCTTCAAAACTTAAATCCTATTATTTCCCACTGATCAGAAGGTAGTTAGCATTAATAATTAATCAGCATCCTGTATGTTTAACAGTCTTGGAAACTTTATCATGTAGGATATTATGTTGTCTCCATTGTCAACTACCTCTTCATTATCATTTGTACACTCTCCTCCAAAGTGCCCCCAGCACACACAAATTGCTCTTAAGAACTAAGAAGCAATATAGACTTTGCTGATATTTCTGTAGGGGGGCTGGGGAAAGATTTGCTTAGTTTGCTTTCCAATGAACACCCCTGAAATCCTGATTTTGCCACTGATCTTCTCCATAGCCCCTCCTTTTCATGGGTGGCCAGTGTTCCCTGCAGAACATTCAGTTTTTGGGTTCAGCTTGGCCACATTTTGCAGAGCAATTCCACTCTGCCTCTAGACTTGCAGACTCCACTTATCTCCCTGAACAGTAAAACAAAATGCCCAGCAGCTGACGGTTCCCATTACCCTTGGAAGCCCACTATAGTAAATAGATAGAGCATTTCCTTTGGAGTTCTTTTGTTTCTGCAGAGGCAATAGAACTTTTAAAAATAGATGAAAATACATTAGGCTTTCCTAGTTGTTCTTCAGTCAGAAGATTGGTCTACAGTTACTTAGTTTACCATCATAGGAAGCAGAAATGTCTCCTTTATTACTCATAAACAGTTGCCTAAGAATCACAGCCTCAGTCCGTAAGAAACACCAATTTAATAATATTTTCTACTGTTTAATCTATGGAACATTTCCATAATCTTAAGAGAGTGTCCTATTGAGTTCATGAAGACCAAAGTTATATAGTTTTTTAGTGACAGAAGAGTGAAATTTGGATGAAAATGCATTTTTCTTTGTATTACAAATATAAACCATGGTGATGCCAATGAAGGGTTCCTATGAAATAAGAAGGGCTGAAATATTATGTGAAATGCTTCATTTGGTATCAGCTATTTTCAAGATATTAATAAACCTTCTACTCTCACTATAATTATTTTTGCTATTAAACTAGGTAATGAACCTAAGGAATTAGATCAAACAAAATCAATTTTTTAATAAAAATAATTTTCAATAACTACCCATTTCTTTTAGTAGAAATCTGTGCATCATGGATAATTATGGAGTTTTTAAATTCAAAATATGTGTGCCCTGATACCTGCAAAAATTAGAAAGGATTATATTTTTAAGAATGGGAGGAGCCCGTGCCCCATTTTACGCCAAATAATAATTTTCTAGGCTTGTGATTTTCAAGCTATTTTCTCCATTGATATAATCCAGTGAAATACTAAGCATAAATAGTTGTTGTTGAAGAATTATGAAATTGGGCATGAGATTTTGTACTTCAGTAGATCTTTATAAAGAGCAGGTTACATACCCATTAACTCTAAACAAAACTCTACTGTTATCCTTGACATTTTGTGCATCTGATTATTTTATGATGGTCAGACATCAGTAGAACCTATAAGTAAAAACTGCCAATTTCGTAATTGGTCATGAATATCCTAAAAGCTTTTGTAGTGCATGAAAAGAAAAAACTTAGAAAAAAATTCATATATCTTTTAAGTGCATTGTATTATTTTTATGAAGGAATTGTGGAAAATAAAATATCCTGCTTCAATTTAGGTGTGGCATAGAAAACTAGGGCAACACTTACTTTTAGAAATATCAAGTGTTATTCACTGTTTTATAATTAATTACATAATTATCCACCAGAACACAAAGATCCCAGGGTACCTTAATAGAAACACTACACTTCCAAATAAAATAATAATAATTATCACCTACTATATTCAAAATGCTTTATTAGCTATAATTTTTAACTTCCCACATCTCTGTGTGTAAATAAACACCATTAAGAATATTGCTCTTTTCTATAGTTTAGGAAAAAGAAAACTAAGGGAAATTCATTTGAATGATAAATTAGGTATTATGGTCTTGAATCATTTGAAGAGACAGATATTCAATGGGAACAATAGATGTTAGTAGTGTACAAAAATAGCTCTTGCCACTAGTCATAAATTACAGGGTAGTAATTAATTAAAAGCATCACCTTTCTTCCAAACCATGTGATCAAATCAGCTTAAATTTTGTAAACAATGTCACGGCAGCCTTAGACCATTGAAAATGTCTAGGATATGATAGAATTTACTTTAGAGTCACAATCTTAGGTACCTGGTCAACTCAGACATTGTATGTCATAAAAAGCATTGGAGGTAGATTGGCAAGATGTAATGAATTAGATGTCTCAGTTCAATTAGGAGATAAATCAAGCTCTACAAATTACCTTTGCCAATCTTGTTTCTTGCCAATGGAACAAGTCTTTTTTTTTTTTTTTTTTAATTCCCCCCCCCAAATAAATAATAGCAGTTTATTAAGATGGCCATGCAAAGCACAGGTGGAAGTTGTGGGCCTCCAGCATACTGGATACCCTTACTTAGGACTGGAGCACTGGAGCAGATAGGAGTAGAACCGAAGAAAGAAAGTGCTGTCCCTAAAACACCGTAGCAGAAAGTCGAGGAGAAACATGGCCAGCAAGTCACAAGTCATAAAGCCTACGAAGTAAAGGGATGTTCTCTGTTACAGTGTTCCAGGACTGCAGACTCATTAGACAGCCAAAAAAAAAAAAAAAAAAAAACAAGTATATATGTGTGTGTGTGTGTATGTGTGTGTGTGTGTGTGTGTGATTGATGGCCATTTGGGAAGAATCTGAGCTAGAAGGAAACCAGCCAACTAAACTACATTTGGGGAGATAAGACAGACAAATAGTGACCTTGCAGTGATCTGAGACTGCTCTACTGCAGGGCCATTCCTGAGAAGATTGAGCACACACTAACCTGGCTCTGTCTTGGTAGCCTGAAATGGTTGAAAGTAGAGAAAGAGAAGTGCTTTGAGGTTTCATCATAGAAATATTCTAGTGGATGAACTACTACAGGGAAGGCATTGAGGATAGCTAAGTATTTTTTAGCACCATTAACTTATTTTATATGAGAATCTCTCTATCTGATGGTATTCATTGCCTAAGATAAACTGATGTACCATACAGGCGCATATTCTGAACCCATTTGGATAGTAGAGTGGGCAAGGGCACATACGTATGCTGAGCGTTGTGGGCTCTCAAAGTTAGAATCCCTCAGTGCTGTTTTGATAGACAATTAAAAAAAAAAAATCCTGTTTCATATGGCCCTTTAGTTGAAAGCTAGAGATTTATTGAGACCATAGAAACCATTTGTTCATTATTTATCTGTCCTTGAGATATTGAAACCTGAACTTCCATATGAATTAAACTTCTGTTCACCTAGCAAGAAGCTCTTTTTTTTTTTTTTTTTGGCAACTTCAGATTTTATTAAAATGTATGAGACATTTTGCCAATTTATTAAAAATAGCTATGATTTAATAAGCATTCTCTGCAAAGCAAAAACCTAAACACTTGTTAATTTTATATAGTTAATAATTACTATGATCTGAATGATTGTCTCCCCTCCTCGAATGTGAATGTGGCAACCTAAACCCTAATGTGGCAATATCCAGAGGTGGTGCCTTTGGGAGGTGACTAGATCTTGAGGGCTGAGGCCTAACACTTGGATTACATACTGTCTGTTTTTCTGTTTGGAGTTAAAGTCAAGTTTTGGCTCTATAGTAAAACCAATGTACATATAATTTTACCTAATCACCAGTTTTTTCATTTTGATTTTCCTCCTAATCTCAAATAATAACATTTTAAAAATTTTTATTTGTTTTAATTAGTTGTACATAACAGTAGAATGCACTTTGGTAATTTCTCATTCTTCTGGTTATACATGATGTAGAATCCCTCTGGGCACATGGTTATATATGTACACAGCATAATAACGTCTGATTCATTTTACTATCCTTCCTATCCCCATACCTTTCCCCTCCCTTCAATCCCCTCTACTTAATCTAAAGTAACTCTATTCTTCCTTAGCTCCCCCCCATTGTAAATTAGTATCTCTATATTAGAGAAAACATTCAGCTTTTGGTTTGGGGGAATTGGTTTATTTCACTTAGCATGATATTCTCCAGTTCCATCCATTTACCTGCAAATGCCGTAATTTCAATCTTATTTAATATTCTATCGTGTGTGTGTGTGTGTGTGTGTGTGTGTGTGTATCACATTTTTAATCCATTTATCTGTTGAAGGGCACCTAGATTGGTTCCATAGTTTAGCTATTGTGAATTGAGCTGCTATAAACACTGATGTGGCTGCATCACTGTAATAGGCTGATTTTAAGTCCTTTGGGTATAAATTGAGGAATAGAATAACTAGGTCAAATGGTGGGTCTACTCCGAGTTTTCTAAGGAATCTCCATACTGCTTTCCATAATGGTTGCACCAGTTTGCATTCCCACCAGCAATGTTGAGTGTAACTTTCCCCCCACATCCTCACCAATATTTATTGTTGTTTGTACTTTTGTTAATTGCCATTCTGATTGGGGTAAGATGAAATCTTAGTAGTTTTGATTTGCATTTCTCTAATTGCTAAAGATGTTGAACATTTTTTTTTATATTTGTTGATGGATTGCATTTCTTCTTCTGTGAAATGTCTGTTCAGTTCCTTAGCCCATTTATTGATTGTGTTTTTTGGGTTTTTCATGTGTGTGTTTTTTTGTTTGTTTGTTTTTTGGTGTTTTTTGAGTTCTTTAGATATCCTGGAGATTAGTGCTCTATCTGAGGTGTGATTTTCTCCCATTCTATAGGCTCTCTCTTCACATTATTGATTGTTTCCTTTGCTAAAGAAGCAACATTTTACTTTGAGTTCATCCCATTTATTGATTCTTGATTGTACTTCTTGTACTTTGGGAGTCATGTTAAGGGAGTCAGATCCTAGGCCAATATGGTAAAGATTTGTGCCTACTTTTTCTTCTATTAGGCATAGTGTCTCTGGTCTAGTGCAAAAAGTTCTTTTTGACATTATAGTATTCCAGGGACTACTGATTCTTGCACCTAAGAATCAAAGAAATAAGAGAATATACCCTGAAAGTATCAAACTTCACATGAGATACACTGACAAACTAGGACATTTAATTCTAAAATTCTCATTACCACAAATGTGTTTAGAAAAATTTACAAATTGATATCCAAATGAAAATTAATACTTAAACTCATGTGCTATATCAAATCAGCTTAAGATCAGACTTGTCAGGTTGCTCATCTAGATTGAGAACAGATGAAAGTACACTTAACATGTAGAGTTGTGAGTGCTCTGGGTTTTTTGCATTTTTAAGGGTAGAGAGCAGCAATGCTGTGAGAGCATTAAAAATACCTATGTTTAAACTGCAATTCTAAGGAAAATTCAGACCAAACAAATTTTGACCTGTAAAGTTAACCATTCCACAGAACTAAAAAAAAAAAAAATGTTTTCTTGCTCTCCAGATTGGACGGCCTGCTATTCTCCCCTCTTGCTTTTCGTGACTTTTGTAATTTAGGTACTGGCCTTTTCTAACCTTATAGTGAAAGGGTTCTTGCTTTTTTCTTCCTCCTGACATTTTTTGCTCTCTGAATATATTTCACAGACGACCGTCTTCCAAAATAACAACATCAATTAATTTTTTTAACTTCAAAAAAAAAAAAAAATCACATTTTGCCCTGAGTCTGCCCTCTCCATTGATGTGCAGTGTGTGGAAGAGGCTGCACAGGGGCTGATAAGCCCCATTTGCAAAGGCTCTTCAGTGGAGGTGAAGCACTGACACATGCACAGACTGTGCAGTTTGTTGAGCCAGCCTGGCGCTAGGTGAGTTGATGAGCTGACCCACATATCTCACCAAGCTCTAAGAAACTGAGCCACGAGACAGCTGCTGAGGGATCAAGAGGAAGCAGCTTTTCTTCTATGCCTGTCTAGAAGTTGTTCTTCATTATTTGTTTTGAATACACAACAGTTTGTCCCATGATGTTCTCACTCAGTTAACTATTATAGTTTCTCACCACACTCCTCTCCCCTTTTGCAGAATCTGATGATCTCCAAGAGGACCCTCCACTCAGCTATCAAAGTGCTTCTGCCCCCCAGGATGCTTGTAATTCAATGGTAGATGCAGGTGGAATTGAGAGCATCACTCAGTGTCCCCAGGAGCTTCCTCAGATGATGGCTGCAGGTAAAGCCACAGGACACAAACAAGACATTTTGAGTCCTCACTGGAAAAGCTTTCTGGGCCATGAAAATGGGAATTAAACCAGGAGCTAAGGCCCTAAAAAAAAATCAAACCATGAAACTCATGAAAATCAAAGAGCATTAAGTCAAATTTAACACATTTTGTAATTTTTTTTTTTTAGTTCTGTGCTCATTGTGTTTTAATTTTATTTATATATTTTATAAAAGTCAGTGCTTATAGGGAATACTTTGGAAAAGTCACTTTAGGTAGACGTCTGCATTTGCTTTAGGTAATGATTCCTTAATTTCCTTAGTGTAACATGTGTATGAAGGGGGATATGTGTTTCCAGGTAACACTGAAAAATTCAGTCAGGACCAGTACTGCTCATTGACAGCTGCTCTTCTGTTGGGAGAGCCTGGTCCAGAATTACACTTGAAAACAGATGCATTTATTTATCCTTAGTCCATTAAGCCAGTTGACTTGCTTTACCAACATAGTATTACTGCTCTGCTTCTTGATCTTGAATTTAATTAATGTTTCACTGGGAGGAGGAAGTTCTTCTTTGCTTTTTTTCCAAGGATACCTACCTCCTTAATGGCATGCTATGTATAATACAAAGTACTATGTCATTAAATTTCCTCCCAGGAAGTATTTGGGAACGCTTTAATGTTTTCTGCAGAAAACATTGTTGTGGATTGTAGTGTTATCATACTTTTGTGTCTCTGTGTGGTGGGGAGGGTGGGTTGGAAATGTGCTAAATGAAGAATCATATCTCTAGAAATGTGATTTTTCTTTAAAGTGAAAACCCTTGCCTATTGACCCTAAACCAAAGTTTGTTTTTCCTGCAGCAGCTGATGGTTTGGGGAGCATAGCAATAGATACAACCCAGCTCAACATGTCTGTGACAGATCCCACAGCCTGGGCCACAGCCATGAACAACTTGGGCATGGTTCCCGTGGGGTTGCCTGGACAGCAGCTTGTGTCTGGTAAGCTTTCTCCTGGTTTCGAAGATGCTTGCAGGGTTGCCAAAGGATTTGGGTGACAGGTGTCCATAATCTCTCCCCATGGCGGGTGTTAAACATGGTCTTTGATATATGAGTGGGGCATGTTTGTCAGATTGTTTTGTAGATTCTTTTCCTCATTACCTTGATCTTATATCTGATAGCCATTCTCCGAAGCAGCCATGTGCACTGTTACTGCTGCATGCGGTGTCTCTGCTCTGTTGCTTCACAGCAACAATTGCATTTTTCAAATTGGTAAATAGAATGGCTAAGGCTTGCCCTCTGATTTGCAAAATTTATTTGTATTTATGATCCCTTTGGTTTCAGTCTTCCCTCTGAAATAGGTAGATACATATTTTTGTTGTTGCTTCTGACAGTGTTCCCATCTTACAGGTAGGAAAACAGAAGACTACGGTTTAGGTGACTTTTCCAGCATTGAAGTGACAGAGCTGGAAACTCAGCTTAACTGACCCCAAAGTCTACATTTTTTTGTCTACTACACTTTTGAATAGTAATTCAATGAAATGGATAGATAACATATTTAGAAATGTCACCGAGTCAAAGGTTCTTTAAAGATTTCATCATTTAATTCAACACATATCTATGGAGGATTTTATATGTGTTTTGTAAAAAATGTTTGGGGAAATAGAATAAGCATATGCATGTATAAGTGTTTTTGAAAAGCATAGCTCTCTAGATTGGAAAAAAAAAAACTAGCAATGAAAAACAATAAAACATCATGTGTGGAATCAGGTGTTAAATGGTGGTACAGACCAGTAATGTCGTAATTTCCATATCAGTCACTGGGGCTTTGAGGGCAATGTCATCAGGAAGGTAAGATGACTGTCTCTGGAGAGACACACTGGATTTGCATGTTCCCACCTCACTCACTCACCCAACACACACTCACTGAGAAAGGCACCGTCCTTCCAGCAGTAAACAAAGCAGGCATGGTCCACACCCTCTCAGTCTGTGCCATGGAAAGGGGACAGTCAGTTATTATGCTAAGATGGGGGGGGGGGTTGTTGTAATAGCAAATGAACACTGCAGTTTGGGACATTGGGTTAGATGAGGGCGGATGGTGTGTCCTAAGTAGGAAACAGTTCCTTTGGAATGCTAAGTCAGGCCCGCAAACATGGACTTGGTACTGAGTTGTCCAAGCATTTGGTTTCTTTTTCTTCTTTCTTTTAAAAAAAAGAAGTCAATAAATGTCTAAATTAGCTATATTAAATTATAGGTGTGCATATATACATACATGAATGTATATGTATATATGAATATATACACATATGTATACATATGTATATATGTATCTAAATATATATTTTTTTTAAATAATAAGAAAGAACATAAGGATAGATAGGACATGGGAAAATAAGAGAGAAAGGAAAGATAAAGATTGAATTATAAAACCTTATACTTAGGATATTTATAAAATTCCTAGAGATGTTATAAAATCCATATACTTCAAGAGTTCTCTGCTGTGGGCATCTGAGTGTGCATACATAAATGACATTGTCTGTGGGTTGGAGAAAAGTCCCCTTTTCTCAGAAGTTGATCTCAACAGATACTTCCTCTGATAACACAAGAGTAGAGATTGGTAATCTTCTACCCAGATTTTCCCACCTGCCTGAGATATTCATATAGCAGAAATTACTTTATTCTTGTCTCACCTCCCATTTCTAGAGGAAGCCAGAATCTCACTTATTCATTATTTTTTCGTATGATTTTGAGTCTTGTGGCATTTTAACCATGACCAATTTATGATTTTCCCAGCAACTTACCATGAAAGGAATTATAGCCCTACTCGTTATAGAAGATTTACCGTATCTGCCCTGAATTACGTTCTCTATCTACTGTATTAGCCAAACTGCTTAAACAGGTTTTGAGCCTTCCAGGGTCTTCCTGGGCTTCTCTTCCTCCTTTCTGCAGCCTGACAATGAAAATGCACTTGGCTTTGTTCTCATGTTTACTAGCTAACTGCTTTTATTGACCTGACCTCAGGCTAGTAAGAGTGAAAAATGTTCTTTTGTGTATGGTTATTGTCCATGTATTTTGTTCCTATCTTTTTCAATGCAAATATTGCAATCATATTGAATACAAAATTTTCTTTTATGCACATTTGTTAACATCTCAAACTGTTTTTCCATTTCATGCTTTCATATTAAAAATTTAAATAATACATCAGATAATTCATCTTCACTTCTTAACCATTCTAAATGTTTCCACTTTTCTACTCTTACTAGCCAAGATATGGTGATCATATCCATTTTATGGAATCATTATGAAACTTAAATGTGATAACTTGTGAAAAGTAACTTGTACCTATATATAGTAAGCATTCACTAAATGTTAGCTGTCTCCCTTTTTCTTCTTTTTTTTAAACTAATATTACAGTGGATATTTTTAAACATAGCACTTTTCAGCAGTTAGAATTATTTCCTCATATAAATTCCCGCATGTAGAACTAGTAGGTCAAAAGAAGTGAACGTTTCAAAGATTCTTTTTATGTACTGGGAAACTGATTTTTCAAATATGCAGATGTATTTAGTATTTACAAATTTGTTATGCAAAGGTGACACCTGATTATTTTACCCTGAATTATTTTAGGATGCAGATCATGTGCTTTCATTCTTTTATGATTTGGATTTTAAATGTCCCCCAAAGGCCCCTATGCTAATAGGCCTTCTGTGGCACTATTGGGAGGTGCCGGAACCTATAGGAGGTAGGGCCTAATGGAAGGAAGTTAAGTGATTAGGGGTCTGACCTGGAGAAGATATTGAGACCCTGCCCCTTCCTCTCTTTTCACTTCCCAGTGTCTATGAAGTGAGTAACTTTGGTCCACCACAGGCCCCCACCATGATGGTTCTACCTCCCCATGGGTCCAAAACAATGGGGCCAAGTGACCCTGAACTGAAACCTCTGAAACCATAGCCCATTTTTCCTCCCTTTCAGTTGTTTTTTGACACAGTGACGGAAAGCCCTTATACCTTGTTTATCTCTTTTTAACCTTTTATTTACTGTGCATTTTTCCTCTTTGTAAATAGAGTTCTCTCATACCATATCCATTTATCAGATAGGGTTCTTGGTAATTTTTTAAATTAGTCATGTGTTATTTATTTTGATCCTTTGACTTCACATTTCTTCAAATTATCTGGTTTGCTTTTTGCCTTTTAATATTGGTATTTAATTTTTTTGTTTAATTTTCCCTTCATAAGTTCCTCATTCCATTTCTAAATATTCCATTTCTAATGATTTGCCTGCTCCAGAGGTTGGTGATATTTCCAATTTTCCATGCCTCCATTGGCTTTCCTGTCTTTTATCAGAAATTAAACTCTTATGCATGTTTTTGCCTATTTCTGACATATCTATCCTGTACTACTGATCTTTTCTATTTTTATTTCTAGCACCACATAGTTTTGTTTATGACAGTTCTATAATGTATTTATAGGAAGCCTGTTCTGCTCGGGTGCTGTACCTGATGTATAGTACTCTTTGTTTCTTTTCAAATAGCCCTGGAGCCCTGGAAAGCTGCTTTTCCCTCATTGTTCCTGCTGGCCACCTCTGGAGTTCTTCAGTGTGACTGTAGAATGTTAGAGGCAGTCTTTAATGTTTCAAAAAAGGGGCTTAAAGATTATTTAGTGTAACATTCCTTCCCCCAAATCCCCTGTAAAATATCTCTGACAGGATTATGGAGTAGGCTGGATTTTATGAGCACTTGGCTTTCTCCCAAAGTTTCTGATATTTCTAAATGACCAAGCACTCTTCCCATATTTGTTAAAATTAAACTGACACTAAATCCCCTTCCTTGATGCTTCTCCAGTTTATTGAGAGATTAAAATTATCAGCAAAGCAAGGTGTCTGTTCTTCATACCCTCTGATTTTATCCAAAGGATTTCCCAGGAAATCACATCACATTTACCACTATGTGAACCCTTTCTGATGTGCTGTTGTGTGCTCCCACAAACACACCTCTTGCATCTGCCTCTCCTTTTATCATTATGATTCCATTCCGACTTTACAAACTTCCATTTGCCTTCCTCGTGCAAAGGGCTACTTGAGACCATTACATTGAACTCATACCTTTTGTCCAAAATACTGCATTATGTTGTTATATCTCAGTTCTGCATCCCATGCTCCAAAGTCTTGCCTTCTCTGTTAGGTAGTGTTTATCCCCACCTGTTATTTTTTCATGTTTGTTCTGTATCCATAGTTTGTCCCAGTTTTGTGATGTTGTTGTTGATGTGTTTTGTTATTAATATTTTGTGCATTGTTATAAATCCAGGTTTTCTGTACTGGTCTGTTGGAGCATTAGTGTCCCACAGTTGTTGTTAGTTAGGGTGGATGTCACTTAAGAATTTAGGTGGCCTAGCAATCATGGCAAACTCTGAGTTAAACACAGTAAATTACTTCTTTTGGGTTTTCTCAAAGTCTTACTATGCTAATGTGTAGTGTGCACATTTCAAAGAGTAGGAACTAGTACCTAGGATTCCTCAAACCTAATTGAACCTTTAAAAAATACCCACTAGCATCTCATGAGACACTAGAATACAACCATCTACACCAGATTTTTTTCTGTCAACTGAAGGGGCTCCTCCTCTTATTGGCCATATGTGACATCCTTCCTATGTTCTAGTTTACAATTTTGTGTTCGTGCTGAACAGTATCACTCCCTAATTCCCTAAAGTTTCAGAATAACTTTTGTGGACAGGTGTTGCCTAAAAGCTTCTTCTGAGTTTTCTGTGACATGCATTGTCCCTTTCCAGGGACTCCCACCCCCTCCCATACACACACACTTCTGGCATCATAAGCTAAAATCTGGGTATCAAACCGTGAGCTTTGAGCTTTGACACCATCTGTGTGATCGGCTGCTCCCTTACTACTTGCCCTTGTTTCTTTCTCCAAATTATCATCATCAACTGGAAGGAGAGTTGAAGAGCAGGAGTTGAGTCCTTGGGTTCCCAGCCCACAGGGGAACCAGTGGTACATCATGGATGTCCTCTGGCCATGAGATGCTACCTTGCTCTTCTCTAAACTTACTGAAATCTCCTTTCCAAGTGCCAACACTCTTCCTTAACTGCTACTGAATTTAAGTTGACATACGTCTTTGGCCCCATATTTTTTAGCATGCCACTTTTTAGCATACTCTTCTGGAAGTCACTATGCCACCCCATCTGCCATGATGGAAGGGCTGGCCTACAAGAGAGCACTACATCTTCATCATGACAAACTGGAGGCAGTGAGAGACTCCTTTCTTGCACATATCTGTCAACACTCCAGGTTGCCTGGCCTCACGCTGGCTGTCTCTTCCTCAGAAGCCAGTGTTCCCCTTGCTGCTTGCTTCCTGCCACTCTCCCCGCTGTCCTCTTCCTTACCCTCTCCCCTTCGCAGATGTTTTCACTCATTTTAATTCTATCCTGCTTCCTCAGGATATTTTTCCCCTTACTTTCCTTCGGGGGTTATTTAATCCTCCCAGGAACACCTTTATCCTCTTTAATGTGCCCAGATATGAAGAGGCATTTGTTAAATCCTTTCATCTCCTCAAGCATCACCCTTTTAACTGGATTTACTGAGCCAGATGTTGTGCTGAATACTGGGAATACAAGACATAGACCTTGCTGTCATGATTTAGAGTCTAGTGGGAGAAACAGAAAAGGGTAAATAGGCAGATACAAATCAACATGGTGAGTGGCTTTGTTATAACAGATAAAGGGTGCTGTAGGACGTCACTGCGGGGCCTCAAGCAGGACAGTCATGGCGTTAACACTGTGTTTCTGCAGAGGACTTTAGTAATTTCTGCAGAGCAACAGTGGCAGTGTAGGAAGGTTGGCAACAGGAAGGTCAGATTGGGCTGTAGGAGCTGCCCAGACAAGAGATCATAAAGACAGTGCCAGTCATAATCCTGGCAGTGGAGATGGAGCAACGTGAAGTACTCATGAGCCATTTAAATGTAGAGACAATGGGAATGGTTGATTGAGTCCACGTGGAACATAAGGAAAGTAAGGAATCACCAAGGCTCCTGGGTGGTATGTAGCTTTATAACTGAATAAATAGGAGGGTCATTTACTAAGAGGAGAAGGAGGGGATGGCAGAAAGAGAAGAAGGGTGGGAGAAGATGACTGGTCTCCTTTGGACTTGAAGGAAAGTATGAAGAACCTGTTAGGTGGAAATGTGGTGAGTGGTCCACTCTATGATTCTAGAGCCAGGAAGGAAGCACAGATGGAGATGTGGCTTTGGCAGCAACAGGACACAAATCATTGTGGAAACCCTGGGGATCTTTCTTCCCTAGCTAAGCTTCTGCTGTGAAATTAGATGGGCCCTCAACTGTTCACCCAGTGTCAGTCTAATCTCCAGTCATGTTCCCAAATCTCTCCCTTCATCTCTTTCTACCCTTTGTGACCCACTGGGTTCCAGTCCATTCCTGGACTCCAATGTTTGAATTGAGA
Source organism: Sciurus vulgaris (assembly GCF_902686455.1). Classification (NCBI taxonomy): domain Eukaryota; kingdom Metazoa; phylum Chordata; class Mammalia; order Rodentia; family Sciuridae; genus Sciurus; species Sciurus vulgaris. The sequence goes on along the minus strand of NC_136464.1, from coordinate 141,199,839 downwards.
GAAGTGGTCAGAGATAACAAATTCAATTTGGAAATCTGCCTGAAATAATCACTTCAGCCTGCAGAGACACTCAGGAGGAAGACCTGTCGATAAACCAACCCATGTGCTTGCTTTTTAAAATAAAAATTATACTCATATCAGCACACTTCCTATCTCCAGGCTCTCCAGATATTAATGGTGACACTCCCTGACCCAGGCCTGATTAAGGGCAGACAGACAGCCTGGTGCACAGTGGTGGGGCTCTTTCACAGATAATGCCCCGAATTCTCTTTTGTTTTTATTTTCTATCTTGTTGAACGATTTCTCATTATCCAGTGTCAGATAGCAAATAGGCGTTCGGCTTATGTTTCACATTCTGTGTACCTGATTTCATGTATTTTTGACAGTTCTCTTACACTCTGCACAGTTATTTACCTTCTTCTCCCCAAGACATTAGGACAGTACATTGGCATATTTATTCATTCACCATGATATTACTGAAGGTTCACAGTGTACAGTGTATTTTAAAGAAAGTAGAGAAACAGCAATTTATTTGACAGATAGATGATGCTCTCATGGAGCATATGTATTTCTAAAAATGTAGATGTCATCTAAATAACTGCAAATGAGTAATTACAGTTGTGGACTATTGTGGCTCTCTATGGGGTCCCACCTTTGCTTGGTGATATTGGGTTGGGGTTCAGAAAGGCTTCTCTGAACAAGTAATATTCAGGCTAAGCCCTGAAGGATAAGTTACCCATGTATCGGGAGGGAAGAGCATGAGGAAAAGGGGAACTTGGGCAGATAATAAAATTCTAAAAACAAAAAATGCTCTATGCAAAGTCCTGAGGCGATAGGCATCTGGCTCTTTCAAGGAAGTGAAAGGTGGGCATGTGTGGGCAAGAGGTGGTGTTTGGAGTGGAGTGCATTTGGCAGGTTGGCACTTTTCATGCATCTGCAGGGGTTGATTGAGGTCAGATCTTCCTACCAAAGTAAGAGTGGAGATTTTATTGAAGTGTAAATTATTGAAGGATTTTAGGCACAGAGATGACCTCCAAAAGTGTGTGTGAGTGTGTGTGTGTGTGTTTTCAAAGCTATCTAAATTTTTTTCTAGGGATTGAATTGAATTGTGTCAGGAGGGGAGTTGGGTTTTGCATCTAAAAGGCAGCTGCAGGTCCACAAAGGGATGGTGGAAGTAGATAGCCCAGTTATATCCATGTGTGACTAATATGTGTGGCCATGCCATGGGTGCTGGGGACACACACACTCTCTTGGAAGTTTCATTCGAATGCTATGCTTGTGATATGTGTGTCTACAGAATTTCTTGAGATAAGAGAATTCATAGAAAATTGTTTCCAAAAAAGTACTTGCTTCTGCCCCATATCATGATCCTATTCAAGGTAATTGACCTCACTTAAAGCAAATCAAGAAATGTTTTCAAATAGCTGTTCACAAATGAAAATAGCCTGCATCCTTGCTGGCTAGGAATATTATCAAATGAAATTGCTTGTCAAATGCTTAATATAATAATTTTACCATCCAGCTATCAAAAAGATAAATTTGCTTGCTTTGTATAAGATTGACTTCTTCTCAATTATCAATGTATAATTTTGGTTTTCCTGTGTACACTACAATATTTAAAAACTTTTACACTAGTTTATACCTCTTGGTTAGTTTAATCTTTATTTGTTCAGTCATACACTGGTATATGCACTAATCATTCACCTTTCAGACTATGCTAGTCACTTTCTTATCAGCTAGATGATAATTAGAGAAAGCATTTTTTTAAAATTTCTTATATATTTGTGTATGAATATGTTTCATACACATCCCCTAATTTTCCTGGTCTCCTCCGGAGTAGAGAAACTTTGGTATCTTTACTAGCTCCATGAGCTGAGGGGAAATATTTACATTCCATACTTGTAATGTGCATTCTCCCCTTAGATGGGCCATCCTAATTCAGCAGAGAACAGGAGGAAAAACCAAATGGTTAAATTCCCATATTAAAATTAATCTGGATGTTCCTCTCCTGATACAAGGCTATGTGTCTGTGTTCATGCATGCATACACAATAGTATGTATTAGATTTTTGTTTTGGGTTAATATCAAAACCTTTTATTTATAACTGTGAAGTAATTGTCTAGTGACTTCTATATCCTTTGTTGCTCTTTATTTCCTTTCATATTCTGAGCCTTATCATTTAGTGTGCATTCCATACTCTGTTCTCAAGTTGTGGATACATCATATTATGCACCTAACTGTCACCTAATAGACTGTACTGGTTTCTTTGGGCAAGAACATACCTAATTCATCTCTGTATTCTTCTCTCATCAAACAAAGTTCGGCACTCAGTACTATACAATTAAATAAGTGTACTATTTAATACATTTATGTAAATAATTATATAAAGATATATAAGATTTGGAAAAGTAACTTTTATTCTTGGTCCTTGGGCAATTCTAAAGTACAGCCTTTATGTCTTTAATCATGTGTAGATGTCAAGGTAGCCTCAACCACTAACCCCCTTATCTGACATCTGTGATGTATTTTACTCATAATTGAGCATTATCTTTCCAGATTACTTCTGTTTTAAAAATGTATCTCCACTGTCTTTCCTTATCATGTTTAAGCTTTCATCCCCCTTCTTGTGCATCTGGAGTGTATTTTTAAGAGCTGCTTTAGTGTACTTATCTGCTAATTCTATTATCTGTGACATTTGAGTCTCTCTCTTGATTGATTTCTCTCCTTGTGGTGGGTTCCATTTTTCTGTTTTTTCACATGCCTAGTAATATTTCATTGGTTACTGAACAGTGTGAATTTCATGTCATCAAGAGCTGGGTTCTTTTTAAATTCCATTAACTATTTTTGGAGATTTGATTGGAGTTCCTTGGAAACAGTTGTTTCTTTTTGAGGCTGCTTTTGAGCTTGGGTAAGTGGGTCCAGAACTGCCTTAAGATGAGAGATAATTTAGTCCACTTTTGAGGCAAAATATGTCCAGGAATTCCTCAGCATATTGCAAGGTTTCTCCTCTCTGCCTGTTGGGAACTGGACCTCTTTCCAGCCCTTGACAAGCTTCAGAAGTGGTTCTAGTGCTCCTTTGCCCTGGCTTTCCCCCCCCCCCCCATTGGCATTTCCTGATTGACACTCAGCCAAGGACTCTGGGGGTGCCCCTCAGAAGATCTCCAGAGCATCACTCTCTGATTTGTTCTTTCTTCCTTATGCTCTGCTGTATAATTTCCAGGGATCTTGGCCCCACAAATGCTGAACTCAGTTAGGTCTCAGAGTCTGTTTGGGTTTCTCTTCCTTGTGTTAAGTCCTGGATACTTTCTAGACTAGACAAGCATAGGTTTCGTTTCATCTGTTTCCCTTCTGTAAATGGTGATTGTCCTGTACCTCGTATTGTCCCATGTCTTAAAAACTGTCATTTGGCATATTTTTTTTTCTTGTGTCTTAATTGACTTGGGAGGATAAATTCTATCCTGTATTTTAGTCAGGTTTTTCATCCCTGTGACCAAAATAACCAACCAGAAAAAAAGTTAGAGGAAGAAAAGTTTATTTGGGGTTCACAGCTTCAGAAGTCTCAGTCCCTAGAAGGCCAGCGTTATTTTTGTGGGCCAAGGGTGAGGCAGCAAATCATGGGGAAGGGCACAGTGGAGAAAGCTGCTCAGATAATGGAGGATTTAGGAAGCGGAGGGCGAGCACAGGGAAAGTACACCATTCTAGGGAACACCCCCACTGACCCACCTCCTCCAGCCTTGTCCCACCTGCCTATAGTTACCACCCAGTCTGAATGTCTGTGTCCCCCCCCAAAATTCGTATGTTGGGTGGTGATTAAGTCATGAAGCCAGAGTGATTGGGATCAGCAAAGAGATTTAGGAGAGTTTCCTCACCCCCTCCTATCATGGGAGAATGCAAGGAGAAGAGCCCTCTTATGAAACAGGAAGTGACATCACCAGTTTTCAAATCCTTCACCACTCTTGGACTTTTCAGCCTCCAGGAATGTGAGAAACTTCTGCTGTTTATAAGCCACCCAGACTATGGTAATTTCACTATCGCAGCCAAACCCACAAACCAAAAAAACCTAAGACACACTCTGTGTAATCTCTCTTAATCTGTTTTTATCTTGAAGAAAAAGATGTTTTTTGTGTCAAGACACATATCTTTGAACTATAGTAAAATTATATTCTTCCTCATCAGGGACATTTTCATGCTACTGTAAAAAAATACAGTTTTGACCTTGAGGGTTTAGTTCTGAAAGTTAAAGCCTACAGAGCAAAAGGACACTTTCTCCTTAAGGGAAGGAGAAATACTGTAGTCTTCAAGTCCACTAAGTCTCCCTGCCCACAAGGGCATCTTTAAAGAAATATTCCTCACTTTGCTGGATGGGACCCTTGTGACCTCCATCAGTTAATGCATCCTCACCATTTATTCCATCTCAGCAGGAAAAATAGGCCTTGGTGCCCTAATGTGAGGCAACTAAAGTCTCCACAGGGGACCCCTCGCCCCGAGTGAATCACTGCTGATGAGGGTCTAACCAGAGACATTTTTATGAGCTATGCAATCACTCAAAAAATGCTCATTTTATATTTTCAAGACTTAGTGGCCTCTCTCTTGGAAATCACGTATTTGAGAACATCTTTTTGAATTTGTTCATCCCCAGCTGTGAGAAAATACTGCCTAGTCATGGGTAGGAAAAAGGCAATTTAGCAGAATAATAGAGGAAAACGATGATTTCATCTTTGTCTAGAATTCCTATGTCGTCCTTGCTGGGACTTGACCAGGAGTGGGGCAGAGCCAAGGTGGTGCAGGGGCAGTGGGGCCCCACTGCACAGCAGGCCCTGACTGGCCAGAAGAGACTGGGAAGGCCACGGAAGTGCAGAACACAAGTCGGTTGGAATAAGAAGGGGAAAGCAGAGCACTAAAGACCCTGGCAACAGGCCTTGTTAACTCCTACTCCATTCTGGCACGGGGTGGCCATAGGAGGGTGTTCAGCTCCCTAGCACTCTCACATTGTATGACTTAGAGGGAAAATCCTAAAAATCTAGGATATACGATACCCAGCGGTAAAATGACTAGCATCTGGTTAATACCATCAGGAAATAAAGCAACCTAGTAACTTCTAACAAGAACCACAGGAAGAGTATCTCTATAATTAAGGTAATCTTTTTGGTAGTGATGGCGTTTCTTGTTTGTTTGTGTATTTGTTCGCTAATGGATCCACGGAGCCCCTGCAGTGTTAATCACACGCACAGCCTCGTGAGTGATACGGGAGAATCTAATCTCTCCAGGCTTTCAAGAAACAAGTTGCAAGAGAGGGGAGGACAGATCCCTGCTCTTTCAGGGCCTTTGACTTGGCAGTGGCATCTTCCGAGCAACCAGTCCTGGAGGACAATAGGAAGATGCACGAACTTGAAGACATAGGAGTTCAGATGCTTGAAATTAAATGGTTGCAGTTCTAGCACTCGGAGGAAAAGTGTACACTGCTCTTCTTTTCTTACTTCTTGCTAGGTGCAGACCACCTAAAATCCCACATCAGTGGCCATGTTTGTTTTCGTTATTGCTTTTCATCTTGGTTTGATCTGATTTCTTCTGAATTTATATTCTTTGAAGAAAATGAGGAACTTCGTGAAAATACGAGAAGGAAAGAGCCAGAAATGTACGTTTTCTCACCCACTTCCCTGGCAAAGCTCTTGCCCTTGTTGAGCCCATGCTGGAACCCAAGCAATGTGAGTGCAGGGCCTGCACCCTTCCTTCGGGTGTGTAAACTAAGGATTCGCTCTAAACAGCCTCCCGCTGCCATATTCCCGGGAGGGAACAGTGGATGAAGCCTTGCTGCTTCTGCTCATGTAAATGGGAGCCTAAAAGCAAGATGTGGGGCAAAAATAATGGAAGTATGGATAGATAAAAAAATTGTTGTTGGGGTTTGGGGTATAGATCAGTGGTAGAGTGCTTGTCTAGCATGCATGAGGCCTTGTGTTGTACCATGCACAAGAAAGGAATTTGTTGTAATGTGGCTCTCACTGTGTGGGGAGATGACAGCTCCAACCCAGTGTTAGTAGAATCACGAAGTAGGAGAGCTAGAGAGGACTTTAGGGTGTAATATCTCACCTTGGGGTCCAGTGTGTTAATCATTTGCAGAGAGATTTGAGAGGCAACGTGCTGTTGAAGCTTTAGTGATCTGCTCCACAGTGGCGAATACCTCTTCACTATTCCCGTGTGTGCGGCAGACTGCGCTAGTCTGTCGAAGGGCCTTTTTTTCTGTTGAAGTAGGATGTGTCATGTCACCACAGGGAACTCCAAGTAGTTGGCACCAGTAGTGTATGTGAATTCATTGGGTTCAGCCCTTTGATTTTTTGTGTGTGTTTCCTGTAAAGGTTTTATTATAATGGGGAGTGGAGCTTTCCTCATGGTGTCTGGGACATCTTCTCCCCTCCTCCTGGTGAGGTGTGTGATTTACCCTTTTGTGAGGGCCTCTTTGTCCTTGGTGACCTTTAGCAGCTCTGTGGCAGGCCCCAGGGGGCAAAGCCACACACCTCTTGGATGTTCTCCCATGCACTTCGTGGAATTGGTAAGGAACTGTGGCCATAGCTGCACCTTCACTTTCTCATGCTGTTGGTCACCTTGTAGACCCTTGCTGAGGTCCAGGGCCACAGGCTAGCACAGAGTGGTGGTGGCTGCTCTACAGTGGCTGCCTGCCCTTTCATTTCATGAATGAGGACACAGAGGTCTGGGAAGGGTCTGCGTAAGTCCTGAAGAACAATGTGTCTTGCCCATTTTCTCCATTTCTGGTGGGTTTGGAGAAGTACTAGTGCCTCTTCCCTTTAGTGCCTGATGAAGGACGTGCTGGGTTTGGGAGTGCTACTGTATTTTCCACTGAATGAAACTGACTTGTCAGAAAGGAACCACTAAATCTTCACATTGACTGCTTAAGCAAGACGTGAACAAGAGCAGGCTGCATTTTTTATTCATTCACTATAAGAATTTTGTATATTAATACCAAGGAAAAGCCTTATTGAGATTTTACAAAGCAACTGAAAAATGGACCAAAATAATAGAACTTGCCCATTTCTTCACACTCATGACCAGAGCCTTCCTAGCTCATCCTAGTTTCATTTTGTATTATTCCTCTTGCAAGATCATGCTCAGTCATTCTTCCTTTCTTTATGCAGTATCTATTTATCCATCCATATATCTGTCCATTCATCTGTCCATCCATCCATCCATCCATCCATCCATCCATCCATCCATCCATCCAGTCTCTCTCTGCTTGATGATAAGCTTATTTATTCTTTGTGCCCTTTATGCCTCCTGACATAGTTATTGCCTATGAATTGGTACTCGATAAATGTGTATTAAAGAAAATAATCTTTTGCCTCTAATTTCTGGCCCCTTTCACCCATTCTCTTTTTATTAGAACCATATAAGCCATTTTCCCCCTTTCCAATATGAAGAGAAGAAATTAGAAAGTACCTTCCTTTAAGACTCATGATTATCTTTTATCAGGGTTTTAGGCCTAAGTACCCATAGCAGGTAACTCTAAGATTTTATATATGATCTTCTTGGAGCCAGTTACTGGTACTTGCAGCCAACTACATGTCAAAGGGGTGAAGTACTATTGTGTTTTGGCTGAAAATGGATTTCCTTCCAGCAGTAATTCAAAAACATATAATGCTTCACATTATTTTCTCTTATTTGTGGTTCATCTTTTTTATGTGAATTATTTATAATGACTAGTGTAAAATAGCAGAAATGCCTGCAGAGCCATGCCTGATTTTGCCTCAGACTTTTTGGCAGTGACTTCGAGTGGTCAGGAACAAAGGGATCCATTCCGCACTCATTGCCTCACACATTGCCTTTGGCAGATGAAAAAAACAGAAAAAAGATTTCCTTAAAATACTTCTAAGGAGAGCCATTCATTTTATACTTAGAAATATTTTTTTTCAAAGAACTTTGTCGTTTTTAGCAGAAAATATTATGATTTTTAGTGTATCTATAAAATAAATCCAAATTATACAGAAAATATTGAAACAAGTTTTATTATGAAACGCAAATACAAATAGATTTTTTTTTGAATTAATATTACATTCCCCAACCCCAATTTTAGGGATTCATATAATTTCTAATTTTGTGGCTTGACAGCATCTATCCTCCCTTCGCCCTGTCCCACATTTACCAACCAGTTCTCACTGTGAAAAACGATGGTGGATACAGTCAACAAGTGAACAAATTTAATAATAATAATTATGGAGAAAATAATGTAATGTCGCTGAGACAGAGCATAAAAGAAAGAATCTAACATGGATTTTCAGGAGACCAGGAAAAGCTTCTCTGTGAAGACCAAATGTAAGCTGGGATCCAGAAAATGGTAAGGACCCAACTCTGGAGAAAAGTGGGAAGAAGAGTGTGTGAGAAGATGCCTGAGGTGGAAGGAGGTGGACTTGCTTGAAGGAATCCTGGAGGGTCCTTTTGGCAGATGAGGCGATGCTGTTAGGAGAAGAGGTCCTGTAGGTCCTGAGAAAGAGCTTGGACTTAATTTTAAGATTAATTGAAAGTGACTTATTAATTCCCTTAACAGACTGATTCTGTGATCAAATTTAAATGTTAGAAGAGAAGGGACTCGGGGTAGGGAGACAGAAGCAATGAAGTCAGTCAGGAGCTCAGGTGTCCATGGGGAGGTGCATGTGGCTCTCACTGAAGGGTTGGAAGTGAGTTGGCGAGATGAGGCAAATTTGAGATTCATCTTTGGGGTAGAGGATTTGTGATTTAGGGTGGATTCAAAGAGAGGAGAATGAGACAGGTGGGGGAAATCAAGATAGACCCCACCTTTCCAGCTTGAGCAACTGTGCAGTGCTATCATTTCATGAAATAAGAAACAAATTTGATGGAAATCAAGCAACTGAGCTGTGTCCCCCAGGTTTGGGCTCCATTGAGAAGTCTAAGTGTAACTGGGTGAGCGGAGGGATACATGGGCCTGGAGTAAGAACCAAGGGAGCCGGAGATAGTCATGAACAGAGATATCGGTGTTCATCAGCAACAGAACGTAATTGGCCAGGTGGACCTGGGGGAGAGGGCGTGATGCGAACAGAGGAAGGAGAAGCGTGGGAGTTGGCTTTGAAAACTTGCCGCAGTTACAGCCTCAGAAGAAGATGATAAGCTGGCAAACGGGGTTGAGAAGAAGCAGGTGGCCAGAAAACTATAAGGGAGACAGAAGTGTGCAAATGTTGTGGGAGCCACGCTATGTATCTCGGCCACGTAGCTGCTGGCAGGATTGAATTTTTTTCTGAGAAGTAAGTCAAAAGATCGCAGTGGGTGATGGGGGTCACTGACCACCTTAACGGGAGCCATTAGGGCAGAGTTGTGGGGGCTCAAGATTGAATGAGATGGTACCAGAGGAGGCCCTATAAAAAGTCAAAAGGGTCTACACACACACACACACAAAAGGATTAGTACCAGCAATGCCTTCATGATACTAATGGGTTCACTCTCTTTCATTTTTCCTTCATATTTAAATTTGGACCAACTATTAAACCTCTTTTAAAAAATGACAACAGGGGAAAGAAAGAATGATGAGAAATGTAAACTAGAACACCTTGTATAGACAGCTCTGTGACAATGCTTGTCTAGAAGTCAGGCAGACATATTGGGGGATAACTTGAGGGGAATATGATATCAAGAGAAAATTGAGATAGCTAAGCACAGTAATGCACACCTGTAATCCCAGTGACTTGGGAGGCTGAGGCAGGAGGATCACAAGTTAAAGGCCAGCCTCAGCAACTTAGCAAGTCCCTATGTCAAAATAAAAGGTAAAAAGACCTGGGGATATGTATTCAGCCCCTAGTACTGGGGGGAGGGGGAGACTAAGAGAGAATTAAGATAAACTAAGATTAAGATAATGTACTTTTGGAAATGAACTTTTAGATAGGAAAAAATATATTTGATTTAGGACAGAGAGGGTAAGATAAAAAGTAAAGTTCTTGAGAGGAAGGAGTCCCAAACTTCTGATCTGGGGCAAAGCTTTTCCTGTTCAAAATGCAGATGGTGAAATTGAGACACAGAAAATAGTGAATGGTCTAGAATCAAATAATGAGCCACTGAGAAGGGGATATTTTAAAACTCAAAATGGAATACATTATCAGCTGACACAGTCTTGTACTCGCCAAAAATTCCATCTACTCACTGAATGTCCCCCGGCATTGTCCTTGATAAATAATTGAATGAATATGATATGCATCCTCTGAAGTTGCTGTTGGACACAGACACCTGGTGCCATGCCACCTTCTCCTTCTTAAGTAACCTCGCCTTCTGAAGAGTCGGTTTTCATGTCTGACGCTCATTTCTCTGCCCTGATTTCATGTCTTTGTGCTGTAACTCGGGCTAAGCTATTATTTCATTAATTAATTGATTATCGTGAAACTCATGTGGCTTTTAAAAATGATGAGATTTATCACATCTCCTGCTGTGAAATAATCACACCTCACCTGGCCTTTGACCTGCTGCTAAGTATGCACAGCACTGGGGAGGGAGAGCTCCCACAACCGCACCTTCCTTTAAACATTCACACAGTGTCTTATATTTGCATATGAGTTATTTTTATTTGTTCTTTCACACAAGCTAGGTCAGAGGACCAACAAATCATCCTCTTCCCCCCTCTCCTACCTCCCTCTCCCAAGAATAATGGAAACAGTGTTGTCATTTCCAGGCGAGAATAGGAAAGCCATTGTTTGCCCTGTGAGATGGGGTCCTATTCCTAAACAGAGACATACTTTCACCTAAATAAGATGTCTGCCTTTAGCCTTGTGAAGTTTCCACCTGCTGTATCTTGGAACATCCGTGAAAGATTTGTCTTTTACTTGTTAGGCATATGAATTTAAGTATCTCATTAAAAAAATTGGGTCTATCAGTAATATCTCACTATCCTTTCTTTAATGGATAAAGTGTATTATGGGTAATCTGATTTTAAAAAAAAATTAGAAGATGCCTTGGAATCACAGTAAATCCCTTACATACTGTAAGCGTTTTGACTATGTGATACCTACTCTATGTTTCTGGAACTGACCTCTAGGACTATTATTTTTAATTTTGATATTGCCCAAGTTGCCTTCAAAAAAAAGTCAACCCACTTTGCACTTCCACCTGTAGTGAGTATTTAAAATCATTTTAGCCTTTCACGCTCCATGGCTGAATGATCACCTTCATCTATTTCCATTACTCCAGCAGCCCTGTTGGTAGTCTTTAAGCTGCTCCCCATTTTCAGATCATATGAATCATTCTGCAAGTAGTATCTTTGGATTTTTATTTCCCATTTGGACTGTTTCTTTAAGATCATTTTCCAGGTCAACAGAGGACAGGGTCATTTTAGTGAATCTTGAAATATCCCCAAATTATTTCCAAAAGGAGTCTCTATTTATAGTCTCATCAGAGATGCCTGGATGTTTTCTTTGTAGTGTCCTTGCTAAATCTGGGAATTATTAAAATTAATTTTGCTGGTTTAATGAGCACAAGGTTCCCCCTTCCTGGTATTGCCCAGGGACTAGGATGTAAAGGGCCTCCTGATGCTGTTGCTGCCAGATGGAAGCCTGGCAGTGACACCAGTGGTTTGTCCTCGTTCTCTCACCTGCTAGTTAATAATTAGGCAGTATTTCCAGACTCACAGTTGGATCAGATTGAACTGCTCTTGTTGAGCTGTTAATGATTCAGAAACACCTTCCCCTGCCTCTCCACCACATATCTCAATTCCAGTGGCACTGTGAGGACCGCCTCGAGTCCCACTTCATTTCAGTACCCTTTCCCAGTAGCTCTGCACAATTTTGGTGATGCTCTTTCCTACCCACCCTCAGGCACTTGTTGCTGTTGCCATAGGGTGTGACCCTGGGCTGTAGTCAAGTTGTTCCCATTATTCCTCTGTTGAGAGGCTTCTGTGAAGAGATATACTCCACGTGCCAGGCGCTGTTCCCATCCTGCCTTTTCTCTTGAGTAGGTTTTACTCTGCAGGAGCACAGACGCATCCTAGCACAGTGCTAGCCACACACAGATGCGTAATTAATACGTCAGTCACATCAAACCAGATCTCTGTATGAAACAGATTTTACCCCACCAGGTGATAGAGTACAAGAAGCAGTGCAGTCTCCCCAGTTAGGTCATTTCTACAATTCTGAGCAAACAAAGTGATTTTTTTTTTTTAATTATACTCGGCTGTCAGCTACTATTGTTTTCATATTATTCTGATTTGCTTTTTCTTCCCTTAATTTTTTCCCCGTTTGGTCTTTCAGCTTATTCCAGTGTGCATGATTAGTTTCTCTTCAAGCAAAACACCTTGCACCTTCTCCCACAGAGTGTTGAGTCTCTCTTTCTCTTTAGATCATGTCTCTTACATGGCACCGATCCACTGAATTCTGGCAGCCTTCATTGTTGTTATTGACTCTGTCTCTAATGTTAGCATTTTCCAGGTCTGCTATTTTCAGAATATGCCTGTCCATGTCATTCATGTGTCTTTTATTAGTAACCTTTGGTTTCTTGAGCTTCTCCAGCTGTGGAAAATCTATCACTCACCTATGGCTAACTTTGCCTCAGCAGCTAAAGTACTTCTAAATCGTAATGTTCAGTTTTACCTCCTTTACCACAATTTCAGAGTCACTGATTGTCTCCTGTGGATTCTTGTCCACTGTTCAAAATAACCTGTATGTGTGTGTCTATGTTTGTATATACACATCTGTACATATTTTATACATTTGTATAGGCATGTTTGTGCATTGATATTTTGTAGTATGTGTTTATATATATATATATATGTATATATACTGTGTGTGTGTGTGTGTGTGTGTGTACGTCCTGTGCAACTGAAATAAAATTAGAACTACTTACATAGATATTTTCAAATCTTTCTTTTTGACTTTAGAACACTTTGAATATCTGCTCCAACAGAAAGGTAGTAGTGCAGAAGATGGCCATTATCCAATTCAGCGGTGGGAGTGAGGCTTCCTTTGGGTGCACTCTCTTGAATCTCATGTCTCTTCACTTGCACCCCTGGTCCACCAGGCTTCATCCGTATTGGCCTTCTTTTAGTTCCAGAACATGCCGAGGTTGTTCTTGCCCTCAGACCTTTGTCCCCCTCCCTGCTCACAGTCTCCTCATCCTTATCTGCCCACTAGAAGCTGGCTCCTTGTTATTAGTATTCAACTCAAAAGTCATGTTACCAAACTGTCCTTAACTAAGCAAGTGGCTTCTCCTTCTTCTTCCACCCCCAGGTAACTCTGTTCCATCTCTGTAACTGGCACTCCTCACCACATGAAGTAACTGCTTTATTTTTATTTCTGTTTCATCAGTCCCCACTAGAAGGTAGCCCAGAGATAGGGAGCAAGTCTGTCCTGTCCAAAGTTGTGTCTCCAGTTCCTAAAGCAATGCCTGGCATATAGTAGGTGCTGGTTAATACTTGTTGGGGGAAGGAAGACTAAATTTTTTCATATTATTTTCTTTTCCCGTTTTTAAATTCATTGATGTTTATTTTTTTAAAAGTGGTTTCACAAGCTTTCTTCTGTTGGTATTGTCAGGTCAAGTTTTCGTAGTTGAACTCAGTTCCTAGCATGAATTTGAAAGCTTGTGTCAAAGGCCACTATAAAAAGTAAACTAAAATGTGTTAAAATCAGTTCTCCACATTTTAAAAGAACAACTAAGGGACAATTTCCGTTTATAAAGCAAGTATCATTTCAAAGTTAATTTCCCAAAAGGAATCCTCAAGATACCCTGAGCTTGTGTCTTTTGACTTCTAATCCCAAAAAGTAATTTTATTTCTAATCTTTTAATTGCCCAAACATAAAGCTAAACACTTTTACATTCAAATTAACAAAGGGTAGTAAAAAATGGTCCGTGGTAAACATTAGTTTCAATCCACTTTTTCCCTATTTACAAACCCATCAAATGGGAAGCAGCTATTAAACACATCATTTGCTTGGGAAAATAACCTTAACATGGTATTGTAATTCATGTTATTTTCTTTTCTTTATCATGGAGGAGTTTGCCATGTAGAACTAGACTTCTAGTTCTAAAAATTATTTTAAACAAAGATAAATTTTCCAATAGGCCTACCCATCTCATCTTAAATAATCTCCATCGGGAAACAACATTGTTGCAAAGAAATTTCATACGTCAGTCTTTGTCCATCATATCAGAGAGAGGAGTGACACTAATCTTGTCTCATCTATATCCTTTTAAAGATAGAGGGATTGGTTTTGTCTTGCTTTAAAGGAACTTGGAATATACAAGGAACATTTTGATAACATGATTTTATTATAAATATTTTGAATGCATGAATATGTAAAGTAGGAAAATACATCTTGATGTATTTTCTTCCTGCTGTTTTGTCTACAAACGTGTAAGCAAATGTGCATAATTCCTAAAATTTGGTATTATTTCAAACATAGTTGCCACTTTTTCTTACTAGTGTAAGGGGGAAGACCCAATTTTCTCATGTCCATAAATATTCTTTAAGTGTGTAGAAATTGATTTAGCCACATATATTTTTAATCTAGTCCTCAAATTCTTGGTAAAACTGCTAGGATAAAATGCAAAGAATAAACTAAATGTGTTAAAATCAGTTAAAATTACTTTTCAAATATTTGCAAATGAGATGGGTGAAAAGTCTCTTGCTTTTATTTGAAATTTTTAAAATATTAATTGACTGTTTCTTCTCTTGTAAATCGCCCAGTTTGTTTTTTTTTTTTTTTTTTTAAACTTTCTATTAAAATTTCCCCTTTTTCTTGTTGGCTTGTTTCCCCTTGTTTCTCGTTAGGGTTCTTTGTAAGTTGGGGATTTTATTCCTTTACAGCATGTCATGTACATTGTAGACATCTTTAGTAATTAGAGGTTTGAATTTCTTTAGGCTATCATGTTTTCATAGAATGTACATAAATAAACATAAAAAATAATCATTATAAATCAGTGTTGAAAATTTTCAGGTAGTTATGAGTTTACTAACCTTATAAGATAAAACTTTCTCCTAGCTATCAATACTTTTTAGTATATAATCATGAAATATTCCAGATGGACCCATTTTAGTATCCCTTGGAAACCTGAGACCCCCTCCCTCTGTCTGGGAAGCCAGGAACCTCAGTCTGGTCTTGATGCCACAATGTTTCCAAAGATGCCCTGATGCCAGCAGGCTGCACAGTCTTTTCTGAGCTATCTTGAGGAAGTTAACATTGAACATCCTGGCGTGAATTCCCAGATCAGCCATAGTCCAGCAGAAAACAAGGAGATAAGTGATGTCCATTCATATGTGTTATCCTGCCACACATAGATGACCCAACAGTGATGACTGTCCTGTGTTCATGTGTGACAAAGAAACTGTGTTTCACCCAGCAATATTTAAGACTGTCCTTCTTGTCATGGTTTCAAAGGCCTTGCACTGTTGGAAGCCCCACCTCTTTACAGATTTGTCTTCCTCCTGACAGCCTTTGCTCAGAACATAGCACTACCTTTTAGATCGAAAAGCTGTGTGGCATAGTGGAAAACCCATGGGCTGGGAGCCAGGCAATTTCATCTTACCAGCCATTAGGTCTGAGGCAAATTGTCTGTCTTCTCTGGGTTTCAGCTCCTTTATCTAGAAAATGGGAGTTCTGTCATCTGCTTCATGGGGTTGTTGCAGGAGTTAATAAGACAACATGTATGAAGTCCTTCATATGCTGCAGTGTGTGCAGAGGTACTCAGTAATTGTTGGTGTTAATCTGTTATTGTTATTTAAGAGAGTGGTCTTGTCTGGTTCTCTTTTCCAGAAGGTTTTGCTGCATCATCAGATGATGCCCTTCTACTTTTTATTCCTACAGTGCTTGCTGTAAGGAGGCAGCTTACAAGTGCTGCTGTCACCCATGCTCCACAAATGCTATTGTGCCCACAGAGCTGTGTTAATAATAAGTATTGCTTACATGTATTGTGTATGTACCAGATGTTTTTCTAAGCATCTTATAGATGTTATCTAATTTTCACCCAATGAAATAGGTGCTATTGTGGCCTTTATTTTGCAAGTAAGCACACAAAGGCACAGAGAGGCTCCCAACAGTAATCTGTTGGGAGTCACACTGCTAGTGAGTGGCCCAGCCAGGACATGAACACAGGCAGTCTGTCTCCATAGCCCATCAGGCTCAAGCATTTTGTTCCATTGCCTCCCTGTAGTGGCAGCCTTTACATCCTGGGACACTTAATTTAGAAAGGTGCGAAAACACCTGCAGGAAGGAGAGAAGAAGGATGCTCAGAATTGAGTGTCATTAACCTGCAGGGGGGTGTCTAAAAGGAGCAAAGCCATTGCCAAACAAATCCATGTACTGCGAACAACAAACTGGCTTTGTATTTCTTTCAATAAAGAATCTCCACAGTGCTAGGAGAATTCCTGTCGATGGTAATGGTGTCATTTCTTGCTTTGCCCAGAACCCTTTCTGTAATTGCAGCCCTATAAACAGCAGCAGCAGGAAACCACGAGGGACGCCTTTGTGGATAGTACCGTGGGGTCTGTCGCCTTGGAATAAATAAATAGACCCTATTTATTAGGCATGTAGAATTTATTTAAAATACCAATTCCAAGGGAAGCAATCGAAGGATCCATGAGTTTCCCATGGGTTCCAAACCAAAAATAATAATATTGCAATATTAACAATATCTAAAACTAGCTTTATCTTATTATTCATTTTAGCACTCGGGATGATGATGTTTCTCTCCTCAACTCTATTTTAATCTGTAATACAAACAGTTTAAGGTTTTCTTGCCTTGAATCATTATTACTGTGAGGTTGAGCCATCTGTGTTTTTCTCATTCTGCTCATGGCTCCCAGGAAGAGTCTTGAAATTTAACAAGTTGGGAGAAGAATTTCTGCAGAGTAAATTCAGATACACAGTGACATCTAAAACCCTGCAAGTTTTTATGTTACTTTGGAGACATTTTCTTTCTTGGATTGAGTTGAAAGTGAGAATTAATCTCACCCTACCAAATCAGCTGCAGTTTTCAAAACCTTTTGAGGTCTGGGGCCATGTTTCATGCCACTTTTTGTTCATTTCATCTATAATCCCCACTGTGTTTCTTGTTGACTACTCTAAGATTGTAGAATTGGCATGTAGCTGACTGCTTGTTTAAAATCGAGATCTATTAAGTATATCTTGTTGGGAAACCGAAAAGCGTTGTATGTACACATCCAGTGCCTTTAAGTTGATGTCAGGAGGCTGGTCATGCCTGCTTCCCATGCATTCCCTGCTGGGGACAAAAACCACAGTGGGTTTTACATGGGCCCCTATAGCAGTGCTTTCATTTTTATAGATGACTTAAGGTATCTGTTATAGTTTATAACTTTAATGAAGTATAATGACATACAACAAACTGTACCTATTGAAATGGTACAATTCTTAAGTTTTGACATATGCTTGTGAAAATATCATCAGTCAAAATAATGAATGTATAAGTCACACCAGCAAGTTTTCTGTTCCCTCCATAATCTTCCCCTGCTACCTACTCAGACCCCCTCTCCCACCTGCCACCAAAGAAACCACTGATCATCTATCCATCTCTATAAATTATTTGGCATTTTCCAGCATTTTATATAAGCAAAACACTACAGAATGGAGTTAATGTCTGGTTTCTTTCATTCAGTGTAGTTATTCTGAAAGTCATCCATATTGTCACACAGGTTGATGATTAAAGAGACAGGATATCCTTGCCTTATTTCTTACCTTATGAGGAAACACCATTAAATATGTGCATATTTAATTAAAGTGCATTGCCTTTATCACGTTGAAGAAGTTGCCTTCATTTCTTAGCTTGCCAAGAGAGTGGGCGTCGAATTTTGGCAGATGCTTTTTCTGCATCTCTTGACATGATGTGTGTTTTTTTTTTTTTTTTTTTTCTTTTTTACTCTACTACATTGGTATATTACATTGATTGTTTCGATGTTTAACCGATATCACATCCTTATGTGGTTGTGTGATGTATCATCCTTCGTATCACTAGATTTACTTTGCTAAACTTATGTTTAAAATTTTGCATCCAAGTTCATGGTGGATATTTCTACAATTTTCTTTTATTTTTGTCTGGCTTCAGGGTAATGTTAGAATCCTAGAGTGAATAAGGAAGTATTCCCTTTTCTTCAAATTCCAGGAAAAGTTTGTTTATAGAATTAGTATTTATTTTTTCTTTAATTTCTACAAGGGAGAATATCCTAGTGATGTCATCTGGGCTTAGGCTTTCCTTTTAGGAATAATTGTAATTGCAAATTCAATTTAGGGCTATATAGATTTATTATTCTTTAATGAGCTTTGGCAATTTGTATATTTCAAGGAATCTGTTTTATCTAAGTTGTCAAATTTATTGATGTAAATTTTCATATTTCTTTATACTTTGTATGTGTAGGATTTTTAGTTATTTCACCTTTCTTAGTCCTAATATCAGTAGTTTGTATCTTTTTTTCCTTCCCAAGGCTGACTGGAAGCTTATTAATTTCACTGGTCTTCACAAAGAACTGCATGTGCTTTCACTGATTATGCTCTTTAGTTTTCCTGTTTTATTTTTCGCTGATTCCTATTCTCACCTTTATTATCCCCCCCTTATATCAGGTTTAATTTGCTCTTCTCTTGCTATTTTTAAGGTAGAAACTATGGTCAGTGATTTGAAACTACTTTTCTAATGTAAACATTTAGTGCCATATATTTCTCTGTAAGTACTCCTTTAGCTGCATCCCATGAGTTTTTGTATGTTGTATTTTCATTTAATTCAAAATGCTTTTTAATTTCCCTTTCGGTTTTCTTTTTGACCTACAGGTTATTCGGAAATGTGTTATTTAGTTTCCAATTACTCCCTGATTCTCCAGATCTTTTTCTGTCATTAATTTCTAATTTAATTCCTTTGTGATCCAAGAACATATTTTGTATGATTTGTGACTTTGTAATTTTATCAAGGTTTCATTTTTGCCTAGAATATGGCCTATCTTGGTAAATGCACCATATATATTTGAAGAAATGTTTTCTGGTTTTGTTTGATCCATTTCTGTAAATGTAATTAGTTTGAATTGGTTGATAGTGTTACTTAAATTTTCTATATCCTTACTGATTTTCTGTTGATCTGCTCTAGCAATTATTGAGAGAGAGTTGTTGAAATTTCTATTACTGTGGAGTTGTCTACTTCACCTTCCCTTCTATTAGTTTTTACTGCACATATTTTGAAGTTCTTTTATTCAGTACATAAGTGTTTGGGACTATTATGTTTTCTTGATGACTTGTCCTCTTTATTATGGCACTATGATCCTTTACCCCTAGAACTATTTTTTTGGTCAAAATCTTACTGTGCCTGCTATAAATTAGTTCCCCTCTTTGACCTTCTCCACCCCCACCATGAACAAAATGGAAGTTTAATAAAAAAATAAAAATAATCAAAGAACAAAACAAATTCCAAAGCTGAATACAATGACAGAACTGGAAATGCAGTGGAGAATTTCAATAGTGATATTCCTTTCACCACATATTTTATATCATATTTGTATGATTTAAATATATATGTTTTTCTGCTTTTTTATTAGTGTATCATAGCTGTACATAATGGTGGAGTTTGATCTTACCTAACCTTCTTTCAATTAGTGTTAGTGTGATGTGTTTTTTCAGTCCTTTTTTAAAATTAATTAATTAATTTATTTATTTTCACGGTGCCAGGGATTGAACCCAGGGCCTTGTGCAAAGTGCTTTCGAGGCAGGCATTTTACCAATTGAGCTGTATCCCCAGCTCCAGTCCTTTTATTTTTTAACCTGTATATGACTTCATATTTGAAGTGGGTTTCTTATAGGTAACATATAGTTGGGTCTTATTTTTTAATCCAATCTGATAATCTCTGCTTTTTAATTGGAATATTTAAACCGTTTACTTTTAACATAATTATTCATATAATTGGTTAAAATCAATCTTACTAATTGATTTTGTCTGTTCTATTCTGTATGCTATTTTTTTTTCTGGTTTTCTGCCTTCCTTCAGCTTGAGTATCTTTCTGATTACGATTTTACCTCATTTGTAGGTTTACTATCTCATAGGTAATGTATAAACCTGTCCTGTGTGCTATTTGCTATTGTACATTTTACTTCTGCAGATGTTATAAGCCCAAAATAAATCATTAGGGTTTTTTTGGTGTTGTTGTTGTTTAAAAGCAAATTATCTTTTAAAACATTTTAGAATAAGAGAAAAAGTTTTTTATACTCAACTGTATATTTGCTATTTCTGATATTCTTTATTCCTTCATGTGGATCAAGATTTACATCTCATATTTTGCCTCTGCCTAAGGGAGTTTCTTTCTAATATTTTCTATAATATATGGTACTGGTGATGGATTCTTTCCATTTATTATACCTGAAAAAGTTTTTTCTGTTGCTTTTATTTTTAAAAAGCTATTTTCACTGGGTATAGAACCCAGATTGCCTGAATTGTTTTTTCTTTCAGTTCTTTAAAGGTGCTACTCCAGTATATCCTTTCTCATTGTTTCCAACAAGAAATATGCTTTCATTTCTGTCTCTGTTCCTCTGTATGTACTTCGTCTTTCTTCTCAGGGTGCTCTTACAAGTTCGTCTTTATCATTTGATTGAAGTAACTTGACTGTGATGCACCTTCATATACTTTTACTCACGTGTCTTGTGCCTTCTGTTCTTGAACTTCTCAGATCTCTGAGTTATTGTTTCTGTGGGTAATCTGCCATTATTCCTTCAAGTATTTTTGGCCCACCCCCTTCCTTCGGGTAACGTAATTACAAACGTATTAAGCTTCTTGAAGTTATCCCACAGTTCTTTCATGTTCTCTTCATTTCGTTACTATTGTTTTTCGTCCATTTCATTTTGGATAGTCTTATTGCTGTCTTTTAAGTTCACTACCTTTTTCATAAAACGTCTAATCTGTATTTAATTTCATGCAGTGTGTTTTCATCTCATAGATTGTACTTCTCATCTCTACAGGTTCACTTTCTTTTTTAAATTTTCCATTTCTCTCTTTAACATGTTCACTCTTCTGCCTTCTTAAACATATGGAACACAGTTATGACCATTTAATATCCTTGTGTCCTGTTTCTGTCATCTGTTACTTATAGTTTTTTGTTTTATTGATTTATTTTTCTCTTTATTATGGATCATGTTTTTTCTTTTTCGTAAATGTGTCATATTATTTCTTTTATTTTTCACTGTTGTTGTAACAAGTAAGCAAAAATTTGTGGCTTAAAACAATACAGATTTGTTATCTTACAGTTCTGTGGGTTAGAAGTCTATGCTGACTGCACTGCAGTAAAGTCAAGGTATCATCAGGGCTGATCCCTTTCTGGAGGCTCCAGAGGGGAAATCTGTTTCTGTGTCTTCTCCAGCTTCTGAAGGCTGCCATCACTGGGTAACACTCCTGGCTTTTATTTGTTTGTTTGTTTTCTTCCGTCTTTTCCTTTGACAGTACTAGTGCTTGAATTCAGTGAAGCTCTACCACTGAACTAAGTCCCCAACCTTTTTTATTTTTTATTTTGAGAAAGAGTCTTGCTAAAGTTGCTAAGGCTGGCTTTAAACTTGCCATCCTCCTGCCTTTGCCTCCTGATTTACTGGGATTATAGCTGCATACCACTGGGCTGGGTAGCCCTGTCATCTTTAAAGCCAGCAATGGTGGACTGAATCCTTCCTTCTCCCACCAAATCATTCAAGCCTTCTCTTTGTCTTCCTCTTTTAATGACCCTTGTAATGATATGGGGTCCCCTGGAATAATCTAGAATAATATTTCACAAGGCAAGTTGATTACCAATCCTGATACTCTCTTTATCCTTATTTCTCTTTTGCATACAAAATAAGATATTCAAACGTTTGGGGATTAGCCTGTCACACCTGGTAATTTTTCACTGGTTGCTAAACTTAAATTTTACTTTTATTAGGTACTGGATATTTTTGTATTCCTCTCAATATCCTTGAAGTCTACTGTGGGACACATTTAAGATACTGGGAAACAATCTGAACCTTTTGAGTCTTGCGTGAAACTTTGCTTTGAGAGATCAGAGCAGCTTTGAGTCTAGGGCTATTTTTACTGTACTACTTAGGCAACGCCTTTTTGAGTATTCTACCTGACACCACGGGAGTGATGAGGCTTTTCTATACTAGCCACTGAGGGCAAACTCCTCCTAGCCTTTTATGCTGTCCATGGATTGTTCCCTCCAATCCTTTTGTGTGGTTCTCTTCCCAAATATTATATAGTTTCCCTCACCCACATACTGATCAGTTCTCAACTCAGCATTGAGGGTGAGCCCTCTTTAGATCTCTGAGGGGTATGCACTTGTGTGTGTGTGTGTGTGCGCGCATGTGTGCACATGTAAATGTGCGTTTAGTTCTCTCTGACACCCTGCCCCTTGGACTCTAGTCACCTTAGTTTCCAAACTACCTGCAGTGTCTGTACTTGGAGAAACTGCCAGACCCCAGGACTCCTTTTTCCTGAACTATAGCCAGGAAACTCCAGGCAGCAGGTTGGGGCAATCACATGGCTTCTCTTGTTCACCTCCTCTCAGGAATCATTATCTTGCACTGCCTTGTATCTGACATCTGAAAAACCAGACTCTTGTATATTTTTCTGGCTTTTTAGTTATTTCAGGTGGAGAGCATATCCAGTCATGGTTACTCTGTCTTTGCCAGAAGTAGAAGTCAAACACTTGTTATTTGCCACATATTTCATTTTGATAAGGGCGACAATGATACCCAAATATTTAACAACTGATCTGTCTTGGGCGCTGACCAACCAGAACAGATGCTGGCCTAAAACAGTGATATGGCTGTCCAGTGTTTACTAGTTAAAGATCAATTCTGTCCTGTGTTGTGGCCAAACCCCATAATCCATCCAATTTAGGGTTTGTCATTGAAAGCCTTGGTGAGACAAAAAGAGCTTTGTAATAGGACTGACCTGGATTTGAGTCTTGAGTCTGCCACGTAGGACACTTGACTTGGATTTTCTCCACTCTTTTAACTTGCCCTGAACTGCGGTTCTGAAAACTAGATGGGATGTGAAAGTGCTTTGCAGCTTGCCTGGCACCTAGAATACCTAATCGAAATGAGAACCCCGTCCCTCTCTGCCTTCCTCGGTGGTTCATCTGGAGTCACGTGAGCCAACCACAGTGTTCTGCAAGTGGCAGACTTTTACTCAGAGGGCAGTTCACCCAAAAAGAAAAAAAGAGACCATACCCAGGAGTACTGTTTATGGGGGGAAAATCCAAAAGAATCACAAGTGTGAGGCAGGAAAACCAGGGCAATGAAACTTCTAGCAAAGAGCTGTCTTTCTAGTGAGGCTGGTCAGACTGGGGTGGTGGCCCCAGCCATAGGAGAGGCTGGAGTGGACAGGCCAACCCAGCAGGTATGGAGGGAAGGCCAGGGCAAAGTGGCAAAGTGCCCAGAACTCAGTTAAGAAAGCTCGACAGAAGTGTGTCTGGCCTGGATCCTCCCAACTCAGACCTCTCTGCTTCATGGGGTAATAGCAATTCAGAGCTCGCCTGGCCGTGCTGCTTGACAGACAGTGGTAGAGAATCCTATGGTAGGGAGACCTTGCAGGACCCGACTTCTGTGGAACTGCCTTCTGGGATTCTGATTTACCCCTTACACATAGGGCTTTCTTTTCATAATCCACTCTGACTGGGTTAGTCATGTAACTCTGGGTGTAATGGCAGCTCTTTCATTTAATGTCAGGATGTTTTCAATAAATTCAGATACTTTTTTTTATTTCTTACTTTTATTTGCTCTGAAAGTCTCTGTCCATCTTGAGGCATGAAGCCCAAACACTTGTCTCTCCCTTTTGTTCCTAGCACCCAAGTGCCTTGGCCACAAGTGCCTGTTGGTGACAGTGAGTAATGAGTGTGTCACAGGGCTCCTTGTTCAGCCATCAGGAAAAGATACCGAACAGAGAAGGCCCAGAGTAAATTCTTCAACACTGACTTGATCCATCCTCCTGAGTTCTCTGTTTTATTTTTATTTTGGTTTAACTTAACTCTGTTTAACAAAAACTTTATGCTGAAACGATTCACTTCCCTCAGTCTCTGCCCCATCACTCTGTGATGGAAGGAAGTTAAATACTTGTGATATGGTTTTCAAATTCTTTTGACTGACTGACCAAACATGTTAGAAAAAATGTGAAGATCTGTTTTTGTTACAGTCAAGAAAACATAATTGAATAAGGGCATGAATGCCCAAGCTAACATTTCTATTTCGGCTTTTCTGGCAAATGGAAATTCCCCGTTCAGTTGCAACAAACAGATATAGATTAGCTGGCCCTTGTTCTCTGTCTCGGCAACAAATCTACCCTTTACAACCTCAGTCCTCATTGCGGGCACGTTTGATGTAAGCTCAGCCTGAAGGAGCCTGCTGATCCAGAATGCCCCTGCGTTAAGAAGAGGAGAACGGTAAGTAATAATATAGATCAAGAAAGATAAATAACAAAGCATCCAATCGTCTCCTGCCCCCAGAAGTCACTTGATAAATCCATTGAGAACGGCTGCATTCGAAAATATGACTGGAGCCCAAGGGGCTCTTTGACTTGGGTATGTATTCACAAAGTGCTGTGTGCTTGGCTTTGGGACACAGTGGCTTAGCTAGACAGATCCTTTCACTGAGGAAGGCCACCTGTAGCTACAGCATGGTGGGGCTCTTCTCAGGGTGGGGCACTATGTTTGTGTCCCTGTTTATGCTGCTGCTTTCTAGTTGACTTGTGCATCTGCATCACATCAACAGGAAGCACCATAGGCCAAGGATCCTGACTTGCCCCTGCATCCCCAGCAGCTAGCACATTGCCTAACAACTTTGTAGGTGATTAATAAATGTTAATGGATAAATATCTCAGAGGGACCTATGGGCAATAAAATAAAATTGCTCTTCAGTTTTTCCAGCTATAAAACCTATCAGCCAACCCTGATGTGGAGAAGGCACAGTTCTGCTGAGAACCATGGATTATAGTGAGAAGAGAGAATGTAGTTCACATTCACATATCTACACACATGCTCACTCACTCTCAGGCTCACACCCGCTTCCTCTTCTCTCTCTCTGTCTCTCTCTCTCTCTCTCTCTCTCCCTCCCTCCCTCCCTCTCTCTCTCTCTCCCTCCCTCCCTCTCTCTCTCTCTCTCTCTCTCTCTCTCTCTCTCTCTCTCTCTCTCTCTCACCTGTCATGCTTCTATATACTCTTTAAAGCAGGGTAATATATTGAATAATGTATTGAATTTTCTTTCTGCTCAAAACAGGCACTTAGTACCACTGTGGGTCCCCAGAGGCCATTAAAACAGAAAAAAAAATCCTAACTGTAATTTACATTTGTGTATTGATTACTTATTTGTAAATTTCTGGCACATAAATGTCCATCACACAGTTTGGCACTCAGAAAAACACTGAAGCAGGCAAGGCAGCTTTTCCCTTTATATCTGAGATGGGGAACGTAAGGTGGATATGGGACTGAATTCCAGTACCGTGCATCCTACCTCCCCTCTGCTCTCTGCCTCCTGCCTACCTAGAGGCAAATAGACTCTGACTGTGGTCAGGATAGTGTGGATCACATTCTGCTGCTTTTGTGATTCCAGGGTACTGAGGGCAAATGTCTTCAGTCTTCCAAACTTTGATTTCCTTGTTCATCTGTAGGGGGGATGTATTGAGGACCAGCTTGGTAAATAACTGAAAAGGGGTTTTGAAAATATAGCATTGCATAAGGCTTAGGAACAATTCAAAACTAGATGCTTTTGGAAATAAAGAATAAGATAAAGACCCATAAGTGAAGAACTGAAATCTTATTTGAGATCTAGGAGTGTAGCTAAATGGTAAAGCATTTGCCTAGGTTGTGTGAGGCCCTGGTTTTAATCCACAACACCATACACAAAAATAATTGAATTTACAACAGAGGCAGAAAATAATTTTAAATGAAAGTCTGGGTGATAATCTCTGCTTTTACCTCAAATTTTCCAGTTAAGAGATATTCAATGTTTGTCTTTCATGCAGGAAAGAGTTCTCTGTTTTTTAAGTTGAGGGACAGAGGCACTGCCAAACCAGTTAGGGAGAAATGCTTGCTTGTTGTACACTGCCCTCAGCCCCAAGGCTAAGTTAGTTTCAAATGACAATTTGTTAGTTAAATTATTCCACCCTTCATTTACGTCTCTGAAAAATTAGCTACTGCGGCGTTGCCAGAAACATGGGCTGTGGGAGTCCATGAGTTGCCACGGGTGCTTTCTAAACCCACACGCATGTCATGTAAATATTAAATCTGTCCAATTCCCAGATGCAGTGAAATGTTTTCAAAGTCCAGTGCTGCTCAATTTTAATGAATTAAAAAGATGTGTGTGCATTAGATAGACATATTCATTTAGACAAATAAAATAGGATTACAAAAGAAAAAAGTAAGTTTAAGGGAAAAGCAGATATGCCAAACATAGGAATGAGCACAGCTGGAGTGTTTGGGGGTAATATCAATTTTTTTTCTGATAGAAAAAGTAGAGAGGAAATAGTTCTGAGTTCTGAGTCCTGGAGGAGGATTTTTCTAGTACTCTATACCCTTAGAGAAAATTTCTCATTTAGGGAAGCTATGTGGCACCTGCCTCTTCCATTGTTTTCCTAGAAGACCCTCTGATTCCCAGCCAGTTATTTCTTTGGAATTAGGAGACAAAATAAAACATGGACTTAAAAAAAGCAATGGAGAATTTTTTTTTTTTTTTTTTTTTAAAAGAAAGGACATGAAAGGAGTTTTGTAGCCCATATGCCACACCCCTGTCCTCTGGCTCCGGCCATTAAGGGCAGGCCTGTTTCCCTGTAGCCCTGAGCAGGGGGGAAGGGGAGGAGGAGGTCTGACTTACATGTCTTGTTAAGCAACCCTCCAGAGAGGTTCTGCCCATGTGGTCTGTAATGCTGAGCATAGCTCTCTCTTGGTGCCTCAGTTACATCACCTGTAATGTAGTAGCGACCATCATTATTTCCCAATTGCATTAAAAGGAATAACTGCCAGAAACCCTCATGGCTCTCATTGTTCAGTTAAGGTAAACATAAAGAATGCCAGAGATTATTTGCTTAGAATCATATGTGAATTGATGCAGTGACACTGTGGATTGAACAACCATATATTATTTTCTCTTGTTCCTTTAATGCGAACTCTAAATTCAGTATGTCTTATCATTTATTTCATTTACTTAACCAGTGATCTTTAAAAGTGATGCTATGTGCCAAGACAGTATTGGACCCTAAGATAAGATGACAGTTAAGCTACCCAGCTCTCCTAGCCCACTTAGTCTAGCAGTGAAATTAAGTTAATATGAGCTTAATTTAAGATTTGAAATCTATATGTGTTTTGGGTTCCCCTTAGGAGCACACCTGATATATTTACCTATAAAACCGTCTTTCTTTTCCCTCCAGGTCCACAGCTGTATGCTGATTTTATTTAAAGAGACCAATTCTGTGTTGTTTCAACCACCTCTAACAGTAAATTTAAATTGAACCCTATATAAATTGTTTAAAATAATATGATGT
Organism: Sciurus vulgaris; assembly: GCF_902686455.1. Lineage (NCBI taxonomy): Eukaryota > Metazoa > Chordata > Mammalia > Rodentia > Sciuridae > Sciurus > Sciurus vulgaris. Next base: position 141,172,371 of record NC_136464.1, on the reverse strand, counting down.
TTTCTTTGAAGTTAAATATTAAATAAGTTTTCCTTTCTTCTTTTTTAAATTTATGAGATGTTAACTTGTCAGATGCTTTTGTAAACTGAAATTGAGGTTGATAAATACAATACAAAGGTTAGCCCCTGCACAGTCCCTTGAAAAGAATCAAGTTTCATAGGGAAGATCCCTGTCTTTGCTGTGAAATACTATCTCTGCTGACATGACCAGATGACTACATTGGGCACAATATCAGTAAGATGTCACCAGCCTGTTCTCCTGACTTCAAGAAAGGGAAGGGTTCTGTGGAGCAGGGAGACATTGGACATCAGAAAGAAAGTTGTTGGTAAAAATTACTTAGTCTTTCAACATATATGTGGAGTGTCCACTCTCCTTGGGAAGGTAGATCAATATATAGGTTTGTAAAAAATAAAAAGCACTTCTTGTGTTTGCGTATTCAAACATATTTCTCAAGATAATCGTCTTTTGCCTCTGCCATCTGCTCCATTATCTTGTCAGTTTAGACAAAGCCGAGAACACCAAGGACCTAGTCAGTCCTTTTTCACAACCCCCACATCATTATGTAACAGTCCTACTGCACAAAGTCACATAATATCATACAGAGAGAAAATTAATCATCAACTAATGAGATAGGAATGTGAAAAAAAAGTTCGAAAGAAGTAATTTAGAGGCCCCAATTAGGGCTATTCTCATGGGTCTCCCATGGGCATTATGGGCTGATCACAGGTCCAGGGTCTGAGAAGGGCATGCGGGAAGGAGTGGAGGAAGGAAGAACAGGAGAGGGTAGAGGGAAATAAGAAAGACAGGGAGCCAAATACAGAAGCCACAGCTATGGGACAAAATGAGGCCTTTGCATTGTTCTGGAGAAGAGCTAATGAGAACCTCAATTAGCAACAGAAACAGACAAGATGATATAGAAATCATTTCAAAGGCAGGTCTATCTAAGAGGTTTTAGCACATGACTGGATATGTTCACCCACAGAGGCTTTAATCTAGGAATCGAGAGAAAAGACGATGACCTTTCAAGAAACAGACAAGGCCTGGTAGTAGGGATGGAGTAGGACAGATGCCCAGGGTCCCACGAACAGTTTTCTGTAGACCACATAAGACAAGACACAGGAACAAGGGAGAGGACACCTGTAGGCCACAGAGCAGGGAAATAGCTTGGTACACATGAGATATCAGCACAAGGGATTGAGTAACCCTGTGTCCATCCCTGAGACTTAACAATGGCCCTCAAATCTGGAAATAACAACAGAGGGTTCAACAGAAACAAATGTTGCATGAAAGGAGTCCTAGTGGATTTGCCTGGGAAAATGTTTCTATAAACACGTGCTAGAATTCACAGACCTGAGGGTACAGGGATTGTGGAGAACATTCTGGATAAAGGTAAAGACAGGGAAGAGTAGAAACAACATCCTGGTGGGAGAAAGGGACCAATGCCTGGCAGAGGGTGGCAGTGGATGAGGACAGGCTGCAGACACCTGGCCCAAGCCCTGGCCCTCCAGGCATCTGCAGGGGGGAAAAAAGGTAACAGTTCCCCTCCCAAATATGTTGATAGGTGGATCTGCTTCATCTCTGTGGCTGAGTCTGACTAGCAAGGAGTTTGCTGGTGATGAGAAATGGCTAGAACTCTGCTAGGAGAGTTGTGCCTGCCATTTTATAGATCTTGAGGGCCAGGGAAGGAAAATTAGAGATAGGAGGGAAACCTCAGGAGACAGATTTGGAAAATTCAGTGGAAAATGCAAAATCCTTCATTTAGTTTCAACATGTCAACTGCCAAGTTGCCGAAGGACATCATCCTGCAGAGACAAGATGGTGCCTTTCCATTGAAGAGGTCGTTCAACAGTGTCAGCTCCACAATGGGGACTGCCAAAGGATCACCTGATAAGTCGCAAAGCACTCAGTGTAGGCTGGCACAAGGCCAGCATCAAACATGACCAATGCTTTCCAAGTGGTTAAGCTAGAGAGAGAGAGAAAGAGATCAGAATTCAGAAATGGAGAGATGGCTGCTAATTGATCGGTCAGCTTCTTTGTGGCTAGAGCTCAGAAAAGGTGAACTTTTAGAGAAGGGCAGTCACATACATGTGGAGGGACTGAGGGAAGCAGGGTACTGATACTGGTGTGAGGTTCCTTCAGGCATGTGACTGGTAATGGTAAGAAAGAGACTTCAGACCTGTTGCAGTAGTCTAGGAACTTAGAATAAGAACTATGGATTTAGGCTGGATGCAGTGTGCACACCTGTAATCCAGAGACTCAAGAGGCTGAGGCAGGGGTTGTGAGTTTGGGGCCAGCCTCTGCAGTTTGGAGACCCTGTCTCACTTTTTTTTTTTTTTTTTGGTGTGTGTGTGTGTGTGTGTGTGTGTGTGTGTGTGTGTGTGTGTGGTGGGGGGTGGGCACTGGGGATGTAGCTTAGTGGTAGAATGCCCCTGGGTTCTGTCCCCAGGGCCAAAAAAGGAAAAAAAAGACTTTGGCTATAGTTTTCTGTGTCCTGAGTTAACATGTGAGGATACATTTCTTATCATGACGCCATTAGGAAATAGAATTGGGCTGTGAATGAGCCATCTCTAGAAGTCTCCAAAGGCAGGCAGGCTGGAGAATCACTGAAGAATCCGATTTCATGATGAAGCAGCACCATGGCTCTCTGTTCTCATTCCAGCTCCACCCTTAGCATGATATGATTAGCTGAAACTTTGGGAAGGTTGCTTTACTACCTCTGTGCATTGTTTTCTCATCTCTAAATCCAGAGGATAGAACTAGGTCATGCCTATCCTTGTCTCTTTCAGCTTGGAAATGTACATGGCTTCCTTGCCTAAGGGACCCCTCCACACCTGACCAGCATGCTTCAGCATGGTTTCTGGCCTCCACTATAAGGCCCACTCTGTCTTAAGATTATATTCCAGCAGGTCTAGGAAACATGGATCAGCTGGTTCTGAGTGTGACAGCCCAGGTCTCTGAACAGAAATTGTTCACTGACGATATCAGTCACCACACCTCCCCTCCATGTGGGTGAATTTCCAGCACCTTTGATGGGCCCTTACCTGCTACTCACTCAAAACATGTTTGGTTTTATGAATGCAGCCTCCTCTCACAGGTCGCTGGCAAGATCTGACAGACTTCCTTGAGCAGTCACTTCTCTGTTCCAGTTTTGGTCAGAAGTTTGGAAATGTTCTTCACTTCATGTCATGGCATAGTTTCAAACATGCACACAAATCTCCTCACCCAAGTCAATAATACTTAAAATAGCTGTTGACAGCTGCATTGCACCATGCTGCTAGCATAGCACCCCCCTGGTCAAGGAAACAGAGGGTTTTACTGATAGAATGAGGTCTTTGTTTATAAAGTGTGCACAATAGGGCTCCAGAAGCCCGCTCTGGATATACAGCTTGGATTTAAGTGGAGAAACATGCTCTTCTGCCTTTGGATCCCTTTGGAAAGATCGTGAATACATTTTTAATTTCACTTCCTTCGAGATCCTGCTTGTGGTCATTCGCTTACAAAGTATTGTGCTCACGTATAATCTGTGTTGTTGATTTGTTCTCAACAAATACATAGCAATCTTCAGGGTTTGTTTTTCCACAAACAGGAAAAAACCTAAGAGCAAGTCTGCCTCCGGTGCATGGGTTTTGAACATTTCCTCTAAAAGAACATTTAGAAATCTTTGTATTTATGATCCCAATAAGAATATATCAGGGACACCTTTTTTTAACCTGTTCACCGGACATACAGAAGTCATCTTTTTAAAGGATGGGATTGGCTCTTGCCCCTCCAGGATCCCTTTCCTGACATTATCCTTTGTATTGGTTTCTGAAGGTTGCTGTAACAAAACTGGTGGCTTAAAATAATAGAAACATATTCTCTCACAATTCTAGAGGCCAGAGGTCTAAAATTAAGGTATCTATAAGGCTGTGCTATTTTTGTAGGACATAGGGAAGATTTTGTCTCATGCCTGTCTATGCTTCTGATGTCTGCTGACTATCCTTCGTGATTCTGGACTTGCAGCTACATGTCTCCAATCACTACCTTTGTCAGCACAGGGAATTCTCCCTGTGTGTCTCTGTCACTTCTTATCTTTTAAGGACTTAAGTCATATTAGTTAGGACCCACTCTAATCCAGTGTAACCTCAATTTAACTTGATTACCTCTGCAAATACTGTGTTTCCAAATGAGGTCATATTCACTGGTATGGGGCTTAGGACTTTAAAATCTTTTCTTTTGGGGTGACCACAATGTAACTCTTATAACACTCCCTCTTGCAGACTGGTTTAGATGTCCCTGCTTTCTGTGTTTCCATAGCCCCTGTTATTTTAATATTTCACATAGTCATACTGTATTGTCATTTTCTATTAAGTTGTTCTCAATCACTGGACTGTCGCATCTATGAAGACAGGACTCGTATCTTACAATGCCTTTGCTTGCAAAGTACCTAGCAAAACATCCAACAGCTAGCAGGTGCTCACATGTTTGTCAAGTGAAACTCTTCATTATCATCACTATGACCATTTATGTGTATTCAGTATTAACAATACAACATCCATATAAGGTTAAATACTTATTACACTTATAAATATATTTGTTAATGTTTTATGTAATTACTACCATTTATTGAGTACTTACCATGTGCTGGACACACCAAACATTGTCCTTTTAAATTCCATTAGTTCTTACAAGAACATAAAAAAAAGATAAACAGAATTATTTATTTATTTATTTATTTATTTATTTATTTATTTATTTTACAGATATTGTAAGTGAGGCTTAGAAAGATTAATTAAGTTTCCTAAGGTCAGGCAGCCAGTGCATGGAAGACCCAGGACTTGGTCTCAGGTCTGTTTGCAGATGTGGGCTCTTTGCACTTTGCTGTGCTTTCACCCAAGTGGTCTTGGTTGCTCCTGCTTTGTGGTCATACTATGTGTGCTATTCATGTTTGCATCCATACTGAAACCCAGAGAGGTTAAGAAGCCTATCAGCTTTAGGTCCCCCAGTCTGATCCCATGACTTCAGGACCAGCTTTTTAAAAAGAACTTTTCCTTTGTTATTCACAAAATGTTTTTTAAAGAACAAAGGAGAACATGAAATTGAATTTTAAAAAGTGTTACTTTAATAGTTTATGCACTAGCTCACAACATTATAGAAGAGCAGCATTGGTCAATTGTAGCTTGGGACTACTATGAAAAAGTCTCTCCATCCTAAACTTCCAGGAAGTAGTACCTTCAGGTGCCACATGGTTTTTCTGTAAGGATCGGTTCTATTTTTATGCCAGTGATTCTTCTGGACAAAGAAGAGGTGCTGCTGCATGTTTGCCATAGCCCTCCGGTCTTTCTCTCTACCCTTGCTCATCTCCCTGGACTTCTGGGTGCATCCACCTCAGGCAGGAGGAAGGACCCTAGAGCCCTGCCTTCTGGGACTCAGCACCCATGCAGGCTTCAAGCTCTGACCTGGGTCCTGTGTCTGACAACTTGGGTATCTGCCCAAATCCCTGTCTTCATTTCTGGTGTCTGGATTCTGCCTGTCTTCTGCTTGAGGCCCCACATAGGTAACCTGCCAGATGTCATAGCATTTTTTGACCTCTGACCCAGAAGTGTTGATGCCATACCCACTGGCCTGAGGTAGAACCCCAGACCAGGACATTGCAGGCCCTGTGACTTTCATAGAGTGCCCTGGGCAGCAGCCCTGCCTGGACAGTGTTTTGCCTGCTGTAAGCATCCATGTGCTCAGCCACTCTGTTTGGGCACCCTCAGTCCAAGATGGGGCCCACAGTGCTCCTATTTGCCCTGATTGATCTCTTTCCTCTTATTATTCTCTTAGAACATTGTGTTCTGCCTTCTGGGCTAGACTTTTTCCTGGCACTGACATCTTGTCTCTGTCCCCTCAGCCCCAGCCCCCACCTGATTTCCCAGCTCACACCTAACCTAATTATGTCCAGTCTTGACTGGCAAGATGCCCTCCGCCTTTCTTTTCCTTGGAATCCGGTTCTACCTCAAATGCAAGACTCTTCATTAGGATGTCCACCAGAAACAGCAGAAAAGATCAAGCCACTGCTAGGGCACAGCAGACAGACAGAAAAGAGGGACGAGGGCTGCACATCCCTGCCAGCCATGCAGGGTCTGATCTGCAGGGGCTGCCAATGAGAAGAAAGTAGAAACTCACCAGGTTGAAGTGCAAGGTCCCTTCTGCTTTGTAAGAGCCTTTCAGCATGTCATGGTCACTCTGTCACACACACACACCATGACAGAGCCAAGGAAAGTATTTGGGATCCCCAGGCTATGGGACTCTGTACCAGCAGTTCCCTTCCTAGACAGCTCTCTGAGTCTCAGCTCAGGTCTTCCACCATTTTGATGGGTCTGAGGCCCATTGTCTATTCTCTCCTTGAACCCCATGATTCCCGAGTGGCGAGTTGATTACAATTACCCTAACAACTCCAGATCCTGGCAGTAGCAAGTGTCCAAGAAATGCTGAATGAATGAATGAATGAATGAATGAATGAATGAATGAATGAATGAGCTAATAACTAATTCAGTTGCCATCCCTCTACAATCCCAAACACAAACCTCTCCAACCACACTTGGAAAAATGTTCATCTTGTTTATAAAACCTTGGACTATGAATCAGTACACCAGACTTTTGTTATAGTTTTTGTCTTCACCAATTAAGAATAGACAGCTAAAAGGAAACATTGCTGAACTGCAGCCTCCCAGCTCTGTACTGGGAGCCAGCAGTACAGAGAGGAGCCAGATAGGGCCACAATCTAAAGTGGAAAGTCCTGCCTCGGGTAAGAACAGTTTCTAAAGGAAAGTTCTGCTACACACTCGGGACTTTTCTTCGTGTGGCTTAACGCCAACCTCCTCTTCACCCGGAGTGGAACTGTAGCTCATCATCTCTGCAGTTCACAGTTTTTCAAAAGAGCCCAGGGCTGACTCTGGGAACTTGTGTTGCCTTCGCCTTCATCTTCCTGTGTACGTGTCTTTCTCAAATTTTCCAAGTGTGTGCAATGTATTTAATGAGTTAGTATGTAATATGCTTTTGTGCCATTTGAGAAAACAATTTCCATCTGTTCATATATTGTTAAAAAGTAATGGTTTCTTCTTCAAAAAAAAAAAAAAAAAAAAAAAAAAGCCTAATCCCTCCCTACTTCCTCCGCTCAAAGACTGAATCTCACATCCTTTGAGGTCCAACATAATTTAAGTGTTAATTCCTTTCTAAGCTCTTTTCAAGCTACTGCACTCACCATGCAGATTTTATTAAACCTCACAGTCTTCTTCATATTGATGTCTCAGAAAAGGCAAAGTAACTCCTGCTGTATATTAAAACATTTTGCTCAGGAGTAGGGCCTTTTGTCCCCATTTCTGAATATTTATTTATTTGGCCTCCGGAAAGAAAACAGAAGTCTGTTCGAACTAAAGGAGAATGCAGGCACTGGGCTTCTCATCTCATTTGTGGGAAACATCTGCTTATTATAATTCACAGGACTCACATTTCAGGGTTTGCAGTCCTGAGTGGTTTCAGCCTTAAATCATCCTGCTTTGGCAAACAATAGGGAGGACCAGGCCAGGAAAGAAACAGATGAAGCCTATGTATGGAATGAGATTAAATTAAAAGCACAAGCATGCCCATATTCCCATGGCCCGTATTTCTATGTCTAATATATTCACCTTGGAAGCCAATATATCATTGCAGTGATCAAAATGTTGAAAACCATTCTCCTCTGGACCTTCTTTAGAATTAGCGTCTGGATCAGCAGGGAAAATCTTGATTTTCTTTAGGGATAAAGTACGTTTTTAAAAGTCCTGGCATGTATTAGCTGACTAATCAAGTTGGATCATTCTGCGTGGAAACTTTGAAATAGTGATATTTAAATATGTTTAAATATGGAGCAGAGACTTGGACCATAGTTCTGACTATCATTTGTTTGCTTTATGAGGTCCAAAATTTAACTTAGCTGCTTTAAGCTCAATTTCTTTATCTATAAAGTGGAAATGATACTTGTGGAATTTTGTGAGGAGTAAATGAATAGTCGGAGTTTGAATCTTGTCACTTCCAAATCTTATGTCACTTGTGACATAAGACATTCCTGGAGTCCTGGGAGTGCTAGTGCTCTAAGGGATAATAAATTCAATCAAAGGGTCCCATGTCACAGGTGAGAAAACAAAACCATGAGTACCAAGGATGTGCCTGGAATATCAAAGTGACTTCTTTGAAAGACAATGCTTTTTAGCATTTAAATTTGGAGCTTATGCACGTACACACACACACACACACACACACACACTAAAAGCCCTCATTTTACTGAAACCACTCTGGTACACTATGAAATTAAATGGAGTTTCTATAAAAATGAGACATGTTTTCTCCTGGGGTTACAGATCAGGTTCACACTCTTTATTCTGGTCTGCCCAGAGGAGGAATTGGCCCATCCAAGGCAGCTGGAGGAAAACTAGGTACCTTTTCCAGAAAGAAAAAGCTTTTTCCTGGCCTCCTATATATTCTGGAACATCTTAGTCAACAGAGGGTATAGTTGTCATCACATCTGCCTCTGGGCTCATCCAGTCTTTCGGTACAGGTAAGCCAGGAGTAGGGCCATACAGAGGGCTAGGGACAGGCTGGAAATGAGAGCCCAAAAGGAGATGGGGGACAGAAAGAAAGAATGGAAAGGATCTAAAAGAATGGAAAGGATCTCCAAAAGGAGAGAAGGAGACAGAAGAGTAGGAGATGAGGAGAAGTCATTCTTGCAGAATGGCACAGGGTCACCATGCCCTCTCTCAGTGGCATCTGTGCTACCATCTGTTTACCTGGGAACATCAGAGATAGTATTGTTTTCTGCAAACAGAAACACCCTCAGGAGAGGGATCCCCTTGCAGATAAGTCTTACAAAAGCAGTGCAGTATTTTAATAACCCCTGCTCTTAGAAAAGGCTTCCTTTTTTTCTTTTTAAAATTGGCAGATAAAATTGTACATATTTATAGTGAAAATGTTTTGAAGCATATATACACATCATAAGATGGTGAAATCTAGCTAATTAACAAAGGCATTGCCTCACATCGTTACCATTTTTTGTGGTGAAAACACTTAATATCCACTCTTTGCATTTTCCAAGAATACAATATATCATCATTAAGAACAGTTTCCATGCTGCACAACATGAACTTAGACCCCCTATCAACCTATAATGCTGCATCCTTTGACTAACATCTTCCCAACCTACCTCTTCAACCACTCCAGCCCCTGGTAACTACCATTCTACTTTCTACTTCATAAAATAAACTTTTTACATTTGGAGATGAGGCACTGTTTGTCACTCTGGGTCTGGCTTTTTTCACTTAACATACTTTCCCCAGGTTCATTCATGTTATCACCAGAGAAAGTATTTGTACACAGTTTCTTTATCCATTCATTGGTTAATGGACATTTAGGTTGATTCCTTACATTGCCTATTCTGAATAGAGCTGTAGGAAACTTGGGAGTGCAGATGTCCCTTTGACACACTGATTTCATTTCCTTTGGATGTGCACCTGGTAGTGGGATTGCTACATCATATGTCAGTTCTATATTTACTGCTTTCCATAATGACTGTAGTAATTTACATTCCCACCAACAATATATAAGGGTTCCCTTCTCTCCATATGCCTGCCAAAACTTATCTTTTGTCTTTTTGATAATAGAGGTCATACTGGAAAAAAAAAAAAAAAGGTTCCTGTATATCACCTTGAAAACTAATTGCTTTATTATCTCACTTAAACAATTTTTATATGGAAAACCCATACTTTTTGTCCCTTTCCTATTTTTGAGGGGGTTTTGTTTGTTTTGCTTTTGTATAGGGTATAAAGATTTCTATTTGATTGAATTAAAGGAATAAAATGTGATTACCCAATAGAATTCTGCAATGTATATAGCTTATTTTATCCTTGTATGTGTGTAACCCAACCATAGTAATTATAAACTCTCTTTGTCCCCGTCCCCCCTTCCTGCTTTCCTGGGAGAGCTGGGTTAGATGGGAGCTGAGTGATCATTATAAAGTCTGCACATATAAATTGAACTTTCACAAATCTAGGTCACTTGGGCAGGAAGGCTCTTTTGATATAACCAGCTGACAATTAGATTCACAGGGCACTTCAATGTTAAATGATATTCTTCCCACATTCTAGGTCATAAGGCAGTATAAGCAGTACACTGATGTTAAGAAACAGAAAACTGATTCACAGTAATAGCAGAGCTTCATGGTGCATGGTTTTACACTTGAATAGGCTATGTTCTGTTCTGCCATGTTAATATTTTAAGTAATATAATTTCCTTTTCATGTAGTTTCAGGTTCATCTTTTCTTTTTCCTGTTTACCCTTCTGAAATAGCTTTCTATAGTGCTGCATCTATGCCATGAGAAATTCCTGAAAAACAAAGTATAAAGTCAAATAATCTTTGAGGAAACTAACAAAAACAGTCTTGAAAACAGATTTAAGATTCTGCCACCAAAATGTTATCTTGTGTGCTTTACAGACTCAATCTGTGTCCCAGGCTTTGATCCAAGCCTCAATATGATGACTGGAATAACCCCCATTAACCCAATGATACCAGGCCTGGGACTGGTCCCACCCCCACCACCAACAGAAGTGGCAGTTGTAAAAGAAATAATCCACTGCAAAAGTTGTACTCTTTTTCCTCAAAATCCAAGTAAGTAACACCTGTGAGAAATATTTGCTCATCATTTTAAATTTCTTTTGTTTTAAATTTAAAATAATATTGCATTAATTTTCTGATGTGACTCCTACGTGCAGATATAAAATGAGGAGCCTTTCTAATGAAGACTTTTGTCTCTAGATTAGAACAGATATGCAAGGATATGTCTGTGTGTCTGTCCAGGGAGCTGACATGACACTACAGAGCCAGTACCTGGGATTTGGGGATTTATATCCAGCATTAAAAATCTTTTTGCATGCAGTGAAGCCTAGCATTTCCTGGAAAACATAATGTGAAATATATAAGCACTTCCATCTATCTTCGCAAATGTAGGAGAAAAACTCTGAAATGTGTTTTGCTAGATGGAAATTTGAATTAATTTGGCAGTTAGCAATTTGGGGGTAGGGGGAGCCTGCATCTCAGAATTTCTGGTCCAGATTGCATTTGTTCAAAGGATCCATACGTTTGATGGAGTAAATGGGCCAGGATTTTTTTTTTTTTTTTTTAATTTAGCCTCAGATACTAAGTTTATGGACTTAAATAGCTGGGATTTTTTTTTTATTCATATTAATCAGTGTTGCCTTTTTTAAGTGGACTTTTCAGAAGATTGCTTTAGTAATCTACATATAAACTAGGTAAAATGTGTGACAGTGTACATTTTTATCTTTTTATACAGCCTCCCCAAAATTTAATAGTTTGCTCATTTAAATGTGAATAATAACAAAGTATTTTTTTTCAGGCATGATGTTTCACAGCCAAGTAAGTATTGTGTTTGCTTCCCTGGGCTGTGCTTCCTATGTTCTGCCTTTTCTCTCCTTTACCTAGCAACGAGACAAAGCAGATAACAAGCTGAGGTTTCTCATCATGTTGTTATTTCATCATGTTTTGTACTTTGTGAAGGTTCCCCCGCCCCTTTCTGGGCCTCTGTGTTATGAAGAAGAAATGAAATTATGCTAACATGTGCGTTATCTTTGTTCACGGACAAGCATAGTCACTCTGTGTAGAGAAATGAACACAGAAAGTAAAGGTTGGTAGGAGGAGGGGAGAGGAACCTAAATCAAGACAGCCCAGGAAAAATGTAAGTTGGTACAGATGTTGACCATTACTCAGCCTGGACAAAATAACTGGGGCAAGCTTTACCTTTGCCAGTAAAGCCGGGAAAAGAGAGCCAATCAATAAAAGACAAAACTTTCTGTTTCGTTGTGATATTAGATCTTCCACCTCCTTCCACAAGAGAGCGACCTCCAGGGTGTAAGACTGTGTTTGTCGGAGGATTACCAGAAAATGCTACTGAGGAAATTATTCAAGAAGTCTTTGAGCAGTGCGGTGATATTACAGCCATCCGAAAGAGCAAGAAGAATTTTTGTCACATTCGTTTTGCAGAGGAATTCATGGTTGATAAAGCCATTTACCTTTCTGGTACTTTGCATTACATAAGGGGTTTTCTAGGCATTTTGTCATGTTTTGTGATGTTAATATGAGTTTATTCCCTTTTGCCTTGATGCACAATAATCCTAAATACTTTGGGGCTGGAGAAGAAGGAATTCCGCCTTTTTCCTTGGCTCCCAGAAGCGCTCTGTTAAGCCTGTGAATGTACCTCACTGCAGGAATGATTTCCTACCCTTCAGTCTTCAGGAATTCCATCGAGTTTCTAATTAATGCTCTCAAGTGCTTTATTAGATGAAAAGCAATATTATGAGTACTGAGGACCATTATTATTATTGGATGTAATCCACTGGGGGAGTAAAGTACTCTCAGAATAATTTTAGTTTTTTTAGAAGTGGATTCACTTTCTTGACACTAGGGTACCAAAGCAAGATCAGTTCTTTGTAGGAAAGTGGTTTAGGGGTCCAATGGTAAAGCTCAATATCATAGCCCACTTGATAGTTCCTGAAGCCTATCCAACCATCCTTAGTCTTTAGTGGCAGTTTTTATAGGAGATTTTTACAGATGTTGAAATGAAGCCTAATGCTGCCTTCCACTATGTTGGTGTTAGAGCAAGTGTTATGGAGTCTGTCGACAGGCTTTTGCCAAATCTAAAAACAATGGGACTGTTATTAATATGTGGCTTTCAGAGGACTTATTTCTTAGATTCAACTTGATTGCCCTTCCCTCACATTCTCAGTGACGTTTTCCAGTCTGCCACTCTGCATACCACCTCTCTATTCCTAAGGCAAAGCTAATGGGGGAAGGTGGGAAAACAGCAGGTGGGGAAAACCATGTGAATATTACTGCCAGGTTTTACTTAATTTCTGTAATCAGCCCCTACTACAGGGACATTGTGTGGAAACCTCAGAGGCTTTGAAGTTATCTCAGTGCCTTAGAGATTTTCCTGAACCAGATAATGATACAGAGAACTTTATAACCCTTATTCTAGTGAATGCTTAGAAAGTGAAAAATAAAATCTGAAGGCATTCCACAATGGAGATGAAAACAAACACTCATAGGTATTAGGTCACTAGGGACTCTGAAGAGTGTAGGGCACTGGGTTTCACATGCCCTGACCTGGATGACCCCTCTCCACCTTCCACTTCCTCATCCACAGAATAGTGATAGTTACAGTTTACCAACCAAGACCACAAGGACTAAATCAAGTAATGATGTTAAGTGCTTAGCAGGTACCTGTGACACAGGAACCATGCAGTACATGGCTATTTTTATCACAGGTAAGGTACCCTGATCAGGATAAAGAACTGCTGCTTATTTCTCAGCAACCCCTGCCCTGGAGACCTGGGCTCTAATCATGGCTCTATTAATACTAGTATTTACTTTATCCTTCCTGATTCAATAAGAGGGTTAGAATAGATCATAGTCCTTTACAACACTAGTGTAGACCCAACCCAATACTTAGACCTAATCAGAAGCCCCATAAGGACACTAACAAGGATGAATAGTCTCAAATTTAAGCATCTTACAGGTATTCCCTTTACTTAGTCTTTGGTCCTTGCTTTTCCTGTCTCAGCAAGCTCCTGATGACTCCTTGGTCCAACCCTTTGCAACAGGATGAAGCCCCAGCACAGGCTTCACCTGAAGCCTCCCTGCCTGGGTGCAGAGGTCTCCAGCCTGCCTTGGCTTCTCTCTGGAGACTGCAACATCAGAGTCAGGATGATCTGAAAGTCTGGCTAATTGGAAGGGTAGGAAGGCAGGCAGGCTGCACCCTGACCCCTGCATGTGAGCTCCTGCAAGCCCAGCCCAGCTGGAAGGCCTATCTAATTTTAGTTCTGTGCTGGCATTTGAGGACCAAGCTAATTTTAGTCTCATCCTCATCAGGGTCTCTTTTAAGGCCTTAATGATGATGTTTTGGTGAAAGAGAGGATGCTGGAACCAGAAGCATGCGACAAGTGATTTGTCTGGACATAAGCGGGGGAAAGTTGCTGGGCCAATTGGGGCAGCTGGCCAGTCCCAGGCAATCCAGCCAGCTCAGCTGTTATGTTTGTATCACCATGGCCTGCTGACTTGTTAACTTTCTATGGCCCACAACCAAGACACATTTTACTCTAGCATTAACTCTGCTCATCTGGGAATGACTGACTGCATTTTTGATTGGTATTGTGATATCTTCTCATTTTTAGATAACACTTTTGAAACCTAGGAGGGAGAAAAGTCCAGGGGCATGCAGGCATCAGATGTGAGATCTGTATCTTATTTGTAACTTTTCAAAGGTGTGAAGTGCCCTACTGAGGGGAAGTCAACCTCTACAGGGATTTTCAGCTGCGTTTTAACCCAAAATGCTACAATAATCTATTGAAACCTACCATGAGATCTTGAACATCAGCACAGCACAGCCTAGCATTCTGTAGTTGTATCTCATTTGCAAAGCCCCTGCACAGCAAAAGTGCTTATTTTGCTCTCTCCTCTGGCAGCCCCTGGCAGCCGTGTTCCTGCTGGGACCTGAATTTATGTTCTGAAAATCTGAGTAGCCCAAACTGAAGAACAGCCTCAAAGTCAACTCTTCTTCATTTGAAGTTGGGCTGGCTGGCTGGTTTCAGTCCTGTGTTGATTTCTCAGATCAAGTTTTCGCTCATAATCCTTATAAGTTTGGTAGCTCACAGTAAACCCCCCAAAGATTTCCAGACCCACCCCCATGCTTTTTTTTTTTTTTTTTTTTTTTTTTTTTTCTTCTTATTTTGGCCTAGCTCTGGGCTCTTGCATGGGGCTCCTGCAGCCTTCAAAGATTGTGTGGACAATTTGTGTGGCGCTGCATGCAAGATGAGGTGCTGCAGGGCTGCGAGGGAGGCAGCATTGAGGCCTCTTGATTGAAGGTAAAATATTCTCCTGCGTGCCCCAGAGGATAAGTGGAAATAAAACAGCATTGCAAAATTGCCTTGGTAATTGTGGCTTTTGCAGCTGCTGAGAGAAAACTGAGCAGCAGCATTTTCTAGGGGAATGAAGCACCAGCCTGAGTGAGGTGTTCTGGAATTTACTTTGGAGATCTTTTTAAATATCATAGATGCTCTTTATTTACTCATACCTCCCACCCCCCTTCTATGAAGATTTTAGGAGTGCTTATGCAATAGAGTTATAGTAAATTGAAATAAAAAAAAATCAAAGCCATAAAAGGGCAGAAAAACATACACCACATGCCAAATTTGTTTTTGAGCTTCCTGGAAGCCAGAAGGAAGAAGGAGTTACCAGCATTAGACCCGTGCTCCTTGAGATCATTCTCTGTTGGTGACACTAGGTTGTAACATGATTAAGACACCCTCTGAGATACCTCCCAGAATTATCTTCATCCTCATATGTGTAATAGGCTTAATTAATTAAGTAGGGCTCCAGGGTCTCTGGGGAGAAGTGCTTTCCATCTCTTTTGGGAAAGATGTCCTGTCCTGAGGGCAAAGGAGTAAGTAGTTCCCCTAGCACCAGTGAGGGCCTTGACCAAAGGTGAGCCCATTATGACCCTGATATAACCAGACTTTCCACTGGTTTCAGGTTACCGGATGCGATTAGGGTCTAGCACCGACAAAAAGGATTCAGGCCGCCTTCACGTAGACTTCGCCCAGGCCAGGGACGACTTCTATGAGTGGGAATGCAAGCAGAGGATGCGCGCCCGAGAGGAGCGGCACCGGCGCAAGCTGGAGGAGGACCGGCTCCGGCCGCCCTCGCCGCCAGCGATAATGCACTACTCGGAGCATGAAGCTGCGCTGCTGGCGGAGAAGCTGAAAGGTAGGAAGCCAGTGCGCTGGCTCTTCTTCTTGCACCACAGCCACTGCCTGCAGAAAGAGAAAGCAGTGATCCTCAAACGCCAGAGCCCGGTGTGCTCCTGTTGCCCCTTTCCTGTTGATTTCATGTGAGCAGAAGTGTCCACACCTGGGCTTCATCGTTCTGCTCGGGACAGAGCCCTGCCCTTCCCATGGCTCTCTCCTGTGTTCTCCATCAACGTATGTGTACCGTCATGTGACAGAACTCACTGAATGAGGGGCAGAATGGCGGACAGCACCAGATCCAAGAGCAGGCCCTTGTCCTCTGCCCCAGTGTCGATGAGCCTAGGAAGCAGCTTCTCCTGTGGGCTGGCAGTTGCTAGTGTTCCCAGAGCTCTGTGGAGTTTGCATCTACAAGACCCTCCTCTTGATGCCTTCTTGAGACGTGTCAGAAACTGTGCTAGGTAGGGTCCGTGCAGGATAGAGGAGGATCCCTATTTTCCATGGAGCCCTGTCTTCAGAGTTGGAGGTGAAGGAACCCTCCTGACACCTACAGAGGAGGAGCTGTAGAAGAGAGCTCTTTCATTTCTTCGGATGTTTGCTGAGGCTTCCCCTGGGCTTAAGGACACATGGGCCCCTTCGCCTGCCCCACTGAACTTCGTGGTGATTGAGAAGAGGCTAGGTTTTGATGTTCGGATGATATGTGTGTGTGAATTCAGTTCTGTTTTTGACCAATGTTGTGTGAACCAAGCAACATCTGGACGTTTTATAGGCAAACAGCGGTCAGACCATCCTCAGGTCATTGGATACTGTCAGGACTAGCATAGGTCACAGTTGCCATAGGCAAGTGTCCACAGGTAAATGAATAACTGTGAAATGAAGCAAATGGCATGGCCATCAGCCAAGGGCTGTGCAGTATTTGGGAACCCCGGGAGTGCAACAAAGTTGATGAAGGTTTCGTGTCAAGAAAGTCTTCACAGAGCAGGCAGAATTGGAA
Source organism: Sciurus vulgaris (assembly GCF_902686455.1). Taxonomy (NCBI): domain Eukaryota; kingdom Metazoa; phylum Chordata; class Mammalia; order Rodentia; family Sciuridae; genus Sciurus; species Sciurus vulgaris. The sequence goes on along the minus strand of NC_136464.1, from coordinate 141,155,567 downwards.
CTTGGCAGAATAAACAAGATTTTCTTCCAAAAATTATAAAAAGTAGAAGGCATAAAGGCACCCTAGCCAGAGGTTGGAGCCCTAGGAATAAAGACACTTGGGAAGTGGGGAGGAATTTGGCCCAGGTGCTGCATTTTCAGAAAAAAGTGAAGCTGGAAAAGCAGTCTGGGGCCAGACAGTGGAGCCTGGAAGGCTATTGCTGGATTTGGGTTTTATTTCATAAACAGTGGAGAGGCCATTATCAGTTTCAGAGAGGAGGGGTGTGGCCAGTCCTGAGTGTTTCAGAGCTAGCTTGCTGGCAGTGTCTTAATGGATGGGATGTTTTCACCAAAGAAAATATCTGAAGAGTTGCCTGACACCTACTTTAGAAAGATGAAAAAAAAATGACATTCTGTGCTTTAAAATAAAAGGCCTGTGCTTCTAACCTCAGGGAATTCCTAATCAACCATAGTTGCCCCTGCAATGCCCCTTTGTCACCATGGAGCACTTCTTACCACCACTTTTGGTGCATGTTTTGTTGCTCTGTGAAGGCCTGTCAGGCATAAATATGTAGGCAGTGTCTGCCCCCTAAATAAAAATCACACATGATGTAAATACAGACATCACCTCACTCCTCCAGTCAGCCTAGAAACCACCAATAGTGTCCAAAATGAGAAAGAGCAGCATTCTCAGCCGGGAAATTTCATTGAAACAAATAATTTTTTCTTTAATATTCAGTGCATTATGTGGTCTCAACTCCTGATCTACATGGACTAAACTGTATTCAGTCATGTCCATCCCTAGAAGTGACAAAAACTAACCCCCTTGGTGGTGTACTCTCCTGGAGGAATTTCATGAAAGTTTGGAGTCTATATTATGTTATTTTTTTAAGAAACCAGCCCAGTACATGGCATTTGCCTCTCCTTTTAGAGGATAGCAGATTGGGATGTCAATTTGGTAGAGTAATTTGCAAGCTTTGCCATTTCAAAAATATATATTTATATAGATGAGTATAATTTGCAAAATTCGGAAGCTGTACCTTTGCCAAGTACTGTGTGATCCCTTGAGGAGAGAACAGATTGGAAATTTTAATAGATGGCTGTTACAGTAGAATGAACTAGCTGAGGATACATCTTAGGCAAGAGTCAGGTAATATCAAGCTTGACAATTTCAACCCAAGCACAGAGTTTGGAATATAAACAGCATTTAATTGCTTAGGAAATTGGCTGCCTCAGAGAGGAAATCCACTCCATGCTCCTTGTAACACTGCAAAGCCAGACAGGAGGAGCCAACGAAACTGTTTCCCTGAAGATGATTTCACTGATGTGGGGATATAAAATGCCGTCAAGACGTAAGGTACAGAAACCTGTGTCAGAAAGGCAGTGAAAAAGCAATCTGAAGATACCTAATTGGATTTGATTTTTTTTTCCTCCCCAGAGAAATCTTGCTATCTTCCGTTTATTACAGACATTTTCTCCCATTTTACATCGTACTTATTTATTCTTACAATATTCTTTTTGAAGATAAGCTTCATTCAGCAAAACCTGTACAAGCCAAGTCTTTATTGTGGCTCACAAGACTCTCCGTGTCCTGCCAGTGCTACAACTACACATAGTAGGTGTTCAGGAAATGAATTCCTTTCTCGCTTCATCTCTCTGATATGTGGACATGGCACTTTCCTGGCCACTAATGCTGCTTCCTGTGGAAGAAAATGTAGGGAAGGGATGCGAGCTCAGCCATTGCTCCAGTCACTCAGGAGGCACTGACTGAGCATTTTATCATGTCTTGGTACCATATAAGCCCCTGCCTTACAGAGGTTAGAGGCAATAACAAATCACTCTGAACTTGCCACATACTATACTGGGACTGTTATACTATGATACTGGTATACTATTTTAAGTTGGCAAATGCAAGTGTTCTCCCCAGAGAGATAGCCTAGTCAGTGGGGTAGTGTAGGGCTGAGAGAGGGGGCATCTTCTGGGACCAGGTCGCTCCCATTCACTGACTGCGGGCCTTAGGAAGCCAGGGGAAACACTGAGTTGTAATTGCATAGTGTCTAAGGCATGAAGTCACCCAGCATCTATTACAGTAATATAAATTCTAAAAAAGAAAATCAGTGGGCACCCTGCTGATTAAATAGACATTGTTCTGAGACAATTCAACCTAATGAAGACTGACAGGGAAGTAACGGCGCACGGACCCAAAGTTTATGGCATGGCTTTGAGAAAGTGAGAAGGAGCTCAATAGCACCATAATTACACTTTATTGGAAACAGTGGCACCAGGCAGATGAGATAATGAATTTCAGTGTGTCTAGCCCAGACCATCCAGCCCTGGAGGAGCCCTGTGTTTGGGCTGTGCGAGGAAGAAGATTGATTAGACCAGCGGAAGGATTATATCCTAATTCACTGGGGATTTCTCTGGGCAAGAACATTAAAAAGTTTTTGTGTACTTTTTCCCCTTTGGAAAGCTGCACATAATCTTTCATTATGTGTTGAAATGAAGAGTTTCTCTCTGTGTCAGGTGAAGTTCCGAGAAGACTCGGCAAGCAGTGCCCTTGGGATTCTCTTGTGTGTCATCCAGAATCCAGTCCTCCTGGGATCGCACTCATCATTTCCAGAGGACTGAGATTTACATAGAGTGGCCCAGCATCAGCCTGCCAGAGGGAGGTGGGCAGGGAGGGGAGGTACTGGCATTTTACTGAGATGGTTGTCAATATTTATGGTTCCATGAAAGTAAAAATCGATAATGCTCTGAGCCAAGTGGGCGTTCCATTAGCTAAAAGCCGGAACTCCTTCTTCGGGCAAGAGGAATATGAAACACAGGAGCCTGTTTGAGAATCACTTGCTTAGTTGTTATTGACCTTCATAGAGGCAAGATAGGCCATTTCATTTAGAAACATTTTGCTTGGTCCTGAAGCAGAAATAACCAGTACATTTTCATATTACCCCCTTAATTTTCTCATTTTTACAGATATTAAATAATTGGGGAGAATGTGTGTGTGTATGTGTGTGTTGGCTATATGGAGGAGCAGTAGCCACTTATATATCCTTTTATGCTATCTGATTTGGTTAATTGATGCATGGTTAATCGAGCAGAAATGGAAACACATTTGAGAATTGTCTTAGTTTTCCAGTGCTACAATAGAATACTTGAGTCCGGATCATTTATAAACAATAAAAGTTGGTTTGGTTCATGGTTCTCAAATTCAAGTGCATAACCCCTGCATCTGGCAGGGCATTTATGTCACAATACCCCATGGCCAAAGGAGGAAGAGCAAGTGAGTGCACAAGACAGAGAGAAGATGGGACTGTCCTTTCACCAGGAGCATGCTACCAGGATAATGGCATGATTCATTCATGAGGGGTCCCATCTCTAAATACCATCACAATGGCAATTTAATTTCTCCACAAGTTTTGGATAGGTTATTCAAACCATAACAGGGACACACAGTGGAATTTTGGGAATGTAGTAGCAGCAATGTGTTGACCATGCTGAAATTCCAAATCTACTTAGATCAACGTGTAACTGTACTCTGTAAGCAATGTCCAGCTGTCACCAAGGCCAGGAATCACTGACAGATGTATAGATACACCTTTTACTGTGTGTCTATATCCTCATTTCTTTGAAAAGTTTTATAAAATGTCTTTTTATTTTTTCTCTCTCTCTTTCTGTTCAAACATGGAACCACCTCCTTTTGCTCCTGTATAGAACCATAAATAAAAACACTATGGCCCACTTAGGTTTAATTTTCCATGTTCATGATATGGCTTAGAGTCTATCACTGTTTGAAATCCAAGCCTGTATCTCCCTGAGTACACAAAAAAGTAGGAAAAAACTACTTCCAGTTTGGTTCTTTCCCCCATCATTTTCCACATATCATTTTGATTAGAATTCATCAAGTGCCCACCCCTCTCTGCCACACCTTGGGGTTCAGATATGACTGTAGCAGGAGCCCCGCCTTTGAGGAGTGTGAACTCCAGTGGTTGTTAAAGGGCCTATCAGTGAAGTCATACAAATTTAAATTAAAATCTGTCTTACAGATATAAAGTGAGCAGGTGCTGATGATTTTATTTAACTCATTAATTAAAGAGGAAGCTGTAAGACACTAAAATGGACTTAGAGGAAAATGTACTTTATGAAGATATAAATTTTTCTACATTTGCATTGTTACAGAGAGGAATTGTTTACATCATTATCGATTTTCCACAATTTATATTCTATTCCTACAGAATTATAAAATAGCCTAAAGACAAGTAAAAGTTCATACCACACAGAACCAGATAATATAAATTGGGGTGGCGGGGTGGGGGTCTTAGTCCATGCCAAGCATTCCACTGAAAGGATTTGCTAATCGCTATGCTCATTTCCAAGTCTTGGATACTTCTTTCTTTCCTGGTCAGTTACTCTTTCATTGGCATTGGGGATTTAGGGACAGGGATCCCCAAAGCTCCTCAAAATTACATCAGATCCTTTCAGTATTCTCTAGTATCTCAGCTACTGCTTTGCACTTAAGATTTTCATTATGTCTTAACTTAGATTAGTGCCTAGCTAACTTATCTGGCCTTCATTGAACATTTCTTCCAGTGTTCCTCAAACCTCGGTATACCTGTCAGTCACTTGGGGAAAATGCAGATTCATAGTTGGGAGGTCTGAGAAAGGCTGAACCTGCGTTTTTAACAAGCTCCCAAAGAATGCTCATGTGTGTGGTCTTTGAATAGCAGAAATTATCCTACATGCAATCTTTAAATGCCTACCGTGTGGTGGGTACTCATAAACATGGAAGACAGGGAGAAGGAAGGAAAACAACAAAGTCTGAAATAAGCCGAAATGAAATGAGATGGGCGTGGATGGAGGCGGGAACATAGGGGGATGATAGATCATCATTATCATACTACTTGTTCCTCAAAAGGCTAAGCAGTGCTTACCACCATTCCAGGATTACAAATGCTTTCAAAAATTTTTTGGAATCAATTGATAATCTGGTGAGTAAAACCAAGCTTTGCCTCTGTGCCATTATCTGACATCATTCCTGACTTTCATAGCCAATGATAATGACCTCAGAGGCTTGAAGCATAAAAGGAGCAATCAGCTTGAATACCCTGAGAACATTTTTCTGTGGTAGACAATGAAATGTGGGAAAATATTCCTTAACATGGAATTAAAATTTTTATTATCAACTACCATCCTTTTGGACTCTCATTTGTTGAAATTGTAGCTTTCTAGTACTAATCACTAGAAGTCTGTGAGAAACAGAGCATAATAAGGTATAAATTACAAAGAAAAAATTCCAAGCAACCAAAAAATTGAAATATGTCTGGGAAGTTTTATTCTCATACTAGACCCTCAGAACAGGAGAATGAGGAGGTATGAACCAACAGTTTCTATGCAAAGTGACTGTCAGTGGGGCACGTGGGGAGGAGTGGGACATAGGAAAGAGGCTGCCCATGCAAGCCAAGTTGCTGAAGTTTCCTTTGTAAAAGGGCAGCTGAATCTTAAGGGAAGTATGACCCTGGCCAGGGGACAGGAGCTTGAGGGTCCCTCTGAGAAGAGCACAGCAAGTGCAAAAGCAGAGCCATGGCCGTAGTGCTTAGCCAGGGCTGTGACAAAGGAATGGGGGGACCATTCTACCCAGACAGGAAGGAAGACCAGAAAGCAAACATTTACAGTCATCCAGGTGTGACATGGTGAGGGCTCTGCTTAGACTATGCTGGGCAAGTTTTACTGAGCAAATGGTCCATATTCATTCCATAATATGGCAATTTCCCCAATTCTTACTGTGGAAAAAGTACATCTGCACATTCTAATTTCTAAACTGCACCCATGTTCAGAGTTATGCCTAAGCATGTTCATGGAAAGTGCTTGGAATTTTTATAAGTGCGTCTTTGATGTGATTTTTATGAGCAGTGTTAATTTCTTTCTGCATGAATAGCTTTAATAATGCTGCAATCTAAATCCTGTTTAAATTAGTTTATATTGTTTTCTGCTTTCTCAGTGATCTTTCTACTGAATACAAAATTGAATTTACAGATGGGTATTGAAAATGACTGCTCTCAATGTGCTCCTGTAGCCATCCACAGGGAGTTACTGACTTCATCTTAATTAATATAAATTAAAGTCACTTCTTATATGGCAACAAATATTGACCAGAGTTACCAAGCATGCCTTAACTGATGTGTTTTAAATTTAAACTGAACATCACTACATCAGTCATACATCATTCTGCTGTCATCAGAAAGTTCAAAAATGAAGACAAAGTTGAGAGTTTTCAAAACTCTACATTTCTCTTAGGCTAATGGAATTTTGCCTACTGGTATAAGTTAAAATGTTAGAAAACCTCTTGGCTACTCACTTTTAAATAGTGGATTTTCAGTTGCTGAATCCTAAGGGTGTTGTTTCCTTTCTGGAAGCTATCAGTTAACTATAATCTGCTGCCTGTAACTTGTGCTTAGCTTAGGTCTAGGAGTGAAGAGCAATAAAATGTGTTTTTCAGACCACTTGAGCAAACATACATTTTTAAAATTTAAGTGTGTTCTTCCTGACAGTAACTTAGTATATTTATGAACTGAGCCACCATGAGCAAGAAAAGGAAAAACTACCCATGTGCAAGAGAAAGAAAGATGAGGCGCCTCCCCCCACCCCTCTCTCTCTTCCCCTGCAAGTCTCAGGAACGTTAAGGGTTTTTCTTTCTTGGTGCTTTGTACAGCGAAGTCTCAGCAAAGGTGAAAAATAGTACATGAAGTCAGTGTTCTTTTTTGTTGTTATTTTTTAAGAGGGAAAAAAAAAAAAGATTTCTTATAAGCATTAGGTTTATTTCTGCTGTCTGTTCCGAGGTCCATTCTCCTAACATATATTGGCAGGGGGAGCGGTAGAGAGTGTGGAGGGAGGCAGAATTTATTCTGACTGTAACGGTCGCAGTGGGCCTCTCACAAACATAATGCTAAATTATGGGCCTCTCCATGGGCTGAGCGTAATGTTAAGTTGTATGATGGATTTTATCTTACACAAGCCGCTTCGGTCCATGAAATGAGATAAGAAACCACTGCAGCCAGAGTTCACTGAGGGTTGAACTTAGACTGAAATTCCAGAGTTAACACAATTGCATGAGCCAGCAGTACTACTGGGTGTGCTCTGTGCCTGTGGGTTGAGATTTTCAAGGAAACTCAAGTCTTTCACTTGCAGGGTATTCTGTGGGCATCCCCAGGCAGTTATCTCCTCTGATTCAAGTGTAAGGGCCAAGAATTCCATTTGCTCAGGAAAGGGGGAAAAAAAAATGCTTTGATCCCCAGGCCCAGAGGGCAGCTGCTGAACAAGAGAGGGCCTGGAATTGTGTCTGGTCAGCAGCACGTCTGCAGAAGTGACATCGCATCTGGAGAAGGCAGAGCTCACTCTGCACAGCCTTGAGTTGGGCTGAGTCCTGCCTTCATGCAGTGCCTTCACCCCCTGGGTAAGCAGCAAACATACTGTGCCATGCCTCAGTTTGGGTGGATGTCTTTAGGACCTTAGTACTGAAGATATTTGTACAGCATCCCACGAAATTGACGAAGTTCTACAGATGGAATACAAATAACAATATAATGGTTGACTTTTAAAGATCTGTTGAATAAAAACTGAATCCCTTCATCAGACATGAATCACCTTCTGTCCATCCATCTGGAGTGTGTACGCGTGCATAGATGTGCACAGCACAGGAGGACTCTTGCTAGTCCTCCAGGGGAGCAAGCAGTGCTAGGCACAGGGTAGCACTCCGTATTTGTCAAATGAATGAATAAGAATCTGAATCTTGCAGTCTAGTTTTTCCTGATTTTTAGAATTCTGGGTCTACCTTCACTTGAATAAATGTAGGGTATTTTTCCTAAGTCTTGGTTTGCAAAGGTAGAAAAATACATATGAAAGGCTTCTGCCCTCAAGTCTGCCTAGAAAATATGCAAAGAGCCTTCAGCAGTTGTCGGATCGATTAATGTAATAACTGACACACAACTTCCAGTTCTCGTTAACTTAATCACCTTCACACTTGCTTTTTCTCCACCTCCAAGCCATACAACACAGGTCTGTTCCAGCAACCAGTCCCACACAGGCAAGTCTATTGTTTTCTTTGAAATAAACTTTATCATTTATTTACAGCAGAACCTCATTCCCTACTTTCTATCCCACTGCCCAGGCCTCACACCAGGTTCAAAGAGACTTTGTAGTAGCCATTCAAGAAAACATCAGCCACCTCAGGGAGCATGTTCTCTGTTGCAAAAAAAACAAGGAAATACTTTTCAGCCTAATTAAATATCTTTATATTAACCTTAAAATGAAATTAGTTTTGAACTGCAGAACAGAAGTGACTTATTCCTACTACTACCTTGGGAACAATATCTTGCATTACAACTAGTTTTAAAATAATGTGTCATTTGCATTGTGACACTCACTCAGCTAATTTCATAAGTCAGAAAACTGGTACCTTCATGTAATATTTCTGAAAGAGAATAAAGAAGTGAAGCAGGGGCCAAATAGGTTAATAACTGTTCTTCAAGTCAGTTTTAAGAAAGAGTAATCAAGATTTGGCATAAGAATGGGGCTGTAACTTATTGCCAAGAATGCCCAGAGTAAATGTCCTGCGATTGAGTCCTTGGAGTTGGTAGGTGAGAGTGAGAACCTTCAGGGATGGTTTCATGGTACCATGAGTTAACTGGAAAAGAGAAGTTAAGAAGAGTCAGTCGCAGGAAGGATAATTTGTCAAGTTCTGAAAATTTATCCATCAGAGTGGACTGTGTTTTTATTGTTGTTGTTGTATGTTTTGTTTTGTTCTTTCAGTACTAGGGATAGGATCCAGGGGCATTCTACCATTAAGCCACATCCCAATCCCTTTTTATTTTTAATTTTGAGACAGGGCCTCACTACATTGCCCAGTCTGGCCTCAAATTTAGGATCCTCCCTCCTCAGCCTCCTGAGTTACTGTGATGACAGGTGTGCACCCCCAAGTCCCTCACATGTTGCCTTTTGAGTGGAACCAGAATAGTGTCTTTTCTCACCTTGGCATGATTTGTACCTGGCGGTTTTCTATTTCCAGATGATAGCAAGTTCTCCGAAGCTATCACAGTACTGCTTTCCTGGATTGAAAGGGGGGAAGTGAATCGGCGTTCTGCAAACCAGTTTTATTCCATGGTACAGTCAGCCAACAGCCACGTCCGCAGGCTAATGAATGAAAAAGCCACCCATGAGCAAGAGATGGAGGAGGCCAAGGAGAATTTTAAAAATGCCTTAACTGGGATCCTCACCCAATGTAAGTAAAATTTTGGGGGCCATCTCTTTCACTGTGATTTTGCCTTTTCTTTTGTATTCATTTTATGTTCTCATTTGGGGGTAAGTAGTTCAATAATCTCCCATTTTACTCCACATCAAATAACAAACCTCATGACCTATTTCATGTTCTGTGGCAACTTGGAGGAACATGGACCCTGCCCTGGGAGCTTACTTATCAAGGTGAGCAAAGTTTCTGTAGCTTTTCCTCGGAACACCAGGCCTGGACCCCAGGGCAGGGCTTGCCACACATACCTGTGTTTGCTGGACTCACTACAGGTCACACCACCCCGAGGTGCCACCCTCTATCTGCAGGCTGTCCACACACTCATGTGTCCTCCTAGGGCTGTCGATAGAAAGCAGACCCTGAACACATTGTCTTGGGGGTCTGCAGATAAACTCCTCAGGATCCTTTATTTGAGGTGAGCTTCGGCTGTCTGCATGGGTAACTCAGGAGTAGAGTTTGTTTTTTTTTTTTTTTTTTTTTTTTTTTTTTTTTTTTTTTTTTTTTTTGTCCTTTCTTCATTTGGAAAGCAAATTGCCTTAACTACTTAATGTCGGTGATTTTTCATGTCTAGATTCTAAATTGATGAAGGGGTATAAATGGGGCTTTCTCATAGAACAATAGTCAAGGTAATTACCCAGGGCTCTATTCAAAAAAAAGGGCGTCTACTTTTTCTGTGGGCACTCTGTCTGTGTCTGTAGTCAACGTCACAGCAGCATAATGCATCACAGCTGCCCACGTTCTCTTGCTTGGTAAAAAGCCATTGAGTGACACTGTAACAATGCCGGGCTCCATTCCACACCAGGTGCAGGGGCCCGCATGCAATAGCAGCATGTACGATTTACATATTCATTCTGAGGATAAGTATTATTTGCAGTGATACAATGTGCTAAAATGCCTATCTCCTCTTCCAATCAGTGTAAACCCAAAAGATAACCTATCTGTTAGGATGGGTGATAAGAGGGGCAGGAAAAACCTGGATCTTAAATATTCGTAAGAGTATCTTACATGACTCTATTGTCAAAAGACAGTTTTTATAGCAGCATACAGTATAATGCCATGGAGTCTCAAACATAAAGTTTGATAAGTGACCAGATATCCAACGTGAGAATAACTTGTCTTAAAAAAAAAAAAAAAAAAATAGAATAAGAAAAATAGAACTGCCCTGTCTCAGACTGGTATCACACCACCTTACCTACACTCGCCAGCCCTGAAGATTGGCCCTTGATCCAGTGGTGCATGGCCAGCAGTTCTAAAATTAGGGTTACTAAGGAGAGAATAAAGAAAGCTAGCATTGTCTTCAGCTTTTAAAAGAAGGGAAAAAGTAATGAATTAATGGCCAGGGGGAAGGTAAAGGTGGCTTAGTAAGAGAGAAATGAAGAGAGGACAAGGCAAAACAGTGCCATTTTACAGTTTCTGCAGAGTTAGGACAGGAAGCCACATACCCTAGCGGTGGAGTGGTTGTTGTGCTGTTACCTTGTGCTCACTCACATCACTTTTGAATAGCTTGCCATTCATGCAGTTGTTTAAAGTCTCACCGGACAGGGAAGACTCAGCCCTCGGCACTAACCATGAAGATAGGAGGGCAGCTGTGGAGTAGAATAGAGGAGAATTTCAGTGTTTTGGGCAATAGCTATTGAAAGAGGCACCAGTAAAAACAAGGCCCTCGTGACCTGACTGAAAGAATGCAGCACGCTGACCTGTCATCATGCAGGCGTTCGGTAGCCCGTCTTTGAAACAACCGAGAGCCTGACACGAAACACGTGAAAATGTAACATGTGTAACCCCAAATGTCAGCATTTTTATTACCGGTGAAGCCCAATTGGGAAAGGAAGTTGGATGGATGTGCAGCAATACTGGGCTTCCTGATGATGAGTCTTAGGACTGAGCAGAAAACACTGGGGACCAGAGGCCTCATCCCCTGGGACATCTGCCTGGACACCTGAGCATGAGAGGAACTGACCAGGAGGAGCCTTCACTCTTAAGGAGGGAAGGGCTGGAGCATGGCAGGGAACCACAGCAGTGATCACCATCACTGGTACCTCTTAGGTACCTCAACATAAAATAACAAAAACTGAATTCTTCCTTTTCTTCTTCAAACCATTCCTCTGCCCATTTTAATGAATTCTTGGGCTGAAATCTTGTAAGTTTTTTTTTACACCCTCCCTCCCCCATTATAAGATCCCACATCCCAGCATCAGGAAGTCCTTTTGTTTCTGCCTTGAAAAACATACCCCTCTTTGGCCATTGTGATGGCCACTGCTTGAGTCCATGCTGCCTGGGCAACTGTAACTGCCTAGTGTGTCATTTAGATACAGTGTCCACCGTGAGTATAGAAATCTCCACCATACTGCTTCTTTCTTTTTTTCTTTGCAGTGCTAGACCTAGGTCCTTGTTTATACCAGGCAAGTGCTCTACCACTGAGCTACACCCCTTTCTCTCCACCAAACTGTATCTTAAACAAATAGGATTGATGTACATCTTTCTTTTTCTTCTTCTTCTTCTTCTTCTTCTTCTTCTTCTTCTTCTTCTTCTTCTTCTTCTGTTGCACAAAGTAAAATCTGGATACAGGTCTTAGTGGCACTGGTTCAGTGGTTCAGGTCTGTGTGGGCTAAGGTTTCTGTGATGCTGTTAGTTTTTCCTAGATTGTTGTCCAGGATGACTGCTGGTGTTCCTGCCATTATGTCTTTTTTTTTTTTTTTTTTTCCTTTTTCACAAAAGAAAAAAGCAAGTGGAAGGAGTTGCATCATTCGAGTAAGAAAGCAAAACTTGCCCAAAGATCCCCCTTGCCTTCTGTATATGTCTCAGTAGGCAGGATACTTACTCATAGCCACTCCTAACTCCAGGGAAAGTGAGAAATAAAAAGCTTTAATCGGACCTGTTGTTCTCCAGAATTAAACTCAGTTCCTATATTTAGGAAGAAGCGGGAGAGTGGGCTACAAAGGAAGTTTTTGAGGTGCCACCATACATAGTCCCTCCCTTTATACCTTTACTCTGCTTCAGTTTGTTTTTCACTCACCATCTGGTAATAAATCAGCTTATCTTATGCACATAGATCCCTTGGGTAGCTTTCTGTTGCACTTAAAATACTACTAACTTTCCAGCCCACAAAACTTTCTGTGCCTTCCTCTTCTGAGATAAGTGCTGCTGTGTATCATCCACTGGCAGCCTTCCTCCTGAGCCCCCAGAGCTGCCTCCCGCCTCCAGGACTTCACACACGCTGTTCGCTCTTCCTGATGGGCTCTTCCCTCCTCTCTGCATGCTTGAGTCTTTCTCACCCTTTAGGTCTTGACTGAAGGACTGCCCGCTTCAGAGAGCTCTTTCTGGTCCACTTTTTTCTAGTCGAATTACCACCACTACATCTTATCCCCAGGTCCTTTGTAACCCTTATCCAAAGGGATGATGATTTTATGGTTTGTCTGCTTTTAATCATTGTACCAGGAAGAGAAGAAACAAGTCTTTTTCAGTCATTGTGTGTATTTATATTTATATATGTAACTATAAATATATATATATATATTCACACACACACACACAACAAATCCTGGCTGGATGATACAGTGAGTAAATGAATGAGCAATGAGCAAATCAGTAGGCAGACAAGAAGGAAGCCTGAAAAGTGAGTTCAAAGTTTCTGGAGACCTCACTGGGCAGTTTGGCTTTGGTATTAGCATCATCCACAGGCAAGAGGGTTTTACTTGCATGTGTAATGAATCAAATCAAAGACAGATTTCAGTAGCTGTGTTGTTCTTAGAAATTGCAGTTTACCAGACCACTGGTAATAGGCTAGGGGATCTGAAGACAGTTGGGGTGGAAGACCCAACAGAGAAATTCAGGCTGTTGTATTCCCACTTCGTGCCCTTCCACGAGCCTTTCCATTTACCCATTACTATCTGGGATATCCCTCTTGGCCCTGTAATCTGATCCTGGGAAATATTTCAACAGTCAACAGATACTAAGAAGATTGTGGAAACCACAGCTGATCCCGACCTTCAGCAGTGCTGGCCTAGGGGAACATCCCAGCTGTGGAGTGTCCAGGGGCCCTCCCTTGCATCCTTGATAACCTAGCTTTTTAAGGATGACTTGAAGAGATACCTTAAATGTAGCCTGAGTTGCCCTGAAGCAGAACAGGAAGATTGTGCATCTCCTTGAGCAACTTCAGATTTTTCCAGTCTCCTCTTCTTCTTTTTCGTTTTTTTTTGTTTGTTTGTTTTTTGTTTTTTTAAAGATGACTACTTCCTGGATATGAAGAAAACCAAATCCTCACATTTACCATAAAAATGTCAGCAGTAGCCTGACTAATATGTTAGGTACATATACATTTCATCATCCTGTGAATTTGAAATGTGTCTCATTTCCAGGATGAGTGTCCTTCTGGTGGAATTGTTTTGTGTGTCTCAATTGCATTTTCTGCTTTCCCAAACTCAGTTCCTTGTGGTGAGATGGGTTTGGTGCCAGCTTTCTGGGGCTGCTTTGAAAACAAGAACTGGTCATGTTCACAGTGATGGACACCCTTGCTGCATTTTCCAAAAGCAGAAACCATCATACCCTCTCTTTGTCTGCATTAATATTCCAGGCAAACACCACAGGAATCACATTTGACTCTCATTTAAAATGAGATTAGGACTATTTAGCACTCATATTCAAGAAATGGCCACTTGGCTCACTTTCTCTTAGATGGTAGGAAAGCTCCCGATTATTCAGCAGTATCCCTGAGGCTCCCACCCAGTGCTACTCTTCACAGCATCCAGTGGCAACCTGTCCATCAAGCAGCCGAGACTGCTGAGAAGTTGTTCTGGTGCATCCTGGAAGGAGGGGTATTGACAAAGTAGCTTGTTATAGCAAGTAGACTCAGCTGGTGTCCTGAAGGAGGGCTTATTTACCACCTTCCCAGAAAGACCAGTACACTGCAAAGCTCAAAGCATGGTGGACTCCTTTATACATTTTGCTTGAAGTAGCCAGTTGACTGAACAAAGAAAGGCAGCTTTAGGTGTGCAGTTGTCCATGGAGCTGGACAAGGTGCACTTCCTCCTTGTCTCGTCAGGTTCATCTTTGCTTATTTTGAAAAGCAAAATAAGGATCCACCTGGATTGCTCTCCAGCCATTTAGGAGAAAGAAAGCAGAGTTGCTATTCCTGAATTTAAGTGCTTTACAAAATTTTCTCAAAAAGATAGTAGCAATCAACAGCAACAACAAGAAGAAAAAGTAATGTCAAGTTCTACATCAAAATCCAGCAGTTATCTTCTAACTTTGATGGTGATAAACTCTGCCAACATCTGCATAAATTCTAGCCCTTTTCATATCTCTAGTCTTCACCACAGGACCAGCAGTTACCCACACTCATGACAAATAGGCACTGTTTTCATTTAAGCTTTGGTTTGAAGGGCAGTAGCTGAACCTAGCCAGTGGCTTGGGGAGTACAGTATCCATTCTTTTGCATTTGGGGCAATTTTTCACTTATGACCATGGATATGCAGTTATGGAAGATGTTAAATAAGGACATGGTCCATTCTGGTATGACACTTGGGGCTTTCTCTTCCCTTCTGGGCCGACTGGATAGATCTCATTTGCTACATATAAAAGAAAGAAAAAAAAAAGTGGTAGCACAGTGAGTCATCTTATTCTCATGTCACCTTATCCTCATATCATCCTTGTCTCACCTTTATGTCATTTCTTAATCGATTCATTTGGCAAAAACTTCCCCTACTCAGAGACTCTTGGGATTTGCTCTCCTTTGC
This sequence comes from Sciurus vulgaris, assembly GCF_902686455.1. NCBI lineage: Eukaryota > Metazoa > Chordata > Mammalia > Rodentia > Sciuridae > Sciurus > Sciurus vulgaris. The sequence goes on along the minus strand of NC_136464.1, from coordinate 141,140,559 downwards.
TTTTGGGTTTTGATCTTCTTTGCTTTTTAAACATTGGTACTTCATAGCAACTCCCCATCAGCCTGCCCACTTTTAGTTTTTCAGTTCTGAGCAAAGCTTGTCATTTCAAAGCTCCTACAGGAGCTGTTTTTAAGTCCAGGAAGCATGGACTACTGCATTCACTTATAAATATGCATACCAACATGATCAGTTGTGCATGCCTTATTATGACACATATGCATCTAATAAAAAATGTAGCACTCCATGATATTCCCACTTTAGTACTTTCCCAGCAAGCTTCCTGGTAAAAGAGAGAGAAGGGTGCAAAGTGGAGACAAGGAATGGGAAAGTGGAGAAGGATCTATTAATATTAATTGATGATTGCATGCCATAAATATAATGAGCATGAATGACAGAGCCAGAAGGTACCTTAGAGACCTATTAGGCCAAACTCTCTCATTTTACAAAGGAGGAAACTGAGGCTCAGGGAGCAGAAGTGAGACACCTTGGTCATTTAGCAATTTATGGGAAAATTAGAACCAAGACTCTTTAGCTTGTACAGTTTGCTTTCAAACACCTTGTATTTTTTAATGCAAAATGAAAATGATCAGAAAAGGGTATTATAAGTGTAAATTTATAATTTAGGTAACTTTAAAGAGGTATGCTGGTATCACACTGAACATACATGCTGCTACCTGGTTAGAAAATGGAGTATTTGTTTCTAGCACTCGCCTCTTTCCCACCTCCACACATTGGCTTTTTTTTTTTTTTTTTTTTTACTGTTTATTTATTTATTTATTTATTTTATTGTAAACAAATGGGATACATGTTGTTTCTCTGTTTGTACATGGCGTAAAGGCATTCCATTTGTGTAATCATAAATTTACATAGGGTAATGTTGTTTGATTCATTCTGTTATTTTTTCCCTTCCCCCCACCCCTCCCACCCCTCTTTACCCTCTATACAGTACTTCCTTCCTACATTCTTGCCCCCCTCCCTAACCCTAACTCTAACCCTAACACTAACCCTTCCCTCCCCCCATTATGTGTCATCATCCACTTATTAGCGATATCATTCGTCCTTTGGCTTTTTGAGATTGGCTTATCTCACTTAGCATGATATTCTCCAATTTCATCCATTTGCCTGCAAATGCCATAATTTTATCATTCTTTACGGCTGAGTAATATTCCATTGTATATATATACCACAGTTTCTTTATCCACTCATCAATTGAAGGGCATCTAGGTTGGTTCCACAGTCTGGCTATTTGAATTGAGCAGCTATGAACATTGATGTGGCTGTATCTCTGTAGTATGCTGATTTTAAGTCCTTTAGGTATAGGCCAAGGAGTGGGATAGCTGGGTCAAATGGCGGGTCCATTCCAAGTTTTCTAAGGAATCTCCACACTGCTTTCCAGAGTGGCTGCAGCCTCACCAGCAATGTGAGTGTACCTTTTCCCCCACATCCTCGCCAACACCTGTTGTTGCTTGTATTCTTGATAATCGCCATTCTAATTGGGGTGAGATGGAATCTTAGGGTGGTTTTGATTTGCATTTCTCTCATTACTAAAGATGTTGAACATTTTTTCATATATCTGTTGATTTCTTGTAGATCTTCTGTGAAGTGTCTGTTCATTTCCTTAGCCCATTTGTTGATTGGGTTATTTGAATTCTTGGAGTAGAGTTTTTTGAGTTCTTTATAGATTCTGGAGATTAGTGCTCTATCTGAAGTATGATTGGCAAAGATATTCTCCCACTCTGTAGGCTCTTTCTTCGCATTGCTCATAGTTTCCTTTGCTGAGAGAAAGCTTTTTAGTTTGAATCTATCCCAGTTCACACATTGGCTTATACTGCTTGTCTTACCTGAAATAGTTCGCCTCTCCCTGAGCCAGCATTGAAGGCCCCTGCTGTCACGCTTCCTTCATGAACCCTGTCCCATAGCTATCTCTCTTCTTCCGGCCTCTGCAGCCCTCCATACTATCTACTTCAGTACCTAACTCAATTGGTTTCTAATTTTATGTGCATCGGATTTGTTTGCTTTCTTCTAGCAAGATCTTGCTAGAGACATAGCCATATACTATTCTCTTTTCTTACCTCATTGCACCACTTCTGGGCTTGGCATAATTCATATAAAGACACAGAAGACTTCAGTGCAAATAGTGGTTGTTGAGCAATCACAGATGAAATGGAGGAGGTACTGGAAATTGGGCTAGAACAAAAACACTGCAGGCAATACTCAAAAGTGGCTTTATAAATTTTTTCTAACATGAGCCATGATGGTCTTAGCTAACTTAGCTCGAATATCCATTCTCTTTAAAGTCGAACACACAGAATATACTTTAGTTGTGAATTTTGCAGTAGTAGCTTTATAGTACCATTATTAATCTTATTTCAGCTTCCAGATCGGAAAGGTTAGAACTAACAGGTAACTTTGCTTTTATACACTTATGATATGAAATGGCATCAGACTCCTCTTTGGTTCTGAAAAGAGCAAATGGTAACAGTACTTTTGACTAAGTGTAAAGAGTTCCTGGTTCTAATTCCAGCTCACGCATTACTTAGGCATTTCTCTTTAGGACAGTCTTCTCAGCTCCTTGAATCTCTTGTTTCCTCATTTCTGTGGCGAAAGGGTTTGATCAGAGTACCCCCAAGGTTCTCAAAATCTCACAATCCCTACCCTGTTGACGGCTTGGATTCTTGAACAAGTCTGAGTATCTAAGTGCAACATGACAGCCAAGGCCTCGCCGTGATGTCCAAAGCTCCCAAGGGGACCACACAGCAGAGGACAAGACATCCCCTGTGTGCATGTCCCATCTGTGCTGTGCTGTGGAGTTACCCCTGCTGGACTGCACTGTGAATTTGAAGCTACATTTTGACCCTGAGCATGTGTGCCTGACACCCTGCAGAAGCTGAAGGCCTGTCAGAGTTATCGTCAGAGAAGGCTGTGCCACACACTGACACCCCCCTCCGTTCTGTCCTCATCTGTCTTCACTGAAATCGTAAAAGCCTCAGCTGTTTGAATGAATGATTAAATTCATTCCACAAATATTTATTGGGACCTGGTTAAGTGCCAGGTCGTCTGCTAAGTGCTATAGTGAAATGTGCAGGTTTCTGACCTCTGTGTACCGCAATCTCCCTTTTAGGCAGATTGGTGTCCTTGTCCACATTTCTTCTGCCTAAAAAGCTCTCTGAAATCATTTACTTCTCAGAAACATCTCAGCTAAACATTTTTTATTTCTGCCAAGGGAAATTTGGTTCCTATGTCCCCTGCTGTCGAAAAAGAATTTTATGAAGTGCTAAAATGTTTTCGCATGTCTGTAGAAGTCATTGCTATAGTTCATCCATGGGAAGGAAAAATCACCATAACTGCTTTAGCAACTTGACAGGTTTTTTTATTTCTTTCAAAATCATGCTGATAGCTATATATGTCAATGTATTAAATGCTGGAAACCTTATTTCCATTAAAAACAAAAACAAAACAAAACAAAACAAAAAAACTTCTTTGTTCTCAGGGAATAAATGTCCAGAGGAAATGATTTTTACCAAAGCTCCCAAATCAAGGATGAGCTCAGAATGTTCTATTTCACCAATAGTAGAGGAGGCTAGAAGCCTGCCTCACTGAGCTGAGCCTTTTTTAGTAGCCTTGCTTTCAGTCTCACCAAAAATAAAACTCTGAGTGGAATAATGATGTTAGCATTAAAAATGTTTTTTAATGATAACCAAAATGTGAAAGAGGAAATGAAGTCTTACACTTTGAAACAGTGAAGAATTACAGAAGGCTCGACCTCAAGATTTAAGTCAGTAGATGGTCATTTATGAAAGCACAGTAACTCAGGAAAGATATGACTTTGCTACAAAAATCCTGGTACCTTGACATGAATCCAGTTCTAGGAACTGGAAAACAAGCCACTGCCAACCTTCAGAAGAGGTGGGAGGTATGTGTGTTGTTGGGGTGGGAGATCATGGAAAAACAGTCCCTGAATTACATGGGATAGAATTCACAATTTTATTTTTTCCACAAAAGTGGTTGAAAGTCAAGACATTTAGAGGAAAAGTGAAATGTGGCAAAGTTACCACCAGGCAGAAATGACCTGCTCTTGAGTCTGTGCATCTGCAAAACTCCAGGAGTTCAGCTTAATGTGTTGGGTCTCCATGAGAAGAAAACTGTATCCAGAAAGTGAGTGGGTTTCTATTGAAGGAAACAAGCCGCTGAGGTGTGTGGACACCTTCTGTAGCAGGGCAGGTATATGACCCACATAGCCCAAAATGATTACTGTCTGTTGCCATGCAGAAAAAGTGTGCTGACCCCTGTCCCAGAGACTCCAGGACTCTGGGATTGTCCAGTGAAGCCCCCTTTGCCTTGCCATCCAGGACAGAGGCTGTCTTCAGGTCACACAGTCAGTGAGCCACAGGGCTCAGACGTGACCTATGTGGTTTCCCAGCTCCACCTCCTCCTCACACAACAGCAGCCCCACAACCCCACCTTAAGTTTCCCCTGCTGAAACTCAGAACTCAACAAGGTATATTTCAACCAAAAGAGAAAATGCATGTTAGACAAAGGAGAGGAAGCTGAAGACAGAGTGAGAGCAGACGGTGGCAGCTGATAGACACAAAAGAAGCAGAGATCCTTTTTCCAGATGCTTTGATTCATCTGCATGGTGGTTCAGATTCCTCAATAAACTTTTAAAGAGAGATAAACATGGCTTCCTGCCCCATCACAACCTCAAATGTTTGGCTTCTTTGCCTTGGAAAATTCTACTTACCTACAAGTATCAGCCCACAGGTTTTTAAGCCTTTCTGGCCTCCCCCCACACTCTCCCTTGGAACTCCCTTACTGTAGTTCTCATGGGGCAAGCCAGTCAAGTATGTAGCTGTCTTTTCCCCAGCTTTGAACAGCTCAAGGACCGGCCACATCTTTGGCTTTTTTCATCCCCAGCATCTAGTACAATATCTGGCACACTGCATTCCACAGTGCTCATAAGACTTTGGCCCATGTGGGCATAAATTCATGAATTGAAGTTTGGCAAATGTAATTTACATTTCTTACTTTGCCACTTGCTGAGTATATGACCTTGGATGAGTAATTCTCTCTCTCCTTGAATCTCAATTTCTTCATCAGTGGAATGGGCATCATAATGGCAACTACTTCAGAGGGTTGTTGGAATGTTGAGGTGAGATAATGTTTTAAGTCAGAGGTCCTCAAATGTCAGTGTGCATTGGAACCACCTGGAGAGCTTGTAAAAGGCAGACCCTTAAACCCCACCCCCACTTCCCAATTCAGTGGGTCTGAGGTCTGAGTATTTGCACTTCTAGTGAGATCCCAAGTAATGCTGATGATGTTGGTTCAGGAAACATGCTTTGGAAACTACTATTTGAAATCATCAAGCATTGTGCCCAGTAATTGCAAATAGCTTATTACCATTGGATAATTTTCATAGTACCATTACTAGAGTTAATCAGAGGAAGCAGGGTCACTATTTTGAGGAATAAAAGATCTGGAAACCAAGTCTTTCCTCCTTCTGCTGGAAGACCAAGCTTAACAATGAATCAGCTACTGAAAAAAAGGATAGGCTTGATAAAGCTGGACTTGTGTCTATCAGTTAAAATGGGAACTACAAATATAGATATTGCTGGAACATGAATTTGGTTGCCATTTAATTTGTGCCTTCCTCTCATCTATTAAGAATGGCAAAAATTAAGTGTGAGTACCCACTTTTGGCCAGGGAAAGGCAAACAATCTGAAGAACACTTGGTAGTCATACATCAGAGTACAATTTGGCAATAGGTCTCAAAATTTCAGATACTCTTTTTTATCTATCCTCTCCTGAGAACTTTCCATGAAGACATTTATGTAAAAATATCAGAAAATGTGACTGAGGATGTACATTGCAACCTTAATAATAATATACATATGAATAATTGCTAAAATATGTTAAGTAAATAAAAACAAGGTACAAAGCAGTATGAATAATATTAGCACCATCATGTAAATAAAAAAGGTAACAGAAAAATGTACATGATATATACAATACACAGAGCTGCTTCTCTAGAAGCATCTGCCAGAATCTGTTAATGCCAGTTTTCCTTAACGAGAGAAACTGGTGAGAGGAATTGGGTGAGGGGAAGAAGATTTTTCCTTTTCCTTTTGTTCCTTTTTCCGTGTGTGTGTGTGTGTGTGTGTGTGTGTGTGTGTGTGTACACACTACTTTCATTGAGTCAATAGGGGTAGACTAGACAGACTTTGTTGGATTTTAAAAGCTTTACATCATCATAAAGAACCATTGAAATTAGAATTTCTTGGATTTTTGCTTTGTTACTTTCCAAAATATTTTAGCCTGTGCATTAATAAGGTGTCCCTACAGTTCCCTGAAATGGGGATTTATACATGTCTTTAAAAGTCAGTCTCTGCCTAATCTTTTCATCTTTTTGGGTAATTTGACCATTTCCTACTTGCTGGAAATTTGCTAAAAACGTCCTCTTTCCATTGTTATAATTTAATCAGCATGTTTTTCTTCCTGCTGTAGGTACCTATTCCCTAAAAGAATCAAATGTCCGGTCTCATCTAGCCAGGAAGTTATACAACATGTGAACTTGGTGTTTCAGACTCTGGCTTAAAGGCTGAAATGGATTCACAGTGTCACAACATGCTCTTTTTACCCATCTCAAGACAGAACCCCGTTGCTTTTATTCCTCCTCAGCTTGGAATTCTAGTCCAGGCTCCTGTTTCCTGGGCTTCTGGCCAGGTAACTGGCAGGTTCCTGTGCTTAAGCCCAGGAACCCAAGTAAAGGTGCAGGAGTCCATCTGGAGGTCACTTTCACAGTGGCCTCCTCTTCATGCTGTTCCTCCTTTGCCTCTGTCCTGCCTTTGTGGGTGTCCCAAGAGCCAGAATCTCTTTAGGGCATTTTTCCAATCTAGGGACACAATTTCCTCAGCCTGGGACATCTGTTCCAGCTGCTACATCTAGAGTCTTATCTTCTGTCCCTTGTCCCTGAAAAAGAATTCCACCCCAGCTTTCGAATTTAAAAACAATACCAAGCTTGGGTGGGGGAGGCCAACTGTTTCATTTGTTAAATGCCTTTGAAAATCTCTTCTGAACTATTCATGGAGGATTTGGAAAAATGTCATCTCTTAAAAGAAAAATAAAGTTCCTCTGAACCATACAGAGTGAAGGCTCTTATCATGAGCCCAGATAGCATTCAAAACAAAAAATTAGGCGTGGAAGATTTGTTTGAGGTGCTTTATAAAGGCAAGCCTACTGCCTAGAAGAATGTAATCAGTTGCTCCAGATATTTGGGACACTGAATGGATTTAAGGCTCTTTCACAGCTATTTAGCTGGAACAAGGGATGCAGGAGGCTCAGGGACTGTGAGGAAGAGGGTGGTAAAAGAGCAAGGGCTGTGTTTGTGTCTTAGGAGGATCCTAACGTTTCTCTCTGAACACTTCCAATGCTTCTCTGCATACTGCTGAAAATTCAGGGACCTTGTATAGCCCAGAAATCGGAGATTTTCCTGAGTGCCCTGCCCTTTCCCAGGAGCTTGTTTTAAATGTGTTCTGTTTCTGCACATCTGCACAAGTGGATGTCCTGTTCTGATCTTCCCTTCCTTGAGAAGACTAAAAGCAAGTGCTTCTCAAGAGAGTTAGTCGTTACTCCATCAAGTAAGATGTGTGCAGTAATGTGTACCTAAGATGTGTATGTGTGTGTGGTATATGGGTAGCTGTGTTTCTACACATACACATGCACAAGTTAATGAACACTGTCTAGTAAGGATTTACAGCTGTGCAGAGTGATTAGAATCTCCTTACCCTTCTCTAATGCTCATTTTAACCTGCTGGGTGTACTAGGGACCCTAGTAAGGCAGTAAGTCTGACATTCATGCACACTTTTGAAGAACTGATCACTTGCTTTTCTTATGCTCCTCAAACAGCCTAATTTAAGCTAAACACTTAAACTGAATTTGTGAGGAAAGATTTGCAAGGTATGAAGGGTAAATTTAAATTTTCTGACTGAGAGCTCTTTTTGTTGATAATATTTCAAAGCTTTGGAGTATACTTTCTTGAATAAATAAGCAGCAATCAGAACAGGATTTATGCTTTTTATCTGATACAGGCTTGTGTGGAGCCCTCTGGCCACCTCTCTGTAGACCACTAGGGTGGTGAAGGAACTGGGCAAGGGGTGATCTGAATTTGTATGCCTATAGCACAACTTTCTAAAAGCCTCTTTTTTTTTTTGAACAAATGCCAATGCCATCTGGTTTGCCATTTATCTCTTTTCTGAGAAGTAGAGTTTTGAAGATAGCAGTAACTACTTGTGACTTTATTGTGCATAGAGCAAGCAATATGAGTTATACGAGAGAAGTAGTAAATTGTAGTTTAATTCATGGACTTCCTCTTTGGTGTTCCCTGCGGTTGACAATGAACAGTGTATGATCTTTTCCTGTGACATCAACAGTAGCGGTCTTCCTGATATATGGGTTTAAAAATATGTCTTTGAATCACATTCATTAGGGCATACGGTTTGGGGTGGTTTTCCCCTAATGATGATAAATTCATGCTGATCCAAGCACTCTTCCAGAGTCTTTGTGTGTACCCATGCACTTTCATTTGCAAGACAAATGGCTGGTTTAGGTTCACTCTGCAGAAAGGAGAGAAGAAAGCTGGGCCATGTAAATACAGTGAGAGCATCTTCAAACCTATGCTGAGTTGCACCATTTTTATTTTTCTGTCTTTTGGATTTGTGACTATGTGAAGAAAAGGTGTAAAAATTCATAAGAAAAGTATGAAGTTAAATCACACTTAGTTTTGCATTCAGTTATCCCATTGAAAAGAATACAATTACCGGAACTTGAGGATGGCCCAGAGAATTGCAGACATATCTCTCTGAATTCTGACTTCTTTCTGAACCCCCATCCATATTTCAGCCCCATGTGGGTGGCCTTCAGGCATTCTCAAGCTCAAACAGATCGGAAAGCAAATTCCACACCTTTCACAGCCCTCTTCTGTGCTTGTTCTCTTGGTCTCTGATGTTCTTCCCAAGCTGGAGTCATCCTGATCTACCTTCTCCCTTCCTCCTCCAGAGCCAGCCAACCCCCTTGTCCTGTCACTTCTCCCTGTCCAATAACTATTTGCTCTGCCCTCCATTCAGAGTCTCTGCCTTAATGCAAGCCTTCATCATTTCTCCCCAGCAAATCCTCCTGGCATGCATCTCCCCTGATCTACAGCGTTAAGTTCACAGTCTCAGTCAGCATGCGTGGTCCTTACTGATTAGTTCTCCCCTAGCATCAGCCCCATCCCTACTAGGGGCTTTCATATGAAGTCCTTTCTTAACTCCAGCCTTAGATAGGCCACCTCTGCCTCTCTGCTGAGTAGGCATTGGGTCACTAGTTATGGCCTGGCAAAAATGTTGCCGCCTTAGTGGAGAGATCCCTGATTGCACCCATCTACTTAGTTTCTCTTTCCTCTATGTCCCCAAAGCAGTCATGCAGACCTCTTTTTTATAGAGTAATTATCTGCTTCCCTTTCTTTCTGCCCAGGGACTAAGATCTCATCAAAGGTAAGAACTACATCTTAATCATATGTTTCTAACAGTCACGTGCCTGGTACCTGGTAAGATCCCAGATGTTTGTTGAATGAATGGATGGATGGATGGATGGATGGACAGATAGATAGAACTTATGCCTTAGAGTAATCTTGTAGGGTTTTTTGAAATTACATCATGATTTTATTTATAGTTTTTACAAAATATGATCCCTCTTGACATATTATTTTGAAACCTGGTATTTGTTGTTAATAATATTATTATATTAAAATATTTTATTTAGGGAAATAAAAAGTATAATGATTACTACTATTAGGTTCAACATAAATCCCTTCTTTTTTCTTATTTTTTTCTGTTATTGTAGAAAAAGTAGCAATAGTGAGACTGAATTTTAAAACAAGGACTTTATATGCAGTGAATTACTTCACTAACAAACCTGAGAACCAAATCCTATGCCTATGGAGATCCAGGGAATTTCCCATTATCCTCACTACCTTTGTATGCCAAGATTCCTTTATAATTCTACCAGATCTGAGTTGATGTTGCAAAATAGTACGTCAGTCGGTCAACTTCCAGCAAACCAGAGAAATACAGAACAGGTTGAGCATCCCTAATCTGAAAATTTGGAATCCAAAATGCTCTGAAACCCAAAACTTTTGAATGCTAACATGACACTACAAGTGCAAAATTCCACACAATGAAACTTTATTTCATGCACATAATTGTCTAAAATATTGCATAAAACTACTTCCAGATTATGTACGCAAGATGTATATGACACATAAATGGGTAATCGTGTTTTAATTGAGACATCACTATGTACCTACATGCTTGAATTGGTCTGTTTTTACCTTAAACCTGTGCAGCTTGAACTCACAGGGCCTTTTTCGTAAGTACTCCTCTGTGTGCATTATTACTTTCTCTTGCCTTCACCTCCCCCACACTTACCACACACATTTTTAACAATTTATATTTTTTTCTCTCTACTGTGTGTGTGTGTGTGTGTGTGTGTGTGTGTGTGTATGTTTTGTTTTGTTTTGTTTTTTTGTAACAGGGATTGAACCCAGGGGTGCTTAACCATGGACCACATCCTCATCCTCAGCTATTTAAAAAAATATTTTATTTTGAGACAGGGCCTCGCTAAGTTGCTTAGGGCCTTGCTAAATTACTCAGGCTGGTTTTGAACTCACAATCCTCCTACCTATGCCTCCTGAGCTGCTGGGATTATAGGCATGTGTTTTAATTGAGACATCCACTGCACCCAGTTGCATCTTCTTTATTAAGAACCTTCCCTGACTAATAGCAGAATTTTGACTATCTACCACCGAAATAATCAACCTCAACCTTTGTTGCTCCTCCTGCTCCAATTCCACTGTCAGGACACCACATTTCTTCCTCTTCTAAATGATGCCAGTCAAAGAATTCTGCTGTTAAATCAGTGGAGCCCATTACTCTTTAGTAATCTCATGATCAACCCCTGCCAGATGATCTCATCCCAGTTGACTGCTGCAACTGTTGCCCCTACAAAAGGCAGCTGAGATCCCCAATGTCCCCAGCCTGCATGCAGACAAAGCAAACAGAAGGTCCAGGTAGTCCAGCTGAGTGGGTTCTCTTGCCCACCAGCCATGCTGCACACTGGATGGTGGTCAGGTGAAGGTCTGAACTTAGAGCAGCTCATCTGGCAGTGCCAGTTCCTCCAGGTAAGGTTTGGGAAGGAAGCCAGATGAGCTTGGGGACATGTGTAAGCCCAGTCTGTGACAAATTCTCACATTAAAATTGAGTGAAACATATTCATTGTGTGAAATGATGACAGTTTATTAAGTAAAAAGGTCTGCTGTCGAGATTCTCCTTAAGTAGAAAACAATAAACGTGAACATGCCCCATGAAAATTACCCATACATTTTCGAAGTAGTTATTGGCATTGTAAGATATTCACAGTGTCAGGGGTGTTTATTTCCTTCTCTGTTTATTTCATGTGCTAATTTTTTAAACTAAGGCATTGAGTATTGTGCTTCTGTGAGGATTATTATTTACTCTTGACATTCCTTGGACACCAGAAGGTCTGGAACAGCTTTGATGTCCTTTTTTTTTTAATAATAGAGCCTTGGGAATCACTTATAAAAGATTTATGTGTATAGGATGTTAGCACCCATGACAACCTAGTTTGAACTGTGCCTTTCTAACTAAATATTTAGAAGTTCTGATTTAATCATGTGATTAGTTCAGTACTCTGGTTTCCTTAGTCCCATGCTTACTAGATTAATACCTATTTAAGCAGTATTGTGGCTCTAGTTGTTTGGCCCCACCCCCAACACCCACTACAAAGCTCCATCTCCTCCTACACATAATTCTCTTCACAACCCCTCCACATGTATCATTCCAATAGCACCATGCCTGGAAGCAACACAAGTGCCAGATGAAGTCAAGGTAATACAATTAGAACGTCAAGAGGTTTGAGAGCCAGATTGTGGGGAGCCTTATTAACATGATAATGGAATAATAGTATATGATCATGATGAAGAACTATGGAGGGCACCATATGGTGTTGAAATTAGACTTGCATGGTAGTGCTGCTAGTTGGGTGAGCCTTGGTCTCTCTTAACGTGGAGGCAATGGCTCCTGTGGCAGCCAGAGGGATGGAGGGCTGGCTGCAGTGGATGCAGTGTGGGGAGAAACGAGAACAAGGAGGAAAATAGTCCCTGTGGTTGAGGAAAGCCGTGACACGACTATTCATTGTCCCACCTTGGAACCTGGACACGGTAATGTCTTCAGAGGGCTGCAATGGAATCCTTAAGATGGGACCAAAAGAGGAAATGATGTATGTTTGGCTCTTCTCATTCAGTCACTCCACCCTGGCTTCACTTCTAAGCTCCTAATCAGGCGTTACTTATCTTTATTTGTATGCCAGTACCAGAGTCTATATACCTATAGACCTAGGTATATAGATTTGCTAAATCACATTTTAAACAAGAGCCAAAGAACGCCTGAAAGTAGATCCCCATGACCTTTTGCCAGTCATATTTGGAATTTGTTTTAACCTAAAGTTATGGAGACAGACTTGAAGGGAGACATCCCCAACATTGCTAAAATGTAAGTACAAAAAGGCACAAATTGGATGGCTATTGATGATGTTGTAACTACTGTGACATCATCCATAGACTCCTAGTGTCTTTGCTTTGCTTCCCTATAGTGATCACAACATAAATTACTTGTCTTGTTTGACTTCCTTGTTCACCAAAGTTGAGCAGATTGTGGCCGTTTTCAACGCTTCCACCAGACAAAAAGCTTGGGACCATTTCTCGAAAGCTCAGCGCAAGAACATAGACATTTGGCGAAAGCATTCTGAGGTTGGTGATTTTATTATTACTTTTTAACCACCATCACACAGCTGGATTGGCAGAGAGTAGTGTGGCTGCAGCCACTACAGTTTTTGTTACAGTGGGCAGTCCTCCTGCTGTTGTCCTGTCTTGTTGTCAGCTCAGAAGTGTTCCTTCCCCAAGAAGAGCAACTGACTTAAACCTTAGAACACTCTTCTCCCCTGAAAAGGGAGAAAAGAATCTTTTCCATTCATAGTACAGAGCTCAGAAGTAAGCCAAGATACTTTGCCTAATGAACTAGTCTGAAGAACAGTGCAACTTAACAATAGGAAACTAGTTTTTAAAAGTACAGATTTTTTTCCAGTGTTCTTCAAGATGACAGTTTGCTGTTTGGGCTAGAAATGGCAAGTATGCCTCTCCATCCATGTCTTCTCATCACAAGCAGTGTGAGTCCCCTGTGCGAACCATCAGGGACTATCACACATCTCCCCAGAGCAAACATCACAAGGGTGTGAAGTCTGCCCTTCAGCATCAGTGCAGGTGTGAAGTGTGAGTATCTACCTCCAGGAAGGAACCTACAACTTTGACCTTTGTGACCACCTAGACAGACTGAAATGTCTCATTAGTCATTGGTCATCCAGCTGTTATTTTTAACTCCACAGTGTAGTGTACGCTTTGAACCTGTAATTTCAAAGTAAGTATACTGTCTTTTGTTGCTTCTTTTTTTTTTTTTTTTCTTGTAAGTGAGAGAATGTTTTTCATTTGGATGCCTCTTCATCTCTAGCATGTTAATATTAAAGTTCTCTAAATGATACTCCCCTCTTTCAAAAATCACAAACTTATAGAAGGTAAGGTGTATTTATTTAATGATCTTGGCTCACACTTGTACAATAAGTGTTTTATAAAGAGTTTGAGGAACCACAAAGTATTGTGATATCAATCATCTGGGTAGCATTTTAAGTGCCCATTAACTAATGTTAAATTACAGTTGAATACCAATGGCACTGGATGTAGCATCCACATGAATACCAAATGAATTCTTTATTATCACCATTATTATAGTGAATACTGAATGACTTCACAATAATGGGACGCTTAAAATGCTAGTGCAATTTATTGTTAAGGGCATTTAAAAATTTTGTTCACTAGTGCCTAAGAAGGTGGTTGGTGACTGATACAGTCCCGTTCCTCTATTCAGGATTATGAGCAAGGAGGAGATGGGATTTCTCTTAAATTTTTCAGGGTCCCCAAAATGAAAGCACTTACCTGATGTTCTCCCCGAAACTGAATTAAGACCCAAGTCAAGGGTTATTTTCAGGTGGGAAAAGGAGTCCTCTATTTTTGATGCATTATAAACACTGAGGATGATAAAAACACAGAATTGGAGTCTATAAACTATGATTCAGATTTGGGATTGATCAGTATGTAAATTTTTTTTCTTCACATAAAAGCCAAATGTGATTAAAAGAAATGATAAGAGAAAGGCAGGTGGCATGATGCTGAATAAAGTTGGGCATGAAAAGGCTGTCATTGGCATGTGAGGTCAGCAGATAGAGATATTGGTCTAAATCATTCCTCCTGCCATGTCTGACTCTACCCATGACCATTCCTTATCTTTGCCTTCTGCAGAACAGGGCCATCCAGAGCAGGACATACAGGACTTCCAGCCCTGGTCTAAGAAGTCTACTTGTTTTGCTTGGTCCTGGGGCGTGGAAATGTATGTTCCAGAGGGACAGGTGGAATGCAGTCCAAAAAGTCTACCTGTAAAGGGTCTTTGTGCCTCCTGCCATTCTGCCACCTCTTTAGGTAGACATTAAGACATGGAACTCTAAATTACCTTTGATTTTCTCTCCTACATGTCGCTTAATTGATTAAATACCACTTGGTAATTTGACATTGTGGATGATTTCTCAGTTGCATATAAGCTTGATAATTGGCTTGATTTTTTTCCACATTCGCATGTATGTACAGCATCTGTTAATTATCTGCAGCACCTCTACGGATTTATTAGAGTGTACTAGTGATTTACTGCTGAACCAGAGGCACCCTGTGGAAACACCCTCAGCACCAACCCCCAGTGTTTTCCCATTCTGCCACCCTTCCCCACAAAAACAGCTGTTGTGTGACAGTTTGTCATTAATTGTAGGGACTGAACAATAGACCCTTTCAACCTCATTATTCTTTCCACCTGACTTTTTTTTTTTTTTTTTCTGTTTCAAGTATTTTTAAACCATGCTTCTGGGAATTGGACTCTTTGTCAATAGAAAAATTAACTGTCCACTACCTAAATATATCCCCACTAATCATAGGGACACTGCCTCCAAGACCTGATGATGTTATTTAAAGCAGAATTGGCACTTCTTTCTTCTAGGTGGCATGGTCCCATAAGGAGGTGCTTTCTGTCATCCCAGGGCCTCTCAGGGCAGCATTGTGATGGCCCTCCCTGGACCTTGCCTCTCTGCCTTCCCTCTTCCCTGTCCTCTGCAAGGGTGATTCCCAGGGTGCAGAAGTGACCAAATACTGTTAGCAATAATTTCCTTTCCCTCATGTGTAGTTGAATTCTAAGAGCTAAAGAGAACAGAAAATTGAGAGAACCAACCACCTGGGGTGATGGGCAACAGAATGATGTTTAAAGTCATGCCACTAATAAATTAGGTGTAGTAATTTAATTTGTTGTTTTAACAATTTTGCTTTTATTGAGACTCCAGTTTAAAGGAGGAAAATAGAATAATGGAGACTTTTCCCTATTAAGACTTTCTGAGGACAATACATGTAAGAGAACAGAATGAATGAGGAGTCACAATATATAATATGCAGCTTGGAAAAAATAATGATATCATTATTCAAAGCAAATAATTACAGTGGCTTGATTTTAGGCATAGTAGTAAAAAATTTAATGTGTAATTCTTTATACAATGAGTTTTCATGTATACAATTGCATTCAAACAGTCTTGTATTATTATTATCCCCTGCTTATGGATGAGTGAACAAAGGCTCAAAGAAATTGAATGACGTGATTGCAGCCACCCCCCTCATTAGTAGAGAAAGTAGGCTCTCTGGCTCTAAAAGTGATGCTGAAGCAACCAGCCATCACCACAGAAACCATAGCCCCAACATGATAATGTGAAACCCAGAATGAGAAACATCTGCTTTTATTTTGTTTCCTACCATCTTTTGAATTTTAAACTGAATGTTGTGAGTGTGCATGTGTGATCACACACAGGCACATACATACATGCAAAGCGCTATGTTCGTGTGAAAATAGCCGTGGTCAGTATCATCAGCTTAGCATACAAGGTGTCTAGAGTGATGCTAAGCCTCTAACATGCATTTCCTCATTTCATCCTCAAAACCCTTAGCATCACATTATTCCAGGAAACAAATTGAGGCTATGATAATAAGAAGAAATGTTCCTAGAGTTACACCATGGGCCAGTAGTAGACTAGGCTCTTCTTAAACTTCTGTTGCTCATGTTCCTTACCAGTAGCTGAGTCAGCTGAGTAATAGGAATTTCTATGTAAACTTTGCCAGAGCCCTTCTAGGTTATTAATCCTGCTCCCTTTCTAACAAATGATGAACTAGAGACTGAAGAGAGATTTAAAAATTTACCAAAGGGCCTTTATCTAGGCATTGGCGAGCAGGGATTTAATCTCAATTCTGACACCAAAGCTTTTAACCTTTCTTTTACCCTAACCCCCTTAGAACTTCATTGCGGATGAGGTGGAATGATGTTTGGGTCCAAGCTTCAGATTCTAAACATTGATATGTCAGTCCTAATAAACCCAAAGACCATTGGGAAGAGGTAGGACGGCTGTGTCCATGACTCTGACAGTCCTGTATCTTCTGCTTTCAGGAGCTCCGGAACGCTCAAAGTGAGCAGCTCATGGGCATCCGCCGTGAAGAAGAAATGGAAATGTCTGATGATGAGAATTGTGACAGCCCTACTAAAAAAATGAGAGTCGACGAGTCAGGTAATGCTGATCACCACCACATACCCACAGGGTACCATCATGAGCGTCCAAATCTGCACATGGGGAATAAGTACTGGGAAATGGCCTTATAACTCACTTTTGAGTTACACTAAACTTGCGTATTTGACTGACTCTCCCTTTTATTAATAAAACTTTAAATTCCTTCTTAGGAACAGAGTGATTTAAGTTACTATATCTATTTCTCCATATGTAGATCTGGGGCCATTATTACTTTTTTTTTTCAGGGATATTTGCCTGTTCCCATAAAAATCCTTTTCCAGAGGGTGGCAGCCACAGCTGAAGCTGAAATACAGATAAAATTTGGTTTCAGTCAGTGTACTTGTTACTTGGGAATTGTTTAATCCCGAAAGACTCTCTTTAGCCTCTGAGCCAACATGCTGGAAAATTAGACTTTTTCCCCCAATAAATTTTAGTTCACCTAACCTGTAATCAAGGATGGCCCCATTTGGTACCAAGCGAGGGGCGTCACTCCTTAGGAGAAACTTGGAGAGAGCCTTGCTTTGTATGTTCTGTCTAATCTAAGATGCTGATTAAAACTCTCTCCTCGAATTGTATATAAATTCTTTGATATTGTAAGAGCAGGCAAGTAAAATGCTCATTCAAACCTGAGACACCAAAGGAGACAGCTTGTCTGAGGAGAAGGGTGTTATCTAAAGGATCTGAGAAGACCCACAGTTGCCACCATTAGCAGAGAAGAAAATTAGAGAGATGGTATAGATTTGCTTTGTCTCCTTGTAGGTACCAGTGAATAAAGCACACACCTGTCTCAGGCTTCTTAACAGAAAGATTGCAGGAGACTAGAAGGAGGATCTTTGCTAATTTGTCAGTAGAAGCGTAGAAGCAAAAGGCTTTCCTTCACCCTCTGATAGTTCACTGAAATGAACTGAAAGTAAACAGACCAAGCAGGAGAAAAAGAGACACAAACTTCTGACACACGGTGGCAATCACGTGTGTAACCACCCCCAACAGCTCAGAAGCTTGCATACCCCTTTTCCATAGAGGGGCAGGATGGGGAATATAAACAGTTTTTAGAGGAATAGCAATTTGTTTCTAGGGGTACTCAGTGGGCTTGGAGAAACACAGTGGCCTGGGACAATGAATTTTAAATGGTTCTCTTTGTGATGTTGACTAGAACCAAATAGAAGCAGTGGAGTATGACACAAGTCTGTCCAGGTGAGTTGACAGATGTCAGCCTCTCTTCCTGCAGAGTTTAGCTAATGAAAGCTCAGGGAAGGACCAGAGGGAATTGTTCTCTTCCTTGGAGGGTCTGGACTCAAGGCCAATAAGGAGGTAGTAGAGCCAAGCCTCTCCCTGAACCTGCTGCTCTTTAGGTTCCTGTAACATAAAATAATCAGCATTCCAGGGCCCATATTTTAGAAGTCAAAACCAGGATTGCAAAAAGATCAGGTCATTGGGATGGCAAAGTGGTTAGGATGGTCATGAGCAAGCTCCTGCATCCAGGCCATGTGGAAGGGATTTTAATTTTCTTAAAACAGTCCTTCTCAAAAGCGCGGTCCCCAGTCTAGTAACATCTGCATCCTCTAGGAATGTATTAGAAATGTGAGTTCTCAGGCCCCACCCATGACCTACTGAATCAGAGACTCTAGAGGCAGAGGAAATGAGATCCAGCAATCTGTGATTTAAGCCCTGCAGGGGATCCTGATTGATGTTAGCCGAAGTTTGAGAACCACTGCCTTAGCAAAGTACAGCTTTCATCCTCAAATTCCAGACACGTAAATCTTTCAGAAGCTTAGCATACAAGTAGGCACCATGCCACCACTTTCTGAAGCCATATATCCTTTGTCTGATAAATAAACCCAGCATCTGTGTGTCAATGCATGTCTCTCATTAAGCCGATCTCACATTTCTCAGGACTGTTTTACTATCGGGTTTGGATTTGTTTATTTGAGGGAACCACCTTTCTTCCAGCATTTCTCTTCTACCAGCCTTCATGTGTCAAAAGAAGGGAGCATTGGTGTGATTCTCTTAAATTCAATGAGATCTTGAGATAAATAAAACATTTTTTCTCAAAAAAAAAAAAAAAAAAACAGCTTTTATTGTTTTTGAAGTTTGTAGATGAGGGGCAAGCTGACATGCAGCCTTGATTCTTAATATCCTTACAAAGTAGGTGTAGAAGAAAAGAATTGAGTCAATCAGAAATTTTGATTTGAACTTGTGGCTTTTTTCCCCCCTCTTTTTGGTGACATTTCTTTTTAAACAACCTGTCAATTGTCCAAAGAGGAAATGTGTATAATTTCAGAGTCTGCTTAGGAAAGGACTAGAATAAGAATGAATCTGAACAGTACACTCAATGAGAGGTCCCAGCTAGCCATGACAGCAGGCATCCACCTCCAGGACTGGCTCCTGACCTCTGCTGTTGAAGTATCCCTGGAGATGTCAAGGACTTCTCCCCACCGCCAGGGACCAGCGGTCCTCTGGAGGTTTGCCTGCAGAGCACTCTTCCCAGACCTCTCTTGGTTTATTCCCCAGGCATCTGATGAGAGCATGAAGTCCAAATTGAACTTTGCAAAACTTTCACCAGGCTTGTTACTTGGTCAGCAGAATTAATGAACAAATGCGGCGCGTGTTCTCTGCCACGTACTGAGGAAAGAGATGAAAGAACTGGAGTTCAAATGCCAGGCCCCGAGCAGTTCAAAGTCTTTTTCGTGCTTTTCAAAATGGACCAGAGGACGTGGCATGTGGTTTCTGGAGAAAGCACAGGACTGATTAAAGAGAAGGGAAAGCAACTAGCCTTTTTTATTCCACTGGGCCCTGAAGATCTGCCCAAAGGCAGGCAGTTGTTTTTCTTTTAGACCTGGGTATTCAGGGACATGGCCTGACAGCAAGAATCCTTTCTGGTCTTTTGACTAAACCACAGACAAATCCCTGCTAACTACTGCTTGAAGCAAGGAATGAGGAGACAGAGACCTGGGAGCTGGAGCAAAGCACCTGCCAGTGTGTCTTGTTAGGTGACACACCACTCATTTTTAGGTACAGACTTGCAACTGCCAATAACCTGCATAGAAGCTGGCCTCAACATAGAGTGGTGTGATTCACCAGTAGGAATTGCCAGATGTGGAAATAGGTGTGAAATTCTCTGTTCTTTAAGGAATCCCTTGTTCATGTCCTCTCTGCTAAAACAGTGGGAATTTTACCTCAGTTCTCTTTGGGAAGTAACTAGACCAGGAATTCTTGGAATCTCTAGGGAAGAAAATCCTTGGTGGCTGTCAGGGGCCCATAGTCCTGCAGGGTGCTCAGGCCTAGGCATCCCAGGGCCCTACTTAGCTTGTTCTAGAACAGAAACCCCCTGCAGGGATTCGTTTCTGAGGGAGATGGAGAGAACTGACTTTGCTTCTAGAAAAGGCCCAGTTTATTTTGTAAGGACCTGATGATACCTTGGGTTTGATATATTTTTTAAATAATCAAGCTGGGTGCAGTGACACTCACCTGTCGTCCCAGTGATGGGGAGGCTGAGGTTGGCGGATAGCAAGTTTAAAGCCAGCCTCTGCAACTTATCGAGACCCTGTCTCAAAATAAAATTATTAAAAGGGCTGGGGATCTGCATGGCCCTGGGTTCAATGCCCAACACCTTAAAAAAATAAACAAAAAAATGATATTCAAAAAAACAGTTTATATATTAAATACTAAAATATTAAATGTATTTAAAATGGTAATAAAAATATTTCAAAATATCCTTTTCTTATTATGAAGACTATTTCAATGTAGTCTTACTCTTAACTACATAAAATAATTCAGGATGTCTTGGACTGGAGTTCCGGGCACTGCAGTAACTACAGTGTGATTCTGGGTGGGCGGGTCCTACTTCTTTATCCTCTGATCTCAAGGGGAGAAAGGAGTTTGTTGGAACAAAACTAAGATGCTGATAAAAATGGAAATGGATTCATTAACAAATTTGAAAATCATGATGGATTTATGAAAGCAGCCATTCAAGGAGACTGGTGTCCCGCTCTGAAGCCTGTGAAGATAATTTTTTAGACAAATTTAAATGGATGATAGTCAGGAGGTCCATTCACTTCCCCGTTCCTCCCTCTCTTGATCCGATCTCCTGTGTCTTCTCCTGCCTCTCTCTTTCTTCCCCCTCACCTCCATCACTCACCCCTCCCTCCCCTCAGGTTGATGGTGGGGGTGGGGCGGATGTATACAAGGAAGGAAAAGGAGAAGAGGCAGAGGAAGTTCGTCCTAGGCTGTAAGACACAGCAG
The DNA here is from genome assembly GCF_902686455.1 of Sciurus vulgaris. Taxonomy (NCBI): domain Eukaryota; kingdom Metazoa; phylum Chordata; class Mammalia; order Rodentia; family Sciuridae; genus Sciurus; species Sciurus vulgaris. The sequence continues at coordinate 141,119,515 of NC_136464.1, read as the reverse complement.
GGCAGAACCTGATTAGTTTTAGTGTTGTGAGAGTGAGATGAGCCAATGCATGTCAGGCATTTCTGATTTTAGAGATAATGCCCAGCACAAATTAGGTGCCCAGTGAGTGTTCACTCCACTTGTTATCTCCCTCTTCTCCAGCACCTAGCCCTGGGCCTCTCCCCAGGTAGCTCAGTGAAAGGTTGTTGACTTCACTTGCCTATTCCCCTTCATCTGCTCTTAATGTTTTTGATGCCTTTGCCCCAAACGTCATGAGGAGGATGGTAACCCTAAGAACATTTACTCTGATTAAATTCAAATGGCAAGTGTTACAAAGCATGTTCAAATATGGATGATTTCTTTCCCCCAAATGTGCAGAACTTTGTACGGAACACTGTGCTACATGTTGAATACGCATCCTTTTAATTACTGATGACATTCATGGAACACCTTCTCATAATAAAATCACGGTGGACCCAGGCAGAGTTAGATGTGGCAGTCCTGCTATCCAGGGTGTAAGATGCCTTTTGAAAAGAACATTTTAGTTAATAAAGGTTCAATGCCCCAAAACACGTATATCCTAATGTCAGAAAATTAAATTTAGTATAAACCCAAATGAACATCACGACCCAATGTACATACCCCACCCAATATTTGATGAGTGTACACTGAACACAAATTTTAGAAGAGTGAAACTAAAACAACCCTTGCTTAATAGAAAATCCTTAAACCATTCCATAATATACAAGTGAATGCTCTTGAATTTTCACTATACCTCATTTAAACTCTTAAACTCTTTGAGAGAGCAAACACTCTTTTAATCATGAAGAGTGTTTTCTGGGTTATTTGTTCTCCATGGAAATTCACAACATAGGAACAGAGGGGTTTTTTTGTTTGTTTGTTTGTTTGTTTTGTTTTGTTAGATTTTACTAAGAAGTCAAAGATTTTCCAAATCTTTCAGCCAACAAAGTTGAGTTAGGGACTCAATTAAGCAGTATCAGTCTTTAAACCTTTATATGTAGCTGGAAATGTTAGGTTAAACAATTACTGTATATAAGGCTTTCTCTGGCCATCCCCTTGATTTCTTTGAATACTGGGACTATCTTTAGTTTTCTGATTTAGTTCATTTCCCGCATGGTCGTGCTTCTGAAAGATCCTAAAAGATACCCAACAGGGATATTATCATTAGGCACAAGCCTAGGAAGAGACTCATTGGCCCCTTCCACCAGGCAGCTACAAAAGAGAGTTCCTAAGTGCCAGACCAGGCTCTTGCTGCCAACTGATGGGGCTGACTGCAGAAGGCCATGTCACTGGCAGCTGCTACAGGCTTCCTTTTAGGAAGCATTGACTGTGGTCTAAAGGAGCTGACTCTGAAGCTGCTCTGAACTTGGCAGAGGGTCAAGAGCATTGACACATGGAAAGCAGGATAGCTCAGTGAGAGACCACAGGCTGGGGTCTGAGCTCCTGCACCAGCAGCAGATGCAGAGAGCAGGGGCGTGCATCATTGTTGAATGGAAGCCTGGAAGGATAAGACATTTTCCCCAACAGTGACAGCCTGGGACACTGTCTCCTGAAAGAGAAATAGAACAGTGGTTCATGTCCAGCAGCAACCACCAAATTAAAGGCAAGCACTTTCTTTTCAACCACAACCAAACATCTTTTGGGAACCTAAGTGCCAAACAAGGAAAAGTGATTAATTGCACTAACATGACTGAAAGATGGTAGCAGAAATCTTCTAAGGCGTAAGGCGATTAAGTAGCTGCTTCCTTCTTTCCTTTTTTTTTTTTTTTTTTTTTTTTTTCCCAATCTTGCTAATTTTGCCAAAGGAATTCAAACAAATGTTTATTTGGGGTCAATTTTGCAGTTTTCTGATATAGTTACAATTTGCTTTTCATAATGAATGTGGTTCTGAAAACTGTAGAAAGTCATTTCTTTTTTTAAATTGCTTTACCTTTTAAATGCAAAGAGACAGATGCTATTAAATTGATACTGCAGCACAGGTTTCCTTTTAAATGGAAGCCCTCCTGCTGCCCAACCAGACGGTGTTCATCTGCTTTATAAATTCACATTTCCAGTGTAAATTTCATGATCTTATTTTATATTGCACATAACCATGCTATCATTCCTGACACCTGTCATACTTGCAAAAACTTCCCACAGTCACATACTTCATATAAAATTGACCCATTGACCCGTGTTGCTGAAATGCCATTGTGTCTCCCCAGTATTCTAACTACTGTGCTACCCTCCATAAAACTCAGCTGAGCCCTAGCTGAGGTTCTTAAACAATCCATACCTGGTTGCTACCAGTGTGGAGTTGGGTGGATTCTTCAAATGGCCCATTTTCCCAGCTGCATTTGCACAGCAGATTCTGAATCTGTGAGACCCTGGCTTCTTGCTTCATGCCATGAGCCCCGTGAGCCTGGTAGAAGGCTTGGGCTAATGGGCAGTTGGCAGGCAGAGGAGGAGTGTGAGGAAGTTAACAACCAATCTTTTGAAAGGGAGAGCTGAAGAGACCTCGACCTGGGAAGGGTTCAGACCAATGGCCAGTGATCAACATGGGGTCACAGCATGGCCACTGTGTATAGCCCGCAGTGGCCTGATGCCTCTCAACCTCCAGGAGTACCATTCTCTAGATTACAGTTGATTATGTTTTCGAGGCATTTCATTCTGGTAAAGCTCGATGCAGGACCATTACATAGGCGAGTAGATTTAATCCCATTTCCTTAGTAGGCTTTAAGGACACTGAGGGAATATTTATGTAATAAGATGCAAAGTTGCTATGGAAAATACTATAGCAACCTAACATCTCCCAGAGCCAAGCAGCCACTTGTAACAGCAATCTAAATTTACATTTATTTTAGTGTCATTTTATCGACACTCTTAGTGTCTCATTCTGACAGGATGTTAAAATATGTTTTCAGCTTGCATTTGAGCAAAATTAACAAAGTGTTGTTGGAATTTAAGTGTGGTTTGCACAACTTCTGGAAAAAATCAAGACATTTTTGAAGTTTAGATGACAGAGTCTGGGTAAGTTTGTAAGCGTCCCCACTCCCAAAACACGGTAACAAATTCCTTGGTAGCATTTATTCCTAATTTTTTATTTTCAATTTTAAATAGTAACTAGCCATTCCTGGTTGCAAAAAGGAGTCATCCTTTTTAGTGTTGATGTATTTTGTTAAGTGCTCACCTGCGATTCTGCTATGCCTATAGAAAATACTGTAAGCAGGTCAACCCATTGCTCTCTGGCAGCAGGGAACATTTTTATATTTAAAAAATTATTTATCACATTAAATAAAATTTCATCATTTTCAAAAATCTGATGATTAAGAATTATGAAGAAAAAGAAAATAAGACAGTTACATGTTTTGATTTCTAATTTTTTTCTTCTGAACAAATTAACTCTACAAAGATTTTTCTATGTATTTTTTTAAAGCTCAGTAACAATAATTCTACATGATTTTTGGTTTCAGACAGACCTCCTGTGCAACAAGTCTAAAAGATGAAGCTTAAATCTTTGAAGTAGTTATAGCAGAGAGCTGAGGTTATTAAAGTTTTGATAATTAGACCAGTCCTTCCAAGAGCATATTTTTATGTCCCTTAGCTGTGAACATGGTTGAGAAATTTTAGATATGTAGGCCAGTTGGTAGGGGGAAGGTAGTGTCTATTGATTTTCTTTCCCTCCCCATCTAAAAATTTGAAGTGTGACTATAATGCTGGTGAAATGGAACATTAGCCCAAAGAATCAATACCAGGCCTTATTAAAACATATTCTCTTACCAGCCTCTCAGGAGTGATGTGCTGCTGATGAACATTGTCGTCATAATCTCCTCTGCTTATATGCCTCATTGTTCATATAAACACAGTTTATGACATAAAGGTGTCTGACCTTCACCAGAGGATGGACGTCTTGTAGAATTCCCAGTAGCCATACAACTAATGAAAAAGAATATTGAAAGAAGCACTTACTTTCTTCCTTTTCTCAGAAATTCCACTTGTCATTATATGATACTTATCTCGTATTTAGAAGCCCTGGAAATTGAAGTTCTTAGCAATATAAAACATTATTATATTATATTAACATTATTATTATTATATTAAGCTTGTTCATATAGAAATGTCTTAGAGACTCTTCTCTTGTACACAATTGAATGCCCTTGATTCCAGGGAGGTACTCAGTACCAACTATTCTCCCCAATGTCAGGACACAATGGGTGAAGGCTTCTGGGAAGTTGCTAGAGAAGAATTTTATTTAGATTTTTCATCACTAGAGAAAAGAGAGAGAAACATTTCTGGGGAAAAGTCATAAGGCAGTCTGCCAAGTGTAGTGCTTCAGGCAGGTGTTGCAGATTCTGCGATGAGCCCACCCTGACTCTTGGAGGTCTTATGTCCCAGAGGCCCTGGCTTTCTACTTGGGACATGTTGGGTCATTATAGCTTGAAGTAGATGCCTAAATTTTCAGTTCTCAGAATTATTTTAGAAACTAGTAAGTATTTATATTTATTATTTTCAAGATGGGGTCTTTCTATATTGTCCAGGCTAGCCTCGAACTTCTGAGTTCCTGCCTCAGCTTCCTAAGGAGCTGGGACTACAGGCACACATGACCATACCCAGGTTAATCATGTAAATACTTAACACTAGGATATTGGTTGGTTAATGGCACATCCATGAACAGCCTTAACAAAGAATCTTGTTTTAGAAGACTATATAATGGCATGAGAGAATGTTCTCAATACACTGCTAAGTGATGAAAGCAGTTAGAAATCATCATGTGTAAAATAATTCTAAACATGTTTATGTATGTGTTGTTTTCACAATTCGTATGTTAGGGAAAAATCTGAAAGGACTAAAATATTCAGTGATTGTCTATGGAAGGTATGATTACAGGTGATTTTTATTGTTTCTTCTTTGTGCATTTCCAGAATGTCCACAATAGGTACATGTGTTCTTTTAACAAAACTGTAATAAATATTAACTTTGAAAGTACCTAAAAGACTGTGGAAAACTAATGTTGGTTGGGGATTACCTCCTCTCCATTTCCAATCATTTTAACAATTCAAAAGTAGTGACGACTAATATTAGGTTATTGAATTGCCATCTCTTGTTTTAAATTAGAGAACTTCCACATTTAACATATCATAATATTTGCTTACCATCCCAGATCACATCATCTTACAATTTTCTATTTCAAGGGATGATCACATTTGCATAACTTTTAAATTAAAGATCCAAGAAACAATTCAAGTTCTGAACTGGGTAGAAAATATTCTTACCTGCTTGGAGATGGGTGACAATGTGACTCCTGAGAGACCTTAGAAATGTTCTGCAATTTCTTCTCTTCTTTACAAATAGGAAAGTGCAGTACCATGTCTAGAAGTTATGTTATTTGCTCAAGAGAATAAGTAGAAAGTCTAGAATCAATATTAGCTTCCTTCTTTTCAGGCTAATGGCCTTACAATGGTGCCCCTGAATTTTGTGGGAAAAAGACTCCAGAATCTCTCTCAACTGCCTTAAGCAGGGTCACAGGAGCGCCAGTAATCAAGTAAAATCAACCAAGGGTTTTGGATGCCTGCTCTGTACAGGAAGCCATAATGCCATTTGGAGGCAAAGGCAACTGGAGACATTTATCACCTTGAAATGTTAATCCAGACAGAGCTGAATGAGGTTTATGCTTAGTCTTAACTTTCTGTATTTTCTGCTATCTAGAAAGAGATTTTCTTCAACATAGTGTACCCAGCAAATTGTTTTTAAGCCCATTCCAACAGAAATGGCGGCTTTAAAAAAAATTTCAGGAAATTGACACAATCCCTTTTCTAGTTGAGTGATATTTATTTCCACAAAGCAGAGCCTGCTGCATGGCTTCAGGCAAGAGAAGAAATGCTTTGAAGAGGTGATGTACACAGAAGGCGCAGCCCTATGTCACATGTCTCCTCGGATAAACCACACACCGTCTCAGCCACATTCTCTGCCTCCCAGCCTCCTAAAATCATAAAGAGAAAAGCAAGGATACCTCTCAGAATGCAGGCATGCTCTTGGTGGTTGATCTGAAATGATCTGAGCTTCAGTGTCAGCCCTTGAATTTCCCCTCTCTTCCCCTGTTCTCTCTGCACCCCAGGGCCTGGGAGAGCCTACCAAGATCATCAGTTTATTCACTCGCCATCTAATTTCAAGACTTATTGAAGTGCCTCTCCTTGTTTTCCTGTTCCTGAGACTTTGCTTTATGAGATGTACCTCTCAGTATATCTTAAAAATAGAAGTCTGAGGAAGAGTGTCTACAATATTATCAATCTTATTGAGTTTCACAGACTCAGGGAAGGTTTGATCTGGAAGAGGTCTTGGAAGTAATATATCTTCTCCTTTCCCCTAATGTTCTAAATGTAATAAGAAAAAAATGAGTTTTGGCATCCCTAATAATCAGGTGAGTTGCTGAATAAATACAAAAAGTTTATATTGGATGTTTGTGGAGTGTTTGTGATCACAAGTTTTCAGGTGCAACTTGATCTACAAGGTATATTCGGCAGATCTTTTGCAGGGAGGATGAGAGTTTTCATCTATCAGTGATTTAACAGTCACTTCATAAAATATCTCTACTGCATACCAGAATCTTCAGTGGAGTTTATATACTTTGAGCATCCTAAAGCCATTCATTTCTCTATCTTTAGCTCTTCACCTCCATGAATTGTCTTAAGTGATGTCATAATACAAAACAGGGATGAAATTAAAGCAAATATTCAGTGAATTCTTTACCACGTGTTTGGTGTAGTATTCTTTGTCTTGCAGTGCCACATTAAGGGAAAATTTAGCAAATGTGGCCATAGACTAATTGGGACTCAGTCTGTGATGCCAAGAGTCTTGCTTTCCTCTTTAAAAAATCCTAGCGGTATGTCATCAGTTCTCCTTTTCCTGAAATAGCACAAGATCATGGATCCATACAGTCTCTGCTTTTCTATGCTCTCAAAGTCACAGCCAAAGGCTGACAGAAAAACGCTGATATGAAGGACCGTGATAGCTGAGGGTATCTGAGAAGTGTAAATCTGTTCACCTGAACTCTCAGCCCTAAAGAAGCTTTTGTGTTTATTTTAAGCAAAAATAGTGAACAGGTGCTGAGGTGAGCAATCTTCCTCCACATACGCTCTCATAGGTCAGTTTGGGACCCTTCTTTCTCCATACACAGCCCATTTCCTTGTACACAGTAGATGGATAAGGATTTGTTAGATGAATAACAGGGAGTCAAAACAAAAATAATTTTCCATCTCTTGGGAAACATTTTGTTTCATTTTGGACCATAAAGGTGGAGGGAACATTTCTTATCTAAATAGATACAACTGATAATAAATATTAATAGATAATAAATATTAATAGATAATATTTAGATAATACTAAATAGATCATCGTTATAGTACTGAACACATTTTGGAGATAAGGACCCTGAGGTCTCATGGAAGTTTGCCTCAAGTCTCATAGCTGGTTTATGGCTTCAAAGCCCCTTTTCTCTCTACCACCCTTCTGCCTCCCTTCTATTTAGAATCCATGTCTATTTGATACCGATGTTGATGGGAGCAGAAATGTGGGGTGCAGAGGACCACTGCTCCTCAGAGATACCCAAGAGCCCCCAGACTGCTGCATGTGTCTGGTCCCGCTTTTCTGTGGAATTGTTCTTCCCTAATTACATATCAGACTCTAGGGCAGGAAGAATAAAATGACCTTTCAGGTCCTTAAAACCCAGGAGAGTATGGCAGGTAAAAGATGAAACTAAGAGGAAGAAGATTACAGAAATAAGTAAGGTAACATTTGAAAAGTAGAACTAGGTTGAAATTATTACAGAGGAAAAATATATCTTGATTTTTTTTTTTTTTTGGTAATTGAAAGTTGTTACGTCCTTGGGCTTTTGAAATAGAAATTAACATTTAAATTGGACTTTTTGCCCCTTCTATGTGACATTTAGGCTCCTAAGGAATATTATAATTGATGCTGGATCATCAGCATCATGTTAACAAAGTACTTTCTATAAAACTATCAGTAGTACTTTCTCTCTCATGTTCAATAAAAAGCTAGTAACAAGAGAGCTGCTTTCTCAGAGGAATTCCTTTAACCTTTCAGAAACAAAATATTTCATGCTAATTTCTGCTTAATTGGAAGGAAGTCATTTTTAAAAAATCATTGAATATGGGTTTGAAGTTGGTTCCATCCCTGACCTCTTTAATTTAATCAAGGTCACCTCATAAACTTGCCCAAACAGCTCTATTTCTCAATTAGAAAAAGAGGCAAAGCCATTTAAAAGCATTTAGTGTCTGATTAATAATGCTTAACTGGTGCTTCAGCACTTGCAGGGGCTTTGTAAGGAGTTGCTGCTAAGAATAAAACATTGCTACCTGAAAAATTAGACTCATCAGAAACTCAAAACAAATCATTTTAATGAGCAAAGCAAAAACTTTTTTTTTTTTGTGGGAAAGTGAAAAAGGTTATCTTGCTTAATATAAAAGAGGGTTTTAATGTCTGAACAGCTTTCTCCCAGGGAAAAATTGCTATAATTTAGCCATCCGGATGGTTTATGAAATTCACACACTCCCCTGCCCAAGGACTCAGAGAAGACAGATGTGGAGTTTGCCAAAGTGGGATTTTTGTAACACTCAAACTATAGGGATGAAAAGAAGTAATGAGATTGCCTGATGGAAGAATGTGATCTGGAGCAGTCTGCATGGATGAAATACCAAGCGTTCTTCAATATGTCTTTGTAGCCTTCTGTACTCTCCCACTTTCTGGGCCTGCTGAGGACAGTGAGCTCATCTTACACTGTCTTTTAAGGAGAGGGTCATTTGGGTGGTCAAAGCATCAGTAGGATTCTGAGAAAGGAGTCTGTGAGCCTGAGAACTGGTGTCCCTGGCAGGAGAGTTTAATGTCTGATTTAAAAAAAAAAAAAAAAAATAGACAAACGAAGTCAGAGGCTCCTCCACGTGTCTCAGGGTTGTTTCTGGCTTAGCTTGTCCCTCCTCCAAGGCTCATCTTTCTTAGCAGTAATGTAAACAAAGCTCATGCTAAAATTTCCATGATTAGTTTGTGAGAAGTAACCAATTAAGGGACTTGGTGGCATTTTTCAAATACCAGGTACGATGGTAACGTGGAGAATTGATACTGGTGAGCAGTAATAAAAGGTGTAAATGAGTGGGTCACATTCCTGACTGCACATGGAAATCACCTAGGGCACTGTCTACAAATACCAATGCCTGGGGGTTAATGCCCCGGTATCTTAATAAAACACATCCCTCCCCCAGGTGATTCCAATGCACAAAGGATTGAAAACTAATCTGTAATGTGAGGAATGATGGCTGTCAATAAGGAAGGAACCCAATAGTTGTGAAATGTGAGACTGAGAATAAAAATGAAGATAAAATTGTGCCATAGACAAGAAATGACTGACAAAGGCAATAACAAAGGATCAGAGGAAGGAGAAATGAGAGGGAGGGAGTTCAAGTCTAGCTTGAGCCAGGCAGGGAATTCCCCTCACCAAGTCTGTGCCAGGAGCATGTGCAGTATCCTCTGGTTCACTGATAAGGGTGTGTTTGTGGGGAAGCAGGGTGGCCTGATACAGGGGAATGTGATGTGAAGCAGGGACAAATGTCCCTCTGACTCCTGGAGAACCACTAAGGACTGTTTTTCTCACCTGTCAGTAGTGAGAGAAGGAAGCAGTGACGGAGTCTAGGGAGCACCATGCACAGGAGGGGCCTCCTCTTCTACAGCAAGAGGCTGGTCTGAGGGCCCCTGGCCAAGGGCGGTCAGTTCCAGAAGCTCCACCAGGCCTCTCCTGGTTGCAAGCCACAAGCCTGTCATGGCTGCAAGAAATATGACTGCAAGAAAAGTAATACATGACAACATCTAGTAGATCAGAACAATGTATTCTGGAGATGGAGCCTGGAGGATTTATGAAAGCATTCAGTCACAATATCATCACAGGAGGGGCAGTAAGTAGCATTCAGAGTGGAGCAGGTAGATGGATGAAATGTGAGGAGACGTGGCAGAAGGCAGAGAAGCCGAGCAGGCCATGTTGGATGGTAACGGCTGGAGAGGAGAAGGTCCTTTCTCTAACAGAAGTTATTTGGGAAAGAATGAAAGAAAGCTGGTGCCAAAGATATAACAAAAGTACAATCTGCAGGAAGTTATGAAGAAGCCTTTGGAAATGGGGTGCCAGTCCCTAAAGGCTGAGGCAGCGGGTCTGAAAGGCCATCATGCGAGGGGGGCTCTTGCCACAGTTGTGGCAGTGAGAGGAAAGGAGGGGGGCCTCTGGCTGTGAGGGGAGCCCTGGGCAGGGCTGGCTCTCTGTTGAAGATTGTGGGATTGAACTGGGCTCTGAGGTCAAACTCCCAACACACAGAGAGGGGCTAACAGATCACCTGGGCAGTTAGGGCTGCTTGTTTGGAAAAGGGTCTTATTACTTTTCAAATTATAATTGTGTAGGGGTGGGGGGGGGGGGGAAGGAGGAGGGAAATCCTGCTTATTGAGGGGAAGGATTTGTGAAGGAAATGAGAAGTGCTCCTTTGTTAACAGGGAAGGAAATTAGTAGGCCAGGAGGACAAAGAGGTAACTGACTACTCCTAGGCTGCAGGCTCATGAGGAGGTGAGGAGTCACTGGGGGCTGGGAGGAAGAATGCGGTGTAAAGCTTCTCTCTTACTCCGTCTTCCAGTCTTCTGTAAGCAGTAGACAGACGAGACCAACTCGTTATGGAAGTCACTAAAGCAAAATCCATGAGTGGAACCTGGCACTGAGGGAGGGGCACATCATGAGGGAGGTTCCCTACTTCCAGAAACCAGTGTCATTCTGTGACATATATTGTCTAGCAAAGGCTGACTGCCCTACAAAATAATCCTTGAATGCCTTAAAGGTTAGGGGAAAAAAGTAGTGCTAGGCCTTGGAAGTCAAAATAGAGATTGAAAGTGAAAAAGAAAACTGAAATCTGATCAAAAGAAGAGCGGGGGCAGGGAGACCGGCCCTCCCGAGGCACCTCATACAGAGCTCCTGAGGGGTTCTGTGAGGAGCCGGCCTCCCAGGCGCCTGGCTGACCTCACCTCATTGGCCTCGCACCTTCTCCTGGAGCTTGTTGTGTGCTTGTTTAAGCACTTCCTGCTGTGCTGAGACCCCACTTCCACTTCCCTTCAGCTTCTGGGCAGGGGATGCCTGGTGTGGAGGCCCAGTCCCACCTGCTTCAGGAAGGAGCCCTCCCCAGCTCTTCCCACAGCCAGCAGCCTTCTCCTCTTCTCCCAGTGTCGGGAGAGCCCATCCTCATGGCTTTCCCCAGGCTCCACAGCACCTGTGGTTCTCCCTGTGGCTGGGCTGGAGCTCCCGAGGGCAGGGTAGGCAGAAGTCAAGAGCTCCGCTTCCCTGCCCTGTCCTATCCCACCCCAGCCACCCGCTCTGGGTTTCCCCGAGGACTCGAAAGCCATCCTGCACCCAGTGGAGCATCATTCAACATTTGAAATGACAGACTTCACCAGCTACTAGAAGAAGTGAGCATGCCTCTTTATTTTGCTTATTTTCCTCTGAGGAAAATGGGGCTGGTTGGGGGAGGTATCCGAGGATAACAATCCAAGTGGAAAAGTGATAAGGCATGATGTGAATCTCAATCATGTCAGGAGCCCCGCAGCACCTGACAGGGCTGCCACTGTGCAGACTGCTTCATTAGGAAGAGCCATGTCGGGGAGGGACAGAGGGTTTTTTTTTTTTTTCTCTGAGTCACCTGCTGCCGGTTGTGCCTCCAGACTCACACTGAAGCCATTATAATAACAGGCTCTAGCTTACCTGCACTCTCAAAATTACCCTTATTCCACTGGCCTCATACAAAGATGGAAATAGACACTGCCTTATGCGTCTGTTTAACTCTCCCTAATAATAGCTAATGCGCAGACTATAATACACACTGCAAACATAAAATGTTATGTCAATGCTAAGTTGTAATAATAATAATCCTGCAAAAATGTAGCAGAAGGAATTTCCATGAGCAATTTGAGGAAGATTGCTGCTTCAGTGGTGATACAGGTGTTACTGGAAAACAGATCGATTGCACTTTGTTGGCACCAGAAGAGGCTCTGTAAGCAGAAGACCGACTGTTCAGCAGACATCCCACAGTGCCCTTCAGCTCTGCCCAGCCATTGGGAGGCACCGATGGCAAAAGCAGGCCGAGGACCCAGATCCTTCATTCAGTCATCTAAGGTGGGGCTGGCCCTTGTCCCTGTTCCACATCAGCCCACTGAGAGTAGAACCAGGGGACACCTCTACAGGAGGTCAGAGTTAATGGGAGAGGAGTCTCTGCCACCTTTACTCTTAGCTGGCACGAATACCTACAAAAGCAATGCATAACTGAGTTCAGAGGGATGGACAGTACTCTGCCTTGGCTCTTCAGGAATCCTGAGGTCAGCATGAGTCTCTGGACACAGCTCTCTTAATGAAGATTTAATTAGCAAGCAAGGCTCATGAGCATAGGGATTAGTGGGTATCACTGTGGCCCTCCACCAGGAGAGAGGTCAGAAGAAGGGATACTGATGTGGCTCAAGTCAGGCCTGCAGACTTCTAGAAATTTAACTTCTGCCTGAATCATCCACAAATTTGTCCTGCAGAAAGACTATGTGTTTATTTTGAAATAGATTGCCCCCCCCCCACTTCCCTAGCAGAGCCTCTTTCCAGCAGAACACTCCCCAAGCAAAGCCAGAAGTGGAATGTTTCATCTGTGTTAGGAACAAACTAGTTACCACATCAAGGTCCCTGGCTTACCCCTTTCTCAGGTTGCAGCCCATAGGTGAACCTTGATCATTTGACGTCATGGAATATAGTTCTAGAACCACACTCTGTACCTCCAACCAGCTGAGTTATCTCAGTCTCCCTGAAATGTAGCTCCACTACCTGTAAAATAGAAATAATAATCATATTTATGGTGCCATATTTTGGTGAGGATGGAAGGAGATGGAGATTGTGCAAGTGGCATGCTTATCACAGCACCTGGCACGTGGAACTCACCAGCTATTACCACCAGTACTGCTATGACACTGTTATTTGGGGGAAATAGGGGAAGGAAAACAAAGTGGCAACTGTTCCTTTTGTCCAGGTCTTCCCCTGACTCCAGAAGGGGGTGCTGAGGGCATCTGGGCAGGGCCCTGGGGCCTGAGCACAGCAGGGAGGCAAGATTGCTTTCACAGGCACACAGCAGAGAACTGGGTTACACAGGAAAGACACCAAGTAATAAAATGGCATGACAAAGTGGCATGTGTGGTTCCTTGAGAAGGATCTGTCCAAACAAGACCCAGTTAGGAACCGGGGTTTGGAAAGAGCAATGGGTGTCGAATGTGGTCTTAGCAGCATCGGCATCACCTGGGGAGTTGGAGGAACCTTTGAAGATGCTGGAACTTCATCCCAGGCACATGGAACTGTAAACCCTGGTAGTAGGGCCCAGGAATGTGTGTGTCTTAATCTGTCTGCTAGGAGGCCCTTGAAGAACAGCAGGTTAGAGTAACACCAGTGGCTATTATAAGTCCCAAATTTTAAGTGGCTTAACCAAAAAAAGCATTTTATTTCTGGATCCCAGAACAGTCCAAGGCACCTTTCTTGGACTAACTCTGAGACCCAAGCTGTTCCAGCAGCAAGAAGAGGAGGAGGCACTACACAGAAGGCTCACATCACTCCCTCACAGTCTGCTGATGACAACTCACCAGCAACCTGCCAGGGCAGGTGACTCTTAGGAGGCAGTACCACTCAGTGCAAAGGGAAGCATGAGTTTGGGTACACAGCATGATGTGTTTGCCATAGAATAGTGCCTGGAGACCTCAGGCACCCCACTGGAAAACTGAGAATGAAGAAGAGCAGATGCGCCCTCAAGAGAGTCCCCAGGTCACTGGGCCATAGCTGCAGCTCTGTTTCATAGGGGACCAGAAGGCACCGCGGTGACAAGGGAGCCCTGGAAGCACACAGATGTGGAGTCATCTTCCAGACTCTGAACCCATCCCCATCCTCCTGTGTTCTAGACCTGCCAGTACAGTTTCCTACCCAGGAAGCAACCAGTGGAATCCTTTGGAAAAGACTTTGTTTGAATGCGGGAAAGAAATTCACAGTTCAGCAGTGTCCTCTCAGCATTCCAGGAAGACATCTGGCAAAGTAGAGGCAGAATGTAAAACACAGCGTTCCCCAAAGACACAAAGACTAATGGTTCTGGAGAAATCCAGATAGTGCTAGCAACAATATGTTAAAGTGTTTTATTATTTAATTACATCTTGCCTGAGCATGAAAAAGATATTAACATACTGTCAGCTTACGGGGACCTAACCCAAAATAACTTACATTTTTCTTATATTGCTAATTATTTTTCTGAGACTGACTCAGGATGGTAAGAGAGAGATTTCAAGGCTTTCACCAGATTATTTACTTAAAGAAGTTAAGCATGCCATTATCTGTTCCCATGGAAACACCATAAGTAATACAGTAGATGGAGGAGGAGGTCACATTGACCATAATTAATATAAAGAATAATGGTTTGCAGAGAGTCTAGTAAAGGATACAACAGGATACTGTGTAATACTTTTGCAACTTTTCTTCAGCAGTGCAATTTAATTGATGGATAAATTTTCATATACTAGTGTTACTTTGGGAGTTTTGCTAGCTAATTTTTGAAATGTAACAAGTTTGTGTAGCAAAAGCTTTCTAATTGTTTTTACTCTTCATTAGAAAATTCTAATATTCCAAATTTTTTCTAAAGCATTGATCAAGTATAAAAGTAGGACCATATTGGCCTCACCATTCTTATATATGCTACAGTTCTTGCCATGGTTTTTTAATAAAGGTTGGTGAATTAATTGTTAACCAGAGGCACTAGATTCAGCAGTGCTTTTAAAAATCACTGAAGGAAGATTTAATTATGTTCAGTATAGTTTATAGTTAGGGTGTCTTTTTGTGTCCCTTTTAAAATTAAAAATTGGTAATCCATATGGAATGTGTCTTAGCTAAATATTCCATTCATGAGAACATAGTGTACTCCTTGGAGATTCTTATCCGAAGATGCACAGTATGGTTATTTTTAATCCTAATACTTATTTGAAGAGTAGATTTCTTGTGCATTCTCTTAAAGGTAAATTTTATCATGGAAGCTTGATGACACATTTATCAAAACTTTAGTAGAGTGTCACAGAACTAAAGAGAAAGGATTAAGAGTTGACCCTTCAAATTTCTGAATTTTAAACACACTGAGAAACCACATGGGGTCAGAAATTGGGATTTTATTTAAGAACTGAACCCTAAAAATAACGTAACCTCTTGTAAGTGGCCTTGTCTGAGACAGATCCAGGTTGGCAGCACCATCCTGAATAATGTTTACAACAGGTGACCTGAAGTCAAGTAGAGTCAATATGTGATTTCTCACCCTTTGAATGATAGCCACTTTGCTGCCATATGAATGACCAAGACTTTTTTGTAAATATCAAGCTTGAAATCATTTAATCAGGAATATAAATCAGTTAATGCTCCAATTATAAAAACGATGATGGGATTGGCTACAGTATTGATTTTTTTTTTTTTTAACTTTTTGATGGGGCGAGCATTACAGCTTTCTTTCCTTCCTTCTCTTTTAAATATAATTACATCACATTCCTATTCCTGGAATGCAAACAGCATTGTATCCTGCTTGGCAGGCACAGTGGTCATTTGGCTTAGCCAAAAATAAGAACTCTCAGCAGTACCATTCCATAGGCCTATAAGAGAGTCCCTAAAATAATGGATGGTGAGCTTTCCTATATGTATTTATGTTCAGATAATTTATTTAAATAATGTTGCTGGCACATGCTTTATAGCTGCCTGCATTTTGCTACACAGATTTCAGCATATCTTGCAGACTATGCAATTCATTTGGAAAATGTAATTTCCATCCCTGCATACTAATCGATTTCTTCACAAACACCTGCTATCAGTTATGATAATAAAAATGCCACTCTGAATTGAAAAGGGGCCAAATAGAGCTTCCTAAGGAAATGACTTAAGTGTCTTTGAATGCCACTAAATGTAGTAATGTGCTTGTGTAGTGCCAACACTTTTTTTATCATTTGCATTTTCTGTGATTTTGCCCTATTACAACATCCTTCTTTCAAACGATGCCTCATAACCATTTCCTTGTGGATTGGTAAACTGAGTTGTCAGGAGTTGGTATCTTGGGGTGTGGAAGAGTTTTAAAGTTAGGCTGCACAATGTTAAAAAAAAAAAAAAAAAAAAAAGCAATAGCTTGTGCTCCTGGGTATGCCCTAGGTCATTTCTGATTTTATATGTCCCTGAGAACTGTAAAATTGGCTGCTCCTTGGTTTTGCACACCCATTTACACCAAATAAAATTTCCTTTATTCATTCTCTTCAGCCTCCAGTTCATTCCACGCACCATTGCCAAACGAATCTTCCTAAATCACCAATTTCATTGTGTCCTTCCGCTATCCCAGGCACCTTTAACTGGCAATTGGCCGCCCCACTGAGCCTGACCTTCCTGACAGCCCCGGATGTGGCTCACTGTTCTCTCCCCTGCTTCTAGGCAGACACTTGCCTTTTTGGTCAAGCTTCTCTCCTTCCTGCCCTGAATATTCTGCCCTCGAGTCTCATCTCAGGGTTTCTGCTTACGATCTTGTTCCTGGCTGAGCCGTCCTTCCCCAGTCCTGGAGTTTCTGCCCTCCAAAGTCCTCTTTCTGTTCTTCCAGTCTGCATTCTTCTTTGTCTTCTCTAAACTCCTATAGAGAGTTTTCCTTTGTCATAGTCCACTCTATGCCAGTGGTCACACTGCTCTTCCTGTGAGTGCATTCGTTTCCTTTTAAATGTGTCATTTCCGATTTAAGTTATTTGATAGAAGAGACATATCCTGTCCCCATATCTTGTGATCCCAGATTCCCAGGCAGACCTGGGTACAGGGTGGTATACAGTGAATGCTTGCTGACTAATTGATGCCTAATGGCTTGAGGTGGGGACTTTCCTGGTTAATTGCACGTTCTGTTTGATTAGTATTTCAGTGTGTACTCTACATAGATTATCATTTTGCAGAGTGGAATACCATAAAACACTTAACTGTAAAACTATCATTAACATAATTTGATGTTTGATATTTGTGGAGAGAATTCACTGAGGTCTCAGAGCACCTCGGTAAAGCCCTATGATCGTTTTACCACAGTGTGCAGGTGGAACATCTGGGAAGCTGATCTCCATGTGGCCCTTGGACGCAGGAAATTGGGGCGGAGTTTGAAATGAGCAGGTGCTGAGAGCCTGATGCTCAGTGGCACGTCCTTACATACCAGAGGTCACATCTACGAAGACGTTTCTCATAACAAGCTTTTCAGATTTTCATCCACTTTTCTCTTGCGGTCAAAAGTAGAATTCTGTGAGGGGAGAGGAGTGATGGGACACCCATGGGAGAAGAGAAGGGAAAACAGGAGACTGTTTTTGAGCAGTGGGTAAACTAAACCCTTGGGGACTGACAAGGCACAGTGATGGAGAGCAAGGACTCCTGTGCTGACCGTCTGGGTTTGCAGACTCTGTTGGCTACTCACTTTGTGTGATCAAAGAAGTATCTGCCTTCTCTGGGCCTCATTTCTGCCATCTGTAAAAATGGGGATCAGAACACCTTCATCCTAGACTTGAGTGGGGAGTAGGGGTTAAGTGTGTCAGTTCAGATGAAGCTCTTGGTCCAGTGCCTGGTGCGCTGTCACCGTTCAGCAGGCCATTATTATCATTGGAGAGACCATGAGGGAAGAGGATAGAAACTATGCAGATGGATTCCCCTCTTCTATCTTTGTTTTGTACCACTCTGTCTTCTATTGAGCTTCGGCCCTTTCTGAAGCCTTGGGATGTGTAAGACCCTGAGTGAACTGTCTTGGTTTCTCAGTGAGATGGAGATGTGAATGAAGTCTGAGTCTACACATAGGGAATTTCAGGTTTCAGGGAGGAGGAGGAGGAGGAGGAGAGGAACCACTCAGCCTTGCAGGGAAAAGAGTTTTAATCTGTTGGTGAAACAGATGGAACTAGGTTACCATTCTGATAGGAGTTAGAGAAAACAATTTGTGCAATTTGTCCCAGCAATAGAGCAGGAAGGAGTGGTGTGCATATAAATTCCTTTCCCCTGGGAGGCTGCTGCATGCCTCAACCTGTGGAAGGGAACAGCTGATTATTTGAAAGAAAGCAGCACTCCAAGGAGCAGAGCAATTCTGCAAACTGAGAGCTGACAACAGTGTGGTAGATGTGATTGTTGCCTGAAATTCTGAAAATCCTCATCACTGAGCAACAAGGGCCAGTTTCCGTGAGGGCATCTAGGGTTGGGGAAGAGGTCAAGAGACAAGAATTGGAAGGAATTGATCTGTGCCTACAAGAAGCATTCATACATAAGACAGGGCAAATATTGGAGGTTAAAAGTCCATAAGAGGGGTTGAGAGTGTAACTCGGTGGTAGAGTGCTTGCCTAGCATGTGCAAAGCCCTGAGTTCCATCCCCAGTGCTAGAAAAATAAAATTAAAAAAAAAAAAAAAATCCAACAGAAGTGATGCTTACCAAATGCAAAATAAAGAGCCCCAAGGGAAGACATTTGGGTCTTCTTTCTGAGCTGGTACAGTGTGAATGTTACGAGTTAGGCGAGAGACTCCCTTTCCCACTAAAGACCTCAATCTAAGTAAGAATGTAACTCATTTGAACTCCTTCTGTTTGTCCCTCAGCCCTGGCTGCTCAGGCCTATGCTCTTAAAGAAGAGAATGACAGTCTCCGTTGGCAGCTGGACGCCTACAGGAATGAGGTGGAGCTGCTGAAACAAGAGAAAGAGCAGCTTTTTCGAACAGAAGAAAACCTCACCAAGGACCAGCAGCTGCAATTTCTGCAGCAAACCATGCAAGGCATGCAGCAGGTACCAGTCCCAGCATTTTTTTTTTTTTAAGAGGAAAGGATATGTGTATTCAGTGGGAGCACATTGGCAGCCATTTGCCAGAAAAGATGAAGTAGAAAAAACAACAACCAGAAAGCTAAGTTCACAGGAAAGGAAAGTGCCTGTGGCACTTTATGGAAGGGTTGACTCTGGAGAGAAACCAAGCTTAAGAAATAAGTTGAAAAAAAGTGCCCTGGAGGTAGGAAATAAAGGGAAAGAATTTAGGAGGGTAAAAGGTTGTATGTGAAGCATGGCCTCATGGGAAATGGTCAGCAAATCCTGGCTGATCATAAAGCAAGGTGTCCATAATCACTGAACTTCACATTCAAAGCATGACCATTCAAAGCATGTTTATGAAAGCAGGTTGTTTTGTTTGTAAGATCAGTATAAATATAAGCTCTTTTGTTTCTGACTCTGGGTCACACTTAGGGTCTGGTCATTTGTAAGACAGGCTTGTTGATGGAATGGAGAAAGCCCTGGGGGTGAAGCTGGATGACTTTAGAATAGAGTGCGAGACTTGAACCTGGCAAACCGAATCTAAGGCTGTGTATTTATGGAATTGTGACAAAGGAGAGGAAGACTGGGGACTTCAGAGTATAAAACATGAGCATATGTTGTGGAAAATAAGAGGTGGAAAAGAGACGAAAGCTTGAGTGATGGAAGCAGTGGAATCAAATCCAAGATTCATGACTGGATTTGTATCTGAATACATTAATTGATAATTATGTTCTTAAGGTATTTGGGCCTTTGAGTCATCTTAGAATAATAGAGCATAAATTATCATCATTCCACATGGGTAGTTTTTAATGACCCCTCTGAATATTCAAATCCCACCAATATTTTCTGGGGAAAAAATGATTATTTTTATTTAAACAAGAGAAATTTGAAATATTTAGTAAGTAGGATCCTTTGTTTTCAATTTCTCCCACCCATATTGACTGCTGTCTAAGCCCAGGAATATGAATTGCCTACAAAAGTGTTCCAGTGATTAGGGATAACTACCACAGAAACATGAACCATGCAGGGAAAAATAATTGAGAGGGAAAGATATAAAAAAGAATCACGGATTGGGAAGTGAGCACGTTAATGGCCAGGTCACAGAAATTATGTCTTAAACATCTCTTGCCATTTTAAAGCAATTTTTGAGACTTGGCTTTGAGTCCTAACTGGTTGATGTTCACAGTGTGTGTTAGACTAATCAGTGAGATTCAGAGGTCAGAGCCAGCCAGGAAAATGTCATTATAGTCGTTGCTCAGGTCCCTGCACTTGGAAATCGATGTAACAGCTGCTGTGTGAGGCTCCAGGGTTGTCCATATGCCCCAACATGGGGTGGGGGGGAAAGGGAGTTGCCAGGATGAGAATCTGGAGATTTCTCCAAAGAACATGATGCCTTGACATAGCCTGCAAACTACTGTCACACTTCAAGCACCAGGCACTCTTTTCCTCCAGAAAAGATTAAGAGAGGTAAAAACCTTTAAGGCGGACAAAGATTTAAATCTGAAAGAAGTCAGAGAAGGCGAGGGGTAAGATCTGACCCAGGGCTGCATGTGGGGCTTCCTTAGCACACGGAAGCTCTCAAGCCACAGCATCTGCTGCTGCCTTAGTTTGTACTGGCTGTTAGGTGGATGCAGGACTATATCTGGCAGCACATCTCTACTACAGGTCTGATAGGTGCTTTTTTAAGAGTCCTGTTTCTATCCTATCTTGTCACATGTGAATCAATGACCACAGCTTGATCATTTGAATTCTAGTACTAAGGATTCTCCTGATTTTAAAACCTCTCAATCTGCCCACTATCCACTTAGGAAACCATGGTCTCCCCCACAACCAGCAAGGAGAGGAGGAGGAGGGGCTAGCCTCCTGTGTTAGTTTTCTTTGGCTGTAAAAACTACCTGAGGTAAATCATCTTATAAGGAGGAAAAATTTATTTTGTCTCAGTTTCAGAGGTTTCAGTACATGGTCAGTTGGCTCTGTTGCTTTTGGGCCTGTTTTAAGGCAGAACATCATGGTAGGAGCTCCTGAGCTGCTGACTCTTGGCAACCAGGAAGCAAAGAGAAAGAGAGAGAGGGGCAGGAGTCCCAATATCCCCTTCAAGGGCACACTCCCAATGACCTAACTTCCTCCAGCTAGGCCCGCCTCTTAATGGATCCACCACCTCCCAATAACACCACATGTGCACATGGACCTGAGGGGGACAATTAAGATTCTAACCATAAACCTCCTAGATGTCCTTGGTTCCTCAATCCATCTACATTTGGGAAATTATTTCTGTAACAAAAACAAGCAAACAAATAAAACAAACAAACAAAAAACAGAATAAAGAACCTCAGTGACCTAAGAACTAGAAGACATTTTTTAGAATTTCCTTCAAGTTTAGCCAAAAAGTTTTGAACTTTTCTTCTTTTAATCCCTTAAGGATAGTTCACTTATAATTTCTCACAAGTTCAACAAGAAAACATGGGTAAGGTTCCTAAAAATGAAAGACTTTTGGGCGACTGAGTTCCCCTTGCACTGCATATGAGTCACGATTAAATAAGATTTGAGGTTCATACAAAAGGGAACAATAGCTCGTAGCCATGATAATGTGGGAGCCTTTACCGCATCATAAGATGGCAGTGAAGTTAACACTTCTCTGCTGTGGGGATAGCACCATTATTTTTATTTTCATTTGTTTCTGTAGGTGATAAGAATGAACATATTGTAAACTCTTGTTTTAAATCTTCAGGTTACACTGAATTGTTAAGATTATTGAGGTAAAATTTATATGTGATAAAATTTACTCTTTGTAGGTGTTTAGTCATGTGAAATTTTGACAAATGCATACAGTGACATAGCCATCAGTGCCACAATCATTGTAAGTCATATCCATCACCATTCTCTCATGCCACCTGTGAGTCAGCCTCACTCCGAGCAACTCCTGCTCTGTGTTCAGCCTTTTGGTCTTGCCACTTCCAGAATGTCCCATTGGAGGAATCTCACAATATGCAACCTGTTGAGCCTGGCTCCCTTCACCTAGCATGTTGAATTTGAGATTCATCCATATTGCTTGCTATGCATATAACAAATAATTAGAACAAATTTAAAAAAAGTTTAATAATAAAAAAAGAAAGAAATTTATTCCTTTTTATGTTTGGTAGTATTCCACTGCAGGGAAGAACTTTAGTTTGTTTACCTGGTCGCCATTCGCGTGGTTTCCAGTTTGGGGCAAATGTGAATAAATCTACTATAACTATTCAGTGAGAGGCTTTTTATTTAAATACATTTCATTTCACTTGTGTAAATATGGAGAAGTAGGATTGCTGGGTCATTTATAAGCAAGTTTAACTTTTTAAGAAGCTGTCAAGCTGCTTCCCACAGCCCTTGTACCATTGTGTGTTCTCATGGGTCTGCTCAGGCATTCCAGTTGTCCTGCATCCTCATCAGTTGATTTTATCATTTTTAGCCCTAGAAGTAAGTCCACAGTGGTATCCACACCTAAGTTTAAATAATATTTTTGCTTTCATTCATGAGGATAGGTCAAAGTATCATATTTTTAAATAATAAATTTTAAAATCAGAACTCCTTTCAGAGCCTCTGTAAATCATATTGACAGGACTGCTAGATATTCAGATAACTAGAGAATGTCATTAAAAACTGCTGATCATAAAACCATGTATGACTAATGATGATTGTGGGAAGACTCCTTCATGAATACTTCAATCTGATGCTTTTTCAGTAGTGTTAGCAAATCCAGTCTGAAGACCAGTTGTCTTAGGCCCACAAACCACTGGCCCATGTGGAGCAATGTCTCTCTAACGCTCTTAGCTCGACATTAGTAAGGCCCAGTGCTTGTCAGCTATCTTTAAAAACCTTCAGCAGGGGAGGATCTGGGGGGCAGGGGATGGGAAATAGCAAGTATTTTTTGCCTTATAATCAAAGAACATATGTGTGATTTTCTGTATTTGCATTACAGAGTCTCACTAATTCAGACTGACTTCATGGAACCTGGAGAATTGTATCACTTGCTTTCCCCAAGTCTGAAGCAACCCCAGTTAGTTTGTCAAACGTCAGGCAAGAGTAGGTCTTTGGGGTACATAGTAAGGAATCAGTAAGTGTTTTCAAAGTAGAGTGTGAGTGAGTGCATCACTGGAGTAAGTCAGTCAGGCCGACTGCAGACTGGGTAGTCAATATTTAATTGCTTAATAAGTACTTTTTTATTTTAGGGATAGAGAAAAGCTCACGCTCAGTTGCTCCCCTACACTCACATGTAATGAAGAATGAAGTGCATATGTCCAAATCAAGATGGTAATAATGACACCAGGAGTGTCACCCAGGGTGTCAGTGGTAGCTGTGGAGGTGAAGATAGCCGTGGTGGGGAGACTGAATATGGAGGTGAAGGTGGCATCTTGATGCCGTGAAGGTGACTGGGGTACAGATATTGCTGCTCTTGATGATTAGAAAATTTTACGGGAATAGATCATTTTTTTTTAAAACAAATCTCATGAAAGCCATGGAAATCCTT
This sequence comes from Sciurus vulgaris, assembly GCF_902686455.1. Lineage (NCBI taxonomy): Eukaryota > Metazoa > Chordata > Mammalia > Rodentia > Sciuridae > Sciurus > Sciurus vulgaris. The sequence continues at coordinate 141,096,135 of NC_136464.1, read as the reverse complement.
AAACGTGCAGCAGACCCAGTTCTTCCAGCCCACTTGAGAAGGTGTGCTAGGAGAGATGGGCGACCGACACGCCACAGGCGCTTGTTTGCAGCAGAAGTCTCTCCACTTTCTTGATCATTTTTTCACTTTTGTTTTCAGGTTTTCATTTTTTTAAATTTGTTTGTTCCTTTTAGTTATCCATGACAGTAGAGTTTTGACATATAGCATGGAGAATGTCTTACTCTAATGAGGATCTCCATTTTATGGATGTACACGATGTAGAGTTTCACTGTGGTGTATTCATATCTGTGCCTAGGAAAGTTACATCAAAATTCATTCCACTGTCTTTCCTATTCTCATCCCCTCTCCTTTCCCTTTATTCCCCTTGGTCTAATCCATTGAACTTCTGCCCCCACCGCCTGCCCTTTGTGGCTTAGCATCTACATATCAGAGAGACCATTCAGCTTTTGGTTTTGGGGGATTGGCTTATTTAACTTGGCATGATAGTCTTCAGATGAAGATTTCAGGTTTTATTTGTTTTTTTTTTGTTGTTGTTGTTGTCGTTGTTTGTTTTGTTTTATTTTGTTTTGTTTTGTTTTGTTTGGTACCAGGGATTGAACTCAGGGGCACTTAACCACTGAGCCACATCCCCAGCCCTTTTCTGTATTTTATTTAGACACGGGGTCTCACTGAGTTGCTTAGGGCCTTGCAAAGTTGCTGAGGTGGCTTTGAACTCATGATCCTCCTGCCTCAGCCTCCTGAGCCGCTGAGATTATGGGCATGCACCACCACAATGGGCTCCTCAGGTTTTCATTTTTTTCCTGAAATAACAACCATTCAGAAAATGGACCTACAAGAATGATGTTCTTTATCCATTTTCTAACATTTTCTGTTTTAACTTTTTCTTTTATCCTTTCCATTGAAGTTTCTGTTTGATAATTATGTTATTTCCAAAAGTTTATTTTGTTCTGTGATTATTCTCTTTTCATGTAGTCATATTCTGTTTTTTTTTTTTTTTAATGGTTGAAGTATCTTCTCGACTCTTTTTGAGAATACTAATTAGAATTTTTTAAATTCCTTTTGTTCCCGAGTCATTTCCATTAATTCCAGTATTGGCTGTTCAGTTTTTGAATTTTAGTCTCTTTCATACTCAGGCTTCTTCATGAGTGAGGTAGTGATTGGCCATCTGTCTGTTTAAACAGGCAGTCTGCTCATTGCTGCATCCAGCGCTCCTGCCTGGCTGAGTCTTTCTCCCACATGGTAGCTGGGGGCTCACTGACCAGCAGGCTCCATTTTTAGGCGAGCAGAGGATGCTACAAGTGCAAAACCTGTCATGTAGTATGAACTCCCTGAATTCCCTTTCTTTTCTGCTTGCTCATATAAATTTTTTCACTGGCAGATATTTGAATCAAGTTCCTAGAGGACGGGAAAACACACACACATACACACACACACACAAGGCATCTGATGTCTTGAACAGGAACCTGTTTGGGGGCTTTTAACTTTAACCCAGCCTTTGAATGGATTCTTGATTAGCCCGTGGCCCGGGTGGAGAAGTGGGGACAGTGTTACAAATTATTCTGACCATCCAGAAATAGAAGGAAAGAAAGAACAGCAAGCAAGTTTCATGAAGGGAACTTAAAGCAGCATGTTTTGGAGTAAAGAAGGCAAAGGCACAAATTAAAATGGAGTTGGAGGAAAAGGAAGGCAGACAAGCATTCAGGAAAAGGAGACAGAAGGGGCTGAGATGGGCTGTAAGATAGAGGAATGGCTTACTCTGCTAGCCACCCAGGCTCTGTTCCATGGTCCTAGAAGACAAAGGGGGCTGGGAACTGAAGAAAAAAAAAAAAAAAGAGAGAGAGAGAGAGAGAGAAACCGAAACTGATAGTACAGTTTTCTATGCAGAAAGTAGAAGAGTAGAAAATGTCCAAATCAGGTTGAGAAGAACATGCAGAGATATGGGAAGATGCTATGGAAGAATCATTAGTTCTTCATTTATTGTTAATACTTTAAAACAATTAGCTGGCACAAACACAGAAGGACAATCAAAAGGGAAAAATCCCTCTAAAAGAAGAAATTCAGTATTTTTTATAATAAATTATATCTTAAGGACTCTTAGGTAATATCTCAATGCTAGATGTGGCATATGAAAAACTAAAAAAAAAAAAATCTACTTTCTAAGTAGAGTCTATGACTATCAGAAATGACCAGTTGGAAGGAATAATAATATATCTGTGATGATCTCATAGTTGACTCATCCAGGAAGAAGCTTTTAGCAATGTTATCATAATGTCTTTAATATATGAAAGCATTATACATCCATGCACTTAAGAATTCAGCACCACTGGGCAGGGCAAGAAAATATCATCATTATAGTGCAGAGCCACAGGACTTCTGTGAGTAAAGCCTTCAGCTCTAAAAAGTTCAAAAATATGTGCATGTATAAATAGACACACACATATAAAAACCTGGAGTCTTTATAAGCTGTGACTGCAGACATACCCCACATTTATCTGATTCCATTTCAACTACCCAGATGCAGTTCCTTTTTTTTTTTTGCATGGAAAATAATTTGCAAGACATTTCCCACATTCACATTAAAATCCACTGGCATTTTACTTGAATCAGAAAAATCACATAGCACAGACATCTCTCAGATGATGGGGCTTTAAAAGGGTCCAAGGTCTAAACATCAGGGCTCACATGAGCCACCAAATTTTGAGTCCACCGTGATCTCCCTTTTCATTACCCCAGAGTTTGTCATTTCATTTTCTTGCCATTCTTCAGGCACCTACCTAGGGTTGGTGCATTATAAAAGCAGCTCACGTGATGAAAATTCATTAGCTTCCTCAAGGTCATTTGTAGAGTTCCTGCTGGCAGCATGTGCATGCTCTGACATTTGCAGCATGCCATCCCCCTCACACCTGGAGAAGAAGGTAGGTATCCCGCTTCGTCAGGAGACTCTTACAGAGACTGTTGGCTACACTTGGAACCAGGAATAGAAACCAATTCTCTAATTCTTGGCCCAGGGCTTTCCACTACAAAGTCCTGCCTGTTTGAAATGATTGCACCTGACATCTGTTAGGGGCTTGGGAGTTTTCAAAGCACTTTCCTGTTTGACTCTGAACTAGACAGAAAGACTAAAAGTGAAGGTAATGGAGAGGGGAACCTCCCTAAGGTTTTTATTTTTTTTTTAAGCAATTTCAAGCAAGGATGGACCATGGGGTACCTTGCTATCTTCTCTGAGGGAAGAAAGGAGCTGTGTTCACACCATCGAGGGCATGAATAATAAGATGAAAACACTGACCTAGTGGAAGGAAAAGGTGGCTCTGGCGTCACTGTTTTTGTTCTACTTGGGGACATCAGGCTGTCTGAGCCTAGTTTCTTCACCTGGAGAATGAGTCCTTCCAACCTCACTGAGGCTTAGCTGTTATACAGTGAATCCACATCTGAAAACCCAGTTGGAAAAGTTTCTATGCAGATGCAGACTACAACTGCCATATTGCAGCTAAAAATATGAAGAGCTGCAGAAAGTTAAGAGAAGACTCAGGATTCACAGAGTGTGGATGAGTCCAGATCCATAGTTCCATGATCCTATATGGCCCGTGCTATTGCTCTTGTACTACTTATAGGAGGAAGGCTACTCCCTTCAGAAGCACCTATAGACTATTTTACTCACTCTTCACAACAGCTCAGCATGAGCCCAAGCCAGTTTGTCCAGAAAGAAACAGACTTACAGGTGTCAAGCAACTGGCCCAGTGTGCAGGTACATAGGGCAGAGACTGAACTCCAGCTCAGAACTGTCTGGCCACAGCTCCTATGCTCCTTGTGTTGTCCCAGAACTTTCTGAGACCTTCTCTGAAAATAGTGCCTTAGAACTACGGTAACCATGATAGCAGAAGCCTGGGAAGTTTCCTTTTTGATGTTTTTGGTTGGTTTGTGGTGCTCAGAATTGAACCCAGGGCCTAGTGCATGTAGGCAAGCTACACCCCCAGCTCCCCAAACCTGGGAAGTTCTATCCTTCAAGTGTTTGTTCATTATAACAATACTATGGCAAAAGCCCATGGCCAGTTTTCTGACTGAGTGTCACAGCCCTTAATTTGGTCTTTGCATTAGCAGAGTAAGAGCTAGCCAAAGGAAAATAACATACATGTAGCTTTTAGTTATTAAATTTGAACTGCAAAAATAAATCTCTTCATTTTCTGGGAAGGGAAAAAGAAGCCTAATAAAATTTAACTATGGGAGGTTTCATCTCATCATTAGTTATCCCACTCTGCCATTAATTAATCTGATCATCAAATGCATCCTCATTAGTAATCATTCCTTCTAAAAATAATGAGGCCAGCAGACAAATCAATGTGGGAGCCAGGAGTAGAAATAATGGCATTGCCCTGCAGACCATTACAATCATCTGGCTTCTGCCTTCTGCGGCTTTCTCTGACATCTGCATGGGAAACCCTGAATCTCTAGTCGACTTGCAGCCATTCCTGGGCTTGAGGTACTGCTTTTCCCGACTCCCCCAGCAGCAGTGGTTGGATAACCTTTGAATGACCTTCCCTTTCACCACCTCTTTTGGAAATTGCCTCCTGACTTATAGGCCATATCACACTACGAGTACCAGATTTATAGAGAAATGGATCTTTTCTTAAATGTAGTAAATCAAGACAGACTTCTACCTCAGACACATTCTAGCCTTCTACTCTGCTTGACCAAGGCTGTCTCTCTCCTTCCAGCCATAGATGCTAAAACGAATCCTGATGGTCTGGCCTTGACTTTCTCTCTTCTTAGCCTGCCAGTGCACAGAAGCCTTCTCCTTCACAGGGAAGCCCTGAACCCTGCCAGCACCATGGCTGCCTGCATACAGCAGGTGTCCTGCTCCCAGCCGGAGTCTTGCAATTATCCGCCTCTCCAATTGGGCTGCAGTTGGGAGGGCATTGAGCTCCAGGGCCTTCTGCATGCAGCTGGTTGGGAGAGGCCACTGGGGGATTAGAAAGACGGGCCAATTTCCTTCTCATCAGAAATGAAGGCTGTGAAGAGAAAGCAGAGAGTAATGTGGTGTGGGCAAAGGAACACAACTTGGAAACAAAGAACGAGTCAGAAAAAACTCCTCTTTATCTGGATAAGAGAATACACAAAGGGAGAGAAACATAGGTGGGATTATAATTTTCCTGAGCCAGTTTTATCATTTCAGTTTTTTGTTTTATTTTCCATTTTGCTAAAGAACACATGCCCAATGCAGAAAACTTAGAAACATAAAAGAAACATAATAGGAAACAAAAATCATGCATAGAGCCACCACTACCCAGATCTGTTAACATCTGCATGTCTCCTTCCAGTCCTTTTCTCTAGGTACATAAAAACATATCAGTGTCCATAACTTCTAAGTATTGAGCAGTGGGGTAGCCAAACATAGTTAAAGTTTCTGGAACTGTAACCAAAGTGTGGAATGGGAAATAGCTTCCAAGATGTTCGATGGTTAGTTAAAGACTATGTTTTCTCCTCTGTTTAACAAAGCACCCTGAATAGTCATCAGGGGAAACTTAAAGTTAGTGCCCAATCTGGTCTTCACTTTGTAGACCACCCATTTCTCTCATCTGATCAGTGAAAACACCTGCATCGTGAAGGTTTTAAAATGAAAGACCGACATGGTGACTTTTCAGAGCTTTATCTTAGTCTTTCTTTTGTTTTCTTAATTTGCCCTGCGGTCCTGCCACATATCCATAGGTCTTTTCCTTAGACCTTCACCATCAACACCACCTTCATTTATTTAAAGCCAGATATTAATCAGATGTTCAGTCAGAGGGAGTTTCACTTGTGAGGAGGGAAACTCTCATTTCCACGTCAGGGTATGTATGTTTCCACCCATGATTTACATTTTATCCTAAGCAAGTGATTTACCGAGATGGTGCATTACACACTTCCAGACATTTAAACACAACGGTACACTGCGATTTTGTCCTTCGTTCATTGTCTGTACACCTTGTTCTCTTTTCTCTCTCCTCTATATTTCTTCCCTATGTCTTCTTACTTCTTTAGTGCTACTCACAATTTATGTCAGGAAGGTTTTAGTAATGGCCTAAATGTAGACTCCATAAGAGATTTGTTCTTCTGAATTTCTCTTTACCATTTTTCCCCAGCAGTCCTCCTTTTTATTACTTGGGGAAAAAGAAAAGGGGGTGTTCGAGATAGAGTTTTGTCACTCTATCTTTGGTAATATGAACTGACTGAGTTCAGAAGAAGATGTTAAGGAGAGCCTCTAACTTTGGTCTTTTTTCCTTTTGAGCCCTTGGGTCCTTCATGATGAGACCAGTCTTTAGCCAAGCTGGAGAATGACTTGCCTGATCTTAAGTCCACGATTTGCTAGCCATTCCTCTTATGAAACCTATGCTTTTCTTTAACTACACAATCCATTCACAGTTAAAAAAAAAAAAAAAAAAAAAGGAAGAGTAAGTAGAATGTGATCATAATGGGAATTCTGCTTTAGATATAAAATTTAGAAAGGATATTTTTACCATTATGGTTACAACAAGAGCAATGCAAAATACAGAATGTTAGAACAAGGAAGGGCCTTAGTGAGCCCCTAATTCCACCCATTTATTGTATTGTTTCAATCAAATTGAGAAGTCAGATCACTGAGCTAAGCCCAGCCCCTCACTCTTGTCTGGGGAGACAACCCAGGGCCCCTGACTCTTAGCACCTCATGCCTGTCTGCATTCTGAGAATCTTTTTCTTTTGCATTTATTTATATCTGACTCTGAGTTAGGACATAGGGGCTATGATTTTTCTATATGTTAGGTGTTTCTTGTTTTCTTCTGATACTGAATGGAACTGAAACTAAACCTGATATCTGAAACCAGTCTTTTATGGTTAATTCAGTGGTTCAGATCCAGCAACTATATGAATAAATGAGTGAATGAATGAATGGCTCCTTGAATCAGCACACATTTACCCTCAGTCAGTGAACACTCTGAACGGTCTCCTGATTCTCAGGCTCTGCTGCTTTCCCCCCTTGTCCCCACATAAACAATGCCCTCTCATGGACCGAACTGGATTTCTGAGAAGTCTGTTGAAGTGTAAGGACAGATCAAGTCATCCTTTCCACAGAAGTTATTAACAGGCTCTGCTGGAGTGAAGATGCTGGGGATTCTGTCACTCACTGGTCTTTTTCAGCACAACCTGTGTCACCCAGCAGCCAGAACCTTATAAAATAGGCCATTGCATTAGCATTGATGCCGTGTGTGTGCCTGATTCTAGATATTTCTGATCCAGCAAGGTTCTTTCTATCCAAATGCTTGAAGAACTGGTAAGTCCTGGGAGATGACATTTTTATTTGTACCATTCATATCAAGGAAGGGAGGTTTAGAAAAGATAGCTGAGAAGCCTCCAGACCAGGCAAGCACAGTGCTTAAAATTTCTCCTAATTGTTTTGCCTAATATTAAAAAGCAAGGTTGTATCACAGATGTACACTTTAAGGACATGAAGACACAACTCCAGTCTTTAGGTGAAAGACCTAGAATGTATAGGGAAGCTGAACATTTTTCTAAGCAGCTCTGCTGTTCCTAGTTCCTCCTGTTGTGACCACCTGTGTTTGTACCAATAAAGCATTCTCATGGAACTCAGCCACTGTAGGTAAAACCTCCAAGACATATACAAAAAAGTCTTTTTCAAATATAACTGAAATATTTACAAAAATTGATCCTCTACTAGGCCTTTAAACAAATCTCAACAAATTTCAAAGGAGTGGTGTAATTTTCTAACCATAGTAAAACTAAGAAAAACCAATGCCAAAAAAGGATGGCTAAATTCTATATATTTGGAAGTTAAAAGCATACTTCCAAATCCTTAGATCCAAAAAGAAATTAAACTTTGAACTTAAAAATGTTTAGAGGCAATTGATAATCGAAACACAATATATCAGAGCTTGTGGGATATGTTTAATATAGAACTTAGAGGAAAAATTTAAAACTTTGAATGAGTAACCGTAGATAAAAATTGTTTCTTGGGGCAAGTTCTGCCCTCATACAAGGGTAATCTGCCAATCTTTTACAAACTCGTTCAGAGGAGGGCTTCCCAACTAATTCAGAAGGTTTGGTACCATTCAAGACAAGGACCATGTAAACAGGGAGGAAATTGCAGACCAATAGCTTTTATGAATATAGACTTTAAATCCTTCAAAAAAGAAAATTTTAATCTGGTATTTTATAAACTACAAAATTGGACTTACTCCAGGAATTCAAGGTTGGTTCAACATTAGAAAAGTCTATTAATGGAATTTATCTCCTTAACAGATTAAACTGGAGTAATATAATCATTTTAGTAGCCTAAAGAATATCAATTCACGATTTTCAACTAAAACAACCAAAGAAAAATGAACTTTTTAACAATGTGGAAGAGAAGAGAACTTTCTTATCATGATAAAGGTTCTCCACAGTGAACTTAGTGACAAAATGTGATTTTTTAAAACTTCCTGATTAATCCAGATATAATTATTTTTAATTACTGGGACTAGAATACAACTGCTTATTATCTTTGGCTCTATATCCTGATTTACATTTTCAAGTTGTCTCCTGGACGCAAAAAGAAAACAAGGGTGCACCAAGTCTGCTAACAGACCCTAAAAATGTGTTTTCCCTGTTCTTTCCTTTTGAGAAGACATCAACAATCACTTTGCTATTCTGTCTCTTGTTTTTGTAATGCAAACTTAAGTATCCATATTGCATAGATGATTGTCTTTTCTGCATCATTATTGTTAGGAACCAAAATCTGAGCTGCCTACAGCAAAACTTGTGCTTGAAATTGTCACCTAAGGACACATGTAGACATCCCACATGTGATATGAAACTGCATGTAGTTGCAGATTGAGAACAGGGGTGGCTAAGGCTGGAGTAGCTCTTTATTATAGTGTGTGAGATAGTGATAGGAATTGTGAAGTTACAGCTTAAGTTTCTCTTCATTTTTGTAACCTGAGAACCTTTTTTTGCTGTTATCATTCATGGCCATACCAACATCATTTTATTGCAAAGGGTCTGAGGAACTCAGATCACTTCCTTAGTGTTTCCTGTGTCTAATGTTTAAGAAGTAGAAAAAATGTTCAACATCTCTAGTAATAAGAGAAATGCAAATCAGAACTACCCTAAGATTCCATCTCACCCCAATTAGAATGGTGATTATCAAGAACACAAGCAACAATAGGTGTTGGCGAGGATGTGGGGAAAAAGGTACACTCATACATTGCTGGTGGGGTTGCAAATTAGTGCAGCCACTTGGAAAGCAGTATGAAGATTCCTCAGAAAGCTTGGAATGGAACCACCATTTGACCCAGCTATCCCACTCCTTGGCCTATACCCAAAGGACTTAAAATCAGCATACTACAGAGATACAGCCACATCAATGTTCATTACTGCTGCTCAATTCACCATAGCCAGATTGTGGAACCAACCTAGATGTCCTTCAATTGATGAATGGATAAAGAAACTGTGGTATATATACATATACAATGGAATATTACTTTGCCATAAAGAATGATAAAATTATGGCATTTGCAGGCAAATGGATGAAATTGGAGAATATGATGCTAAGTAAGATAAGCCAATCTCAAAAAACTAAAGGACGAATGATCTCGCTGATAAATGGATGAGGACATATAATGGGGGGTGGGAGGGGTTAGCGTTAGGGTTAGGGTTAGGTTTAGGGTTAGGGTTAAGGAGGGTGGCAAGAATGGAGGAAGGAAGGACTGTATAGAGGGAAAAGGGGTGGGAGTGGTGGGGGGGAAGGAAAAAAAATAACAGAATGAATCAAACAACATTACCCTATGTAAATTTATGATTACACAAATGGTATACCTTGACTCCATGTACAAACAGAGAAGCAGCATGTATCCCATTTCTTTACAATAAAAAAAAAGTGAAAACAAATAAAAATAAAAGTACATAGTTCATTGGAAAAAAAAAGAATAAATGCATGTCTTTATAAAAAAAAGAAGTAGAGAAGTTTAGATTAAGATGGTAATTTTCTGTTTTTGGTTTAATATGGCAATTTTCTGTCTGTGCTTTTGCAATCTATGCAAGATGGCAACGCTGTATTATATTTTTACCAGTTAAACCTCAGCCCCAGCTATTAAGACTATGTGACACATTTCACAATGGTAGTGTTTGTTAAGGTTTTCTGTTACTGCTGTCATTATCATTATTTCTCCTTTAAAAGTGTCTGCAGTTCAAAGCAGGACAAATCCATATAGTTCAGAGGCTAAGCAGCTGCAACAAGGCCACCTGCAGATTGTTCAAAAGCACTCAGGGAAAGGAGTCTTGTCCGCTACAGCCCTCACCTGACCCTGGAGCTGACAACAGGTGAAACTTTGAGATCTCCAAGGGTACTGCTACTCAAAGAATCCTAAACTGTGGGGTTCCAGGCCAGCATGAATATACTAAAATACCTTGGAAACTTTGGGGAAGGAGCAGACTCTTTGCCTCTCACTTCTATGATAGATGAATATGCCCATTTACTTATGAAGTTGGTCCTAGAGTCACCTAAAGATTCAAAAAGTTCAGGGACTAAGTTCCTCTCTTTATCCTGCCCCTAGATATTTGATTCTCCAAATCTTTAAAATGTCAACTTGTGTTAACCAAGAAAAATTGGAAATATTGTAATCATTGAATTATCTTTGCTAAAGTTCTGCCATTGTCTGGAGTTAAGTGTTAGGTGATAAGGACTGTCTAGAATAAAGAAAGGTTCCATCCTTAGATAAGACCTTCAGCTGTATTTCCTCTCTTCATTTATCTTCAGAACATACTCGGTCTTTGCTATACCAGTAAGATTCAACTAAAAGCTCTCAAGGTTTTTCCTTATTCCATACCTGTTAAGTCAAAAGCTGCTTTCCTCAAGCTGCAACCAAAGAGGCTAGTGATGGTGTTAATATATGTTGCCAGTGATGTGGAAATGAATTATGGGTTGAGTCTCCAGTGGCTAAACTTGATGAGATCCTGATTGCTAGAGAAAGACACATCCAAGAATGGCCACAAGATTTGGGTCACAAGTCACCCAGCAGAGTTTTCTAGCTGCCATCTCTGATCATGACTGAGTTATAACCCCTACAAAGAACCAGTCTCTGGTGGCCGTTGGGGCACACTGCAAGACCCAGCTGTTCAATCAGGTTCTTGTTTGATTGAGGTAAATGGGCCAACCCCAGCTGGAAAACATGTTAATGTTTTAAATTTCTACAGTAACAACTGTACACGTGCCCAGAGGTTGGGGGTGATAACCACCTCATATCATTGCAAAAAGAGTGATGAAAGTAAATAAATCCCAGCAAATTGGATTATCATTTGCAACAGAATTGCCAGGAAAGGCAATGGAGAGAATGGCACTGATATCTATTCCTACTTCAGCAAGGCATTTGACATCTTCTCTTATGAATTGCTTGAATGATGTTAATTCAAGTTGGCTGGTGTGTGTTTCAAAATTGGCTGAAGGAGGGTAACCAGCATGGCTAGAGTGGGGCAAACAACATGCCTTTCTCTGTGAATATTAATCCCTGGCACTGCCCACTCAGGTTAGCTAAAACTCACTTGACCTTGCTGGATTTCCCTCTCCATTTTTGCAAAGAGAATAATGACAGCACTTTGATTTCACTCAGAATCTTTTGCCATTCAAGGAGCCTCACACACGTAATGGATGTTCTTCAATTTCACAATATCCCAAGGGTAAGTATTGTTTATTTAATATGTGAAGAAAGTGAAAATGAGGAAGCTAAGATGACCCTGCAAATTACACTATAAAGAAAAATCATCTGAAAAAAGAGAAAGTGGGTTTTAGAGCCTTCTGAACTACTTTTGCATCTGTTTTTCCTGTGTTCAGTGTTCAAGAAATTAATTGGGGGCTGGGGAGATAGCTCACTTGGTAGAGTGCTTGCCTTGCAAGCACAAGGGCCTGGGTTCAATCCCCAGCACTGCAAAAAAATAAAAAATAAAAAAATGGTGCATTGCTTTGCAGATGAGAAGTTATTCCTTATGAGCAGTTGTGAGGGTAGAAATTTTAGGAAAAAGAGGAGATCAGGGCAGTAAACTGACTTGTTTAAAGTTGCACAGCAAATCCACAGTAGAGCTAATCAGGCTGACTTCTGAAATACTGACATTTGGAATTTTTTTTTTTTTTTTTTTACCTTTTTGTCAATTCTTGGCTATATTTCTTTTAGGTTGTTGCCTTAGTGGGATATAGCATATCATCACTAGTAATTTTAGTGGTTTATGTAAATACCAGGAAGCATCTGTCTTTCACATAAGTCTCTCCTAGGGGTATATTCAAGCAAAGGCAATGGTCTTTAAATCCATGTTCGATGAAAGATTCCTCCAGCTCCCAGCCCAAGGTCATGATCTCCCTCTCTTGGGCACCAGGTTGCCCTATACATAGTCAATAATTTTCACCTAGTGCAGTTTAACACTAGGAGAGAATCCTTTTTAAAACCTTCCCCTCCTCTAAATGACATTGCTTTCAGTGATAATCATGTAGTGATATGAATGATGATAATGACCAGGAAAGAAATGCAGACTGAAATTTTCACGTTTGGAACTTCATATGTATTCAAGCCAGAACAAAATATTATAGTATAATGAAAAAAAGTATCCATTCAATAGTTTTCATTGATCCACCTAAGAGTTTGAACTTTGATCCTTGTTTACAATTAACACAATACTGTATGTAAATCATTGCCCCCTGGGTAGTAAGTAAATCTTAATAAAACCTAATGCAAAAGGCACAGTTTAGGCAACTACTAATTATGCCACAAATATAACATTTTCTTTAAAGTTAGCAATTAACAATACATTCAATATTTTAGATGTTAAAATACAGTTAGGATGTTTCATATAGGAACTAAAGTTAGCACTTAATACAAAGTTTTCTGTCTTACTGTTTTAAATTTAAATGTAAACATTCTTGAAGCAGACCTGTGGAATGAATCCAAGTAGCTTAAGTTCAAGACTGTACTCTTTGTAGTAAGTGTGCTATCATTGTTTATTTTTAACCTACTGCTGAAATTCAGGATCTATGTAGTGCTCCAGGGACTCTGGAAATGCTGTGTCCGAAGCAAGCTCAAATGATTCTGAGATTAAAAAAAAGAATGAGTGTAGGTGAGTCCTAATGTGAGGGAGGGGAGAAGGTTGAGAAATGAGGCAAATCAGTTTCAACCTAAAATATATTTGTGAAAGAGTAAACAATGGAATAGGCTAATTTGAAGATGATGTATGTGTTGCTAAATTTCAACAGTACTGGTCGCAATTGTTTAGAATTTAGATCAGCTGAAGATTTGTATGAGGAAGAATATTTCTTCACTGACTTTACTTAGAATTGCTGATGCACTGTGATAATAAATGGATGGACCTTCAGTTAGTTTTGATATTGTTTCAAAATTCAGTACCACTGTACCTCCAGACAGACAGTCCCCAGGCCCTGCCCTTGGGACCACTCCACTTCCTACAGACTTAGACCCTCAGATCTGCATCTCCATAGCTTCCTGTGCTTCTACAACCTCCCTGTGGCTCTTGCAGACTGATAAGAATCACTCTTGCCTCCATTTGGAAAATTGCATGACTTAAAGGATTCTCAGATTTTTCTCCCCTTTCTCTACAGCAGGGAAAGTGCTACTGCGTCATAGACCAGCCCTGGCGAACCTGAAAATATATTTGAGCTGTCAGTCCCTGTTCTCTGGAGTTCCTCCCTAGAATTGCTTTCCTCTCATCTTGCACATCCTAGGAGAGCTTGCTCAGAGTACGTACACTGTGCATCCCCTTCAGTTCAGGCCTGGGGAATGCAGTCCCTGACCGTGTACAGCCCATGGAGGGAGAAGGCCACTTCATGTCTTAGGCATCCTGTGGGCCCAGACCATTGAAGATACTTATTTCTGCTTCTCATTAGCTGTCTCAGGCACTCAACATACTGCTAGACACGACCCCATGGTTAATGGTTTGACCTCTGGAAGGGCAACCCCCACCTTCCTGCCAACCTTTACCCTCCTCACCCTCCCACCTCCTTTCTCAGCCAGCAGGCCTAAACCTGGGTTGTTTGCCTCTGGCTGACATTCAGATCTTAGCAGCAGGGTCAGGGACTAAGACCACGCTCCAGGTGTCCCTTGGCTGTAAATGAAGCCTGATCCCATCAAGAACAAGAGATTGCCTTTCTGCCTAGCAATGAGAATGGCATTTAAAATTCAATATCAGAAAAGATATTGACGAGATTAAAGGCCCGGAGGAATTGATTTATGAGGAAAGACCCAAGGAATTAAATATGTATAGCCTGGTGTAATAGGATATTAGCTCTGAACACAATTTCATTTCTGTGATCCAGGGTTCTGGTATCAGTCATCGGAATGGTGGAGTTCTCTCCAAGCCATGTTCCTCCCCCAGGGGTCGCGCGCCTGAGCGAGGGAGGCCACAGGCGTAGTTACTTTCATACCTTGGCATAAATTGAAGTGCAGCTTCATCCCCAGGTGGAAGCAGATGACATTTTCAACTAGAATAGATCTTGAGTAGTCTTACCACCCCCTGTGATGAGAAAATTCAAGCTTGTTCAATCTTCTCTTTTTTTTTTCCCAAGGAGAAGCGTGAACTTTGCAGGAACTAGGTGGTAAATGATGGTCCTTCCCCTGAGCCAGGTTTCTCTCCTTTCTCAGAAATACCATTTGATGTGTTTGCCTTTAGGCAAAGCCTTCCTCCTAGGCTGTTCTGATATGCACTTGATTTTTTCACACCTCAGGCATTCCCTAACAATTGGGGATTGGCTCAGGATTCTGAGCATTAGATGTAAAACAGGCGCAGGTGGGAGACTTCATCAGGAGGGCTCCTGGCTGACGTTCCTCAACAGTCTGAAGTCAGAATGGAAGCAGGATGGAGGGTTGGAGGGTCTGGAGGGCAGGGGAGGCGTCGGGGTGAAGGATGATACCAAGGGGGAAAGGGTTCAGAGGGTTTTCTCCCTACTCAAGACTGGCAGGTTGTAGAACTGGCAGAGCTGGCCACAGGTGTGATTCAGATTGCAGGTTGAAAAATTGGAGAAATGGGGCTGGAGACAGGGTGCACAGTCAGTACGCTGCAGGTTACTTGTAGGCATCACCACAGAGACCAGATGATGCAGGTGCTCCTGGGACCAAGCCATCCAGACACAGTCACACCCACATAGCATTTGGTGGAAATTCCCTTTGGAAGTCCCTGGCCTCCTTTCCTTAAGTGACATTTTACTAGCTTTAAAGGCATGTCCTCCTGAATACGGCATCTGATTTACAGCAGCTATGGAAATGGAATAGTATCTGTTAAAACTGAGTCAAAAGAGCAAAAACATGTAGAATATAAGCAGATGGCCTTCCGTGAGTCCACAGGTTTCCAGGTTTCTATCATGACTATTCAGTGGCTTACTTCCCATAAGTAGAACAGGTTGTGATTCACAATGGATCCCCCTGTGCCTGTTCTCCTGAACTTGAATCTGATTCCCCCAAACCTCCTGGATTCTTGTGAAAACAACATTGGTTGTAGCTATTATTATGAGTATTTCTTGCAACCCTAAATTAATTAGCATCTTCATGACCCAGCATCTTGAGGACAGGGTCCTTAAGGTTGTTTCCTCTGTGGCTTCCATGATACCCAGCCCAGGACTGTGCCCATAGGAAACTCAGAGCTGATTGAAAGGAAGAATGAATATTAGCAGATTGCTTTAGAACTGAACAGAGAGCCAAGCACTACTGAGGAAAGAGAGAGAGAGAATGTGTGTGTGTTTGTGTTGGTGTCAAGAGTTACCTGACCTAACAAAGAAGAGTTTCCTGACCTGCCAGCAGCATAAATTTAGAGAAGGCACTTAGTCCTCTGCCACCTTGGAAAACACAAAATCAGTGCTCTATTTTAGGGTCTTCTCTACTTTGTGCCAACCACTGCTTCTGTCCCCAGCCACACATCATCCTGCCAAAGATTCCTGGGAGTGTCAGCTTATAATGCCATGTTGCTGGTGTATTTCATACAGAGTGTTTACACTGCCATCTATGACTTTCTTGGACTCTAACTTTATGTAATCTGTTAACTGTATAAAAACTTCACCCTGGTAACAAAACTATAAGATTTAAGGGGGGGAAAAAAAAACACACAGAAAGGGGTTGCAGTTTTTTTTGTCCTTTCTTTTTGGGCTCAAACCCCAAAACCACATGCCTGCTAGGCCACTGAGTCACATCCCCAGCCTGGGGTCACAGTTTCTAAAGGAAAGTTAAATCCACTGCATGGCACATGAGGTACACACAATAGCATGTCTCCAACAGCCTCGCTTACAAGTGGGAGTGATCGTGCCTAGGTGGAAATTGTTGCTAGAGGTGTTTTAAGTTTGGCGTGTCCTGATTTCCATTTAAAATTGACAGTGCAGTGTGGTTGCCAAGGTAGAAAGCACAATTTGAGGGAGGAAAATTAAGCTGTGCAAGTGGTAGGTCTCTCCCAGACTGTGACCTCAGGTATATGACTCAGCCTCTGTGTGCCTATGATTCTCCCATCTGTAAAGAATGGAAATGTGACCTCACTTACTCTGGGGCTCCAAATAACATTTGTAATGCTCTTCGAATTTGTCAGAAAGAAAGACCCATTACACATGGAAGCCTACTTCCTCAAAGAGCTTTACAAATGATCCTATTAAATCAGTCACCTGGAAATACCAAGATGTGTCAGGTATGGCATTTATTTACCTGTTTATTGTCCACCAGAGTGTTTCCACTTGATTGGCATATGGATAATTGTCTAATTGGAACATACTCAGTTGTAACCACCAAAGAATGTAATAGTGCATCTGTTTAATGCCATACTCTCAAATGTTAAATTAAAATTATGCTGCAGTCAGCCAATCCAGCCAGGAGACACTTCCGATTAAGTTCTAGCTGCTTGTGAACTTCTATAATTGAGACACGTTGGTACTTAAAAATTCCAGCCAGAAAGAACATTATACAGTCTCATAAATTTCAATGAAAAGGACCAGAAAACCTGACTTAAATTATCTGGTTGTGAACTATCTCACTGTTTTTATAGGGTATCTAGTCAAATGAGGAATAGCAGTTTTGAATCACCACTCTTTTGAATATGTAAATATTAGATTCATGAGTTTATACTTCGTAAACAAAAGAAAGCATTAATTTTGTTCACTGCAAAGAGCAATCCAAGGGTGTTGATTCTATTTTCCCCTTTACTGGTGGTTTTGTTCTCTTTTTGGTAGTTTATGGAGAATAAATTACATAGTTATAAACTCATTGATTGGAATTATTTAACCTTTACAGGAATATTCCTATTCAGATTAAGGATACCAGAGTAATGAATCAAAATGTCTTCAGTGGAGCTTCTATTTTCCTTTGAAAGTTTTATGTATCCATATGTCTAGAACAATAAGTTACCCAGTGATACTACCTCAGGTAGTTTTGTTGTTGTTTGCTAAATCATGATTTAATCCCATAAAGTAGGGAAACCCGAGACATTCATCCATCCCTACATTCATTCATTATTTCGCTACCTACTGTGTGTTGGATTTTAATCTTCCTGTTTTTTTTTTCTATTTTTTTTTATTGTAAACAAATGGGATACATGTTGTTTCTCTGTTTGTACATGGCGTAAAGGCATACCATTTGTGTAATCATACATTTACATAGAGTAATGTTGTTTGATTCATTCTGTTATTTTTTCCCTTCCCCCCACCCCTCCCACCCCTCTTTACCCTCTATACAGTACTTCCTTCCTCCATACTTGCCCCCCTCCCTAACCCTAATTCTAACCCTAACACTAACCCTTCCCTCCCCCCCATTATGTGTCATCCTCCACTTATTAGCGATATCATTCGTCCTTTGGCTTTTTGAGATTGGCTTATCTCACTTAGCATGATATTCTCCAATTTCATCCATTTGCCTGCAAATGCCATAATTTTATCATTCTTTATGGCTGAGTAATATTCCATTGTATATATATACCACAGTTTCTTTATCCACTCATCAATTGAAGGGCATCTAGGTTGGTTCCACAGTCTGGCTATTGTGAATTGAGCAGCTATGAACATTGATGTGGCTGTGTCTCTGTAGTATGCTGATTTTAAGTCCTTTGGGTATAGGCCAAGGAGTGGGATAGCTGGGTCAAATGGCGGGTCCATTCCAAGTTTTCTAAGGAATCTCCACACTGCTTTCCAGAGTGGCTGCACTAATTTGCAGCCCCACCAGCAATGTATGAGTGTACCTTTCTCCCCACATCCTCGCCAACACCTGTTGTTGCTCGTATTCTTGATAATCGCCATTCTAATTGGGGTGAGATGGAATCTTAGGGTGGTTTTGATTTGCATTTCTCTTATTACTAGAGATGTTGAACATTTTTCCATATGTTTGTTGATTGCTTGTAGATCTTCTTCTGTGAAGTGTGTATTCATTTCCTTAGCCCATTTGTCGACTGGATTATTTGAATTCTTGGAGTAAAGTTTTTTGAGTTCTTTATAGATTCTGGAGATTAATCTTCCTGTTGGTGGGTGTGGTCTAGTTGGAGAGATAGGTATGAAATGTGACATATCACGTGCTTTGGGAGCATCGAAGGTGGATAACTAACTGTACTTGAGTGATTGAGGGCGTCTTTATTGAGGAAGAGCCCAAGGCTACTGTGTATAATTGTAGAGGTTCTGCCCTGGATGAGGGCACTGCCCCAGAGGGGTAAGTGAGAATGAAACCAAGTTCCTGCTGTACAGTCTGAGCATGCGCCCTGCTGAGTGGTCACACGTGCCTAGAGGATGGGCTCTTTTCAGCTACACAAAGATTGAGTCAGAATCTGCCTGGCAGAATCCTGGGTAAGGAAGTTTGGGGTATGTGAGGGGCGGGAGAATGTGCTGACAGCCATAGTTTGAAACAGTCAGTTAAGCATCTGGTGGGTAGGAAGAGAGGGGCAGAGTTATAATGTGAGCTCTGTAAAGCACCAACCTCTGAGGTCTGGGGCTGAAGCCATTGGCATGAATAGGATCACTGAAAAGAGCGTATGGCAAGAAGAAAAGACCCTGCCTCATGAACTGACAGTTACCCAAAGCATTCTTGATGCTAGTAAGAAGAGTTTAAATGGAGGGTGAGGGATGGAGGTCACCTTGCAGCAGACTGAGGATTAAATGAGCACTGAAAAGAGACAGAGGTTCTCATCAGCTACTTACACATTAGCATTATCTGGGAAGGTTTTAGAAAAACAATCAATGCCTGCATCCCACCTTTAGATATTTGGAGTTAATTGGTCTCCACTGGGGCCCAGAAATCAGTATTAAAAAAAAAAAAAAAGAAAGAAAGTAAAAGAAAAGAAAACTTCCTAGATAATATTAGAGGATAGCCAGAATCAAGAACCACTGGCCTTGATTATTTTTTAAGAAGTGTAAATAAAAACCCAAAGCTTGCAAGCACATGATAAGATGCTTATAATCACAGGGGATCAGAGAAGAATAGAATTTTTTAAAAGGTGAAGAATCTTTATATTCTAATACTGGCAAAAATGGGAAAGCTTGAATAAGTTTTTCTTGCAGCTGTGGCACATAGCAGCTCTCAGGGAACACTGGTGGGTAAGGGCACTGCTGCAGCCACGCTGTGGGGCAGTATGGGTACAGAGCCTCTGTAGGGCAGTCCTGTGACCCAGCAGTTACACCACTGGATGTGTGTCAGGAAAATTCTCCCACAGAACCTAAAGGAACACACACCAGCATGTTCCATGGCAGCCAGTGTAGAGAGGGGAGAATTGGAGATAACCTGAATGTCCTTCACTGAGGCAGTGGATTTGGTAAAATCAGGTCATTATACCCCATTTAATATATTATTCAGCCATTAAAAAGAATAGATTAGATCAATAAAATATTAACATGATGGATCCTAAATACATGACGCTAATAACATAGTAAATAATAAGAAATATGGCAAACCCATAAAATACATGCAAAACAACAATGTATATATAAATAAGAAAAATACATCTAAATGAAAACCTAAGCGTTCTAAACCATGAAAGTGATTACCTACATGTGAGTCATGATGACAGAGAAGCTGGGTTTTTGAAAAGTATGATTCCCAGACATAACTTTCCTTTGTTCACATATGAATACAGAACCAGGGAAACTCTACATCATGTACAACCAGAAGAATAAGGTCCTAGGACTGGGGATATAGCTCAGTTGGTAGAGTGCTTGCCTCGTAAGCACAAGGCCCTGGGTTCAATCCCCAGCACTGCAAAAAAAAGAATGGAACTTAATTAGAATAAGTTATACTCCATATCTGTTTAATATGTCAAAATATACTCTACTGTCCTGTATATCTTTCAAAATAAAAGTTAAAAAAAAAAAAAACTATAGATTAAAAAAGAGAGAGAGAGAGAGAGAGTATAAGAGAAAGGCCATAGAGAAGGTAACCAAGGGGAGAGCCCTGACCAGAAACCCAGGGTAATCTTGAACCTCTGGTCTCTAGAACTATGAGAAAGTTTCTGTTTTTTGAACCACTCAGCCTGTCATGTTTCCTTATATTAACCGTAGCTGACTAATACAGTCAAATTGTTTTAAAAAATCAAAGTGTGTTTCCAAGGAAGAATGAGACAGGATAGAAGCTAAGACAGGAAGTCAGGGAGAGGAGGGAGTGTATCCTTTAACAGTGTGAAGAGTCGTGAATGAGTGGTTGAAATGGAAGATTCCAGTGGATTTATATCCAAGCAGTGTTCCTTTCTTTGTCTTGTCCCCAACCTGAAGTTCATTTGGTTTTTTTTCTCATTACTAAAGTAGTGCTTGCTCATTACAGATATGCCAGGAAACTGACAAGTAAAACTAAAAGAAAGATCCAAAAACCTACTCACCCAGAGACAGTGTCAGGACCCTGTTTTTGGTACAGTTGCCAAATTAAATGGAAGCCTTTTTGTAAATGAAAATATCGTGAGCTGCTTCTGTGTCCCGAGTTTGTGCAGCCTCATTTTTAATGTCTTCCCAGTGTTCTGTTGTGCAGACACAGGGACATAAGTGTGGTGAGCCCCCCCACCACTAGACATCAGCCATTTCTAAATTTGACCACTTCAAGCGCTGCAGTGAGCAAACATAAGCTCTGTCTACCTTTACAGACAATTTACCAGCCTTCATTTCCCTCATTTTAAAAGGAGGATTAAAGATTGGATTTTAAATTCTCTACCACAAAGTAAAAATTCAGCATCAGCTAAAATCAGAGCACCCAACCCTCTTGGCCTGTTCTGGGATGAGTCATGAATGAGAATGAAGGAACAGGGTCATCCCCCGCGGTGCAGACACAGTGGTTGTAGGCACTTGTCACTGTGCCAAAGGACAACAGGGGCTCCCTAGTTGCCTTTAATCTTTGATGCATGAATTAAATCACACAGACTGTTAAGGGATCCACAGTGGGCACTGTGATCCCCTCATGTGATGATGGTATGGATGGGTGGTAGAATGGGAGGTGCTGAGCTTTGGAGAGATTGTATGGAAATAACTGTTTATGACAAAGAAACCAAAGTATGTTATCGAACCTATACACTGTACCCAAGTAATGATCAGCACCAGCAAGCCTCACGGAAAGCACAGTGTGTCTTCTGAGCACTTGCTACCCCACAAGTTCCCCAAACCCAGTAGTTTTGAAGATTTAATTTAATCCTTCCAGTTGGTAGGCTTAAGCATGAGAAATCCAGTGCCAGTGTTTCTTCAGGCTCTTATAGTTAGGAACTGGCCAGGCAACTCCACAGCCAGCTTGTCAAGGCCCTGAAGAAGCAGCCGGATGTGGGAGACAGGTCCCTGGATGGCAGGAATACACCAACACGTTCACACATCATCAATGCAGCATTTGTTATGTATGGCAGCAGGAAAAGTGCTCTTTGTCTTTTCAAATGGGTCCTTTGTTGTCTTGAAGCTTTGAACAGACATAGCTGTTTTCTGGGGCCTGTTTTGAAGCTTTTGAATATATTCTCCTGCCTATGTGTATTTTAACATAGAGCCATGTCCCAGAGAGTCAGTGCAGGACAGCATTGGGCTTTCGGCAGACAGGGCAAGCCTTCGCATGAGTTACAGTTGATAGGGCAAGAAGAGCTCAAGGCTTACAAAAATCTCTTCTGTGGCCTGCTTAAAAATAGCAGTGTAGGCCATAGCTTAGTGTTTTGACAGCTTATATCAGCAGTTTTCTCGGCTGATATATTGATTGCAGTTTGGACTTCAAAGTCCTGCTGATCTAATAAAACATCACCATCATAACAGAGAAAGTAAAAGGATCTTTTGTGGTCCCTGCCACTTGGTGAAGTAGCTCTCCAAAGCTACTATGAACCTCCCTGTACTGTTTTATGTAAAATGAAGTAAAATTGGACCAGTTGACCGATTACATTTTTACTGGTCTTTAGTTTCTTCATCCACCAGCATGTTGCTTACTAACACTACTCAACATATTTTTACAAATATGCATTTGAAATACAGTGGTACCTTCACAAATTCTAAAATGAGTTTCATGCATCAATAACACAAACAGCCTAATAGTCCGTCCAAGATGGCGACAGTCCTAACATAAAGTGGGGGGGAAACACATGTCCAAAGAGTCAGCCAATGTCTGGATGAATATCTAAGACATGTACAAATCTCCTTGTCATTCTGAGGATATTTTGAGTATCTTGCATTCACTCAGTCTTCTATCCTAATTATGCTAAATATTCTTTAACTTTACAGCAACTGCTGACCATCCAGGAAGAGTTAAACAACAAAAAGTCAGAACTGGAACAAGCAAAGGAAGAGCAGTCCCACACACAAGCATTACTAAAAGTCCTCCAGGAACAAGTAAGTGAACAAGAACATGCTCTGATTGACACATCAAGTCAAACATCCCCGGCACAAACACCCTCGCACACCACTTCCACAGGCATGACTGAGGTCATCTGTGGAGTAATTAGCTGTACCCTGTCAATCCTACTGGCAGCTTCGCTTTGTGGAATTTGTCACTCTCAACTTCTCTGTCCTCACCCTGCATTTACTTAGCTTCCCCAAGCCCACCCTCATTGTGTAAATATTTCTTCTGGAAGACAAATGAATTTTGATGAAGTTTTAAAATAATGGCAATGCAGATACATTTCAAAGTAAGCAGCTAGCTTCCTCATAAGTCTAATAGTGAGGAAAATGTATTTAGCATAACCCTTGATGTTCCTGCAGACTTATGAGTAAGAACTGATTCATAGCAACATTAAAAAAGTTTCTTCCCCGTCTGCATCAGGGCACTTATCTGACCACGACAAGCAACAAACCTTTCATATGAAGTTTGTAAATCCGATCATTTCATTCTGGCTTTCCTTGATATGAAAGTGTGGCCTGACATTGATAGGTGGATGGAAAATATTGTCTCACTGCTGGTCAAGATGGATCACTCCACAGGCAGCAGAGTGAAATCTAAGCCTCACTGTCTGTACTGGAGGAGCCAGGAGAGTCCTTGAGATTCTTTCTGATTTCTGGCCTTCACTTGCTGCCAACAGAGTAATGATTGGTAATTAGGAGGGAAAAAAAATTAACAGACAGTACTAACCTCAACTCTCCATAGTCAAATGTAGGTTGCTTTAAATTTTTCATTCACACATAGTGGTTTATGAGATTATTATTTTAGAAAATATGAAGCAGAGAGAGTATGGCCCTAGTCAGCTGGGACTCTGTCATTTTTGAAGAGACTTTTATATTTTCAATGATTTGGGGTATATATTTTTTTTTTTCAAGAAAGCAAAGGTATTAGATAGTTTATAAACTTTTAGAGCTATGGAGGAAAATGTTTTATAAAAGTAGTGGTTATCTTTATTGAATAATAAAGACTCAATAACTTATACTGAGTCTGAATCTATATAATTTCAGATATGTTAGACTGAACTAAAAGTTTTACTCTAGTCAACTAAATTCATAATGACATGGTCTAAATTCAAATCACTGTCTACCCCACCTTGATATTACTATAAGACTTTAGCAAAACGGAACTGATTTGGTCCAAATTTGCTCCAGGACAGATAGTCATAACTTTGGGCTTTCATTATTTTCTGCTTTCTCTACTACTTTTGTTTTTTTAAAAGATAGTTTTAACTGAGATGGGGAGGGGTGAATTTCTCTTTTCTCTTAATGTCTGAAATCCTTTATTTTGATTTGAAGTCCAAACCCCAGTTATGAAAATAGATTCTGAGTTGTGCAGAAATTATCAATGTAGTCTTGTTAGGGCATGCATTTTCAAAGAGCAAAGTGCATACCAGGCATTGGTGGAATATCATATCTCACTTTCCATGACTTAAATTTAAAAAAGAGAATGTTAAGAGAATTCAGAACAACTAAACTCCTGAAAGACCTAGAAAATGCAACTGAGAAGAAAGCGTTTTACATCTGCAGTATTAATTTAAATGCAAGGGCCCTTTTCAAGCAAAGTCACCAAGAATACCTAAGTCTCAGGAGCCAGTGAGACACAGAATCCAAAGGCATTTGAACATTATTGCCAATACCAAGCTATTTGCCTGAGAGCCCCTCGCCTGCTGCCCCTACTCTGCCTTTCAGAAAGTGGCATGCAATGTACATGGAATCTCCCTGCAACCAGCCACCCACCCACAGGCTGAGGAATGCACCCCTCACCTCCACCAGCCACTTTATGAGGCTTGCTTTGGATCTGTGTAAGTTCACTGTGAGTTTAGGTATGGCTTTATAAATGGGCACGCACACAGAAAAAGATAAACCCCGCCTGAAGACTGGATTTTTCTATTTGATGCAACTACTACTTGTTGGGAATCCTGACCAGAAAGACAAGATCTTGAGGGCAGACCCTCCCACTGCTGACTCCTCACCCGTCAGGGAAAGTCAGATCACTCTCTGTGCCCTAGACCTTATGTGCTGAAATGCAGGTTGCTTAGGCCCCTCTAGTCCTACAGACTCCTGCCTTTCTTCTCCTTGACAATGATGGACACATTCTACATCCAGAGTTTGTTCATTAACCTAAAACCTATTGGGTAAGATGTTCAGCTAAAGAGAGCAGCAGAGTGACTGATAGCAGTGGACAAGAAGTAGAAGAGAGAGTGGGTGGCATCCAAAGGGAGGACAGTTGGAGGATAACATGGACTAGGGAAGAAGGAGTTTATTTAAAAGGGAGAAAGAGATCAATTAGCATTTTTATGCAGGTAAATAAACATGTTGAAGGTGGAAACTTTAACAAATAGTCATTTATTTCTGCTGCAGACGAACAGAGCCACCTTCTGAGCAATCCCCACTCCAACTC
Source organism: Sciurus vulgaris (assembly GCF_902686455.1). Taxonomy (NCBI): domain Eukaryota; kingdom Metazoa; phylum Chordata; class Mammalia; order Rodentia; family Sciuridae; genus Sciurus; species Sciurus vulgaris. Next base: position 141,070,915 of record NC_136464.1, on the reverse strand, counting down.
ACAAAAACACAAGATATGGGACCAAATGTGAAATGAGCAGAGGAATGTTAAAGAGGAAGAAGATGAGGAAACCTTAAGCTAGAAGAGCTAGGTTTTTTGTTTGTTTTTGAAACCAGGGATTGAATCCATAGACACTTAACCACTGAGCCACATTCCCCAGCCCTTTAAATTTTTTTTAGTTTGAGACAGGGTCTCACTAAGTTGCTGAGGCTGGCTTTGAACTTGTGATCCTCCTGCCTCAGCCTCCCAAGCCACTGAAATTATAGGCATGCACCACAGCACCCAGCAAGCAGAGCTAATTTTTAAAGTCCTTTTGTGCACTATAGGAATAGTGTGGAGCACCCTTTTCTAATTCCTGTGTGTCGGCTGTATTTGTTATGCATAGAACATCCATGATGTAGCCCTAAAGATGAGTGGGCACATTCTTTTTTCCCTTAAGCCAGTTGGTGTGCCAATGAGCCAAAGAGCCTTGGCCCCATAATCAGCTGCCCCATCCTCAAATTCTGCATGACAAATTCTTCATGCCACTTTGGCAAAACCTCTCTGTTGGCCTGGAGGGTGTGTGGCTTTCTTGCTGAGAGTTTAAGATTGCCTTGAAAAAAAAAATAAATAAAGATGCCTTCATTTTAATACACACAAATAGCCAGAAAGAACCTATGTTCTGAATCAAACACATTAGTGGTATATGCAAATTTATTTTCTTTCATTTTTTTTTTTCTTTATGCGGTGCTGGGGATTGAACCCAGGGCCTTGTGCTTGCAGGGCAAGCACTCACTCTACCAACTGAGCTATATTCCCAGCCCTCTTTCAGATTTTAAGTATTTATTTCCCACCATAAATAGGTCAGGAGGAAGTGCTGGCAAACAGTCGCAAGGCTCACTTACCCTTTTTCTTTGCTCTCTGCCTCCAAAGGCCTACTTCGGTGTCAGAATAGGATAAAATGCCAATTACAGGTTTCCTGAAGTCTCCTGATAACTGATTACTCTTAAGCCTTCTGAGAGAGAGGAGTATTTTCAAATGTTCACAAGTTAAAAATCTCATTTAAGAAATAGCTTTTCTTTGAATGCTCCAGTGGCCAAGGAGATGTCTTCCCAATTCTTCCTCTACTAAAAGAAGCAAACTGTCTTCTCCAGTTAGGCCTCCAGAGGTGATGTCATTCATTCAAATATGTACTCGAGGAAGACATGTACAGTCGCACTGCAGCATGTTCAAATGACTGAAAAATCCATCATTCACAAATAATCGTTAGTATAACATCATTTAGCTGGTGGCAACTTGCAAACACTGCAGGGTTTAAATTAATAGCAATCCAACTAGGAAATGAAATCATTTATTATTCTTAAGAACCAATTTTATACGTTTTATGCCTATGGAACTGCTTTCTAATCTTATTATTTAAAAAAATAAGGACCAAGTCCCATTTACTTTTTTGCCAGCCCTCAAGTTTCATGAAATATTGGTCTCAAACTGGTTTCTATAAGACTCATTAGAATTATGTGCTCCATCTGTTTCTCCTCTTTCTTTATACAATGCAACCTCAGATAAATCAGAGTTAACAAGATGATATATATACTTAACCATTATGCTTGCATATTCATTTTTTGTTCTTCTTTAAAAATTTGCAGTTAAAAGGTACCAAGGAATTGGTGGAGACCAATGGCCACAGCCATGAGGATGCAAATGTAAGTACCACAGTTCTGGTATTTGCTCTTTTCACTGGATGTCAGTTGAACCCATAGAGATATGGTCCTTTATTTATTACATAAAGGAAATCAGAAGCTCTGCCTCTCAGTAGCTTAACATTATCATATAGGCTTTGGCAATGAAGTGTGGGAGATAGGCACTGTTGTTGTTTGCTTAGCGTACCACATGCCAATTTAAAAGTACTTGAACTAATCCCCACCACCAAAAATTCTAATCTATCTGAATTTGTTTGAGCCCTTTATTTTTCCAAAGCTATAAAGTGATGATGTGTTGGGAGGGAAAATGGAATGTGTCCCAAGTGGGTAATAAGTTGTACATATCATGTAGAGTTACTAAGTTTACCTGCCAATGAAGATGGTAATTAAATGATTGACAAGCTGAAGCGGTCTCAGAACACCCTCCTTCCCCCAGAATAACCCTTGAAATTGTACTTCTCTTCTGTTTCTGATCCAAAACAGTAACAGGATGCATCCATCTTTTTGATAGAACATGAGGTATAATGGTGCAAGATCCCAGTTAGCACCATAACTTTCTTCCTTAGTGTTCCCTGAGTATCTGATGGCCAGAAAAGAGAATTGTATTCTTCACACCTTGGAAACTCTTTAGTCTCAGATGGAGAATTACACCTTGTAGCTCATTGTCTCTCCACATGCTCGGTCATTTGGTTTTTGTCTTTTTTCAGATCTCTCAGATATCTGTATGTATTTGATGAGCCTCATCACAGAAAATGCTTACTAAGCAGTTCTTTTCACATAACACAGAATCAGACATGGTAATGAATGCCTGATTAAGCTACAGCTTGGAGAAATTATATATTTCATGTTCTCTCTTGTTTTAATTATATACGGCAGAGAACCTAATAACCAGAGCGTCCAAAAAAAAAAAAAAATCCCTCTTTGTAAGTGCTGTTCCAGCCCAATGGATATGTACTCCAGGATGCTTAATGAGGACCACTGTGCTCCTGGTCCCCTTGCTGAGTTCCCGGGGAAGGGGCAGGGAGTCCAAAGAGGCATAAAGTATGTTGTCTGCCCTCAAGAAACTTAAACTCAAGCTAAGGAGTCAAGGAACACTTGACAATGTATGGGAGGTGACGTATCCAGGAAGGTGAGGCAGCTGTGACAGGGTGTGATTTGAAATCCAGACTTTGCTGCTTATTAATTAATTGCATTAGTTTCCCAATTAACCTCTCTGAGCTCCATTTTCCTCATTTGTAAAAAGAGTGACAAAGCTTCCCTAAAAGAACTTGTCATGATATGTAATGAGCTAAGAGCTAAATCAGTGAAAGTCTTAAGGTGTCATGACTGTTTCTTTGTGCTGGATAATCAAGAAGAGCTTCCAGAGTCTGTGGGACCTGGTTTGGACTTGACTGACAGACAGAATAACAAGCGGCAGGAACCCTGTTCACACAGCTCTCCCCACTTACGACACTGTGGCATATGTAGAGTCTGCCTCCCTACTGCCATAGTTCTTCACCCACCTCCCTGCCCTAGAATCCCTCTCTACTATCCTGTGTTCCAGGAACATGCTGCTGTCACATTCACATCAAAACTTTCATATCCACTCCACTTAGGGCCAGTCCCTCTGTGCCATTCAAGGAAATTGCTGTCTAACCAGTAACCCAGACAAAGTGGCAGTGTGCATCAGTTTCCTCATCTGTATAAAATGGGCCTATTTCCTGCCTTTCCTTCTATAAGGCATCTTGTGAGAAGCAAATGAGATAACAGATATGGGAGTGCTTTGTAACCACGAGCTTCTGAGTAAGAAGGCCCTTTTCTTGAGAAATGTCAAAAGTCATTATTAAATAATAAGGGTGGAGGGAAGGGAGATCATCTTTAAGATCTTAGAGGGAAGTTTCCACATTTTAATAATACTTCTCTCAGATAGAAGAAATGACCATCAAGAGGTGAGGTTCCAGCCAGGGATGTGGAGGAGTGGCCCCTGACCAAGGGAGGTGTCAGAGCCTGACAGTCCTTGCCAGTCACTATTGCCATCCCTTCCTCACTGGGCAGAGAACAGGCTGATTTTTCTGCCTAGATTGTCAAGTGGTTTCCCAGTAGTTGGATCATGCAATTTTCCTTTTCTTTCTTTTCTGTAATTTTGTCTCCTTTTGGAATTTTCCCTAGTACTTCCTCTAGGATTATGTGAGAACAGAGAAGTAATAAGAAAAAAGAAAATCAGTTATTTGAGTGACGCATCAGAGGTTTTAGCGAAACACTTTGTGAAGACATTTTTTAATGTCTGAAATGAAGTCTCCATTTCATCTGGAGTTTCCACCAGGCCTATGGTGATTGAAAAAACAAAGCTTTCAAATCAGAATAAGGGTTTGCCTTCATGTGATCACTGACTAGCCATTTGACCCTTCTGAATTTCACCTTCCTTTTGTGTGAAGGGAAGCGTGGACATGAACACCTGGCCTGGAGCGTGCACCAACTGGTGTGGATTCCCTCTTCATGCCTCAGTGGTATTTAATGTAGCAGGCAGGACGAATTTTAATGCAGCTCATGAGGTTTAAAGCCTCTAGCCCAGAGGCTGTTTACTAAGACATATGGATTTTTTTTTACTATAATTATTCACATCTAGAGGCAGGAATTTTACACATTATCATTTATTAATAATAATTAAACAGTGGGCTGGTGCCAGCTAAGCTGGGTATTCTTGTGAGAGTTGACAGTTGCTTTTTAAAAACAGTATATCTTATTTCTTTTTTTAAAAAAATATATTTGAAGTTTGCATATTATAAAGAAGAATTACAGAGGCAAAGAAAAATAATTTTGTATATGATTCAGAGATAACCACTCACATATCATTTTAGATTTTTCCCTCTGGTCATGGATGTGTACATGATGGGAAAAATCTATAAACAAATGAATAATTAAATGTTATTACATCATCTATTTTATACCTTTTTGATTTCTCATTGTATAATAAATATTATTCTTCCCACCAAAGGTCCCTTGAAGATGTGATTCTTAATGGCTGTATAATGTAGATATGGAATAATGGAACCCTGTGCCTATGTATTTGGCATTTACTGGGCACTATTGAATCTGACCAATGCCTGGCTCTGCATTCTTGAGGTTTCAAAGTAGATCCACCCTTAGAAAGCACTCCCTTCCATGTTATAAGACTTTCTATTAGGTCCTACCCAGGTGGAAGGTGTTCTAGAAGCTAATTTAAAACCCTTACTGCCAGAAACCAAAGGCACCTGCAAAGGCCTGGTTCTCCAAGAAGATTTGCACAGTTCAGACTGACACTGATTTTCAGTAGTTATTTTTCTTTTTATTTAGAAATGGCTATATTAATAACAGATGATCAGTCCAAACTTTTACACATACCCACATTTAAAACTAGCCTTCAACATGACTCCTTTAGCTACGTCAGTTAGTCAACACCCCAGTTTCTCTTCTAGAAAGCAAAACTGTAAATTTCCTTTTGATTTCTCTCTGGAGCTATCTCCTAATCCCTAGGACCCCCAAATAACTAGACTGGTCCATGTCAATTATGTGTAATAGATACCAGACTTTTAAATTAAAAAAAAATATCTGTTCTCATCTTGCATTTTTTTAAATGACCTTCCCAGCAGCAGTACTATCCATGACTCTAATGTGCATGTTAAGAGATTAAATGGGGGGACAGGGAATGGGAAGTAGCAGGTGTGAAAGAAAGGGTCAGCTGAAGCCTGCAGTGTACAGAACCCCTGGGTCTCAAAGGTTTCTGTGCACATCCCTCCTGCACCCTTGTTGCTGGGATAGGAAAGCTGCCACTCCACATCCCTCATTTACAGAATCTAGGCTCCTACACGGTGGAGCGAGGTGAAGAAATCATTTGCAATCTGTTTAATGGGTGACACCGACGGTTTCCACTGTCAAACAGAACACTCTTCCCACCCAACAATAAAACAAAAGCACAAAAGGAAAAAGACTTCTCAGTTTTTCACGTCGTCTCCTTAAGAAGGTAAATCCTCAGCGCTGTCTTTAAATCTGTCAGAGTAAAGGTGTTAGGATCGTGTGGAAGAGATACTGTGTGAGGAACATTCTTCAAGTTTAGCACACCATGGCCGAAAGCCACCGTTAACCGTGTGTTTTAATGATGTATATGAGGGAGCCTCTGCAGGTGCCCTTTGCCCAGTTTCAGAGTGGCTTTCATCTTTGAGTCAGGCAAGGCAAGAGGTAAGAATGCATAGGCGTTAAGCAAGGGGAGACCGAACACCTCCAATGGGAAGTGGGACCGCATTCTCAAAGCGAGAGAGCAACTCTGGCTCCATCCTTTCTTCCATAACCACTTGCTGCCTGGCCTGAGGGGCCCCAGTCTTGAACTGGAAGAATAATAAGACACTTAACGATAGTGCATCCTACCCATCCCACCAGCTCCAACAAAGTCCCAGTGAGGACTGACCACCAGACATCATTCCCTGGGGCTGGATATGCCACAGTCCTTCATCTTCCACTCAACTCTCTCCTCAGAGCCTTCTCACTGTCTCACACTGACCCAGCTTGTACAGAACCCTTAGTCTGTATTCCCATGCTACCTGCCATCCCTCTCTTATACATTAAACCCACAAATACTCATGGAGGGAGGCAGAAGAGTGCAGGTGTGAAGCACAGATCTGGGCACTAAGCAGTTTCAGTCCTGACTGGCTCTGCCACCTACTGTCCCAGTGACCCTGAGCAATACACCAAACTCCTGCACCGCTGTTCCCTTCACCTCCCAGGTGAAGATAAAATCAGAACTCCCTCCTAGGGTTATTGTGAGCACTGCCTCACGGTGCAGACGTGACCATTGTGCTCGGTGTTACTACTCAAGCCTTGTACACTGGACGCTGATTCAGTTTGGGAGACCTATTCATTGAGTGTTAAACATGTGATCCCTGCCCCCCACCATGGAGCCAACTCCCTGTCTTCATGCCCTGCCCTTACCAAACACAATTGTCCCATTTGTTCTCTTTTCTTTAGATTAGTATCACTGTGGCAATGATGTGTTCAAGGTAACTCTGGAAGCAAGACCTTTCTTGGAAGGATTGACTCTCTGGGGAGGGGGGCGCCTGATGAGCATGGGGCACAATGAATGCTACATAGGGAGCTTTACAACCCTTGGAAAACTCAACTGGAAAATCATTAGCCACTTGGTCCCTCCTTCATGGAGAGATGGACCCACAGATATAGATGGCTGAGGTCACCCTTGTTCTCTAGGTACCTGAAATCAAGAAGGTGGACTTCTCGTGGACTAGTATTTCTTCTACCCTATAATTTATGCTCCTGTTCACATGTCAAATGCTCACACCCAGAATTAGCCTCTCCCTCTTGAAGCAGTTCCTGTAATATCACTGATTTCCTCTGGACAATGCTGCCTTCCTACCCCTTCACCGCCCCCTTTACCCCCCATAGCTGTCTTCTTTCAGCTACTTCACCACATTTTGTGCTGTTGTTGTGAAACTAGTAATTTCACCCAAAAAACCACACACATACACACACACACACATCCCAACCCAGTACCCTTTAGTAAACTGGTAACTAGAAGGGAGCCCGTGGTACACCCCACTCCCAGCACACACAGAGCTTCAAGGAGGGATGAGAGAGGGAACTGTCAAGGCTGGGCAGAGCCGGCTCCCCAAGGAGCACCCTTCCAGTCAGCACTCAAGAGAAATTTCTTGCCCAAGTACCTCAGCCAGGCTGGGGTTTGACCTTTCCGTCAGGACAGGAGTTGGTGTACCTGCTGGGCTGAGACTGGATCTGGGGCATGTAAACAGGATTAGCCCATGTTTAATGACACTGACCGATTAGTTTAGAGGAGTGAAAATTCCTTTTTCCCCCAGGCCAGGTTAGAAAATAACAGAGAAGGAAATATCAATTTCAGCACCATGTGAAAGAATCAGACATGGACATGGATGCCTGTATAGGTAAGACCAAGATCTGAACTAAAGTTATCCATTTTGAAGACAGAATGTACTTCCCCAGATAGGCTCATGGTCATCCTGCCTGATAAAGCAAATACAGCCATTTAGAATGGAAGGTTGGCACTTTTATAGAATCAGTAGTACACATACATATAAATACCAAATACTCTTATCTTCAAAGTGTTGTTTTCTTTTGGGGGAAAATCTGAAAGTACAGAGGAAAAAAAAAAAAAAAGAAAAAAAAATCACCTGCAATCTTCTCAGAAATTAGTGTTTATATTCCTTTGTATTTTCTTCCTTTATGTCTCTATACATGCATATTCATTTTTTACCAGATTTATAGCATATCATATGGACAATTTTACAGCCTATATTTTTTCTTTATAAATCATGAGCATTCCCCCATGGTATTAAATATGTTTTCTTAATATGATTTTTAATGACTGCCTAATATTTCATGCTACAGATGTGCTCTACTTTATTTTATCATCTGTGCTGTGAGACTTTAAAATACTATTTGTTTTTGCTGTCATGGATAGTATGCAGCGAATGTGCTGTAACAATGTATTGGTTAATTCATTCATCACTTAAGCACTTTATAAATGGGGAAGCTTTTGTGCTTGGTTGGAATTTAGGGATAGAGGGAAATCTGCTGATTCTTTAAAAAGATTAAAGCTCAGCTCCTACATGGTAAGTGACGAAATAAATAGCCCATAATAATGTCTGTATATTACCTCAGAGGCATGCTGAGTGCCTCAACATGAGAGGAAAATATCTCTCAAGCATATTTGCACTTTAAAGAGAAAGGAAAATGGTAGATACTTCATAAATAATTTAGATGAAGGTTACTTAGACGTGATATTTGGGGGTCTTGTGCTGTGAACTGTCAGTCTTCTTGATAGCCTAGGGATATAGAGCCTTCTGTGTGGATCTCAGACCAAAGCTAATGGAATCAGGCCACCACCCCAGTGATATTTGTCCACCCTCTCCAGAATAAGTAAGATTGAGAAGAGCGACTGAAAAAAGTTACACATCAGTAACATGTAAGCTCCAAACGTACAACTGGGACATGAATGTAAGAAAAACCATTCTAAAGTCGAATTAACCTAGAGGGCTCCCTCACAGCATTCCTGCCTCTCATGCATTGACACCAGCTGACACCTGACCAGAACTAAGTGGAGGATTGTACAGTACTATTTATCAATAGGGACAAGAGCGCACAAGATGGACAGAAGCAGAAGGTTGCTCTAGTGCCTTGCAGAGACTGTGGGGGCTACCTTTACTCCAGCATCTTCAGTCCTTCCAACATAGTGCCAGGACCAGCAGTCTGAAATAGCAAGGGGTTGATGACCAGCAGGTAAACATCATTTCTTTTCAGCTCGGTATGTAACTCAGGAGGCAAAGGGCTTCCTAGAAGTCTGTTTGTATTATTTAGAATATTAAATGCTCCATAGTGATTTTCATACCCCTCAGTTTCTGCTAACCACAGGAAACCAGGAAGAGAGGTGTGAAATGTACCAGCCATGCTGGATCTGGAGCTAGCTCCACTCGCCACCCTGTGTTCTACAAGGACTCCCTGCTCAGCACTGCCCAGCTCTCCTAAGATAGCTCTGTAATGCCACAGAGGGTGGTCTTCTGTTTTTCAATACACATCTCCATACTTCATTCATCACACTGCCCATAACTCACTGGACTGTGGGATCTGCTTGAGAAAATATGTAGGGAAATTACATAGGGAAAAAAAAAAAAAAAAAGATGCAAAGATAGATAGAAAAAGGGGCAGGGAAGACCAGGACAGGAAGAATTGCCTATCATGTCACTCTCTGCTGCCCACTAGCCCTTCTGGATCAGCCCTGGCAAGCATCATAGCAGTGACTTCCACCATCAAATGACCTCCTGCCAACTCTAGCAAGAGAGTGTGTTTGTGGCTGAATGTATAGCCACACTTCACAAAAAGTTGAAACAAAAGTTAGACTCTTAAATGCAAGTCACAAAGCTCAGGCATCAGTCTGCAAATAAAATTATTGGTGGGTTTACTGGATGAAACTGCACAACTTGAAATTGGAAATAAACATACCTAAATTTGTCCACAACTAAATGAAGTACGTCTTAATCTTTCTAGCCTTAAAACTTCTCCAGCTTGGCTGGAGACTCCCCTCTCCAGGACCTGACCTCCCTCTTAGCCCAGGTGTGAGTTCATGGCCACCAGCTGAGGCTTCACATGCCCTCCTTCTTGGTCTTTCCAGCCTTCTGGACACTTTACTCAAACCTCCAAAAAGGTTGCAACCCTTACACCAGTGGCTCTAAATCTAACTTAAATATAGCAGAATTCCAGAATGTCAGCAAACTGCACCTCAATGTCAATGAAATCCCCTCCAGGTGTTCCTAATTTGGGCAGAGCAAAAGTTGAATTTAGAAGGAAAGCTGTTGACTAAAAGAAGAGGCAATCACCTATTCTGATATGTTTTTAAGTCGTGTTCTTTATAGAAAGACAGTGAAACTTTCCCAAATGATGAGTCTGCCATTCTGAACTGCATAGGCAGATGTCAAAGACAGGGAGGTCCTAGGTGCCTGTCACCATTTCTTTCAGCAGCAGCACCTTATAAACATACCAAAAAAATCACTGGGAGACTTGCAAATAGCCTCTTGCCAGGTGGCTGTTCTCTGAAACGCTGCAGTTTCCCCTGAAAAGATTCACCAGTTTTGATGTATTTGATTGATTTATTTTTCAAATTTTTGTTCATTTAGTCACTGCCCCCCGCCCCACTCCCACCAAGCAAATCATCCATGCCTCTGCCTTCCCAGCAGAGGAAGAAATTGCCCTTGTAGGAAGATTTGTGGCTGTGATATTCAGCATCACGTCATTTCTATTATGTCAGCTTCCCCATGAGATTACAGAGTGGCTTTCTCTGTCTGGACAATTTCCAGACTGTTCAGTGTATGCTGATGAGCTACTTATGTTTATGAGACTTGTGGAATCTAATTTGCTCAGGCAATTCTTTTCCATGCCATCTTTGAGAAAGATGAAACTATGAAAGATCTGTAAGTGCACACTATGTATAAGGCCCCGATACCCATATAGGTACAATTCCCACACCGCACACATACCACCCCCCCTGACACACACATTCTCTTAGATGTTATTCCTGATCATTTTATATGACAGTATTCGAATTGATCCTCTTGGAAAAAACAGAATAACTATTGGCCTGGTATTGAAATTAACTATTGGCCTGGTTTTCTGGATAAATGACTTTAGTCAACAGTTCACATTCAGTGAGGTGAACCATTCATTAAAAATTCTAAATAATTAGATTTGTTATTGATAATTCACCTTCCTCCATCCGTCATGTCATCCTTTTTTGCCTGCAATGCAACTTCCACCTATTTTTAAGCCCAGCTCAATTCCTGTTGCTTGGAGGGTCTTACTGTATGATCAGCCCAAATCAATTACCATCATCTCCACATTCCCACCGCATTGATCACCTTTCCAATTATTTTGAGCACCCCAGTTTTGAGAGGCTTATCCCCAACTCAGGTATAAGTTCCTCAGGGAATTTGTATGTATCCCTCACAGAACCTAACACAGCAAGGAGCCCGTATAGGCAGGTACATCTTGCTCCTCTTGGATGGATGATGGAACTGTGTGGAATTCCAGCAACCTCAGGTGGGGCTGTGAATCTGTTTGACCTGGTTAGTGAGACAAGCACATTTCATTCTAGTTAGCATTAAGGTGTGCACAGAAGTTTGTGGACTAAAAGTTAGAATTGAGGTGGTCGGTATCACCTCCTCCAACTTCCTTGTTTTACAGATTGTAACTTGGCAAATTTTCTTGTTCAATTATTTTGTGCATGTGAATCTTATGTCATCCAAGGTAATACTTCTCAACTTTAGTAAGTAACAGAATCAGAGTTTTTTAAAGCACAAAGTAGTGACCCCTGCCCTCCACAATGATTTCTGATTGGGTAGACCCAGGCTGGGGTCTGAGAAATTTCATTTTTAATAAGTACTCAGGTAAAACCAGTGCAACTAGTCTGCGAACCATACTTTAAAGAATATACTGCCTACTCTTCAGACCAGGTTAGGTGCCACTCTGGGCTTCTTTAGCATTCAGACCTTTAATATAGCTTATGTTGCACTTTATTTTGATATATTTTTTATGCCTCTTGAATCTTGCACTCTTTGGGAGCAGAAACCACTATTATTCATTTTTGTATCTTCTTGTCTCACAAAGTCTACCATTCTAGTAGATAGTCAATGAATATTTGTTGAATGAAAGAGTGGTGGAGACTATAAATTCTAATCAAATTGTAGAGAACTAAGATGTCCCAATGGCTAATAAATAATTATATAATTACTAATTACATAATTAGTAATTGCTTGGCCCTTGTTCCTAAGAAATCACATCAATTTAGAGAGTATACAAAAGATTGGTGGACCCCCAACTGGTCCTACCTAATTGGGTCCATCCAGGTCTATAGGTCGAGCAAGCAGTACAATGTAGCAGGCACAGTGCTGTCCATGGGGAGTATACTCCTTCACCATACAATCACTGTGCTCCCAAAGCACATGGACTATTAAGAAGACAATGTGTGACAGAGAAGGGAACTTGCCCAAGATGATTTGAAGATGGACTAAGGGATAAGGTAGAAAAGCTGTGATTCCCTGGAAGGTGACTTAGGCACAAGGCAGTATAGATTAAGGGCTCTGGAGTTTTAACTCTCCGGACCCAGTCTCAATATCACTCCTTTCCAGGTGTATGGATTTAAGGGAACTATGTACCTGATTTGTGTCTCAGTTTTTCCGTCTGTAAAATGGAAACAACAATAGTACCAGCACCTGTCATCTACCAAGACTTCAGAAAGGGTTATGAGTATTATCATCACCATTATTTAAATTCGTTTTTTACTTATGGGACATAAAATTCTATATCCCTCACACACCATACACAGCAAACCAGAATGCTTAGTTCTTGGAATTCCATTTCTCATGTTTGGCATATGTAAGAAGGCAATGAGGAGAGAGAATTTGTTGTGGGTATATTGGGAAGGGGGCTATTTTATGTTTACTAATAAGATCTCACTGTATGCCAAACAGGCATTGTGAAATTTGATTTACTTTAATGATAATCAAATGTCTGTCTTTCCCACTTGTCAGATTTCATCCCATCCATTCTTGTGACCTAATTTACCACTGTAAAGGTCAAAACAACCCTCTAAATTTTAATATTATCATTAGTAATGTAAACTCAGCAGGTGAAAATTATGATAGTGAGTGCTTTGTCGCAGAGAAAAATAAGAAATGTCATACTGAGAAATGAACTGAGAAAATAACATGCCAAGAGCACCATAATACAATTAATCTTTACCAGCAATAGAGTCAGTATCATGTAAGATAAATCAAGCCAACTAATTCTGGTTGCACATACATACATTTTAAAAAAGTATTTTACTTTAGTTTCTTCTGTTTGCTGCTCCATTTTTATTGGCTAAGATTTTTCATGTCTGTTTTTCAGGCTATGAAGCATATGGACTCATATAGATACAGCATTTTTTTTACATGTTACATTTTTTACATGTTGAGAAATGCAGGGGTATTTTTTAAATTAAGTATTTTTTTTTTCATTTGATAATGTCTACAGTGGCATACAGTAAGACTAAAAATGCTGCAAGTTGTAATTTAAATAATGGAGTCACTGGAAAACAAAGGATTTTTTCCCTCATTTTTAGATCATTTTTATTTAACATGACTGTCACAAAACTATGCCAAAAGAAAGTCATTTAATTGCCAGCTTGAGACCACTGTTTAAGCATGGTGTAAATTCTGATAGCCATAATTAAGCTCTGACCCAAGCAGCAGTGATGCTCCTAGTATTTAATGAGAAAGATTAAGAAATTTAAATTACTCTTTTCTATCAAAATCTTTGTTCTTTTTGTGGGATATTCTACTTACATATTGCATAGGCAGGATAATCCTGTTTTTCAAGTAAGCACTAAACATCAATGACATATACATACACACATTTTTATATATATATGGAAGGAGGATTATATATAAAATATAAAAGGTAATTATCTGAAATTAATAGTGCTCAGATCTGTGTAGTAGAATTTTGTTTTTATTTTCTTTCTACATTTTAGAACTCTTCTTCAGTGGATTATATATTTACTATTTGTAAGGAGAAAATCATTAACAGTTATTACTAATACTGTGAACTAAAGAAATGTCTTATGCTTTAGAAAGGAAAAGTTTTATGTTTATTGTTTGCGCTCTTAAAAAAATTAAATTTAAAACATTGAGAGCATCAAAAATGGATACAAACTCAAAATTTAACTTCTTCCTTCAATCTGAGAGTAAAATAAATTGCTACTTTAATGTCATAATAGATGCATTTAGAGAACCAAAAGGATGTAAAATACCCAAAGTTACTGCAGTGTCTTGTTTTTTGTTTTGTTTTGACTCTCCACTCTACGTACTTCTCATAGTCTTCTTGTCCATCACTCCAGGCCTAGGGTTCTGATAAAATCCTTATGATTGACAGTCAATGTCACCCATGAAGTTTATCCTATGTGTATAGTATCAGATTCATTTGATAATATTAATTCAACAAATATTACTAAGCAGCTCAGATGTAATTATTCCAAAAAGTACTGGTGGGGCTGGGTGGAGGACACCATGCTAGGTACTGGAGGGGTTCTTGCAATGCAGAGAAATGACTGATCAAGTGAGCACAAAAAGTCCCCTTGGGGCTATTTGAGGGTCCTGCTAGGTATGGTCCTACTGCTTCTGCTGGGACAACAGGTGTGTGCTGAGACTCTGAGAGTGAGCCAGAGCTAGGCTGGGAGGGGTCACTGGTACCCCAGTGGTCTCCTGAGCTTGGCTCCCATATTTCCAGCTCTCTTTCTAAGACCTCAAAATCAACATTTCTAAAATTAGAGCCAGTGCTTCTGATTTTCTGCGTTCTCAGTTTCCACTACCATCACTCTGCTACCTATCCAGACTTAACTTGTTTAGATCTTTTTTTTTTTTTTATTGTAAACAAAAGGGATACATGTTGTTTCTGTTTGTACATGGCGTAAAGGCATACCATTTGTGTAATCATAAATTTACATAGAGTAATGTTGTTTGATTCATTCTGTTATTTTTTCCCTTCCCCCCCCCACCCCTCTTTACCCTCTATACAGTACTTCCTTCCTCCATACTTGCCCCCCTCCCTAACCCTAACTCTAACCCTGACACTAACCCTTCCCTCCCCCCCATTATGTGTCATCCTCCACTTATTAGCGATATCATTTGTCCTTTGGCTTTTTGAGATTGGCTTATCTCACTTAGCATGATATTCTCCAATTTCATCCATTTGCCTGCAAATGCCATAATTTTATCATTCTTTATGGCTGAGTAATATTCCATTGTATATATATACCACAGTTTCTTTATCCACTCATCAATTGAAGGGCATCTAGGTTGGTTCCACAGTCTGGCTATTGTGAATTGAGCAGCTATGAACATTGATGTGGCTGTGTCTCTGTAGTATGCTGATTTTAAGTCCTTTGGGTATAGGCCAAGGAGTGGGATAGCTGGGTCAAATGGCGGGTCCATTCCAAATTTTCTAAGGAATCTCCACACTGCTTTCCAGAGTGGCTGCACTAATTTGCAGCCCCACCAGCAATGTATGAGTGTACCTTTCTCCCCACATCCTCGCCAACACCTGTTGTTGCTCGTATTCTTGATAATCGCCATTCTAATTGGGGTGAGATGAAATCTTAGGGTGGTTTTGATTTGCATTTCTCTTATTACTAGAGATGTTGAACATTTTTCCATATGTTTGTTGATTGCTTGTAGATCTTCTTCTGTGAAGTGTCTATTCATTTCCTTAGCCCATTTGTCGACTGGATTATTTGAATTCTTGGAGTAAAGTTTTTTGAGTTCTTTATAGATTCTGGAGATTAGTGCTCTATCTGAAGTATGATTAGCAAAGATATTCTCCCATTCTGTAGGCTCTTTCTTCGCATTGCTGATAGTTTCCTTTGCTGAGAGAAAGCTTTTTAGTTTGAATCTATCCCAGTGGTTGATTCTAGCTTTTATTTCTTGTGCTATGGGAGTCCTGTTAAGGAAGTCTGATCCTAGACCAACAAGGTGAAGATTTGGACCTACTTTTTCTTCTATAATCTGCAGGGTCTCTGGTCTGATTCCGAGGTCCTTAATCCATTTTGAGTTTAGTTTCGTGCATGGTGAGAGATATGGGTTTAGTTTCATTCTGTCGCATATGGATTTCCAATTCTCCCAGCACCATTTGTTGAAGAGGCTATCTTTTCTCCATTGCATATTTTTGGCACCTTTGTCTAGTATGAGAAAATTGTATTTATTTGGGTTTGTGTCCGTGTCCTCTATTCTGTACCATTGATCTACCTTTCTATTTTGGTACCAATACCATGCCGTTTTTGTTACTATTGCTTTGTAGTAGAGTTGAAGATCTGGTATTGCAATACCCCCTGTTTCACTCTTCCTGCTAAGGATTGCTTTAGCTATTCTGGGTTTCTTATTCTTCCAGATGAATTTCATAATTGCTTGCTCTATTTCTGTAAGGTACGTCATTGGGATTTTAATTGGAATTGCATTGAATTTGTATAGCACTTTAGGTAGTATGGCCATTTTGACAATATTAATTCTTCCTATCCAAGAACATGGAAGATCTTTCCATCTTCTAAGGTGTTCTTTAATTTCTTTCTTTAGTGTTGTATAGTTCTCATTGTAGAGGACTTTCACCTCTTTTGTGAGATTGATTCCCAAGTATTTTATTTTTTTCGAGGCTATTGTGAATGGGGTAGTTTTCCTAATTTCTCTTTCTGAAGATTCATCACTTATGTATAAAAATGCGTTGGATTTATGGGCATTGATCTTGTAACCTCTACTTTACTGAATTCACTTATGAGTTCTAAGAGTTTTCTGGTGGAATTTCCAGGTTCCTCTAAATATATAATCATGTCATCAGCGAACAGGGATAGTTTGAGTTCTTCTTTCCCAATTCGTATCCCTTTAATCTCTTTGGTTTGTCTAATTGCTCTGGCCAGAGTCTCAAGAACGATGTTGAATAGAAGTGGTGAAAGAGGGCATCCCTGCCTTGTTCCAGTTTTTAGGGGGAATGCTTTCAGTTTTTCACCATTTAGAATGATATTAGCCATGGGCTTAGCATAAATGGCCTTTACAATGTTAAGGAATGTTCCCACTATCCCTATTTTTTCTAGTGTTTTGAGCATGAAGGGGTGCTGTATTTTATCAAATGCTTTTTCTGCATCTATTGAAATAATCATGTGATTCTTGACTTTAAGTCTTTTAATGTGGTGAATTACGTTTATTGATTTCCTGATGTTGAACCAAACTTGCATCCCTGGGATGAAACCAACTTGATCATGGTGCACTATCTTTTTAATATGTTTTTGTATGCGATTTGCTAAAATTTTGTTGAGAATTTTTGCATCGATGTTCATTAAGGATATTGGTCTGAAATTTTCTTTCCTTGATGAGTCTCTGTCTGGTTTAGGTATCAGGGTGATATTGGCTTCATAGAATGAGTTTGGGAGGGTTCCCTCCTCTTCTATTTTATGGAATACTTTGAGAAGTATTGGAATGAGCTCTTCTTTAAAGGTTTTGTAGAACTTGGCTGAGAACCCATCTGGTCCCGGACTTTTCTTTGTTGGTAGGCTTTTGATGACTTCTTCTATTTCAGTACTTGAAATTGGTCTATTTAAATTGTTTATGTCCTCCTCGTTCAGTTTAGGCAATTCATATGTCTCTAGAAACCTGTTGATGCCTTCAAAATTTTCTATTTTGTTGGAGTATAGATTTTCAAAATAGCTTCTAATTATGTTTTGTATTTCAATCCTGTCTGTTGTGATATTTCCTTGTTCATTCCGAATTTTAGTGATTTGGGTTTTCTCTCATCTTCTCTTTGTTAGTGTGGCTAAAGGTTTCTCAATTTTGTTTATTTTTTCGAAGAACCAACTATTTATTTTGTCAATTTTTTGTATTGTTTCTTTTGTTTCAATTTCATTGATTTCAGCTCTGAGTTTAACGATTTCCTGTCTTCTACTACTTTTGGTGCTGTTCTGTTCTTCTTTTTCTAGGGCTTTGAGCTGTAGTGTTAGGTCGTTTATTTGTTGAGTTTTACTTTTTTTATTAAATGCGCTCCATGAAATAAATTTCCCTCTAAGTACTGCTTTCATAGTGTCCCAGAGATTTTGATATGATGTTTCTTTGTTCTCATTTACCTCTAAGAATTTTTTAATTTCCTTCCTAATATCTTCTGTTATCCATTCATCATATAATAGCATATTGTTTAATCTCCAGATGTTGGAATAGTTTCTGTGTTTTACTCTTTCATTTATTTCTAACTTCAATCCATTATGATCTGATAGAATACATGCTAGTGTCTCTATCTTCTTGTATTTGCTAACATTAGCTTTGTGGCATAATATATGGTCTATTTTAGAGAAGGATCCATGTGCTGCTGAGAAGAAAGTGTATTCACTCTTGGTTGGATGGTATATTCTATAAATGTCCGTTAAGTCTAAATTATTGATTGTGTTATTGAGATCTATGGTTTCTTTGTTCAATTTTTGTCTGGAAGATCTGTCCAGTGGTGAGAGAGGCGTGTTAAAATCACCTAGTATTATTGTGTTGTGGTCTATTTGGTTTCTGAAATTGAGAAGGATTTGTTTGACATACATGGATGAGCCACTGTTTGGGGCATAGATGTTTATGATTGTTATATCTTGCTGATTTATGCTTCCCTTAAGCAGGATGAAATGACCTTCTTTATCCCTTCTGACTAACTTTGGCTTGAAGTCCACATTATCTGAAATGAGGATGGATACTCCAGCTTTTTTGCTGAGTCCATGTGCATGGTATGTTTTTCCCCATCCTTTCACCTTTAGTCTATGGGTATCTTTTTCTATGAGGTGAGTCTCTTGCAGGCAACATATTGTTGGATCTTTCTTTTTAATCCAGTCTGCCAGTCTATGTCTTTTGATTGATGAATTCAGGCCATTAACATTCAGGGTTATTATAGAGATATGATTTGGTTTCCCGGTCATTTGGTTCATTCTTTAAATTTTGTTTATTTATTTG
This sequence comes from Sciurus vulgaris, assembly GCF_902686455.1. Lineage (NCBI taxonomy): Eukaryota > Metazoa > Chordata > Mammalia > Rodentia > Sciuridae > Sciurus > Sciurus vulgaris. Next base: position 141,052,191 of record NC_136464.1, on the reverse strand, counting down.
TTTGACACAACTTATTTCCTCCTTTGACAATTCCTTTAGGATAATTCCTCCCTTTGCTGATTTGCTTCTTTGTTTTTCATCTCTTCCTCATGGAATATTTTGCTGAGAATGTTCTGTAATGCTGGCTTTCTTTTTGTAAATTCTTTTAGCTTTTGTTTATCATGGAAGGATTTTATTTCATCGTCAAATTTGAAGGTAAGTTTTGCTGGGTATAAGATTCTTGGTTGGCATCCATTTTCTTTCAGGGCTTGAAAAATGTTGTTCCAGGCCCTTCTAGCTTTTAGGGTCTGGATTGAAAAATATGCTGATATCCGTATTGGTTTCCCCCTGAATGTAATTTGGTTCTTTTCTCTCACAGCCTTTAAAATTCTGTCTTTATTTTGTATGTTCGGTATTTTCATTATAATGTGCCTTGGTGTGGGTCTGTTGTAATTTTGTGTATTTGGAGTCCTATAAGCCTCTTGAACTTGATTTTCCATTTCATTCTTCAGATTTGGGAAATTTTCTGATATTATTTCATTGAATAGGTTGTTCATTCCTTTGGTTTGTTTCTCTAGGCCTTCCTCAATCCCAATAATTCTTAAATTTGGCCTTTTCATGATATCCCATAGTTCTTGTAGATTCTGTTCATGATTTCTTACCATCTTCTCTGTTTGTTCAACTTTGTTTTCAAGGTTAAATATTTTGTCTTCAATGTCTGAAGTTCTGTCTTCCAGGTATTCTATCCTATTGGATATGCTTTCTATGGAGTTCTTAATTTGGTTTATTGTTTCCTTCATGTCAAGGATTTCTGTTTGGTTTTTTTTCAATATCTCTAACTCTTTATTGAAATGATCTTTTGCTTCCTGTATTTGCTCTTTTAACTGTCGATTGGTGCAATCATTCAATGCTTGCATTTGCTCTTTCATCTCATCATTCAGTGCGTGCATTTGCTCTTTCATCTCATCGTTTGCTTCTCTGATCATTTTAATTATGTACATTCTGAACTCCTTTTCTGTCATTTCTTCTGCCATGCTGTCACTGGGTTTTATTGATGTAACATCTAGATTTGTTTGCAGCATTTTCTTTCCTTGTTTTCTCATATTGTTCAGGTATCAGAGGACCGCTGAGATATTGCAGATTTCCTCTATTGACTTACAATGTCCCTGAAGATTTCTATATATATCCCCTCTTAGCCTTCAGTAGGCTGAAGTCTTGGAGGAAGTTGATAATGCGGTGCTCCAGAAGGAAGCTGCCTCTCTAGGAGTGGTGGCCTTCAGGTGGGGTATATTCCCTGCTAGTGGGCAGAGGTGCCTCCACTTGTTGACCAATGGTCATCCAAAGGGGACCTAGGCTGTGGGCTGAGGCAAGGCCTGTTTGGGCCTGAGTCTCTGGTTTTACCGTCCTTGTGGGGAAACCTCACCCAGTAGGGAAGACTCACCTGGTGGGGAGGTCTCGCTGGTCAGTTCCCTCCTAGAGGTTCCCCTCAATTTACAGCTACCGCCTGGGCTGGGCTGCCTTCCTCTGCAAAGTTCCCAGGGGCCCGTCCCTACCTCCTGGGCCTGGGAGCCTCACCCTTTGCAGATGACTCTCCTTAGGCTGCCCTTCCTCAGAGAATCTGCCCGTAGGCCTGGAACCTTCACTCCGCCCTAAGCCTGTCTCTGTGCGGCTCTTCCACCAAGAAGCCTCCTAGATCCTGGGACCCTGCTCTGCACCTAATCGCCTGGCTATGCGGCCCCTCCTCTGAGCAGCCACCTGGGGCCCTGTACAATCGCTCTGAATCCCAGAGACCCGCCACACGCCTCTTCCTCCAGACAGCCGCCCTGTATTCCGGTGGGGTCACTAGGAGTCCAAGAAACTCACTGCGTGCCTCCACCTCCACCAACCACCCGTAGCCCTGGGCAATCAATCACTCCGAGTCGAAGTGACCCTCCCCGTTCCTCCTCCTTCTCCAGATAACCCCCGGGGTGTTCAGGAGCGGTCGCTCTGAGTGGCTCTGAGTCCACATGACCCGCAGCACAGGTCCTCTGGGCAACCGCCCAGAGCTCTGGTGCAGCCACTCAAGACCAAGCGTCCCACCACACTTCTCCTCCAGGTAGCCCCCCTGTGTTCAGGAGCTGTCACTTTAAGTCCAAACAACTCACCACTCGCCTTCTCCTCTGAGCAGCCGCCTGGAGCGCTAATGCAGTCACTGCGAGTCCAAAGGACCCGCCGCGCTCCTCCTCCTCCTCCTCCTACTCCTCTGGGCAGGCCCCGGAGTTAAGAAGTGGTCTGAGTCCAAACAGCTCGCCACCCAGCCCCTTCTCTGGCAACCGCCTGTAGCTCTGGTGTAGTCACCCCGAATCCAAGCGGCCGCGCTCCTCTTCCTCCTCCTCGTCCTCAGGGCAGGCCCCGGTGTTCACAAGCGTCATTCTGAGTCCAAACAGCTCGCTGCGCAGCTTCTCCTCTGGCAACCGCCTGTAGCTCTGGTGCAGTCACTCCGAATCCAAGTGGCCACGCTCCTCCTCCTCCTTCTCAGGGCAGGCCCCGGTGTCCTGAGTCCACACAGCTCTCCTCGCCACTCTTCCCCTGGGCAGCCGCCGGAGCCCCAGTGGTTGCTCCGAGTCCCAGCGCTGTGCTGAGCGGCCTCCTTTACGGCGCTCCCAGCATTTCCTGGTTCTCAGGAGCTAGTCCTTGTCCCCAGGGATCTTCAGCCCCTGTGCAGCAGAGCAACCTGGGACTCCAAAACAGGAGAGTGAAACCTAGAGTTGAATGGCTCTCATCTGCCTTCTTAAGCAGCTTGTAGTAGGCAAAGCGGAAGGCCTCCTTCCCATGATCTCCGGAAAAGCTGAGGCACAGGAAGGTGTTCCTCCTGTATTCTGCCTCTGTTTAGATCTTTTTAACCTGTCCCTCTTTGTTGTGGTTTGTACTTGGAATGTGCTTATCCTTCCTTCACATTGTTAGATAATGTCTAAAATCATTACATTTTCAGAAGCATGTTTTATGCTGCTGTTTCCCCTTTTCCCCTCTCTTCCCATTAGCAGTTCTGCCTTAAAGCCACATATGTGGGGCGTGGCTGGGACTGCACCATAATTCTCTGCTTCTCCGCCTGCCGTCTGGCCAGTCCTACACATGGCCCATAGTAGTTTCTCAGAGTGTACTTTGACCTCAGCCTTCCTCTACCCACTTCTTCCAAACCAAGAGATCAGTTGTGTCAATCTTTTTTTTCATTGACCCCTAGCACTCTGCCTTTGCAGTCCCTTGCTGTCACACAGACCACAGTTACATGTCACACTAGTCCATGGGAAGTCTGTCATCACCAAACAACAGCAGCCAGGCAGACCCTGCTAATGCTGCTCCTTGACCAGGCTGCTGAGTGACCTCCTGTCTTGTCCCACTTTGTTCCTGTGGCTGTGCAGAAACTACTGCTTGCTGGGCCTGCCTGGAGCCCCTGCTGACTCCTGAGTGAGCTGGGACTCTAGGCAGCCCTCAGAAGGGGGTTCTGTCCCAGTGCTCTGCAGCTGCTCAACATTAGTGCTCCAAATATTTTTCGGTTGACAGAGATGGTAATGGGGTGCCAGGAGGGCATTCAGGAGGCAACTGGGAACAGTGGTTAAGCTCTAGAATGAGACAAATTAGTTCAAATCCTCAGTCTACTTCTTATGACTTGTATGACCTTAGGCAAGTTATTAGCCTTTCTATGCCTAGTTTTCCTCATCTGTTACAAAAAAAAAAAAAAAAAAAAAAAAAAAAAAAGACTTCATAGGATTGTTATAAGGATTAAATGAGTTCATATTTGTAAAGTATTTATAATACAACCTACAGATAGTAAGCCCCACATCAGGGCTTGTTAAATGAATATAAATGAAGATGGCCACCAGGAAAAATGCAATATCTGGAAATCTCTGGCACCTAAACCACACTGAGTTTTGGTCTATATTTATTTAAAAAGTTATTTTTTATGACTTGTAACCAGCCGCCACCTATTTTAATCTTTGCAATTGAAAATCTTAGAAAACAGTTCTCAAAGTTGTCTAAGGCCATGATGCATGTGTTCTGGGTCCTGAACACCAATGAGGTGGAACATCTCAATGTAAAATGTGGCCACATTGTGATGAATTGCTGCATCTTGGCTTAGGGCAGGACTCCAAATGTCTGTTTTCAAATTCTTTCTCTGACACTAATGTCTGATGGGCATCTAAGGTTTGCCTGAACATCAAAGGCTGCTAGAGAGTCTAATGGTACCCAGAATCAGAAACTTGGTTAGGTTAGCAAGGCTTTTGGGGTTTCTAAGGCACAGGAAATGCCTGAGATTCTGCTCACCCTTGGACATGGATACATTCTTACTTCCCTTGAACCATGAGAAATTCTAAAGTTTAGTCACTCATTCTCATTAATCCTTTTCTTACCCATTTGGTTTCTTACTGTTTTTTTCCCTTTCCTTTGTCTGTCTTCTCTGATTCTTAATGACATCAGAAATCCAGGATGAGTATATATTATCTGTACCAAGTCGGCCTGATTCTGGAGGGAAAGGGCACAGAAAAGGCACAGAACTTTGGAGCAGGAAAACTCTGTAGAGATCATCTGCTTCAGATCTTTTTACAAAGAGAAAAAAATGAAACAAGGGTACACAGCAGGTCATTGGCAATTACAGCCAGAATCTTCTGTGTCCAGATCCATCATTTTGTCACTATTGCAGTCCACTCCATCATTTATCAGCCACTGGGTGCCTGCTATATGCTAGTAACTGGCTCATAAAGAAAAGTATGAGGGATGTCTCCATTCTCCTTCCTCCCACAGTTCTAATCCTGTGAAGAATAGCTTGAAGGTTAATGGAAACTAGTACATCACTTAGCAGACTACTTTTGGTATTTTACAAAAATGTGAGTAAAGGATAAGAAACTAGCTGATTGGCATCTTGACTATTGTCTGCAGGGCCCCTGTTGTCATGAAGTGTGACATTAGGAGTAGGGCATACAAGCAAACTGCAAAACAAAGCCATGGAACCAGTGGCTTAGTGGGAGGTGACATGGTCAACCTGTACCATGTAGATCTTGTTGACTGTCCCATTTATCTTGCACTAGTAGCTATAGAAGCCACCAGCCCTTGGAGGACCATAGAGGAAGTCACATGGTATTGGTCTGTTTTCCAGGTGTAGCTGTGGGGAGGGTGTCACTCAGTATGTCACTTAATGAAATGTTCAGCTACGGGCTCTGCTTAACATACAGCTCTTCAAAATGTACTTATATGCACTGGGATTATAGGGATAACAGTGTAACAAAATGTCCACAGGAAATTTAGAAAAGAAAAAATATCCACTATGCAAATAGAACCACAGTTATCATTTCTTGCATACCTATTTTTACATGACTGCAGTCAAGGTCTTACACAGATTTCTTGCTTGAATTCATAACCTCAAGTCTATGTTAGGGACCTGTTTTGTATCCAGGCAGTTCCATCAATAATAAGAGTGAATAATGATGGCATTACGACATATCCCTAGAAGTTTATAGTTTTTAAATCTGGTCCTCACAGCCACATAGGTGATAGCCATAGAATAGTAAGAGAAAATTAAGATTTAAGAAAACGTTCTGCCTCATGTTATCCAATATGTATATGTTGGTTGTGACAAAATTAGAGCCTGGCTTCCACTTGGCCATGTAGCCTCACTTGCTTAGATGGGGTCAACACTTCAACGGGGTCAGTGGTTTTGAGAAAGCAAATGTGAAAGTCAGTTCTCCCCAAGTGCATAATGATCACTTGCCCCATCACTAGCATAGAAAATGTGTCCAGATGAAGAAGGTTTTCAAGAGGACTGGAACAAATGCCTTTGAGAAATACAGGACTTGTGCTGTGTGATAATGAAAGTAAAAATGGGAAGGAGGGAGACAAGAGAGCTTTTTAAAACCGTATGTTGACATAGCATAAATTATATATCCTCTGATATCCTTGAAAATCGTCTCCCTTTCTCTTCAATAGCATGGCCAATCTGTCTCTATTATGAGGAGTTGTTCCCAGAAGCACTTTGATAAGTGTCCCTTTCCGGTTTTACCACGTGCTACCAGCCATCCTGCCTTCATTGGGCTTATCCTCATGGATCTTACAACCTGAACATCTCCTGCAGAGGGGCCCAGAGGGATGCCTGCATATATATGGGGTTGTGTTCAGGATAGAAACACTGAACTTGGGAAATCAACTTTATTTATGTCAAGTGTGATCAAGCTTGCTCTTTGCAGGAGAATCATGGGTATTTGCTGTAAACACAAACGTCCTTTAAAAGAGCTATGAGGACCTTGTTTCTAAGTTCAAAAACCTATATATCCTACTACCTCTCCCATTCTTTGACAAGATACCATAGACACAGTAAGTTCAAAACTTATAAACCTAAGCAACCTCGTTTCCATACTTCCTGATTTCTCTGTTTTCCTACTCACACTGTCTCATTCACCAGGTCACCAGATTCTTTAAAAAATTCTACCTCTTGCATATTTCTCCTGTTGGCAGTCTGCACTCCTGACTAGACTCTTGCAGTAGGCTCCAACCTCTTGTGCCTGACTCCACTTTCATTGCCTTCAAACCTACGTCCTCAAATGTAGTTATTTACAAACCTTCTCTGCTGAAAATTTTTCATTTGTGAAGACTTCCAGATGTAATCTAAACCCCTCATCCTGAGATACCTGCTTCTCTAGCTTTATCCACTGACTTTACCTTCTTATAGACCTTTTAGAAAAATTGTTTGCTGGCCCCTGAGTAAGAATGCACTCCTTGTCACTCTGGACTCCATATCCCTAAACACTTCAAATTCCCCGGCAGATAATAGTCATGTGATATCTATGTGATATATACAAATAATATATATTTATATATATAACATATTTATATATATACACATATGTAAAATAAATATTTTGGGGGTAGCCAAAAGTAAAAATAGTTGTAGTTTAAATGCAACAAGGGTTTAGAGAATAACTTAGTTCCATATTCTGTGTATTCAGTCCTCTTTATCCATTCATGATGATGGAGCTGTTTTGACAAACAGTAGATGGTAATTTAGATTTTTAGACACTAAGTAAAAACATGGAGGAGAGGAACAGATATTGCTTATCTACTTTGTCCTTCATAAACTACCCTAAACTTGTAGATTACCAATAATTACAATTATCTTATTCAGGTGAACACTATTATAAACACAAACAAATAAGATTAGTTTTATTTTTCTAATTAACCAATGATGCACAAGTCCTTAGAACAAAGTCCTTCTTTTTTATCAACAAAAAGCACAGCATATAATATAGCTATCTAAAATCACTATTCTATCTTCTAACCCTAAAGATATATTCATATTAATGTTAACATTTGTCTTTGGCAAAATATATGACTTGAGCATTCACTCATCCAGAGTTAATGAGAGTTAACTCTGTCATTCTGTCAGCCAGAGTCTGAGCTTTTACCCTGTCCACAGCAGACTTAGACTTCAGGACACTTAGACAGTAGAAATTCTTGAGTGGTCACAAGTTGATCCACTTTACTAAATGAATTATTGACCTAAGTCTCTAGTTACTATACTTGGACACACCATTGCTATACGATGAAAATTCTGTTTTAAGGTCAGTTTATTATAAGGTGCATACATTCCTTAAAGCCCACCTGATCAGCTTCATTGGCTGATAGTTCTCCATTCCCAGATAGTTCTCCATCCTGGAGGAGTCAGAAAAATAGTTCCATTTCCTCCTGTACAAAACTTTCAGAAATACCCCCAAACTGGAGTATTTACCAAGCCTCAGGATTCTAGCAGACCCAAGCCTGCTGACTAGTATGGGATCCAGGCAGAGAGGTGTGTTTACTCCATGGTCTCTGCAGAAGACCATGCAATAGCACACTGTTTGTGGTCAACAAAGCACAGACCACAGTATCTAATAACAAGATATTTTCACAGAGTGGTGGTTCTAGAATTTTCATCCTCATTTGCCCAACTCTAGAACATCATCTAAGAGTTACTGGTAGGCTCTATCTAGTTCCTTATAGATGCTGTTGATTCAGTAGCATTTGTAGGGGCCCTGCTCACAGTCCCCCTTTATGACTCCAGATTTGGACATGAAGACAGGTGCCTAACAGCACCTTTGGGTGGACTCTTTCTTTTCTGCCCTTCCCATCTCCTGGTGTCTCCCCGCATACTGCCTGTTCTCTGCAGTCTATTTCCCTCCTAAACCTGAATCCTTAACTATGTACTGGCCCCAGGACACCACTCAGTCTTGGCAATTAATGTGGGCCTGTTGTCTACTAAACTCTTTTGGTTAATTTCATTTGGCCTCAATTATCATCCAGGCTGTAAACAGATCACCCGCTCTTGGAGATATTATTTCCACTCAGCTCTGAATTTCATTATTTGTGTATTTTAATGATGGAGTCATTATCCTAGTTAATGTTCTTCCAACCTCTTTCTTTCTAAACCTCCCTTGTGAGATCTTTATGGAACCTCAGCCTGCAGTCCACTTAGCATCCTACCTTCAAAGACCTAGAAGCCCAGTGCATGGCCCTGTTTGTCCTTACAGCATACGATGAACAAAGCTCAGCAGGTTCCTTGGCCCCACTGGCCCAGGAGATAAAGTGTACACACAGCCCTTCTCCACTGTAATTGAGACAGCCTCATCAAGAAACCATGTGTTGTTTCATCTCAAAAGGAATTCCTATTCCCATCCTTGTAACTCTTTATAAAATGTTTTAATTGCATCTCCATAAACCTTTAAGATTTGTTCTATTTTAAAGTTCTTAATTGTGTTTCCACTGGGGCTCTCCCAAGATCCCCTTTATGAAGCATAAGAGCCCCTTTCATCTCTAATGACATTTTACGTACAGCTGTTCAAGGCTCGCCTTAGACCATTACTCTTTCTGACCCCTCTTCTCATGGGGACAATTCGAACATCAGTCTCAGTTGACACCTTCTAGCCAACCATGATCCTCCCTCTGATCTGTCATCACATCACTGTGATTCCTTCAATTCTTTACCTCACCTGTCTTCACCACTTACTCAGTCTTGATTACTCAGTCATCAGTAGGTAAGTGTGACCTTAAAAGAAACCTCAAAAATGCTCACCAAATATTACCAACCACAATTTCTCAGTAGTCTTTTCTCCCCAGCAATTTCTAATCACTCTTGATTTACAGAGTAGTAACTCATGTTAAATTAAGCTCGCAGATCTATTTTGATGGGCATGTGCTGAGTATATTTTTTTATTTGAATGCTTTCAGATGTAGTTTGTACTCTTTGCATGTTCAGCATACTCCCAGCGATTTCTAATTCTTGTATGTGACAAGTTTGGTTAATTTTATTAACTAGCTAAATACCTCTCTTGTACCCAGTTCCAATTCTGTAAAAACTTGCCAAACCATTTGTTCAGACCATCCAAGTTCTTTGTCCATTTAGCCCTATCTAATGACTATCTTACCCCAGCAGATTTCTCACCATTTTATGGAAAGGTCTTTTAACTCCTACTCAATGTGCTAGCCCTTCTTTGAGAATCATCTTTTTTTTTTAAATTGAGACATACTATCTGTATATCTTTATTAGGTATTTTATGATAATTGGATACAAGTAGATACTGTGTAATAAATCAGGGTAATAAACTCTTCCATCACTTCAAGCGTTAAATCATTTTTGTGTGCTAGTGAATTTTTTGGTGTCCCTTATCTAACTTCTTTCCTTCCCCTGCTCCTTCTACTTCCCAGGCCCTAGTGACCATTAACCCACACTCCATTCTATGGGATTGTTTTTAAATTTCTACAAATGATTGAGAACATATGATGTTTGTCTTTCTTTTTTATTTCATTTAACAGTAACGTTCAGTTCTGTTCTGTGCATCTTGCTGCAAATAACAGCATTTCTTTCTTTTTGATGTCTGAATAATATTCTGTTGTATATATATTCCACCCACATTTTATTTATCCATTCACCCACAGATGGGCAACTAGGTTGATTCTATATTTTATCTATTGCAAATAGTGCTGCAGTAAACGTGGGAGTGCATGTATCTCTTTAGTGCAATGATTTCATCGTTTTTGGTGATATACCCAGGAGTGAAATCGCTAGATTATGTGATAGTACTGTTGTTAGTTTTTAAAGGAGCATTCACACTGTCTTCCATAATAGCTGCACTGATACACATTACCACCAACAGTGTATAAGAGTCCCCCTTTCTTCATATCTCACTAGCATTTGTTATTTTTTGTCTTTTTGACGATACTCATTCTAACTAGGGTAAGATGATATTTCATTTTAGCTTTGATTTCCAGTTCCCTGATGAAATTGTAAATTTTTTATATACTGGTTGCCACTTGTAAGTCTCCCTTTGAGAAACACCAATTCATATCTTAAGTCTATTTTTAAATGGATTGTTTGGTTTTTTATGCATATTCAATTTTCTGAGTTCCTCATATTCTGGATATTAATCTCTTGTCCAATGAATAGTTTGAAAATATTTTACCCCATTCTATAGGTTATCTCTTCACTCTGTTGATTATTTGCTATGCAGAATCTTCTTAGTTTGATATAATCCCAATTGTCTTTTTTTTTTACTTTTGTTGTCTGCCTTTGGGGGCCTATCTTAAAAAATCATTGCTCACACCAATGTCTTGAAGTGTCTCCTTTATATTTCTGTGTAGCAATTTCAATTTCAGGTTTTACATTTGGGTCTTGGCTCTCTTTTGTGTACAGTGAGAAAAAGGGATCTGGTTTCATTTTTCTGCATCTGTATATTCAATTTTGCTTGTGCCATTTACTGAAGAGACTCTTCTTTCTCCACTGAATGTTCTTGGCACCTTTGTCAAAAATTAGTTGGACAAACAATATAGCTCAGCGGTGGAGCACTGTCTTAGTTTGCAGGAACCCCTGGGTTCTACCTTCAGCATCACAAGGGAAAAAATGTGGAAAAAAGTTAGTTGGCTGGGTGAACATGGATTAACTTTAGTGTTCTGTATTCTGCTCCTTTGGTCTGTGTGTCTGTTCATGCTAGTACCTTGCTCATTTGGTTACTACAACTTTGCAGTATGTTTGGAAGTCAGGTATTGTGATGCCGCCAGCTTTGTTTTCCTGTTTTTGTTATTTTTTGGTTTTTTTTTTTCCTTTCTTTCTTGTTCAGGATCAGTTAGACTATTCTGGATCCTTTGTGGTGCCATATGAACTTTAGGATTGTTTAATCTATTTTTAGGAAGAAAATCATTGGTATTTTGGTGAGAATTTCATTGAACCTATAGATTATTTTAGCTAGTATGCTCATTTTAACATCAGTTCTACTAATCCATGAACCCACAGTATCTTGCCATTTTTATCTTCTATAATTTTTTCACCAGCATTTTACAAATTTTATTGTGAAGATCTTTCACTTCTTTGTTAAATTTATTCCTTTTTTTTTTTTTTTTTTTTTTGCTTTTGTGAAGGGGATTGTTCTCTCGATTTCTTTTTCAGCAAATTTATCTTTGGTATATAAAAATGTTACTTTTTGTATGCTGATATTGTGTCCTACAACTTTACTGAATTAGTTTATTAGTTCTAACAGCTTTTGATGGCATAGATTTGTCTGTGTATAAAATTGTATAATTTGCAAACATGCATAATTGCCAGTCCAGATGCCCCTTATTTCTCTCGACTAATGCTCTTGCTAAGACTTCAAGTGCTATATTAAAAGAATCTTGAAAGTGAATATACTTGTCTTGTTTCAAATCTTTGAGGAAATGTTTCCAGCTTTTCCCTATTCAGTATGATTCTAGCTATGGGTTATTCATAGATAGTCTATAGTTTTTTGTGTGTGTGGTATGTTCCTTCTGTATTTAATTTCTTGAGAGTTTTTATTTCGAGATGTTGAATTTTTTTCAAATGCTTTTTACTGCCTCTGTTAAGATATTCAAATGGTTTTGGTCGAATTCATTCCTTTGATATGTTGTTTCACATTTATTAATTTGCATATGCTGAACCATTCTTGCAACACTGGAGCAAATTCTATTTGATCATTTCTGAAAGATAGTTTTACTGGGTATAGTATTCTTAGTTTGCAGGTTTTCCTCTTCTAGGATTTTGATTATATCATCCAATTCTCTTCTGGCTTTCAGGTTTGCTAAAATTCTAATGGCACATGATGCTTTTATCTTGCTATTTTTAGGATTCTCACTTTATCCTGTGAGAATAAATATTCTGGCATTTTGACTAGAATGTGCTTTGGTGAAAGTTGTTTTTGGTGAATCTGTCTGGGACTCCTTTGAACTTAAATCTGGATGTCCATACCTCTTTGAATATTTGTGAAGTTTTTATAAATTATTATTTTGTGAAATAGGTTTTCAATTCCTTTTTCCTTTTCTCCTCCTGAAATTCCCATGATGTGAATAATTGTTTAATAGTGTCCCACAAAATCTCATGTGCTTACTTCATCCTTTTTAATTCTTTTTTTTTTTCTTTTTGTCTAATGGGTTACCTCAAAAGATTTGAACTCAAGTTCAAAAATTCACTCTTCCGCTTAGTCTCAATTGTATTTTTTATTTCATGGCTTGATTTTTTAGCTTCGAGATTTCTTATTGGTACTTTTCATGTTTCTTTCTCTTTGGTGAACTTCTTATTCAGATCCTGAATTTTTTTCTCATTTCTGTGCCTTTTCTATTTATATTCTCTTGCATCTCACTCAATTTCATTAAGGTCATTATTTTGATTTTTTCCAGCATTTTATATTTTTCCTCAAAAATGTTATGTTTCTGGGGAACTATTGTGTTCCTTTGGAGGTGTCTTTTTTGTTCATGGGTTTTGTATCCCTAATGTTGATGTACATCTAGTGAACTATTCACCTCTTCCAATTTTATGTAATAGCTTTTATAGGAAAATATTTTTCCATTTAGATGGGATGTGTGATGTCAACTGTGTGGCTACTTTTGCTTTGATTATAGGTGTGTTCAAAATTGTTTAATTTCTTTGATTGTGATGAACATCAGAACATCAGTGCCTCAGTTCTCTAGACTGCAGCAGAATATGAAAATAGTTGTAAAATGTTGCAGTTGGGCATAGGCTTTCAAAGGTGTAAATCTTCAGGCCCCATAGAGTTAAGTACTGATGGCACTTGGGCTTGCAATAGCAACTGTTACAGTCTTGGTGGTGTGAAATGTCAAGAGGACCATCCCCAGATTCTGCAGGCAAGCATACGTGACCCCAAGGATGTCAGCAGTCATGGGCCTTGAGCCATAGGATGTGAAGGAGACTTTCTCCATGTTCCTCAGGATGAATGTGATATCCAGGGCTTGTGGTACCAGCAGCCTCAATTCTGGAGCCACAGGATGGAATAGAACCTTCCCCTTACATGAGCACAGGTGATGATGGGGCTGGTGGCACTGGGAACCATGGACTCAAGGTTGGAATGTAAAGGGGACCTTCCCTGGGTTTTGTGGATTTATTGTGGGTAGCTCTGGTCCTTGTAGTGCAGGTAACCACTTCCTAGAGCTGCAATACCTAGATGGGACTTCTCCAATTCTTAAGAGACAAATACAGGTGAGGCTAGGGCAACAGTAGGTATGGTTCCAGGACTCTAGCTGTGGAGGAGACCTCCTCTAGGACTTCTGGAGCATACATAGGTGACATTTGGGCTTGTGGTGTTACCCATGAAACTGGAAGTGAAGAAGATGGAGGAGATCTTCCCTAGTCCAAACACAGGTTGTGTCAAGGCCTGGTATTTGGGTATCTATAGTCTGGAGATGTCAGATATGGATAGGAATGTCCCTAGCTCATGCAGGTCAAATGTTGATGGGACAAGACTTGTGGCATGGGTAGTGATGGTCCTGAAACTGCAGGGCATGATGGGAACTTCCCTTGTTCTCCAGAGATGAATATGATTGATGCTGGGGATTTTTATACTAGCAATTGCAGTTCCAAGGCTGTGGGCTGAGGATGAGACCTTTCCTAAGTCCTTGCAGGTGGTACAGCAGGTGGTACAAGATTTAGGTCACTGGTAGGTAAATTTTTGGAGCTGAAGAATGTGAATTTAATCTTTCCCAGGGTCTTCTAGACAGGTGTGAGTGACATCAGGACTTTTCACGCCAGTGCTTCAGTACAAGGCCATGAGCTAGGAAAGAGACCTTCCTTAGTTCCCTCAGAGCAAGCAAAGGTAGAGCTTGGGTTTGGGCCATGATTCTGGGACTACGGGATGCAGCTTGAACCTTCCACAGATCCCCACAGATGCACAGGTGATATGGGGACTTTCATACCAGCAACTGCAATCTCAAGACCGCAGACTGGTGAGGAGACCTTCCCTCATTCCTATGGGACAAGTGCCACTGGAACTTGAGCTTGTGGCTCTGGCAGCCACTGGTCCTGAAGGTGCAAGATGCTGAGGAAAGCTCTCTCTCTCTGCTCTGTGAGGCACACACAGGCTCAAAGCTGCCGTCAGCTCAGGAAACCAGCTGCCATCCCCTAAGGCAAGATGGCATCTAGCAGTGGCATCTGTTGTAGCAGCTTGTGTTCTGGGGGTTGGGGGAGGCCCAATGAGAGTTTATTCTTTGGAGCAGAGCAGTTGTTCTCTGACCAGCCAATTCCCAAATTGGATTTAAGCCTGTAAGGACTGTGGACTTCTCCTGCAGTTAGGCCCACCCATCTGCTGCTCTGATGGTGTTGCTGGTACTTTGCCACTTACCTTCCCTGGCATTGTGGAGTCATCGCATCCTCTACACACACTGCCCACTCACCAGCCATGAGCTGGGGTTGAAGTTGCAGATTGTCTTGCCCTTTTCTCTAGATTGCCTTTCCAACTCTCCAGATTTTTTAAAGTTCCCATCATTTTCTGCTGATTTCCAGAGTTCTCCCTCAGCCACGCTCCTGGAAATAGTGTTTCCTTTATTTCCCTGGTACTTCTCTATCACATAACTTTGTATAGGAAACCTTTATCTAGCTATCTTGGATCTCACTGGAGAACCATCTTTCAGTGAACATCTTCCCTCTAGAAAAACTCAACTTCCCTAATGATTCTATTATCCCACACATGCAGATCTTTAAATTCCTATTAAATCACTCTCTCTTTTGAGTCTTCATATCAAGACTGGGAAGATATGAGTTGAATCTTTATCTCTGTCTTCAAATTAAGAAGACCATAGAAAGAACTAAAAATAGTCCAGCGTCAATGTTTCATGTGTTAATCGGTTGTTGTACAATTTTTCAGTCTTAGTTTCCAAAGAGAAGAATTTCCCAGTCTGTGCTTTATCTACCTTTTCTGATAGTGTATCGGGATCCACATCATACCTACTCAATTTAAATACTCCTACCAACATTCTGTGCTTCCCAGTAGGTTCTGTTTCCCCATATACTCACTCAAGATACTAGCATAGCATTATAAATCAATGTGATGTGCTATAAACTTTCCCAGAAAATTTTTCATATTTGAAATAAAACATGTTAAATTAGCTACAGTCAAATACAGCTATAGCGAACAGAGTTTAATCAAAACATGGACAAAAATCTAAGATAATTTGTGTCGAATTTTCTACTTATACAGTTTCTTGGTTTGCTTAAAGAAGTTAGGAGTCTAGGTTTTAGAATTTTCTACTGTTGGGCAAATATATCAATTATTTATAAGATTTGATATTCATTTATAAATGGAAGTGATGACCTCTTTTATAGAGCTTCAGATAGCTGGTGGTTTTTATTGGAATTCATAGAATCTACATAAACATATATATGGCTTTTGTTTTTTTAACTTTATAGGAAATCAATGTCTTGACAGTTGCATTAGTCAACCAAGACCGGGAGAATAATATTGAGAAAAGAAGCCAAGGCTTAAAATCTGAGAAAGAAGCTCTTCTAATAGGTAAGGAAATTCTGTTTTCTTTAACTATTCTCTTAAATAAGTCTTGAATAATTAGTTTAAATAATATTTTATTAATTCAACTCCAGCTTGTTAGCAATTTAAACTTTGCCTTCTGGTCGAAGGTGAGATTAATCTCATCAATAATATATTACAGGGCTGGGGTTGGGGCTCAGTGGCAGAGCACTTGCCTAGCATGTGTGAAGCACTGGGTTCAATTCTCAGCAACACATATAAATAAATAAAGATCCATTGCCAACTAAAAGACACATTAAAAAAAGACTATATTACATACATTCCAAATTAGTGACGTACAAACTAATGGAGGTTTTGCTCTTCTATAACCACATATATTAGTTGGTTGTCAGACATAAAACTAAGTTCAGGTAAACAGATTACAGCTCACATATCACAAATCTGAATTTGGACATCGTACTTCCACCTGGAGTCCAGGTTGGTTCTAACCTAAAAGTTCCAAACCAAGTCAGATGTCTAGACTTTGAACCTGGAAGTTTAACCTTGAACACCCTCAACAGTGTCCATATCCTGAGGGCAGCCCCCAGACCAGACCTAAAATATGCATGAAAACAGGTGTATCTGGACTTATGGTACTAGGCTAAACCAGAGTATTCTAATCCAGAATTCCCTGCCAACTCTGAATCCATTTACTCAAGTAAATAAAAGATGCTGGCCACTAAGGGAGAAGAAGAAATTTGCTGTCCACCTGAACCATACAGTTGCCCCCACAAAACACTTCTAGGTTGGCTTTTTCTTTGTCTGAGCCAGACAAAGCTCTAGATGTTTTCTTCTGAGAGCCATCATTGATGGATGCAAAAGCAGTACTTCCTCTTACAGGGAGGAGGCGTGGTGGAAACGTGTTATAATGCCTGGGACTCCACCTTAGAAGCCTGTACGCCCTGGAAACCCTCAAACCCAGATGAAGGAAGCATTGTCCTCACCCTGTGATCCACAGCCTTGATTCAAGCTGTGACTTAGCACCCAACCCAGGCTAAAGCTCCAAATTCACTGGCTCCTCCATGGCACAGTTAAGAGTGAAGAATGAGACTGTCGTACACATGAGAAAAATTTTTCTCCTGGAGTTCGTTATCTGGCAAAAGTAGCTCTTGGTTGCAGTTAAACACTTCAAAATGACAGGTACACCAGGGCCTGCAGAAGCTGGCACAGGAGGAATTAAATTCAGAAGATAGTCCAAACTTCATCCATCATATATAGATTTTTCAACTACGGGGTTATTGAATATGACATCAACTTAGAGATACTCCAAGGAAAACCAATTATTTTTTTTTTTTGCTCTGATGATATACAGCTGTAATGACATGCCATGTGCATGTCTCAAAAGACATGCTGATGTGCCATCAGTCCCAGGAACCCCAAGTGAACCCACATATAGTTGGTAACTGGATTTCTCTCCTATTGGAAAAGCCGTGCAACTCTGAAAATTGTTTCTCTTTTACTCAGTGTGACAAACATGTGATTTCACCCACAATGATTTTAGGATATGAACAGCGCACAAAATGATCTGCAGAAAACTTTTCTTTTTGTTGAAGTGTTAATAATTCTGACCACTGGAATGTTTAAAAAAAAGTGATAACAGATCTATTTATTTTCTTCCTGTCAAAAATCTACATATTTACTAGGACCTATGAGATACACACACACACACACACACACACACACACACACATACACACACATTTTAAAATCACCTCCCTCTAAATTTAAAAAGAATGCTTTATAAACCATATAATAATAGGAGTAGATAACACACCTTCTCTGCTAATGTCTTTAGTACTAGAAAAAATAGAAACTAGTTAATTCAAGTGTATTAGAAACAAAAATATTAGTAAGTCAAGGTCGTCAATAGAAAGTATGCACAACAAACTCTAACTTTTCCAGGGCTTTCCCCCTCATTGTTGGCCCCTTGATCTAGCCTGTCTATATTATTACCACTTAAAGTTTGGGGTTGAGCAGAAGAGAACCCTAGAGTTCACTCATCTTGAATCAACACCTGAGAACGGTTAGGTAAAAGGAAGGCTGGAGACTTAAGCGTTTGATTTAACTACACTTAGGAGTTTCCCCCTCTCCATTTTCTATTTCCTCCCTACCTTTCTTGATATTTTATTTTACTTTACATACGGGTAGTTGGACAAAAAGATGTTGCTTCCTATTCAAACCCACCAACATCTATGTTTTTTATACCTTTTTGTAATCAAAGAGAAAACAATCCTATTAAAAAAACCCACTCCAATTAAGAAGTTTCTAAGAATGGCAGTAGACCTGTTAAAAGACGAAGTTGCCCTCTGCCATTAACTTTGCTTGCTATTTTAGCTTGGCCATTTCTACTTTGTAGATACCTGAATGTTGGGAACATTCAGACCTCCCCTGCAGCTTTTGGAATCTAGATAGAGACAGTGGTGGGGACAAAACTGCTATGGACCAGGCAAGAGAGAAAGGGAAGTTCCTGGTGCTGGGGCTGAGCTGCTTTGAAGATTCTCACAGGTAGAATGATTCTGAGAGTCCTCAGACTTCTGGTGCAACTGGAGGGGTTAAAAATAGTCTCTGCAAAAATAAAAATAAAAAAATACTCTCTGCAATTCCCCTGGAATAACTAAACATGTAGAGAGGACACCCTAAGCCAGTCTAGAATCCCAGGAGCACAGCAGAAAATCTCCCTTAATATTAACTGGCAAAATCTTCGTCACATATGGGAGTCCATAGTATATGTTATGTGCTAGTAAATTCACATAACCCAATCCTCTATTGGGACACATTAATGTTATATAAGAAATGCACACTGGCACCAATCTCAACTGCCTGAGAGAAAGGGGGCGTGAATAATAAATGATTTCAAATGGATTTCACCTACAAAGACTATAGAACTGAGGCCCAAACTTCATAAGCAATATGCAATCCCAGTTATTTTTGATTATTTGTGACACTGATTTATCTGTGCAAAAGCTTATATCCCAACCGGATATTCACATGAGCACTTTTTTAACCTGGAGTCTTCATTTCAAGGGATATGAGTTGGTATTTGTGAAAGCATTCATGGGATTTTGTTGGTAACATTTGGAGCTTTGCAGATCTGGATCCTAAATCTTCTGAGAGTTCAGCCATTCTGCCAAACTTTCTCCTTGACAATTACTGGGAATCAGATACTCAGTTTCAACTCAACTAAAAATAGACCCTCAGGAAGCACTTGGTTATTGTGATTTGGGGACTATTTATTCTGTAATCAATTCTTGTGAAGATAGGTTGACATATAACTGGACCTTAAAGAATGAGGTTTTTCTGGGGCATTGCAGGGTGGCATTTTATGTCTCAGAGCTCTGCAGTAGCCTCTTGCTCAGTCAGCTTGACATTACTGGGTGTCTGTGCCAGAACTCCTAGTTCATTTCACATACTGTCTGCACATTGGATCTGGCATATTCTGAAGTCGTTAGAGATAGAATGAGTCAGTACTTTTGATTTAGGACTGAAGCTCTGGAGCTGTGGCTGACTAAAAACCTCTAGGTAATTGTTATGAAGGAGAATGAATCAGAATTTTACTGATAAGCCAATAGCTCTGAGGAGATGTTGATAATATAACTGGGTTTATACCCCTATCTTCTCGTGCTTTTGAATACTAACCCAATAGAGTTCCCACGCCAGCAGCTCTGATTGGCATCCTGTCAATGCTATTCAGCACTGAATCCCTTCCAGGTAAAATCAAAACCCTCCAAAACTTCAACTGTTGACAAACTAACTTTTCCAAACCTCCCTGGGTCCTCTGAGAACCCTCCATAAATTCCTAATGATCAGACAGACTTTGGTACATCTTGACTCCTAGGCAGATCGGAACCCGTACTGTGCATCCCCAAGATGCGTCTTCACCCAGGACTCCCTCACACCACTGTTCTCGTCTCTCTCACTGTCTCACACAAGTGCAGTCATGTCAAAACTGGAATATTCCCCTAATACTCAGGTATCGGGGAGCAGATGAATGCAGAGAAGATTTACAGAAAGTTTAGCAGTGACTTTTTGGTGTTTTCATTGATTACCACTGAGGTCATATTTAGGCTGTGCCTGAGAAAAGTAATCTGGAGAGTGTGTTCCTCTTGGAAAGCTACTGACCATAAAGAACAAGTTGTTGGCCTAAATCTTATTTCTGAGGCGCAAATGTCCATATCAATAAATCAGCAAACATTCATCAAGAGGCTACTATAAGAATGATCAGCCTTCGTTGTGGGGAAGAATCACCCAGGCAGCCTGTTGAAAAGGCAGCACTTTGGGCCCCACATAGATTCTGTTCCCAAGAACACTGCATCCATGGTGACACTGCAGCCGGCACTTCTGGAACCATGTTTGGAAGACTACTGACTGTCGTATGCTCATTCCAAGACCCATGTTAACTGTTGATGGTAAGAGGATCTCATCCCTCAAAAGGTTCACAGTGAGAAAGGAAGCAGTTGAATGAATGTGGTTTGAACTAAAATAAGAAACAGCGAGAACTGCATATGTTCAAGATGCCTTGTCAAGGGAAAGGACAGTCTACCTCATCCTAAAGGATGATTGTTTGGATCAGAGGTTGTTAAAGGCATTTCAGATACAAGGAAGAATTCATTGAAAGACCCAAACATGACCTGAGGGTTTGGTTGACCAGTAAGACAGATGGACAGACAAAAAAAAAAAAGAAACAAAAACCAACCAACATACAAGACCAGGTTGTATCCCCACCAAATAGGCAGAACACACTGCTTTTTAAAGAAAATCAACTTTACAATCCCAAGGCACCGAGAAGCATCAGCCCAAACCACCATGTTTTCTACCTCTTGGGCTTGCTTCTGTTCATAAATACCTCATTGATCTTTAGCTGTTCACAGGCCACTGTCCCCTCGTGGCTCAGCAGGAGATCCAGATTTCACAGGGCTTCCTTCCTTCTGGCACTGCAGTTCCATGTCCACAGAGCCTTCACCTGGGCTTCACCATGAAGCAAGACTCCTTTGATCTGGGTCATGGTCAGGCCTCCGCTGGTCCCCGCCAGATTCAGACACAGCTGTTCACCTGCAGAGCTGAGATCCCTGGAATGCTGACAGGTCAAGGCTGTTTTGAAGTTTCCCAGGAGACCTATCAACCAGTATGGATATAGGAAAGTCTAATCTCAGAACTTGACACAAAGAAGTGGGAATGAAAACTACAAGTGGCCTGAGGAAGGGGAGTATATTCTGGTAGAATTCCATTTTCCATTCTATGCAGAGAGTAATGTGCCTACCAAATGGAATGGTTCAATCAGAGATAATTCATTTTTTTATAACCAGAGTTGAATATAGGGGCGCTTAACTACCGAGCCATATCCCTAGCCCTTTCTAGTTTTTAAAACAGGGTCTTGCTAAGTTGCTTAAGGCCTTGCTAAATTGCTGAAGCTGGCTTTGAACTTGTGGTCCTCCTGCCTCAGTCTCTTGAGTTGCCAGAATTCACAGGTGTACGCCACCCCACCCAGAAATAATTTTTAACATAGGAGTTCATAGGAGCAAATGATAGAAGTGGAGTAGATTGGCCCTGTGACCGACCGACCACTGTACCTGATTTCTAAACAGTCCCAAGCCAGGTGGGGCGGGAGGGCATTCTGAGTATCTGTGGACTGAAGCATTTGACCCACCGAGTGATCTAGGGCAACGTACTTATCCACTGTGACCTGAGTTCTCACACTGTACAGTTCAGAGGTCTGACTAGATGGTCCTTTTGCTTCAGTCCTCTGTAATCCATGAGGACCATCATGAAAGCTGCTGCACCCTTTAGACAGTGACTTTGTATGCAAGCACAGGATCACATCATCAGCACATATACCTCTGAGCTCTCTTATCTTGTGCCTTTAAAAGAAAAGAGAAGGAAAACCTATCTGAACCCCATAACCTCTTTCAACCAACAGCCTATTTCCCTGCTCCCCATCAAAGCATAACCTCTGCAAAAGCATTGTCTGCACTCACAGTCTCCATTTCCTTTCTGCCCCTCCCTCTCCAGTCTGGCTTGCATCCTCACACCAGGTGACCAGAGAACTTCATATTGCCGATTCCTCAACGACCTCTCTGTCAGCTGCACTTTGCATGGTTGAATTCAGATGTGAATCTTCTGGACATGCTTTCTTTTGTCCGTTATGATGCCACTCTTTCTTGTTGATCACAAGCTTTCACATTT
Organism: Sciurus vulgaris; assembly: GCF_902686455.1. Taxonomy (NCBI): domain Eukaryota; kingdom Metazoa; phylum Chordata; class Mammalia; order Rodentia; family Sciuridae; genus Sciurus; species Sciurus vulgaris. The sequence continues at coordinate 141,030,217 of NC_136464.1, read as the reverse complement.
CTTTGCTGAGTTTTCTTCAATTTAAACTTTAAATTTTAGACTTCTTCAGGGTTCAGTCTTGAGCCCCTCTTTGGGTTCCCTGCTATATTTAGAATTAATCCAAACCCCTAACTCTGGCCATAACCCTACATGATATGCCTCACCTACCTCTACTTGTATGCAGTACCATTCTCCAGCACAGCATATTCTTGCCTGCTCATTTCTGCCTCTGGGCCTTTGCGCTACCCGTAGCCTATACCTAACCATCCCCTAGCCTTTCTATGGATGTTTCCTTCCCATTTCACAGTGGTTTGCTTTCTTCATTATGTTTACCACTATCTGGAAATATTTCCTCCATTTTTAATCTCTGTGTTTATCATCTTCTGTGTTATTCCCCTAGAATCAGCGTTCTGTGAGAACAGGTACCCTGTCTTACACAGTGCCATTCCCCTAGCACTTGGGACCTCCTTGCAGCTAAGCAAGTGTTTAAAGGAAGTGAATGAAGCAACAACAACAAAACTTGTACTATTTGGTTAATTGAAAGCTGCTCCCTTGATGTTAATGAGGTTCAAAAATGAGAATAAACTAGATGGTTTTGATGAAATGCTTTTATGTAGCCTATTCAAATGGGCTTTTCCTAATGAGATTTGCCACTAGTTGTACAGAGCTGGTTTGTATATTTTTCTAAAGTAGCTTTTAAGGCTCTGAGATATTTGAAAAAGCCCAGTAGTACTGACAATTTCCCCTGCTTTTCTTTCTCCTTCCCCAAACTAGCTACTTACAATTGTATTTTCCACTGCTGGGAAACTCATTCTTATGTGTGGAGCCCCCTGCCGCTCCCTGGAAATAGCCAGCACCATTGTTGAGTCTATCCCTTTGCAAATCTTCCAGCTCAGTATCAGCTGAATTCTCCATCCTGGTTCCTAGTGTTCCCCTTACCAGCCTCGAGGTCACTCCCAGAGGACCATAAGATGTCTCCAGTTAGAAAGGCTGGGGCATTTTCATTAGCTTTTGAGTAATAGCTATCTTTTCCCGATTCCCAGGGAATAGTCCAGTTCTTTTAAAGGAGCTGAAAAAGGCTTTGTTTGTTCATCTAGGAAGCTCTACCAACATGAATCTGATCCAAAAACAGAAAAAAATTTAAACAGGCATAGAAAATGTTTTTGGGGGGTTGCCATTTAAAAATATTAAAACTATCATCATTATCATTTACGGTCACCATTATTTCATTAGAACATTTTAATCAAAAAAAGGGAAAAAAAAATCACCTCAGAATAAAATGGTAGTTTTTTTATAATTCAAGCCAGTATCTGAAAATTGAGATTTTTAGCTGCAAGGGAGATACGTAATTGTTTCTACCTTCTTCATTCACAATCTTATAAATGCAGCTTTTAAAGGATCAGTCTAGATGCTCTGTTCTTTATCCTCAGCCTGAAGATAGTCTGGGAACTTTTCTTTAAAAGTGGACACTCACCCCAGAGCATCCTGAGCAGCACACAGTTCAGGGGGCCATGTAGCCCTATCCTAGATCAGTCCAAGGGCACCTGCACATATAGGCTGGCTTCGTCTTGCCTAGTGCTCTCTCTGAGTGCATGTTATGGAAGTGACAGTCTTCCCTTTAACCTCTGGTTCCCAAGCATCAAGGTTCACAACAACAGAACAAGAGACTTAATGCATCTTGAAACTGTTTAAAAGAACACTTAAAAATGTCAGAATGAGAAGTTATACTCCATTTACGTATGATGTGCCAAAATGCATTCTACAGTCATGTATAACTAATTAGAACAAATTTTTTAAAATGTCAGTGTAAGCTGGGCAAGATGGCGCTCGCCTGTAATCCTGGCAGCTCGAGAGGCTAAGGCAGGAGGATCGCAGATTCAAAGCCAGCCTCAGCACTTTAATGAGGTCCTGAGCAACCAAGACCCTGATTCAAAATAAAAATAATTTTAGAAAAAGCAGGCGGGGGTGGGGGGACAAGGGGGCACGCTAGGGATGTGGCTCAGTGATTATGCACCCCTAGGTTCAATCCCTGGTACCCCCTCCCCTCAAAAAAGTCAGCATAAACACTTCTTAACAAAAAGCATGATACAATCAGTCCGTGGAGTCGACTCCACTGTTTTGATTTGGGGTATAGGAGCAGGGAGGATGGGAGGGTAATATTTTCTGCTTCAGCACTGACACCAACATCCAACTGTCTATTTGTTAGTACTATACTAACAGTTGTTTTCACGATAGAAAGACCTTCTGATTTATATTCAGACTACAGCCAAAGCATCCATTCCCAGACCCTTTTTTTTTCCCACTAGAAATTATCTTTTTATATATTCGTTTATTTACAGACTGCATTTTGATTCATTGTACACAAATGGGGTACAACTTTTCGTTTCTATGGTTGTGCACGATGTAGATTCATACCATTCATGTAATCATGCATGTACATAGGGTCATGATGTCTGTCTCAGTCCACCATCTTTCATACCCCCACCTCCTCCTCATTTCCCTATACATAATCTAAAGTTCCTAAATTCCTCCTGGATCTTGTAAATTATGGCAGAGAAAGAGAGAGCAAACTGCCTTCCTTTCAACAACAGCAACAGCCAGGGGAAAACAGCAGTTTTTACAGTGAGACTGTGTACTTCTTCCGGTGGCAGTTAGGAGGATATAGATTATGTACTTTTCATAACCAGAACTGTAATTATCAGAAAAACTCGAGGCAGGGGGATTTTGGACACAGCCATATTAGCCATTTTCACACTGCAAAGTCTACTGAGAGAAAGAAAAGAGATAATTTTATCCTTCCAATAACTATAATTTTATATTGGTAAATCAAGCATAAAATTGGTAGTTGAACTGCTTCCAGGAGTCTTTGTTTAGAAATACCTTTCTTCATCTAAATATTATCTCAGAGTCTAGCTTTGCTAACTACTGTCATTCCAGGGAACGGAGTATTTTGTTTGCCATGTCACTCTGTACATTTTCCAGAACGTGCGGTTATTGAATGCTTGTTGAGTACTGTTAGAAATGGCAAGACCATAACTCAGCCTGACAAAAGTCATCGAGGTTAGATGACATTATTTAATGGAGATACTCACTTGCCTCCACATAATTTCCAATGTTTGTCTTTTTTTAATTCAGGCATCATATCAACATTTCTCCACGTCCATCCTTTTGGAGCCAATATAGAATATCTTTGGTCATACATGCAGCAGCTGGACTCCAAGGTAAATGATTTTTCTCAATTGAACTTTCATTGCTGAAATTTTGCGTGTTGATTGCTGGCTGCAGGTGGAGTCTGCGTGAGCTGCATTCAAATAGAAGAGCCCACAGAAGATCCTCAGCGCTTTTCCTTTCAGGTTCTGGCAGATAGTTGTCTTCTTCTCACTTGTTTATGGCTTTGTAGAAAGAAAAACAAAAACGGTTATCTAACATGACAGTGACTTTCAGCAAATGCCAATTTTTTTTGAAAAGCTAATGAGAGATTTAAAATGACAGGTTGGCCTAAAAGTTGCCAAAACAGGGGAGAAAGCAAGTTAGGGTACCTAAGGGGGCAGCATCCCCAGGCCATATTCTCTGGGGACCCCATGCTGGGGACTTCACACAGTATAGGAAAAATCACCTCAACTAATTAAGCTCTGATATGACTCCCAACCATATTAATGACTGGTTTTGAGAATTATTTCTAAGTGGAAAAAATTATTGCAAAGTTATCCTCAGCTGTGACTCTCCAGGGTCACATCCAGAGTTAGACATCACCCCCATTTCTCTGACAGGCAGCTTTTCTCGCATGCAAATTAGCTGTATTCGTAGTTCACTGCAGTGTTTGTGTGCCAAAAGAGAAGGGGCAGAAAGAGCTTGATTCATGTATTGAATTCAAGTGAACCCTGAGAGGGGCCACTATTGAAATGAAGTGGGATCCTTAACCAGGGCCACCTGGGGAGTCCAGGATGGGAATGCAGAGTAGCACACCAGAGCCACCAGCAAAGCCTCTGAAACTTTCTGCTGGAAGGAAAGTGGAAATAATTAGGCAGAGCAAAATTCATGGAACTTGTGTGACAAGATCCGTAGACTGCAGTTCTCTGGCCCTGCATGGGCACATGAAAATCATTTTAAATGTTCAAGAATTAGCATGAGGGAAATTGCTACCTGTGTTCTTATTCAACTCAAATAACTGTAATAATGCATGATCAGAACTGCTTGACCTTTAAAAGGACCCGATACTTCCCCTTTGAGAAAGATCATCTGGAACTGCAAGTATTTTTCAGTCATCGAGGTTCATGACTTTTTATGATGAATCAAAACAGGGTGAAAAAGGGGAGTATAAAATACTTTTTAAAAAGTTTTATTAACACATAGTAATTATACATATCAATGGGGTTTGTTGTGATATTTCCACACATGGATGCAGCATGGATTGACCATATACAACCACGCTCCCCCCCTGCCAAACCTAGTAAATCACTGATCTACTTTTATGCTGACATTTGTAGCTTCCATATGTGAGAGAGAACGTGCAGTAGTTGTCTATCTATGTTTGGTTTATTTCACTTAACATGTTATCTTCCAGTTCCATCTAATTAGCTGCAAATGACAGATTTTATCCTTCTTTATGGTTGAATAATACTCCACTGTGTGTGTGTGTGTGTGTGTGTGTGTGTGTGTGTGTGTGTGTGTGTATTTAATCCATTTGTCAATTGACAGGCACCTAGGTTGATTCCATATGTTGCATATTTTGAATAGGGCCACAGTAAACATGGGTATGCAGATATCTCTTTTGTATACTGACATCATTTCCTTTGGATATATATCCAAGAGAAGAATAATTGAATCATATGGTAGTTCTATTTTTAGTTTTCCATAATGGCTGTACTAATTCATAGTTCTACCAACAGTGTATAAAAGCTCCTTTTTTCCACATACTCACCGGTGTTTTGTTTTGTTTTTTTTGCTTCATTTTGTTTTTCTGAATAATAGTTGATCTACCTGGGGTAAGGCATAGTTTTGATTTGCATTCTCTGATAGAGATGTTGAACAATTTTTCATATGTTTATATATATTTTGTACTTCTTGAAGAAGTGTCTGTTCAGATTGCTTGCTTTTTTTTTTTTTTTAAATCAGGTTACCATTCTTTTGATAAGTTTTTTGAGTTCTTAATATATTCTGAATATTAATCCTCAGTGTAGCTAATAAACATTTTCTCCCATTCTGTAGGTTCTCGTCACTCTGTTGATTTTTTTGCTGTGCAGAACATTTTAATTTGATGTGATCCCATTTGTCAGTTTCTGGTTTTGCTTCCTGCACTTTTGGAGTTCTATACAGAAAATAATTTCTTCTATCAGTGTTTTTACTATGTTTTCTTATAGTCATTTCAGAATTTCAGGTCTTACATGTAGGTCTAGTTTGTTTCGAGTTGATTTTTTTACAGGGTAAGAGTTAAGGGCCAAGTTTCAGTCTGTTGCACATGGATATCTGGTTTTCCCAGTACCATTTGTTAAAGAGGCTGTACTTTCTCCAACATATGTTTTTGGCTCCTTTGTTGAGAAGCAGTTGGCTGTGGATGTATGGATTTATTTCTGGGATCTCCATGCTGTTCCATTTGGTGTCTGTCTGTTTTTATGCCAATACCATGCTGTTTTTGTTACTGTGGGTCTAGAGTATGTCTTGAAATTGGGTATTGTGATACCTCTAGCTTTGTTCTTTTTGCTCAATATTGCTTTGGCTGTGCAGGACCTTTGTGCTTTCATATGAATTTTAATATTTTTTTCTAGTTCTGTGAAGAATGACATTGGTATTTTGATGTGGATTGTCTTGAATCTATAAGTTGCTTTGGGTAATGTGGACATTTTAACAATGCTAAATCTTCTAACTCATGAACACAGGAGGTCTTGCCATCTTTTTTTGTTTTCTTCTGCATTATCAGTGTTTTATGATTTTCATTGTAAGGTCTTTCAACTCCTTGGTTAAGTTTGTTCCTAGGTATTTTTTTATTTTATCTTAATTTTTGAGGCTATTGTGAATGGGATTGCTTTCATGATTTCCATCTCAGCAAATTTGATATTGGTATATAGAAAAGCTACTGATTTTTGTGTGTTGATTTTGTACCTTGTTACTTCATTGAATTCATTTATCACTTAATAGTCTTTTAGTGAAGACTTTAGGTTTTTCTATGTGCAGGTTCATATCATCTGCAAACAAGAATAATTTGACCTTTCTCTTGCCTAATTGTTCTTGCTAAAATTTCCAGTACTATATTGAATAAGAGTGATTAGAGTGGACACCCTTATCTGGAACCTGATTTCAGAGGCAATGCTTCTAGTTTTTTCCCATTACGATGTTGGCTGTAACTTTGTCACAAATAGCCTTTATTATACTCAAGAAAGATCATCCTGAACCTAATTTGTTCAGGGCATTTAATATGAAGAGGTGTTGAATTTTATCAAGTGCTTTTACTGATCTACTGAGATGCTTTATGTGATTTTTCCCATCATTTTATTAATGCGATGGATTATGTTTATTGATCTGCATGTGTCAAACCATCCTTGCATCCCTGGAATGAAAGCAGCTCGATCCTGGTATGGGATCTTTTTAATGTATTGTTGATTTCAGTTTGCTAATATTTTATTGAGGATATTTGCCTCTATGTTTAGGGATATAGTTTATTGTTGTTATTGTTGTGTTATTGTCAGATTTTGGTAACAGGTTACTGCTGGTCTCATAGAAGGAGTTTGGAAGGGTCCTCTCCTCTTCAATTTTGTGGGCTAGTTTAGAAGAATTGGGGTTAGTTCTTTTAAAAGTTTGGTAAAATTCACCAGTGAATCCCTTCAGTCACCTTTTCTTTTGGGGAGACTTTTTATTACTTATTTAATCACATTACTTATTTAGTAATCTTATTACTCTATTCAAGTTTTTTATGTCCCCTTGGTTCAATTTTAGTTAAATCATAGGTGTCCGTTGTCTCCCTAATTTCATTTAACGTTTATCTATTTTCTCTTGGATCATGAACTTTTTTATAATCACCCTTTTGAATTTTTTTATGAGGCATGTCATCTACTTCAGTTTCTTTGGAATCCGTTGCTGGAGAGGTATGAACTTTTGGAGGTATTGTTATTACTTGTCTTTTCACATTTCTCATGTTCCTACATTGGGATTTGTGCATCCGGTAGATGAGGTATCATCACCACTTTTATGGGTGGCCTTCTTGGTAAGCAGCTTTCTCCTGAGGACGTGTCTCAGGTGTCTGTTTGCTATGCAGTGTTGGCTCTGATTCTAGCTGGGCACTCTAGTATAGTCTTCCTGTAGCTTCTTAGTGAATCTGGCCACAGCGCACACTGAGGTGGATTGGAGGCTACCCACGACACTCTGGTAGTTCAGGCAGGTGTGGTGCAGGTAGTAGTGAGTGTGGCTTATCACTGCATGCTCTACCTACAAGGGGAGTGGTGGCCTCTCTGTGATGGGGGTTTCCTCAGGTGCTATTGCTGTTAGATCTGTTTCTAGCGAGGGCCTCTGACTGTCACAAGGAGTGATGAGGGGCCTGAAGCATCTGTCCTCTGACCAGTGGAATGGGCCTAGACACTGTGAGGGGACAGGAGGTGGCAGGAACTGCAGCATACCCTCCGTGGTCCTCACACCCAGTCCTGACAGCAGTGTGAGGTCCAACAAGATGCAGCTGTGGCCTGCAGTGGGAACTGTGCACAATGAGTGGCAGCAGGGACTGTGGTGTTCCTTTCTGTTGCTACTGCAGGAGAGCCCACCCAGGAGGGGGACCTCAGCACCCCTCGCTGTATGTACCTGCAGACAGAGCACAACTGGACTTATCCTCCTCCTCACTCCTTCCACTGTAGCGCAGGAATAAGCAGGAGCCAGGACTTGGCCAAAGCCTCACGAAGTTCCTCTCCTGACCTCCACTGACTGTGGACTGTGACAAGCAAGCCACCCATGTTTACGAGGCCCCCTCAGTATGCCCTGTACGTGGGGCAACAGCGGAACCTTGGTGTTCCCTAATGCCCTCCCCCTGTTAGTAATGTGCCTGAGCATGGCACAAGGGGAGTGGTGGCAGGAATCCCAGGGCACCTGCCTTGTCCTCGCAGTGCCACAAATCCACCTGGGACTGGCCATCCCTTGACAGGAGATCAGAAGGCGAACTCCCTGATCTGCCAGTCCTGGAGAGCACATACTTGGCTCCCCTCCACGTGGCAACACCTGACCCCTGCAGGGCAAGCACCCAGCATGTCTGAGTTAGAATCACTCTGCTGGGCCAAGTGGGGTCTACAAAGCAGGTATCGCAGAGCCGGTGCAGTGGAATGTCTGTGGGGTCCCAGAGATGGGAATATGTGGGGGTTCTGACCCCTAGAGCTATCCAAAATCAGAAACAGGTCCCTTATCAATGAGAGCTAGGTAATGATGTCATAAAATTCTTGAAGTCTGGAGTCATATTACTGTTTTCTCTGTGGGTTCCCTTCAAATAGATAGGGAAGTACAGAAAATGCTCATGTTTAAATCAGATGAAATGAACAGGAATGTGCTATACAATGATCCTTTGTTGCTTTACAGCTTGGGAGGAAGGGTCTGTTGTTGCTTTGTTTTCCGTCACCAGTCTCATCCTTCCTAATACTGGGTTGCCCTTTGCCTGGAGGATTAAATAGAACATGTTTTGCACCAATACATGCTGACATGGAATAAGCCCTCAAGAAATGATTCTTGCCCTGGCATAGTTGACGTGTCTTTCCTCCCTTTTCTGAGATCTCTTAGTGGGAAGACTTGCGGAGAAGCAGTTGCCTGGGTACAAACTGAGATGGCTACAGAATCCAGTGGTTATTTAAGAACAAGGACTGTGGACTTTCTTCCCACAGCAAGCTGATGATCTGCACATCCATGAAGTGGGTGTGTTTGTGTGTGCACGCACACACACACATACATGTGCAAAATCACCTGGGGAGGGATTGGAGAATAACAGATCTGTGTATTTTGGTAAGGTGGAAGCTCTTATTCCATTCGTGCCACCACACAGAGCTCAGATGATTTTTGTTGTTGTTGTTGTTTCTAAGAGAAGAGAATTCACACACATGGTCCCTGACCATTAGATGAACCCTTCCGGAAAGGGTTCAGTAAAGGGAATTCCATCTCAGGGCAGACTGGTACTTCTTTTTTAGAAGATGATGAAGTATTTCCCTCACAAAGGAAACGTATAATGTCTCTCCGCTTTTACCCTCCACACCCTCAGTCTCCTTACTGAAACGCCTAATAATACTGTCAGGTTTTTTCCTTGTGGCCTGAGGTTAAAAAAAAAACAAAAAACTTTTTTTTAAAAAAAACTGTCTCTAAAACTGCTGGGTGCCAGGGATTGGATCACGTATTCTTTCTATCCCAGTGAGGCTGAGAGGATTTTTAGACTTTTTAATCCAGAGAGCAAATTATTACTGTAGACTGGAATTTCATATCCTTGGGGCATTTAAGCAGAAAGCAAAATAATGAGAGGTTTGCCCTCCAAGTATTCACCAGGGCCCGGTATCCGCATCAACTGCCAAAAGGCTCATAATCCTGGAGCTGCTGCTGGCAGCCTGTTGATGCTGAGGTTCTCGGTGTGGCAGCCTGGTCCACCTGCCTCTGGTTAATCAGAATGAACTGCGTGTCACGGTCCCCCCAGAGTTTGGTTAATGTTGTATTAAGGCAGTGGGCTCTGTCAGACACCACAACACAGGGCATTCGCTGATTAACAAAATAGCTTTGTAAAAATTCCACAAAGAACAATACAGTTTCCTTGAGACCTGACAGCATCACAATTGCCACAATTTTTCTAAGATAACATTTAGATTCTGCCCATCTAGTAGGGATGAGAACAGGAAAGCAGGCTCAGCCCAGAACTGTCATGTAGTTATTTTTATTACAATTTCCCCAAAGGCCACATATGGGGATAGGAATGATTAAGAATGGAAGGAGAGGCAGGGATTCATTTAAATTATGCTGGGCATGTAAATTGCACATAGCTCCCTAAAACCACGTAGCCCAGTAATGGGCCATTTTCCAGTTAAATATTATTCCTGCCTCTGATAATGGTATTTGCATCTTTTCCCCTTCTTGGTCCTTTCTAAACTACCCACTCTCATTCACCCAACTCTGTCATATCACAGTCATGTGACAAAGTCAGAAAGATTCATGCAGAGAGACAGGACAGGGCCAGGGGCAATGGCTTCCTGAACCTTTGCTGAGTCAAAACTTGTGCATGGGCACAAGCAGGTAGCTCCTCAGAACAGAAAACACTATTTTGACCAGTTTCCAGTTGCGGCATAGAACTTCCCGGCAAGCCCACCCCTTACTGCATTGGAGCAGAGCATTGGCAGTTGAACACTTACTGTCTTAAGGTCAAGGCAGGGGATTCCTGTTCTTCCTCAACTTGGGTATGCTTTTAGGGGGTTATGAGTTAGTTCTCTAAGTGTGTCTTGCTGGCTCTCAACATACCTACAGCCTCTTCCCAAGGACCATAGAGTGGAAAATTTGGTTCTGAAAACCAGACTCTGTAAAATATGGCCACAGATGCTGGAGGATATAGGAAGACCTTCCTAGGGGTTGGCACCACTGTTTGGAGAGCAGATTAGGTGCTCACGGGCATGTGTGCATCTCCCAGCATAGGAGAAACCATTTGCATTTCTGTACTGAAGTGTACCTCTAGAAACACAGATTTTACACAATGCTCCACTTCCCGGGATCCTCAAATCCTGCCTTAATTATCCAGCATTCTTTCTTGGACAGTCACCAGATGGTGATGTCAGCATTTGTAAAATTGTTGTCAGTGGAGTTTGTAAAAATCGCTCCCCCAAATAATCTTAAATATTATGTATACTCCACTGAGCCATAGCTCCAGTCCTTTTTTTTTTTTTTTTTCTCCCCTCCTGGTGATCTGAACATTTTTATTGTTTCAAAAAATGTATTTTGCAAAAGTCTTTGAAACATAAGGGGTCAGGACTTTTTTTTTCACCTCCACATATTTTTATTGGTGCATTATAGTTGTACATAATGAGATTTGTCGCTATATATTCATACATGCACACGATATAATTTGGCCAATATCACTACCCTCTCTCTGCACTTCCCACCACCTGATCCCTTTCCTCTACTGATCTCCCTTTGATTTTCATTATATCCCCAAACCTCCTCCCCTGCCATCTTTCATTTCCTAACTTCTACATAGAGAAAATGTATGACCCTACCTCTTCTGAGTTTGTCTTATTTCACTTAACCTAATGGTTTCAAATTCCATCTGAAAATGATGTAATTTCATTCTTTATGGCTGAATGAAACTCCATTGTGCATATATACTACATTTTCCTTATCCATTCAGCCAATGATGGACACCTAGGCTGGTTCCATAATTTGGCTACTGTGAATTGTGCTGCTATAAATATGGGTAGACATTTATCACTATAGTATGACTTTAATTCTTTAGGATAAATAATGAGTGTTATAGCTGTGTTCTATGGTGGTTCCCTGCCTAGGCCTTTGAGGAACCTCCATACTGATTTCCATAATGGTTGTACTAACTTACAATCCCACCTGTAAAATTTTCCTGTTTCTCCACATCCTCTCCAGCATTTATTATTTGTATTCTTGATGACTGTCATTCTGGGAGATGGAATCCCATTGTAATTATGATTTGCATTTCCCCAATTGCTAATGATGCTGGAAATTTTTTCACATATTTGTTGGCCATTCATAATTCTTCTTTTGAGAGGTGTCTGTTTATGTGCTTTTTAAATTGGGTTATTTGGGGGGTTTGGTGCTTTTTGAGCTATTTATATATTCCAGATATTAATCCTCTGTCAGAAGAATAGCTAGCAAAGAGTTTCTCCCATTCTTAATTTTTTCCTTTGCTGTTCAGAAGCTTTTTAATTTGATGCCATCCCATTTATTAACTATTTCCTGAGCTTTAGGGATCCTACTGAGAAAGTTGTAGCCTGTGCCTAAATGCTGGAGTGTTGAACGTACATTTCTTCTAGGAGTTGCATAGTTTCTGGTTCACTCCCTAGGGCTTTGATCCATTTCAAGTTGATTTTTGTGCAGGGTGAGAGATTAGGGCCTAGTCTCATTCTTTTCTATATGCATAACCAGTTTTCCTAGCACCATCTGTTGAAAAGGTTGTCTTTTTTTCAATATATGTTTTTTGGCACCTTTGACAAGGATCAGATGACTGTGGATGTGTGGGTTTGTCTCTCTGTCTTCTATCTGTACCATTGGTCTATGTGTCTATTTCTATGCCGGTACCATGCAGTTTTTGTTACTATAGTTCTGTAGTATAATTTGAGGTCAGGAGCTGCGATGCCTCCAGCATTGCTTTTTTGGCTTAGAATTGCTTTGCTTAGGTCTTTTACTCTTCCAAATGAATTTCAGGACTGTTTTTTTTCTAGTTCTGTGAAGAATGTCATTGGTATTTTGATGGGGATTGCATTGAAACTGTATATTACTTTTGGTAGTATGGCCATTTTAACATAAATTCTGTCTATCCATGAACATGGGAGATCTTTCCATCTTCTGAGATCTTCTTTAATGTTCTATAGTTTTTGTTTTGGTACCAAGGAGTAAACCCAGGGGCACTTAACCACTGAGCAACATCCCCAGTCCTTTTCATTTTGAGACAGGGTTTCCCTAAGTTGCTTAGGGCCTTGCATAGTTGCTGAGGCTATTGGTTTCATTGTAGAGGTCTTTTACCTTCCTGGTTAGATTTATTCTGAAGTTTGGTGGTTTTTTGTTTGTTTGTTTTGGTTTTTTTGCTTTTTTGTTTTTCTTACATACACTACAGTCCACTAGTAAAGCATATCACTAAAACCATCAGTGTTTTTATCTCTTTACTAAAATAAGTTAGCTGAAGAACTGGGGTAAGTGCTGCTAGAGGTAAATAATAATAGGTCTATCTGATGGCTAATGAGGTCAAACATTGGTCACTTTTTTATTTGCCTTTCACATATCTTTTTTAAAATTCTTTTTAGATATACAGTACAATAGAATGTACATATTATACATACATGAAGTATAACTTATTTTAACTACGATCACATTCTTGTGATTATACATGATATGGAGTTTCCCTGGTTGCATATACATGTATAAACATAGGAAAGTTATGTCCAGTTCATTCTGTATTTTCCCATCCCTTCTCCCTTCCCTTCAACTCCTTTTGTCTAATCCAGTGAACTTCTATTCTCCCTGCCCCCCCACAACCTCCACCCTTATTTTGTGTTAGCATCCACATATAAGAAAGAACATTAAGCCTTTGGTTTTTTGGGAATGGTTTATTTCACACAGCATGATAGCCTCAAGTTTCAGCCATTTACTGGTAAATGCCATAATTTCATTCTTCTTTATCACCAAGTAATATTCCATTGTGTATATATACACCACATTTCCTTTATCCATTCATCTGTTGAAGGGCACCTAGGCTGGTTCCATAGCTTAGCTATTGTGAATAGAACTGCTATCAACATTGATGTGACTGTGTCACTATAGTGTGCTAATTTTAAGTCCTTTGGGTATAAAACAAGTGTGATAACTGGGTCAAATGGTTCTTCCATTCCAAGTTTTCTGAGGAATCTCCATACTGCTTTCCAGAGTGGTTGCACCAATTAGCAGTCCCACAAAGCATTGTATGAGTGTACCTTTTCCCCACATCCTTGCCAACATTTATTGTTACTTGTATGCTTGATAATTGTCATTCTGACTGGAGTGAGATAGAATCTCAGTGTAGTTTGTTTTTTTAGGCTATTTTGAATGAAATTGTTTTCCTGATTTCATAAACTATTACTTTGCCATTCTTGTTTATTAATTCTACCAGTTTTGGGTGGAGCTTCTTGCAAGCACTAAGAATTTGACTTTTCCTGTTTTTACCCCATTTGTCTAATTGCTTTGACTAGAATTTCTAGCTCTATATTAATAGGAATGGTGAGAGTGGGCATCCTTGTCTTGTTCCAGATTTTAAAGGAAATGGTTTAGTTTTTCCCAATTTACTATGAGGTGGGTTTTGGGTTTTCACATATAGCCTTTATGAAATTGAGTTAGAATTCTGTTTTTAGTCTTTTCAGTGGTTTTATCATGAATGGGTGCTAAATCTTCTTGAAGACCTTCTCTGCCATCTATTGAGATGAGTGATTTTTGTCCCGAATTCTATTTATGTGGTGAATTACACCAATTTATTAGGATATGTTAAACCAGTCTCGCATCTCTGGGATAAAACCAACTTGGTCAGTATGATCCTAATAAAAAATGGGCAAATCGTGCCAAACATATTAAAAATTTTTGCATCTATGTTCATCAGTGGTATTGGTCTGTGGTTTTCTTTCCTTAATGTGTCCTTATCTGGTTTGGGTATGAATGTGATACAGGCTTCATAGAATGAATTTGGAAGTGTTCCATCCCTTTCTATTTCATGGAATAATTTGAGGAATATTCGGATTAGTTCTTCTTTAAAGGTTTGGTAGAACTCATCTGAGAATCTATTTGGTCCTGGACTTTTGTTTGAAGACTTTCTATAACTGTTTCTATCTCACTACAAGTTATTCGTCTACTTAGATTTTCTATGTCTTCTTCATTAATTCAATTTGAGCAAATTGTATATATCTAGAAAAGCATCCATTTCTTCTAGGTTTTCCAGTTTATCAGAATGTAAGTTTTCAAAATAGTCCTTAATGATCCCCTGGATTTCTGTGATATCTTTGATGATTTCTCCTATTTCATTTCTGATTTTATTAATATGGCTCTTCTCTTTTTTGGTTAGTTTGGCTAAGGGCTTATCAATCTTATTTTTCAAAGGATCAACTTTTTATTTCACTGATGCTTTGTCTTTTTATTCTCAATTTCATTGATTTCAGATCTGGTTTTGTTTCCTTCCTTCTACTGGCTTTGGGGTTAGTTTGTTCTTTTTCTAAGGCCTTGAGGTGGAGCATAAGCCTATTTATTTGGGATCTAATTTTTTTGTAGACCTTCAGTGCTATAAATTTGCCTCTTAGAACTGATTCAGTAGTGTCTTAGAGATTTTGATGTGTTGTGTCTTTGTTCTCATTTGATTATAAGAATTTCTCATTTGATTTCTGTTCTTTGTTCTTTATTCCATTCTTCATTTAAGAGTATTTTTAAATTTTTAAATTTAGTTATACATGATAGAATGCATTTTGACTTATCTATATGAAGTACAACTTCCCATTTTTGTGATTGTACATGATGTGGAGTTATACTGGTGCTATATGCATATGGAATGTTATGTCTGATTCCCATCTGTTCAACCCCGTGAACCTCTACTGCCCACCCCCTGCCTCCACCTATTGTGAGTGAGCATCCGCACATCAGAGAAAACATTTGGCCTTTGGTTTTTTGGGATGATATTCTTCAGTTCCATTTACCAGCAAATGCCATAATTTCATTTTTCTTAATAGCTGAGTAATATTCTGTTGTGTACATGTACCACATTTTCTTTATCCATTCATTTGTTGAAGGACACCTAGGTTGGTTCCATAGCTTACCTATTGTGAATTGAGCTGCTATAAACATTGATGTGGCCAAGTCACTATAGTATGCTGATTTTAAGTTCTTTAGGTGGAGTGGGAAAACTGGGTCAAATGGTGGCTCCATGAAGAGTGCCTTTTAATCTCCATACAGTTTATGTGGTTTCTGTTTTTCTTGTTGTTTCTTTCTACCTATGTTTCATTATGATCTTATAGGATACACAGGATTATATCTGTTTTTTTAATATTTGCTAAGATTTGCTTCATGGTCTAAAATATGATTTTGGAAAAATTTACATGCACAGCTGAAAAGAAAGTAAATTCAACTGTTTGGGGGTGGAATAGTCTGTAGATGTGTGTAGGGTCCATTTGATTTATGGTGTTGTTTATATTGGAGATACTTGATTTTTCATTTTGCCTCATTATTTTTGATAGAGTGTATTGAAGTCCTCGGTGTTATTATGTTGGGGTCTTTGTGGTATTTAATGTCATGGAGTATTTTTTTCCATGTAATTGGGTGCACTGACATTTGGGGCATAAATGTTTACTACAATTATATCTTCTTGTTGGATTTTTTCCTAGGATATAATGACCTTCTTTGTCTCTTCTAATTTTTTTCTGAAACCTACTTTGTCAGATATGGCAATAGCTATTCTTGCTTGTTTTCTTGGACCACATGCCCGGAATATATTTTGCCATCCTTTTACTTTCAGCCTTTGGGTCTCTTTGACTATAAGATTGGTCTCTTATAAATAGCATGTAGTTTGATTGTTATTTGATTCATTCTGGTATCTGTCTTTTAATTGGAGAATTGAGATAATTAACATTCAGCATTAGGATATACATGTGATTGTAGTTTTCTGTCATTTTGGTTTCTGTCTGTATTTTATCACTTCTTAATTCTCATTTAGTGGATTCTTCTTCTATTGAACTTCCCCTGTGGTTTTGTGTGTGAATTGTTTTTAGTTCCTCTGTGTAAAGTTTTTCTTTGAATATTCTTTGTAGTGCTAGTTTGATGCTCATGAATTCTTTTAGTTTATTCTTGTTGTGGAATATTTTTATTTCCCCTTATAATGTAAAATCAATTTTTGCTAGGTATAATAACCTTGGCTGGCAGTTGTTTTCTTTTAGGATTTGGAATTTCTCATTCCAGGCCCTCCTTGATTTTAGCATTGGGGCAGAGAAATCAGAAGTGAGCCTTGCTTGCCTCTAAACGTGACCTACTGTCCCTCTCTTGTGGCATTTAATATGCTTTGTTTTCTATGTTAGGCATTTTTATAATGATGTGTCTTGGTGAACTTCTCATTTGGCTGGGTCATTTGGTGTCCTGTAAGCTTCCTGTATGTGGCTGTCTATCTTATTTCTGATATGGGAGAAGTTTTCTGTAACTATGTCATTGAAAATGTTCTTTATGCCTTTAGTTTGTATCTCCATGTTCTCTTCTCCAATGATTCTAGGTTTGGTGTTTTAATGTTGTCCCAGAGTTATTGTATTTTCTGGTCATGCTCTATAATTTTTTCCCTTTTCTGCCTTCTGTGTATTCAAGATCGTATAGCCTGGCTTCAGTGTCAGAAGTTCTGTCTTCAAGGACTGAGGTTCTATTTTCTACACCACCTAGTCTGTTACTGGTGCTTTCAAGTAAGTTTGTAATCTGATTGATCTTGTCTTTCATTTATAGGAGTTCTCCTTGTTATTTTTTCCCTGTTGTTTCTATTTATTAAAATGATCTGTCATCTCTTGTAATTCCTCTTTTAATTCCTTCCTTAGATCTTCTTTTAGTTCCCTGAACATTTGATAATCAGTTTTTTATAATCTTTCTTTGGGTTCTCATCTATCTATCAGTGGGTTCCTTTATTGGGGAATTGTGGATTTGTGGGGAGATTTCCTTGCCTGTTTTCTCATACTTTTAGAAGTCTTGGTCTTGTGCATCAATTGAAGTGGATTCCCCTTCCTCTTTTTTTGTGTGTGTCTTTTGTGTGTATTTATTTGTTCTGGGGCTTCTGTTTTTGATGAATGGGTAGATGTCAAGGAGTGAGACCTAAGTTCCCTGTCTGGTTGTTTCTCCTTGAGTACTTGTTGATTGTTTGGGGCTTTTTGTCTCCTCTCTTAATTAGAAGTGATGTAAGGGAATATTTAGTTCTACAGAAAAATCTCTAACCTGTGAACTTTTAGTGTCCATATAGGTTCTCAGTACCTCACAGAATAGGGGCAAACTGAACAATAATAACAGCTGTTGCAAACAACAAACAGTAAACAGTATTAAATACCCAGATCCTACTCTGACATCTTCAGTGTTAATTGCCATCAGTAAACAGGAATGGTGGGTTCATCAATTGTCAGCAGTGAAAACAATAACCATGAACTAGCTCTGACTTTAAAGCAAGTAGCAGGTGTCAGCTACATCAACCACAGCAGCAATGATTGTATTAGCATTATTAGTTGGGGCAGGGTTATTAAATCATTTAGTTCTGAACTATTGTAAAAGTACAGTTAATTTGGGGAAGAGGAAATACATTAGGAAGTTAGAACTTTACAATTTCAGAAAGTAAACAAAGAATGTAGAAGAGCAGTAGCAGGTGATGTTTATATAGATGGAAGGGAAGAAATAGAAAGAAAAAAGTGCAGTATTGGGAGAGGGAGAGAAAAAAACAATAGAATTAGGCCAATAGCAGGAGAAGATAAAGTTGAAAGAGAAATAAGGGAAATAAACACATGAAAGTAATCCAAAACCAAACTAAGATATACAATCCAAAGAACACAAACCCTCACATGATAATGCTAGGAAAAGATAATTTAGGTTTCAAAATGCTGAATGTAAGAGAAAATAAGACATAGATGTGTGCATCTATGTCCCTGAAAGATTAAGGATAGCCAGAATTCACACACATGAAAGAATAAGAAAAATTTATGTGTGTGTGTGTGTGTGTGTGTGTGTGTGTATGTCACTATATATAGATAGATAGATAGATCCAATATCTTAGTGTAGACTGAAGGTATCTTCTGCACTGAAGTGTTCAAAGTATTTGGAATGGGTGGTCAGTGTCCTGTAATCTTTCTTACCAGTTATTCTTGTGCAGGGCTGGTGGATATTAACCCCTCCCTGTTTTTGTGTTGCTGAGTTGCGAGTTGGAATGGCCTAAGATTGCAGTTGTTTGATATAAGACTCAGTTTCCCTTCTCACCAGTATGGGAGGGTGGGTTTAGATGTACAGTCAGTTTGCATTTTGAGCCTTGGTACCAGATCCATGTACCCTCAAGGGCACTGCTCCTGCAGCACATTCTGTGAGGGGCTGATCTGGCGGGTGGCACTGAGGTCTATCAGGTCTTTTAGGGCTAGGTTGAAATGTGCCTTCTTTGGAGAGACTAGGTTGATTTGCCCCGAGGGCTAGACTTTGGCCGATCAGTTCCATGGGATTGGTTTTCAGATGCCTCACAAGAAATCCATTCGTGGGGCATGGGGGCTGATCCTGCACTCACTTTTGCCCCGGAGCTCTGCCTTCCCAGGTGTAATTTCTAAGTGTATTCAACCCACCAGCTCCAACCCCCACACTGCTTTGACTGGTCAAGTAAGCCACCAGACACAAAGGCTCTCCTTTGCCCTTCTAGCTCGAGTCCCCCAGGTACCGTCCACTCCATGCCTATTTCTCTCACATTCCACCAGATACCACTGACGTCCCATGCTAGGCACCAGGATACAGTGGCTGTATGTGGGTCTTTTTTTTTCCCCTGATCTCCCAAGTATCACTGATGTTACACTGGGCACTCTCTCCCCAAGGTGACTACTGCCTCAGTTCTCCATGGCCAGTTGGAATACAGTGTGGCTTATTTAACACACAAATGTGATTATCAAGGACCTCCACGATTTGCCACCTCTTAGTTCAGATAAGTTAAGGCAGTGTTTTTGATCTCAGACTTCCGTGTACCAAGACACACTGCAGCTTTGTCTACTCCCCTTTCCTTTGCCTGTAGTGGGTTGGCTCTGGCAACTCCTACAAGTAGTTTTCTTCATTTTATTGTATCTAACCTTCTGAGACTCCAAGCAGCTCTGACTGTCTAGTAGGAAATCTCTGTATCTCCCACCTCACTGATAAGCTGTGTACGTGCTATGTTGGTCTCAGGCCACAGAGCAATTTGAAAAGCTACTGCCTCTACTCCACCATCTTCCTGTGTACTGTCAGCTGTCATGAATTCTTATCTTGGAAGGTTTTTTATTTCCTCTTCAATTTTAAAGGATAGCGTTGCTGGATACAGCAATCTTAGTTGACAGTTATTTTCTTTTAGGACTTGGAACACGTCATTCTAAGCCCTCCTGGCTTTTAGAGTTTGGGCTGAGAAATCAGAAGTGATTCTGACTGGTTTACCTCTAAATTCGACCTGACATTTTTCTCCTGAGGCTTTTAAAATTTTATCCTTATTCTCTGTTAGGCATTTTAATTATAATGCATTGTGAAGAGATTTTCTTTTTGATCTTGTCTATTTGGGGTTCTGAACATCTCCTGCAACCAGATGTTCATCTCATTCTCAAGTTTTGGAAAACTTTCATCTCCAAACCCTCCTCAATTCTGGTCTCTTAATGTTGTCCCTGACTTTTTGTATGTTCTGATGATGGTTCTTTTAATATGGTATGAATGTTCAAGGCTGCCCCCTTTATCATCCAGCTCTGAATTTCTCATTCATATCCTATACTGACTTCCTTAATTCATTCAGCATATTTTTTTTGTGTGTTCTTGGAATTTTGATCATTTTTATAATCATTCATTTGAATTCTTTATCTGGTATTTCATCCACTTCAATATTTTTGGATCAGTAGTTGGTTAATTATGAACTTTAGGAGGTGTCATGTTACCTTGTTTTTTCATGATTCTTATATTCCTGTGTTGGGTTTTATGCATCTGTTAAGAGTGGATATCTCTTCTACTCTTCTGTGTTGACCCTTTGAGGGTACACCCTTCACTTGCCAAAATGTCCTCAAGTGATCCAGGCTGAGACACCCTCATAGGTGTGGAATCCACAGACTTTGTGTTAATTCACTCTCAGTTTGCTGCAGCAGTGGATATCTGTGAGAGGGAACTGAATGCCTACTCCTAGGCATTTCTACTTGTGACTGTTTGTTAGTTTGGATTTTTGTCTTTTCTATTCTTGGTATTAAAATATAGCTGAAGTTAGAGGGTCCTCAATTTGTGTGTAGAGCAAGGTGCACTGTCCTTTTATTGAGTTTACTTCCACAGAAGTCTCTACCTTGTGAACTTATAGTGTCCCTGTAGTTTCTCAGCACATCATAGAATAGAGGGAAACAAACAATAGGAACAACCAATGCAAACAATGTATGGCATTAAAATAAATACCTGGTCCTACTATGACATTAATTACCTCAAGAAAACAGGAAATGGTGGGCTCAGCAATTGCCAACAACAAACACAATAAGTAACCATGAACTAGATCTGGCATTAAAGCAAAGGACAGGTGTCAGCTATGTCATCCACATCAGTAATAATTACTACAGCATGAATAGTAGGGGCAGTTTTGATTTTGTTTTGGGGTACTGGGGATTGGATCCAGGAGTGCTTACCCACTGAACTACACATCCCTAGCCCTTTCTTATTTTGAGAGAGTCTCACTAAGTTGCTGAGACTGGCTCTGAATTTGCAATCTTCCTGCCTTAGCCTTCTGAGTCACTGAGTTTGCAGGTGTGAGCCACCACACCCAGAAGTTATATAAGCCAATAAGTTCTAAAAGATGGTAAAAATACAGTTCTTTAAGAAAATTTGATAGGAAAGCAGAAAAGAGTTTGCAATTTCAAAAAGTGAACAAAGAATGCATAAGAGTTATATCTGGTGATGGTTATAAGGACAGAGAAAAAAATTGGAGAAACAAAGTAAAGGAAGGGAATTTGGCTATTGGTAAAAAGAAAACTAGAAACAAGAAAGCAAAACAAAAACCATGACCCTCAAAAGACAAGACAAAAAAAGCATACGTTTTTAAAATGAGGGGAAAAAATGTTTGTGTGTATGTGTTTGTGTGTGTGTGTGTCCATGAACCAAACAGCATGTTAAGAACACACACAGCCACAAAGGGGAAAAAAAGATTCTTAATGAAAAATGAAAAAATTTTGTATCTACCAAGGTGTTCAAAATAGTTGATGAGAATTGATGGTCACTGTGTCCAACTTCTTTCTTTCCATTTTTTCTGGAGCTGTATACAGAGAGAAGAGAAGGGGAGGGGAGGGGAGAGAGATTGTGCTATAGAGCACAAAATCTGGGGTTGTTAGCCCCTTCCTCCTATTGTGTTCCTCACTGAGCTGCCAGCTGTCATGGCCCAAGACTGAAGCTGGTTGAAATAGCTCTCAGCTTCCCTTCTCACCAGTGTAAGGTAGTATGGAATGGGAAGTACTGTCAGTCAGAGTTTTGTCTGCATAGATCAGCTGGATGCAGTCCCCGGGTGGGGCTGCTGCAGAGTTCTGTGGGATGAATTCCAGCCAATGGGTCTTAGGTCTAATCACACCATAAGGGCTTTGTTGGGTGGTGATCTAATCTCTCCAGAGCAGACAACACACCCTTAAGACATGGCAGTTGCTGATTTATCAGAAATCTGGATCCCAGGAGCCTCTCAAGAATTCTATTCTCCAGGCAAGGAAACCAATCTTCCACAGACTCTGGTGCCCACTAACTCAGCCCTCCAGGGCTTAGTCCCTGAGAACACTCACTCAGCCCACTTCAGCTGGTCACGTGAGCCATCGTGAGACATCTGATTCAAAGAGAAAGCAAGTTGGGTTCCCCTTTGTTTTCCTGACTTGAATTCCCCTGGGTACAATCTTTTCTGTGCCTGTTACACTCACATTCTTCTAGGAACACCCTGGGCCACACAGTAGGTACTTTGCAGGACAGGATGACAGTGTTTGCGGTGATCTCCTGATTCCTACAGCAGCATCCAGTTGAGAAACAGAGCACTTTTCAAACACCAGTTCACACTGCAGCCTGTGACTCAGCTAAGTGCAGGCTACTTTTCTGATCTTAGTTTTTTCATACCAAATCTTTCTATAGGGTTTCTGTTGTTTCCCTCCATGGTAAACCAGTGCTGCTGCCTCAGCAGGCTCAGCTCTAGTGTACTTTTTCTTCTTTGTTGAATGTACCCAGATTTCTGAGTTTCTAAGACGCTCTGACTGTCCAATGTTGAATTTTAGTGAAATCCCTTTCATCAACCTCATTGAGAAGCAGTAGTCCTGCGGTTTGAATGCCGGTCAGAGCAACCAGGAACATAGCCTTCCTCTATCCACCATCTTGAATTGTCTCCCCTCCCCCCCACCCCCACATTTTTTTAAACTTAGATTCAGTCTCCCTAAGTCGCTGAGGCTAGCCTTGAAGTCCTCCTGTTTCAGCCTCCCAAATCGCTGGGATTATAGGTATGCACCACCACACCCAGCTCACTCTGGTGATCTTAATAGCTACCTGTTATAGTATGTTAATGAGTGGTTGCTTAGATAGGCTAATCAACATTTTTTTAGGTAGTTTAGCATCTCCAGAAAGCATATTACAGTCAAGGTAATAATACTCTCCTAATACTCTCCATTTGACTACACAAAGAACATAAAGGAATTTGCTTACCCAAGTGAAAGAAGTTGAGGGGGGTTACCAGGGCCCCAGTGAATGCTAATAATTCACTGCTTCTCATGCGCTTCCCTGTCCTAGGACCACAGAGGAACAGGGGCTGACGGGACACAGAAGAAACCTAAAATATAACCCTCTTCTCAACAAGCAAGTAGTCTAGTTGAGAAAATGGTATAATGGTTATGAAATAATCAGGCATGAACTATAAAAGTCCCAAAATTGGTCAGGGGAGATAGGTAGTGAAGTAGGTGCCAGAGAAGGGTTAAATCTGTTAACAAGTCTGTTAACCAGGATTACGGGTAGGTGTCCCTGAGTCTGTGCTCACTCTAGTGTCTTCCCTCTGGGATGTTTATCCAGTGGACCACCTTTCTTCCCATTCTCCCCTTCCTTTCTCTTTATCCTCTTTCTCTTCCTTCCCCGCTTCTTCTA
This sequence comes from Sciurus vulgaris, assembly GCF_902686455.1. NCBI lineage: Eukaryota > Metazoa > Chordata > Mammalia > Rodentia > Sciuridae > Sciurus > Sciurus vulgaris. The sequence continues at coordinate 141,006,727 of NC_136464.1, read as the reverse complement.
ATTCCTCACTTCCATTTATCTCCTTGGTTTTCCTCCTCACTCCCCTCTCTCCTTTCCCTGTCTGCTCTGTCTGGTTTGGAGAATGTTTACTGTGAGGTGTCTGAGTGTGCTGACACCATGCACTGCCCAGGGACAGCAAGAATGAACAAGATTTGAAGGTGTGCTGAGGGCTAAAAGCTTACACTGTAGGAGGAACTCTGGTTTCACACTTGGCTTCCCTGACTCCACAGCCTTGACACGGCTTCCGTGGGCATCTTTCCAGTGCCCCACATTCAGCTTTCCTTGCCTGATATTAGGGGATATGGAGCTGACCGTCACAATAACCACTTCGATTTATTTCTGCTTGTGTCGATTGGTACATGTGCTAAGAGGCCTGGCAGGGAGGCAGTGGGCTTGGGCTTAAGTCAGCGAATCAGAAAATAAACCAAGCAGATCTTATAAATTACCTCTGTGGTGTTAACACCACATAAGCACCCTTGGTTGTACAGAGACATCTCATCTATTCTTTGTCTTTTAAATTTTAGAAAATCAGGCTTGGGGTACTGGCTTTTCCTAGCATGCATGAGGCCCTGAATTTAATCTCGACATTTCAGATAAAGATATAATAGCCAATCAGTTCTTCCTAAGTTGAATGTGTTAGGAAGAGGAAGATCCACCTGACAAAATAGAAAGTACCTTTCATATGACTCTGTGAGAGAAGAGATTCATAGCAACAAAGGAAAGACCATATTCCAAGGAGAGAGAGAGAGAATGCTGGGAACCAATAATGAAATGAGGAGAAACTAAACAGCATAGAGGATGAGGAAAGGCAACCCTGAGAAAAGTACAAAGCAATCTGCAACTTCATCCCTGGCTCCTCGGCCGGGGGCAGGAGACCCAATGCTGCCAGCATAGGGGAAGCTGGGGAGTACAAAAAGGCCCGTAATAACAGCATTCTGGCAGTCCTAACTGCAGGAGAAGCCCACGGCTCTAAGAGCTTTAAGTCCAGGTCAGGGATTTGGTCTGACAGTGTCTCCTCTGGCACAGCCAGCTGGTTTTAGAGAAGAAATTCATTACATCATTCAGCAAATGCAGAGCTCTTTAACCAGGACTCACCTTGAGAAGGGTGCTATCATAGGGACTCAACTGCTTTGGGGACATTAAAACCCAGAAGAAAACACAGTTCAGCACCCCCATGATCACCCTGCTGCATAGACTGGGTAGGAGACAGCCATGCCAGATGGTTATGGATTGAGGGAGTGTCTCTCACAAACCTGCTGGGAGGATCATACAGAGGGGAGTACAGGCTGTAGTGGGGAGAGGAGTGATAGCTGTCAGTGATCCCACCTGCTCTGACAAGAAGAGTCACCAGCTATGGGTGATTTTGAGCAGGGACCAATTCTGAAGGTGCCAGAATTGAGGCTGGTAAATTGCTCGGTTGGCAGCCTCCCCTGCCCGCCCCCAAACACAGAACCTGACGGTTTAATTGTTCCTCCCTCACCAGCACCTGCTGCAGCCTCAGACACAGTGACTTGGACATTCACCACGCTCTGGGCTCACAGACTGGAAACCTCCAGACTATACCTGATCGGCATAGAACCATGTGCCCCTAAAACTTGGTCATTCATTGAATGCAGGAGCACCCAATTACATTAAACAAACACTATTAGACATAAAGTAGGAAATGGGTCCCAATACCATAATAGCAAGTGACTTCACTACTCCACTCTCACCAATAGATAATCCAGACACAAAAGTTAAGAAACATGAGTTAAATTACAGTAGAGATCAAATGGACTTAACAGACATCTACAGAATATTCCAAATGGCTGCAGAATATATACTCTTTCATCAGTATGTGGGGCTTTTTCCAGAATAGGTCACATATTAGGCAATTATTAATAAACACAACGAAAAGCTGAGGTAATTTCTTGCATCAGATCATAATGGAATGAAACTAGAAATCAACAGCAAGAGAAATTACAGAAATTATACCAACACAGAGATTGAACAGTATACTTTTGAATGATTAAGCTGGGGTCATTGAAGAAATTTGGGGAGAAATTTTAAAGTTTTTAGAATGAAACAAATATGGAAACACAAAATAACAGAAATTGTGGGATACAGAAAAAGCAGTACTAAGAGGCAAGTTTATAGCTACACATGCCTTCACTTCAAGAAAGAGAGAGAACTTAAATAATCTCAATACATCTCAAGAAAATATATCTTAGGAAAACAAGAACCAAAATACCCCAAATCAGTAGAAATAAAGTTCAGAGCATAAACGATTGAAATAGTGACTAAAAGAGCAATTCAAAGGATCAACAAAACAAAATTGGTTTATGAAAAGATAAACAAAATGGACAAAACCTTAGCTAAACCAAAAGAAAGAGAGGAGACTCAAATAATTTAGAGACAAAAAAGGGGATACTATAACAGATGTTGATGAAATCCATAGGAATTTCAGGGAATAATTTTTTAAACTATATGATATAAATTAGAAAATCTTGAAGAAATAGCAAATTTATGGACAAATGACTCTCCAAAATTGAACCAAAGGCTATGAAAACTCTAAGATAGCAAGTAATAAAACTGAAGCAGTAATAAAGTCACCCAGTTGAATGAGATAGTTCAAAGTATGTGCATGTAAGAATGTGACATAAGGATTCCCACTATTGTGTATAATATTATGCATCAATAAAAACATTTTTTAAAGTCACCTGATAAAGGACCAGGATCGATGAATTCACTGCTAAATTTTAACAAACATCTGAAGAAGTAATACCAATGATCCTCAAACTATTCCATAAGATGGAAAGGAAAGGAACCCTTCCAAATTCGTTCTACAAAGCCAATGTTATCATGCTATGAAAACCTAATAAGGATACAACAAAGAAACTATAGGTCCCTACTCTTGATGAATAGTTGCAGAAACCTTCTAACATAATACTTGCAAATTGAATTCAGTAGCACACTAAAAGATCATACACCATGATCAAGTTGGTTTTATTCCAGTTATGCAAGAATGATTCATCATATGCCAATCAATTTAATACATCACATAAATAGAATTAAGTTTAAAAAAATCACATAATCATCTCAATACAGGCAGAATCTTTTGACTAAATCATTTGACAAAATTCAACATCCCTTCGCAATAAAATCCTTAAATTAACTTAGTATAGAAGGGTCATATCTCAACATAAAAAAGTTATATATGACAAACCCACAGCCAACACCAATACTACATGGGGAAAAAAAATGGAAGCATTTCCTCTGAAATTGAGAACAACACAATAGTGTCCACTCTCACTGGTCTTTTTCAATATAGTACTTAAAAGTTGAGCCAGAACAATTAGGCTAAAGAAAGAAAGAAAAGGGATTCAAATAGGAAAGGAGGACGTCAAATTATCCCTATTTATATATTATATAATTCTACAAGTAGAAACACCTTAAGACTCCATAAAAAGCCTCTTAGAACTGAAAAATTCAACAGTTTCAGGAAACAAAAATTAACATATAAAAATTAGTAACTTTTCTATATACCAGTACTCACTGAGAAAGAAATCAGGAAAAAAAATCCCATTCACGATAGCTTAAAAAAAAAAAAAAAAAAAAACTAGGAACAAACCTAAATGAAATGAAAGACCTTTACAATGAAAATTATAAAACACTGAAGAACAAAAGAAGACACAAAAATATGAAAATATCTCCCATGTTTATGGATTGGGAGAAAATTGTTACAGCGACCATACTAGCCAAAGTAATCTGAAGATTGTTTGCGGTCTCCATGAAAATATTGGTCATTTTTCATGGAACTGAAAAAAATCATAAAATTTAAATGGGAGGCACAAAAGACCCTGAAATAGCCAAAGCAATTCTGAGCAAAAAGTAATGCTGGTGGCATCACAATACCTGGTTTCAAAATACACTATGAGCTATAGGAACAAAAAAGCATGGTATGGCATAAAATCATACATGTAGACCAATGGGATAGAATAAAGGACCCAGAAGTAAACTTACACATCTATATCCAACTAATCCAAATGTGTCAAAAACGTGACGAAGAAAGGACAGTCTCCAACAAATGGTGCTGAAAAGACTGACTGTCTGCATTGGAACACAACTCAAAATGGATCAGAGACCCTAATGTAAGATCTAAAGCTTTTAACCAACTAGAGGATAACACAAACACTGCAAGATATTGTCACATGAAAGCAGTGATTTTGTGAATCGGATTCTGATAGTTCCAGAATAAAAGCAGAAATTGACAAATGGAATTGGATCAAATTTAAAAGCTTCCCCATAGCAAAGGAGACAACAGAGTGAAGAGGCATCCTAAGGAATGGGAGAAAGTATTTGCCAGCTATTCATCTGACAGAGGATTAATATCCATAATATATAAAGAACTCAAAAAGTTAACCAAACAACAACTAATCCAATCAAAACCCAGGCAAATGATCTGAACAGAAATGTCTTAAAAGAAGTAGTACAAATGCCCAATGCACACATGAAAAAAAAAAAAATGCTTGACATCTTTAGCCATCAGGGAAATGCAAATCAAAACAACACTGAGATACAACCCCACCCTAGTTAGAATGGCTATTATCCAAAATACAAATAATTAACAAATTCTGGTGAGGATGTGGAAAAGGAGTAGTTTTCACATACTATTTGAGAGGATGTAAATTAGTATAGTCACTATGGAGAACAGTATGGAGTTTCCTCAAAACTTAAAATGGGGCCAGATGCATACCTATCATCTCAGCAACTGGGAGGCTGATACAGGAGGATCACAAGTTTGATACCAGCCTCAGCAACTTAGCAAGACCCTGTCTCAAAACAAAAGAGCATAGGATGTAGCTCAGTAGTAAAGTGCCCTCAGGTACAATCCCAGGACCAGGAAAACTAAAAAGTATCCTAAAAATAGAACTACCATATGATTTGACTATCCCACTCCTGGATACCAATCCAAAGGAAGTGAAGTTAGCATAAAAACAGACATGTACATACCCACATCCATCATGGCACTATTCACAGTAGCCAAGAGATGGAATCAGCCTAGGTACCCATCAACATATGAATGGATAAGGAAAACTTGGTATATATACACAACAGAATGTTATTCCACCATAAAGAAGAATGAAATTTGCAATAAAATGGATGAAACTGGAGAACATCTGTTAAGTGAAATAAGCCAGGCACAGAAAGAGAGGCATCGTGTTTCCTTTCATATGTGGAAACTTAAAGAAAATAAAGATGACCTGAAAGTAGAAGAGAGGGTAGAAAGGAGGGGTGGACAAAAAGCACAATATCCTTGTATGAAAATGTTCCACTGAAACCCATTCAATTTGTGTAAGTAATCTGCATAAATCACCATAATTGAAAAAATACTTTTTAAGAATAACTTAGAAATTTTTAAACAGGTGGGAGACTCCAAGGACAATATTAAGGAGTAAAAATACATGGGCCACACCAATTTCTTGGAACAAAAGCCAGCTGAGTAAGAGTGTAGAAAAGGTGTCCGGCTATGGTGGTCTTCCGCACTCTGTGGAGCACCACACACATGGGGCACAGAAAGCGAGACTACAACCACGGCACTCGTCTCTAACTCAGTCCCTGGGCTGCCCGGGCTTCCCTGGCCGTGCAGATCTGACTCCTCATAGGAGGTGTGGGAGGGAAATGCTTTCCTCTGAGAGCAGGGCTGGATTCAGCAGCAACAGCCCTGCTCCAAGATCTAGCCCCTCCACTCACCGGGGCAGCCCTTCCCTGGACCCCAGAGCCCCTCCTAGGAAAAACAAGAGTTGAGAGAGAACCCTTGACCTCAGACATGATTCCAAGCAAATCCTGCACAAGACGTTGAATGGGTCAGTCCCACGCAGCTCAGCCTGTGAGGCCAGTGTGCTTTATGTGATGACTCTTCGATTCCCTAAGTTCTCAAGATCAAGAATGCACTGATAGGAAAGATAGGAAGGTAAGGGATAAATGAAGATATTTGTAAGGCAAAAATTATTTGGCCATAGGATGAAAATGAAAAAGAGGTTGAAATTTCTCTTGAAAAATTCCAAATTGTACAATGTCATGAAGTTTATTTTGTCAGGATAGGGGAAAGACCTAAAAAAATAAAAATAAAAAAATCAAACTGACCCGAAAGCATTTTCTCTTGTATCTTTCTCCTGGCATGCAATTATAAGCATATTTAAGGAAATTGTCCAGACTTAAGCTGAGAGCCTTATTAACTGGATATTTTAGATAGTATTTCACTTCAAGTGGTGTTTTCCATAATTATGACACATCTCTGTCCACAATATTTACATCTTCATGGCAGAATCAGGCTGTTATACTATCAACAGAAACATACAGTTAAGTACATTTGAGATTAGTTTCCACTACACTAATTTCTAGGTCTGTCCACATATGAGGTATGTTTAATTGCTGTCCAAATGAAGTAATCATGAGGATTTCAAATCCCAGTTTCACTACTTACTCCCTGTGTGATCTTGGGCAACTTATCTAACATCTCTATGCCTCAGTTTCACCCTCTGTAAAATAGGTTTTTTGTGTGATTTTTTTGTATTCAATGACTATATATATGAAAAGGATTCAGAACAGTACATGGCACCTAGTAAATCCTATCTAAGTGTTGTTTGCCTCTTGTTTTATGCTTTAAAGTGCACGAAAGATCTATCAAGTTCTCCCATTTTAAGATCTTTGCCATAGCCTGGTGGACAGGTAGATTTTGAATGTCTCTCCCTAGACTGGCCTGCTGCACATGTGGCCAGCACTCCATCTAACTCCTTAGGGCCTTCAGTGGTTTTTTTTGTTTTGTTTTGTTTTCCAATTCCCTTGTGTTGCAAATGAGAAAACAGATCCAAAGAGACTAAGAGACTGGTTATTTAATGGGAAGATGATTAGTGATCATTCCAGAACTAGGACCGAAATCTTTTGCAACTATGCTTCTTTCTTCCAGCAAGTGAAGGGTATCTTTGCTTGTTTAATGAGCTTGCTTATGACATAAGTTGTTATGATACCTTATCTCATAAGGCATTATACACACATACCCTGTGCCTGACCCACAGTAAGCAGGTGGTGGAGGCTGCCTTTCTGCTTCCTTTGTGGCTGAAGTCTGGGCTCAGGTCCATATATACATGGTATACAAGATCGAGCTGTATTTCAGTACTTGCCAGCCAAGGCTCCCCATGATTGGCTTGCCGTTTTGCTGGATGGCTCATGTGGAGGTGCCCAAGCATCAGGATGTAAGTGTGCATGAGCCAGTCGAGTCGGGAACTTTCAGGTTTCTGCTGCTGATGTGGGTAGATCTCTAACAGTAGTCACTGAAGAGCCCAGCCCTCCGTACACAGTCCCCTCCCTGCTGGCATTCACCCTGAGCACAGAGGTGTGACAGAGAACCTTACTTCCGGTCCTCCCTGCACAGTCCTGGCCCTGTGGAGGTTGGCCTCTGTGATTAAGACACTGCCTGGACCTGCTCCCGGCCCCACACACATGGCCTTGGTTACTCTGCACAAGTCACGTGCACTCTCCAAGCCTGTTTCTGCATTTATGAATGATTTTGTATCTCATTAGAGTGTGGTGAGAAAGAAAGCAAGTGTTTTGAGAACAGTCTGGCTAGGGAAGTCCTCTTGGTAACTGTCTGAATTAAGTCCCCATTCTTGATGGAAAGGTTCCTGGTCATAAGAATTCCTGGGGGTGGTGGTTGAAAATAGGTGAGCTGGGCTACATCCCAGACTGCCTAACAGACCCCAGAGGAAAGGCTGGAGGAGCTGTTCTTCTAACAAGCGGCCCAGGTGCTTGGTGTTCAGGAAGAATGCACCCCAGGGCACCCTTGGCTGTTCACCTGCAGTGGCTGACAGTCCTCGGGGCACTTCCAGCAGACCAGTGCCCAGGCCCCAGTCCAGAGCTGGTTCTTTCCCAATCTGCCTTTGACAAAACGCTCAGCCCTCTGTAGTCACTCACCTTTCTCAGCTGTGAAGTGGAGCTGCACCTTGATATCTACTCACACACCTCACACGACTGTTGGGAGAGGCAGTGAGACCACGGGCCCAGGGGGTTCTGCACGGTGCCCATGGAAAGGAGAGGAGCTCTTCACCACCACTATGAACCTCTTAATACTCTGTTCACTAGCCATCTGTGGGTTGACTGGGAATCTAATCATCCTTCTAACACGGTTTGTGGCCAAATGCATTCAGATTTCAAAATAATTCATACAAAAATTTTAGAATACAGTTTATTTCAGTTTTTCCTGAACTGCCTCTATTTCAAGTTTTGTGTATTGAAAACATATGAAATGTTTTTCATGTGAATATTAAATACAGTTGATTTGACTTTCTGGTCTATTTGGTCTCTATTTTAAATGAATCTTAATATTGTTAAATGGAAAGTGTAGCCTCTGAAATGATATCTCTATGGTGATTATGCATGAGAAATTATAATAGCTCTGATTCATGGAGCATTTCTATGTGCCCAACTCTGTGCTAAACCAGTAGCTTTCACAACATCCTTCTAAATGTTAGTACCATTTGCTGAGGCTTAAAGGGACTAATTATCTTTGTAAGGGTCATTTAACTCATAACAATAGTAGATAGAGGATTGAAACAGAATATCAGACCTCTAATTAGCCACCTTGCTTCATGAGATCCCCAGGCACACACCCGGATTGGATGTAAACACAGGAACACAAGAGCAACCACTGTATTAGGACAGAAGGACTATGGTTCATTTGTGCTTCTTTTAAAATAAAATGAATTGCTGGTGTAAAAATTACTCTAAAAAAATACCTGAGAAGAAAAAAAAATTGCACTAAAGATTCTACCTGGATCTTATGGCTACATCTAAGACATTTATTGCTGTAAGTTTGGGGTTTAGTTTCCATTCATAAAGCTTTGTGCTCTCTGGTCCGTGTTAATAAGAGATTATAAAAAGGTTTGTATGACTTTGAAAAGTGCCTTTTCCTTTTTTGGGTACTGTGCAGAGCATCTTGACCCATATTCTCACTGCCTTCTCCCAACAAGTCCTAGGAGATGTGTGGGATAGGATGCTCACCAGGGATTGGGATGTGGCTCAGTGATAGAGCACTTACCTAGCTTGTGCAAGGATCTGGCACACACACCCACACCCACACACACACCCACACCTACACACACACACCCACGATGTAGTTGCACTTCACATCTGAGAAAGAAGTTTAGGTGGCAAGAAATCTACTGTAATGGCCCCTGCTCCTCACTGACGTAAAGAATATTTCTGTCCTTAGATGAGGATAGGATACACATGGTGAGGAATGTGCTATTCTAGCTTGGCTTGGCCTTGCCAATAAAGCAGCCAGGAAGAGCAAACCCAGAACCTTCTGTCAATTCATCTCATGCCAGGCCCAACCGCTGCTCAGAAGCCAGGATAATTATGTTAGATGCTTTACACACACTCCTACAAGGAGGACACTGTTCAGCCACAGAAAACTCAACGTTGTCCATCTCCCTGGGTACGGGGTGGGGGCTTACCCAGCCTGTCACCTGCTTTAAGATGCACTCCTTTCCCACAAGCGACTTCTCTTCCTTTCTAGATATCCGCCAACGAGATCGAAATGCTTTTGATGAGGTTACCACGCATGTTCAAACAGGAATTCACAGGCGTGGGAGCAACTCTGGAGAAGAGATGGAAGTTATGTGCCTTTGAAGGAATTAAAACTACCTAACTGTGAGGAGCAGGAAGTCTTGGGAAAGGAAACTCACCAAACGCGGCCAGGCTGTGCAGCCTGAGAGCAGGAGGGTTGGGGCCGTCCAGCATGGGACCTGTGCCGAGCCATCAAAGCCTGACTTCAGTTACACCTGTGGCTTCTCTTGTGAGTGGAAATGTAATCGTGTACCAGTTCTTAAACTAAACAAAGCTTCATACTGTGACAGATCTGTTTCCTCTGAAAACCAGACAGTGATTCCACAATCATAATGATGGCAAAATCTTAAAATAGGCTACATTTGAGAATAGCTCACCAAGCAAAATATTTAAAGTTAATGATGGTGTAGCGATGGTGGTTGCTAGGCTACAGAGTTGTGTATGTAATGTATAGCTGAAATCATTAAATGACATTTTCCTGAAAATCTATCTTCCTGTTTTAGTTTAAAAAAAAAAAAAACAAAAAAAACAAACAAAAAAAAAAAAAAAAAAAGAAAAAAGTACTTTTACAGTGAGGAAAAAAAAAATCATACCAAAAGAAAACTTGAATATGTGTCTGAGCGGTTATTGTATTTTATAAATTAAGTTATATGCTGTTCCAGGGACTTTTGCCTTATTGAAGAGGCAGAAATGATGATTGGACTCGTTGAGAATGCTTTATCAAGAATATTATTTTTCTAATGTAACAATTCTCCATCATAAGTTCTTTTAACATGGGCTGCGTAACAATTTTCATAAAATGTAAATAAAGGGAAAACTAGTGCTACTGTCTTGTACTTGGTATGTAACATTCAGGTTTATGCATCAAAATAAACATTCAGTAAATATTCCTGTTACAAATTTTATAGCAAAGATATTAATTTTTTTCAATAAATATGACTTCTACCATATGGGCTTGGCAAATCATTCTTTGATATATTTCAATCCTTCCTTAAGAAATCTTTTTTCTCATTGCTCAGTCCCATCAAAAATCCTACCATTTAAAATACATAAGTGACATTAGGAAATAAAACATTTTTTTCAAATAGGAAAATATAAAAATTGTAACACGGACAGTATCAACAAATGAGATTATATAGTATTAGAGTAGATACTGTTTAAAATGCTAAAATGTAGCAAATATAATCAACATAAATTTTATCTTTTTGTCCTCATGGATGCATAATAAAGTATCCAGTTAATTTATTCAGTTGGGGAATGATTTGGATGTTTACTAGAAAGCATATAAATTAGAAAAGGAATTAAGGAATTCATACAAGGATCAACAGTTTAGACAGAATTTGGGCTTTCCCTGTTTCTTTTAATAAGTAGGTTATAGCTTTAAATTTTCTCCCTTGATTTCTCACATAAAAAAAAAATCACAAAAAAGACAAGTACTCAAGATACTAATTTAAATAAAGCATTTTTTTAGAAAGCAGCTAAGCAGTGAGTATTCTTCAACACTATATGAAAAGGTACCCATAATTTCCTGTTGGACATTGTTATCCTCAGGTACTTTTTATCAAACCTTGACATTTTAAGATACTTACTCATAATTCCCCAAAATATCTTCATGTGTTCTGTTTGGAATTGATGTAAACACTTTAAGTATAGAGATGAATAAGAAGAGATCCTTTCCCTAATGTGTTCAGAGTTCACTGGGAAAAGACATTTTATCAAAAGTTCCTCTATGGTGTGATCTGAGTGACAAGAAAGACATAATAGTGCTCTGGGATTCAGATTAAATGCCAGTATCATATTAAACACTGGAGGTCTTCCCTACCTCTGTCAATGCCCCTAGCCAACACCATCCTAACAGATTTCTCTCATCAGGAGACACAAACAAGGATACAGAAGTCACAAAGCAGAAAACATCATAAAAAATGTCATTGTAAAATTAAAAAACTAAGAGGTTCACCTGAAAAATTGAAAAAGACAAGGTGGGGGGATTCAGTAAAATGACCAGTTATGTAGACAAAGTTTATAGGGACATAAAAGAGAAGGACCACAACCTAGGCTCTTTCTAACTAGATGTTTCTGAACCTGAATTCACAGTCTCAGCCATTGCTGGGAGTCACTTCAGCAGTAAGACACAATGCAGAAAGTAAAACCCTTACTAAGAGCTCTCAATAAACAAAGCCACTTGAGGGTTGGGGCTGTAGTTCAGTGGCAGAGCTCTTGCCTGGCATGTGTGAGGCACTGAGTTCGATTCTCATCACTGCATAAAAATAGATAAAATAAAGGCATTCTGTATATCTACAACTACAAAAAAGATAAAAAATAAACAAAGCCACTTGAAAGGCCCTCAGATTAGATCTAACAAGATGATACCATTTCTAAAACACATGGTTCTGAGCCCAAAATTGCAACTTGAAGGAATGAAATGGTTGATTCACCTTCCAAAAACATTTAAGTCGTTCCTAGAGATTAGCTTCTATACTAGGAGAATCTACTTTGTGATATATCTGTTTATACTTGAAATTATTTATCTTACTTGTCCAGAAATATATCAGTCATATATTTTAAGTTTGATTATATGAATAACTTATTTTTGGAGGGAAAAAAAAATCTCCAAAATATTTTACAGACCCTCAGGTTCAGATGGGACTTTAAAGATGACCTGGGGAAGGGTCTCACAGTGACTTATGAAGTAGCCTGGAATCTAAGCATGGCTGCTTCCCATCCTCTTTAGTCCTTTTGGTAATCTTCTGTGAAGACACTAGAATCATCCCCATTTGTCACATAAGGAAAAATAAGATTTGGAAGTTTTAAGTTAGTAATGTTTGAGTCCAAGATTGGAACCCAGGGCAGACTCCAAAACACACTCATTTCCCTGGTTATGCTTCTGGCTCAATCTATTCTCACCCCACCCATGAGCCCAATGCCCATCCGGTGACTTCTGATGGCAACTTTTACTGTCTTCCCCCCCTCCCCGCACCACCCCTTCTACATGGGTAGAGGGGCAAAGACTCTTGAGTCCTTTCCCTCCTAAATCTAATTAATAACAAAGTAGTGTTCTTGGTTCCAAGAATAAGTGGAAGATTGAAAACTCAAGACCCCTGTGGCCCTGAAGGACCCTTCACTTACTTTTTCACAGCTTCCCTGAATATTTTGCTTTCCTGCTGTTGTACATCTTTCTATGTCCAAATGTTCAGAATCATAGCCTTAAATGGGAAAATGCAAAGACCCCACCCCCCAGGGAGCTTCTCCATGCCCCAGCAGAGGTCATGTCTGCCACCTCTGGTGGCTGTCTCACACTGATTGCTTCCTAAGGCACCACCCAGCTGCCCTCACCTCATGCCCTACGACATCACAAGCTCTTTGAGGGATCCGAGCACATCTCATTGACTCTGAATTATTTTTAGAAGTTGTTTTACTCATAATCACTTAGGAAGGAAGACAAAGGATGAACTAAGATGTTTTTCTGCCTCTAGGGACCATTTTACTTACAAATACACGAGGAGAAAATATCACAAAACAGTTGAAAAGGCTGCAGATATCTCAGATTCAAGGCAGAAAATGTGAGTGAGGATGTGCTGCCTGTTACTGAAATACAAAATAAGCAGCCCAGTTCCTACTTGAACTTCAAACCCAGATCCATTATCAACTCTCCAATGGGGTCCCAATTCGCAATTCTTCTGTCCTGTGTTCCTACTAGGGTTCACTGTGCTTCTCCTATAGCTCTCATAAGTATATTTGAATCATTTGTGAATGTGGCTCTCTCTCCCAGTGCCCTGGGCAAGAGACCTCTCTTACTTATCACTCCAGTCCCTCAGAGTATGACTTGATGTATCATTGCTTTTAAATAACTATTTATCAAATGATTGAACCAAAGGAATGAAAGAAGAGACTACAAAGAAAATTTCTGAAGTAGTTGAATCAGAACATATTCAGGCTTTGCATCCAGTAAGAAAAGCTAGAACTTTCTGCCCCAGTTATAATATCTTGTCATAATTCTTACTTTTTTCTTCTTATGGTATATATAATACTTATTTTAATGGTTCATAAGTATATAATTTCATAACATTAAATACATTCACAATGTTATGTAATCGATCATCACTATCTATACCCAAAACTTTTCTCCATTCCCATCAAAAACTCTTTACTCAAACAGTTACTCCCTATCCATCTCTCCTGCAGCCTCTGGTAACTTCTGTTTTGCATCTCCCTGAATCTGCCTCCCCTAGATATCTCCTAAGTGGAATCTTACGGCATTTCTTCTTCTGTGTCTGCCTTTTCTGAGTTGACAAACTGTCTTAAAGGTCCATACACACTGTAGCAGGTATACAGGAACATCATTCTTCATCAGGCCAAGATTCCATTGTCCCAGAAATCGTGTTGGCTGAGGAAGCCTTGACCTATTACATAAAGAGAAAGCCATTGATTTGTGTGAAAACACTTAAATATCACATCAAAACAACATTCCAAAGTTAGAGGAATTTGTTTCAACCTGCATCAACTTTTTGGTTTCATCAAGGGTGGTAAAAACAAGACAAGCAAAGGAGAAAAAGTTGGTAGTGACAGCAGAATGCGAGAATGATTCAAAGAATGTCCGTGCAATGAAATATATGGGACATCGCATTTTATTCTTGGTAAGGATTGGAGCTATTTTTCTTTGAGGTTGGTTTTTGTTTTTTTTTTTTTTTAATCCCTTTTCTTAAAATGGCTATTATGTTTATTTGTTGGACCCAATAAAAGATAGTTTATCCCCCAAACATAAGAACGTTTTACCATACTACTCATAGTTTCTTCTCATAAACTAAAAAAATAAAGAGACATCAGAGTACTAAAATCTTACAGTTTGGCTCATTTTATATCAAAATGATAAAAGGTTCACATCTAGCTTTCATCAGTTTGTCATTGGTGGTTGAACAAACATACTTTTATGTGTAGCACACCAAACATGAGCATTTCAGAGTTTAAAAAATTTATAGTGAATATGTTTGTATATTATTAGGGCACTAGAAATCTTGTGCCTGGTTCCACTACCTCATATCCCTCTTCCATTTTCACATTTATTTATTTATTTATTTACCATGCCTGGGCTCCAACATTTGAGAATTTCTAATCCTATGTAGGAGAGCATTCAGGTTGTTAGGGTGAAGCCCCAGCCCCAGCACTCACTGACCTTGTGACCACTGCATGTTCCTAAACCACACTGAGAGGCTGGTTCCAGATTTACCACATGAGAATATTAACACCTACTTCATAGGATTATTGTGATAATTAAATAAGATAACATAGGAAAAGCACCCAGAAGGGACCCAGACACACTGAAGGCATTTGTTTCTTCAAAAATAATACTTTAGGACTAGGGATATAGCTCAGTGGCAAGGCCCTGGGTTCAATCCCTAGCACCATAATAATAATAATAATCATAATAATAAAAACAACAATAATACTTTATATCATTCCCAGCAAAGTAGCCTAGGCCTTTTCTGCTCTCTATAGTTCTATCCTGGCTTTTGATAAACTGTAAATACCATGTTTCTAAATGCAAGAATAAAACAAGACAAGCATCAACCTTACAATTAGTCAACTAAACATATCCAGGTATAAAATGAATATCAGCAAGACAACCATAATTCTCTAACCTACAAAGACTCTCAACTCTTCACAGGCAAATGAGCAGACACAGTCACAGTCCCTCATCATGAAGAAAAGGTAGAGCCTGAATTCTGTTATGACTCCCTTTTTACTTACTTGGTATATTTCCATAAACAGTAATTAGGGTCAAATACATTCCACTGTGAAGAAACTATATGGCTCTGGGCAACTGCCATTTTGAATGATGGTCAACGAGGTATTCAGTATGCAAAGATTAAATAAAGTATTAATTATGTTTTTTTAACCCAGCAGAGACATTGTCAGGAAAAATTATAGCTGTAGCTAGAGCACGCAATAGTATTATTTTAGTAGAACATACACACTTATTATAGTTGCTGAGAGTATCAAAGTAAAGGACTCCAGTAAATCTAGTAATTACAGACTGATTGTGTTAATAAAATTAGCTCTTCTGGTCCAAAATCTTGACTGTTGCCTACTCTACACAGATACCCAAACAGTGAAGCTCTATGTTTACACTGTACATTTTACTTGCTAAATAATGTACATTTATTGGTACCAGGATATGTAATGGAATGTTCCTACTTCATAGGAAAAACAGACTCATAAAAATAAATTGCAGACATTTTACAGTAGAAAATGGTACTTTACTATACAAAGCAAAAAAAGTGGTTAATATACAATAGAAAGTGCATTGCATGTAATGAAATGCATTTTTTTTGGTCTAGCAAATATATTTATTGTGTGTTGAAAATTGTAATATCTTCCCCTGCACAAAGAAATTTCTATTATAAAGCTCATTTGCTATTGTGAGGAGTGAAACCCTTTTCCTTGTTTACTAAAGTAGTCTATCATAATATCAGCCTACAACACTGTCAAGTTCACTTAAGAAGAGCAATGTGTAGATAAGAACAGGACAGAATCAGAAACCAGAATATTCCATCTCATCTGCTTCTCATATCTGTGCAAGAGCTATGTAATCCACTACATCTGGTAGCAATCTCACTTTGGAAAGCATTTTTCTTTTCAGAAGAAAAAGCTAAAAATTGGTCAATTTGAGGCTCTCATCAATAAATAAACCTTTTGCCTTTGAATATGTTTATGCATAAGTGAGAATTTCTCAAGTATTTGTTGAGATAGGATGTGAAGTATGGGCTGGGAAGTCAAACATCTTCAGAGGGAGATAATGTTAGAAAACCTTTGTGGGTCATTTATTAAACAGACATCAATTTTTATATCAAATCAACATATCATGCATCATTTTTATGACTTGCAATCACAGTAACTCAAGTTGCAAGAATGAAGCACTGTGAATGTTTAGTGAAAATAATTGTCACTTCCTAAGGTGAAATAGCAACTGGGTAGGATTTATACCTCATGGTCTGGGTCTGTTCCTTAAGCAGATAAGGAAACTTTGGTCCCATGTATGCCAAAGAAAAGGCATTATGGGGTGGGACCTGGAAAATCTAGGCTGAGCCAATGTGCAATCCAGCACTCTGTATTACTGCTATGCGACCAAGGGCTTGTAAGTCAAACATACAGCCTTTTGCTTTGGAAGGGGTAAATCACAGAGGTAATCAAGTGAAGTGCTCAAGAGCATTCTTCTGGAATCATCCCAACTGAGCTATAATGGACATATGATTTAATCTCTTTGAGACTTAATCCTAAAATGGGATGATACTAATACTTATCATACAGAATCATTCTGTAATTATATATCCATTGACTGTCTTACCAGGTCAACTGAGATTTAGAATTCTTCTAGCAAAAGTTCTCAATATTATGGCCTCACAGTTCCCTGCCAATTGTGAAGTATTTCCCCTCAGAGGTCACCACTAAGGTGCCAAGTAGAATCAGCTTCCTGATTCCTTTCTGAAACAACAAAT
This sequence comes from Sciurus vulgaris, assembly GCF_902686455.1. Lineage (NCBI taxonomy): Eukaryota > Metazoa > Chordata > Mammalia > Rodentia > Sciuridae > Sciurus > Sciurus vulgaris. The sequence continues at coordinate 140,989,628 of NC_136464.1, read as the reverse complement.
GCTTAAATACAACAAAACAGGAACTCTCCCACCAGTCCCAAGAGCTTTGTGGACTATGTGGAACTAGAATTAGGAATTCTGAAGAACCCCAGATTCCCATAACCTCACTGGGAGGTTTTAGGGACTCATGATACAGATGAATGACCAGTCAAGTTCCTAACACAAACCAGGCTTCTTGGAGGAGAGTCTTGGCAAAGAAATCTAGTATGTTTTTTTGTTTTTTTTTTTTTTCAAACAAAGTATTTCAGAGGAGATGGAACAGCATCCCATTCTTAAAACAGATGGAATTAGATATCTCCTGGCTCCATATTGGAGAGAGAAAACTAGATAGCTTCTCCTGGTCCCTCTACCTCCAATAAGGATGGGACATATTGATGGGAGAATTACAGAGATAAACTCTACCTGTATGTCTGTGTTTCATATTTACTTATGGAAAGGCAACTTGGATGTTTTGCCTACATTTGCCTTGTATCCAGACCTAAGGAATTATACAGAGAGAGAACAGGCGAAGAGATGCTCATCAATGCCTGTGGGAAATTCTGAAAGTGTAGGATGGGATATAGAAGCCCTCCAACTCCTCTGTTCTTCTGACCCCTTCGACTCTGGTTTCTTATTTCTTTCTTTTTCCATGGGGCTTTGCCCTACAAGCACTCATTTAAAGGATACATTCATCTATCAGGTCAAATGTAGTAGTATTTTTTAATAAACTGGGAAGAAGCTCCCCTAGCATTCACAAATACCCATGTACAAAGATACGTAGACATCCACACATACACTAATAAAAATGTACATATGCTTAGGCACACAGAACATGCAAACGTACACAGGTAGTCACACTGACACACGTTCACAGCTCCCTTGATTTCCAAACCCCTCTGCTTTCAGCAATCACTTTTGTCCCCTCAGGTTCTTCCCTCTCATCCGTCAATTTCTTTCAGCGACTCACTCTTCTTAGTAGAAAGGTTAACTTAGGGCAAATAAGAGAGTGCTGCTCGATCCTGTAGGTAATAAATGTATGGAATTTTACCTCGAAAAGATGGTCTGGACAGAAGCAGTGGTGCACACCTGTAATCCCAGCAACTCAGGAGGCTGAGGCAGGAGGATCTTGAGTTCAAAGCCAGCCTCAGCAACAGCGAGGTGCTAAGCAACTCAGTGAGACCCTGTCTCTAAATAAAATACAAAGTAGGGCTGGGGATGTGACTTAGTGGTAGTGTGTCCCTGAGTTCAATCCCTGGTACCCACCCCCTCACCCCCCCCCCCACACACACACCAAAAAAAGATGGTTCTGGCAGGAAATGTAGAAATGTTGAATCTATTCCAAACAAACTTGTGAAAAAAGCAGAAAGGGTAAACAAACTAAGACAGTTAACCCCTAGGGACATCAGTGAGCCCTGCTCAGGGAAACAGGGAAGCAAGTTTCTTACACAAAAAATCTTAACTCTGTGGAAACAATTGCTCTGGTAGATGGAGGTTAAAATTCCCCTTGGATGTTCGATCCTCAGCCACATATCTTGCTCTCTAACTTTGTAGTCTCATCCCACTCCCCACTCTGGACTTAGTCATTTGCCCAGCTCTGGCTAATGAGGTGGTAACGGAAGCTTAACAGGTACCTTAACTTTTATGCTTCCTTCTGGCATGATTAGGTATACACTCATGCACCCTGACACAGCTATGAGAACATAGTCATGCAGCTAAGCCAAGTGACTCAACCACCGTCACCCTAGACCAGCTAAGGATGGGTTGATCCCTCAAGAGAACACCTCAGAGACAAAAAGAACAACTCAGTCTTGGTGGTTATCTGTGGCCTTGTGAGCTACTGAATTTTGAAGTAACCTTTTTGCAATGTTATTTGTGGTTTAGAATTGGGTGCTGCTATAACAACAAGAAAAAGAAAAATGACATTGGCTTTCAGACCAAGCAGTGAGCAAAGGCTAGAAAAGTGAGCCAACTGCTACAGGAAGATGGAAAATTGACAACATGGGTTTAGTCATTCAGAAGACAGAAAAAGTACCTAAGCAATACCACAATTTGAGCAATAACATTTCCAGGCAGAATGTTGAAAGTGTCCATGGTTTTAATAAGCTAAATGTTGATATGATTATACTAAAAAGAGAAAAGTTGGAGAAATAACTCACCAGAGTACCAGCCAGAGAGACTATGGAAGGATCAGGACTGCTTGGTTGGAAAAGTAAATTGTTTTTCATCTTTGGCCGCTCTACCTGAAGATTCTCAAATAAAATATATCCTGGGACAAGGATCCAACCAAATATTTACAACCTTCTATTAAGACTCCTGAAAGAAAGAAAACAGAGCCTAGCAAACACTCTGAACTACAGAAAAAGGCCACTAAGAGACTTAAGAGCATTGTCCCACAACACCTGATTTGCCTAAATAACAAATGATTAGGTCTTGAGAGCGCTCTCTCTGAAAGAATAATGGTGTTGCTTTTGGTTCATCAGATTTATAAGAAATTCACAGAAGTGTTCAGGGTAATATATTGACAGAAGGATCACCAGTTTATACTAAAAGAAATAGACTGTTCAAAAGGCAAGAAAAATGTCTAATTCCCCAATATCCACAGGCAGGAAGCAGGATAACAAAGTTGTATAAAACACACAGAAGTAGCTAACAAGGGAAGAAAAGCCAAGACATCTCAGATGGGACAGCACAGATTCATAGAAAATGGACTGGAAAGTCAAGTTCAGAACTGAGGCCTGATCAAGGATGAAATCAAAGATCTTGGCAACAAAGTCCAAAAAAACCAAAGGCCAAATGTTTTCTCTGATAAGTGGATGATGATACATAATGGGGGGTGGCAGCAGGGGTAAGAGAAGATTGGAGAAACTTTGGATGGTGTAGAGGAAAATGGGGCAGGAGTGGGTGGGGAAGGAAAGACAGTGGACTTAGACATCATTACCCTATGTACATGTATGATTACATGAATGGTGTGAATCTACGTTGTGTACAACTGTAGAAATGAAAAGTTGTACCCCTTTTATATACAATGAATCAAAATGTAGTCTATAAAAATAAAAATTAGGGGAAAAAAAGATCCTGGCAACATTTTCCACAGCTAGATTTCAGAACTGCTGTGAACCACTGCCTCTTATGTGCTTTCTATTCGTCCTCTTTTTGAATGGGATTTTCTACCAGTTATTTTGTTCTTTATTACCCTATTATGTTTGGTGGTCAGATAGGCTGCTTTTTCATTCATACATCCTAAACTCACAGGATCTACATCCCAGGAACCACATAGCTACATGTTGATAAGATTCTACTAGAAAGTGAAAGTTTAAAGAAATAACTGGCCAGTATGTAAGCAAATTCTGAGAGACTGTAGAGGGACCAGGACTGCTTGGTTGGCAAAGCAAATTGTTTCTCATTTGGCCCTTGAACCTAATGCTATGATCAGATGAGACCTTCCAGGATCTTGGGTGGAGGGGGTGGCATATTTTACAATAGGCAATAAACAGAATTGTCAGAACTAGAATGCGGACATTCCAATTTTCTGGTTTGTGGAGGAGAGGGGGTCACCAGGGATTGAACTCAGAGGTATTCAACCACTAAACCACATCCCCAGCCCTATCTTGTATTTTAGAGACAGGGTCTCACTGAGTTACTTAGTTCCTCACCATTGCTGAGGCTGGCTTTGAACTTGCGATTCTCCTGCCTCAGCCTCCTGAGCCCCTGGGATTACAGGCATGTGCCACCACACCTGGCTCATCCCAATTTTCTATCTGTTTCCATTCCAATTTCTTTGTCAGTTTTCTATTGCCACATATAATGATGCTAATCCAAGCCACCCACCCCAAAACCAGTGGCTTAAAGACCACCATTGTGTTTTTGGCTCATGGATCCATAAGCCAGTGATTTAAGTTGGGGATTCCTCCTATTCTATTCTTGGTGAGCTCACTTGCCTGTTCTCTAGGTCAGCTGGCTTTTGGCTGGGGCTCGTTTCTGGTGGTAGATTTGTATCCAGTTGGTCTCTAATGACCTCAGCTGAGACGGTTGCACTCAGAGGAGCTGCATCCGAGGAGCCACATTAGAACCTGTTTTACCTCCTGAGAGCCCGGCCCTTGAACCTGATGCTATGATCACATGAGAACTTTAAGGATCTTGGGAGGAGAGGCAGTGTTTTTCAGTAGATAATGCATCTCACATAACCCTAGCACATACTTACGGTTATGATGAAGCAGCAAGAAAACATTGTGATGAAGACTCAGGATTATGAAGAGCAGCAAGAACACAAGCCTCAAGGCTGAAGGCTTTCCCAAGCCTGTGCTGGCTCACATTTGCTAAAAGTCCCATCTGAGCCCAGACAAGGGTGGACATATTATTACCATCAACCTACCATAATTTCTAAAATATGGAAACTAGTATCCCACAAGATATCATCAGATGTTCCATTAAAAAAAGGTTCTGTGATCATACAAATGCGTATAAGACTGCTTATATCTTCTGGTGAGCCACAGTGCATAGTACCCATTAACTTGCTAAAGGCTCCAAGAACTCCTGTACCTGGGTTTAATTGGTGTCTCTTGCACTTGCTTAACCATGAAACACATTAATTATAGGAAATTGTGAGCACATCTTGAGAACAAGTGTCCCCTAAATCACAGTCTGAGAAACACCAGTCTAAGTTATGAAGACTTGTAATAATTACATCACAACAAGGAGCTGCGAGAAGCCTAGCAGCTTTCATGGCACAGATAAATAAGCCCCCAAAAGTAATTATTTCCTCAAGCTCCAGCTGAGAAAACCAAGTGTCAGAGAAGCTAAGCAAGCCACAAAGAGAGAGGCAAAGCGAAGATGCTGTCTCTCATCCAAATTCCAAACACTGCCACCTTGCTATCTCCCTGCCTGTCAATGGTGTGCTGCCAGACACCCTACCAGATGGCAGCAGAGCAATACAGTGACAGCCTGGTAGTTGGGAAACTGGTTGGGTCCTGGCTTAGACCCTAAGTGATCTTGAGCAGCGCACGTCTTGGAGGAGTGGAAACACCATTCTTTAGCTTCCTTGCAGCTCAAAGAAGCTGGGAAATATTTTAGGGAACAGCTCTAAGGCACAGGAACTCTCCAAGGCTTCCCATCCAAGGATAAAAATGACCTAAAACTTACTGCCTTGTCATAAATCTGATTCTGAACAATTTCATTTGTTAATCTGTTTATTTCAATCACTTAAGATATTCAAAATACCCTTCAAGCTGAGACTCTTCTCTTACCCTTTCTAATTTTTCAGTGAAATCCCAGTGATGCATTTCAGGAAGGCTGTGTTAATATTCTGAGGAAATACAATGTTTGCCCGTGGACTCTCATTTTAGAACATTCATCATCAAGATGGTGTGCTTCTTCCTGTTCTTTCCCCCCGCCCCTCAGGGTTGTCACCTGTTAAACCACATTAAGCTAGGTAGGGACTTTCCTCCATGAAACATTTCCTTCTTAAGGATCTGGCCTTTGTTAAGGATGGTAAGAGGCTCAGTGAAGTGCCAATCCATAGCCCTCACCCACTCTGACCTTGCACTCACACTAAGGAGAAAAACGAAGCCCTGGAGGCTGAAGAGCAGTGGCAAAGCCACTGAGTCACTGGGATCTGTCTTGGCTTCACGTCACCATCATGCCAAGGCAAGGAGGTGAACTGATTTCAAACTCATTCCCAAATCACTGGTCTAGTGTGTGGTTTTGGTGAAGTAGTGCACTGGGCACCACATGGGGCATTCAAGGAAATCGGGTACCTTGAAGGAAACATCAGAAACACATTTGGGCTTCCTGTTCTCCTGCAAGCTGTGACTCCTGCACTTTTCTTGCTACCAGCTAAATGGTACATAGGGAGGACTCTAGAGCAGGTGCCTTAGCCTTGGCATTGTTGGCATTTGGAGCTGAATACTTTCCTATGGTGCTGTCTTGTGCACTGTAGGAGGTTGTGCAGTTCTAAATGCCCACTCGATGACAAGAGTATTCTTTATCCCATCATGACCACCAAAAAAAAAATCCAGACATTGCCAAATGTCCAAAATATCTCCACTAGCTAAGAACAATTTAAAGGTATCAGAGAAAAGAAAGAATTATTTTGTTGTTGTTAAAAATTGATCCCACCCCTACCACCACCAGGTAATGCCCATGGGATACCCAGCTTCCCTCCAATCCCCTTCCCTGCTGGGCATCTGGGAGTTCTCAAAGGCTGCTCAGTTTATAGATTTCCTTTACAGCTGTTCTTTTCTCTGGTTTCCTCTTGCCCACCTTTTACCGCTGTCCTCACCAGGTTTGTTTTTTTGTTTTTTTTTGTTTGTTTGTTTTTTGTTTTTTGCAGTGCTGGGGATTTGAACCAGGGCCTTGTGCTTGCAAGGCAACACTCTACCAACTGAGCTATATCCCCAGCCCATCATCAGGTTTTATAGCTCTTCATTAGGCTTCCAATAAGGAGCCCATTGTCAAGTTTTTAAGGATACTCAATAGCAAAATAAGAAACTAATAAGAAGAAACCAGTGGTGTGACATGGTGCCACATCCACAAGTCTTGCTTCCCAGTGGTGATCAATCACCAAAGCACATGTCCTCTGGTTCCTTCCCCCATCAGCATGAATTCTCCGTGGACCCATTTAATTACATTTCCCAAGACCTCCACCCTTATGGATCTAGTTCCCACCGAGAGTCTTAGTTTTCAAGGGTCAAGTCCTGACCCTTGAAAGGATTCGTTTACTTTAAACCATGAAGCAGTAAGATGGGAGAAGAAGGGTTTGAAGGTGCCCAGGCACTTTCCTTTATCATTACAACACAGAGCTTCTGAAAAACTGGGAACCATGATTCAGGAACTGGGAAGAGCATCCCAAATTCTTCCTCAACTCTTCTCACATCATAGTGCACACATAGACATTGTTATGTGTCTACCACACCAAATCAATAGACTGTGATGCCTGTTTAATAAGCTCAGTGTTTACTATGTGGCAGACACATTCTCAATGAACCCCCTTAACCATCAAGCATCAAATACTCTTCATTCCTGTTTAACAGTTGAGTAAAGAGAGGCACAGAGATGTTTGCAACTTGCTCAAAACCTTACACAGCTAGTAAGAGGCAGAGCTGGGGCAGCTCTTGAATGCTTTAATTACCTTCCAACCCTGTGGAAAAGAGAGAACAGAGTTTAGCATTAATAAGTTTATAAGTCAGCATTTCCCAGAGGAAAAGAACCAATAGTATGTTTGTATATATAGGTGGGGATAAATAGTTAAATGAATATTTAATAGATAGATTATATTTAAGGCATGAATTGGGCAATTATAGGGGCTCACAAGACCCAAATCTATGGGGCAGACAAGTAGGCTGGAAGTTCAGGTATGAGTTGATGTTGCAGTTTTGAATCTGAGCAGGCCCACAAGCTGGAAACTCAGGCAGAATCTCTATGTTGCAGTCTTCAGGCAAAATTAAGAAACTTGACTTTCAGCCTTTTTAACAAATGGTGCTGGGAAAACCAGTTATCCATGTGTAGAAGAATGAGACCGGAACCTTGCCTTTCATCCTGCACAAAAAAAAATCAAGCCAAGATGGATCAAAGCCCTAGAATTAGACCAGAAACTATGCAACCCCAAGAAGAAAATGTAGGATCAATACTCCAGCACACAGGCATAGGCAATGACTTTCTAACAGGCTCCTAAAGCTCAGGAATGCCAAGAGTTAATAAATGGATGGCATCAAATTAAAAATCTTCTGCACAGCAAAGAAATAATTAGGAATATGAAGAAAGAACCTACAGAATGAGAGGAAATATTATATCTACAATATATAAAGAATTCAAAAAACTTAATACCAAGAAAAATCAAAATAACTCAATTAGCCAGTTGCCAAATGAATTAAACATTTCTCAAAAGAAGAAATACAAATGACCAACTAATACATAAAAAAAGTTTCAATAGCATTAGCAATGAGGGAAATACAATTCGAAACTACACTGAGATTCCATCTCCCAGCAATCAGAATGACAGTTGTCAAGAATACACATAATAATAAATGCTGGAGAGGATGTGGAGAAACAGGAACACTTTTTACACTGTTAGTGAGATAATAAATTAGTAAAACCACTATGGAAATCAGTATGGAGGTTCCTCAAAAGCATAGGCATGGAACCATCATATGACCCAGCTATAACACTCCTTACTATTTATCCTAAAGAATTAAAGTAATCTACTATAGCGATGCATGCATATCCACATTTATAGCAGCACAATTCACAACAGTCATACTATGGAACCAACCTAGGTGTCTATCAATGAATTAGTGGATAAAGAAAATGTGGTACATATGTACCCATAAAGAATGAAATTATGTCATTTTCAGGAAAATGGATGGAACTTGAAACCATTACGTTAAATGAAATAAGCCAAATTCAGAAGGTCAAGGGTCATGCATTTTCTCTCACATATGGAAGTTAACAGGAAAAAAGGAACATAAAGATGGGGGGAAGATCTCATGAAAATCAAAAAGAGATCAGTAGACTAGAGGAAAGGAACCAGGGGGTGGGGGTTAGTGCTGCTGGGCCAAATGAGCCAAATTATCTTGTTATATGGTATGTACATACTAATATGTTACAACAATGCCCATCATTATGTACAATTATAAAGTACCAATAAAAAATGGGATAAAAAGAAACCTGTCTTTACTCTTAAATCCTTCAACAGATTCAATGAAGTCCATCCACATTATGGAGGGTAATCTCTATATTCAAGTTCTGCTTTAAATATTAATCACATCTTAGAAATACCTTCAAGGTATTCCCACAGGCACAGTGGTGTATGCCTGTATTCCCAGCTACTTGGGAGGCTGAGGCAGGAGATCACAAGTTGAAGATCAGCCTGGGCAACTTAGTGAGACTTGGTCTCAAGGTGAAATATAAAAAGGTCTAGGGTTGCAACTCAGTGGTAGCACACTCTGGTTTCAATACTTAAGTCTGAAAAAAAATTGTTTTTAATGAAAAATACCTTCCCAGCAACATCTAGACTAGTGTTGGACCAACAACTGGGCACCACGGCCTAGCCAATTTGATACATAAAATTAATCATCACCCCAAGGAATAAGACTAGGTGGAAAAATTACTCAAAGGGAAGCTGATCTTTTCAGCCCCAATGAGAAAGATGTGCTGTGCTCATGGTATCAGATACAAGAATAAAGCAACAGAGAGAATATTCCAAGTTGAGCACTTTCCTGGAAGAAAGCTGGCAGGATGGGGGTTGGGGTTGCCGTACAGATGGGGATGACCCAGGATGCTGTAGGAATGGACACAACAGGGTGGCTTTCTCCTTGATATCAATGCTTGCAGACTGGAACTGACTCATCTTAGGAAGTTTCCATGTTAACAGAAAAGACATGCTGCAATCATGTACACCAGGGAATTTTGAAGGGCTCTGAAAACTGCTTCCACCTTGACCCTTCTTCTGTCATCCAAAATGGCTTCCAAGGTCTCCACTGATACAGGAAAACACACTCCAAGCTCTTGTAAAAGGTTCTATCCAGACACAAGCAGGCAGGGCCTGAGCATAATGTAACTGCTTCCCTCACAAGGGAGTGTTTCCACAGCCTACGATCTCTTCTCTGCTGTCTGCATCCTCGGCTTGCTTTCAGAGATTTTATGTTGTTGAGGTTTTTTTGGTTTTGTTTAATATGTTTTTCTCCTAATAAAAATGACTAGTAGAGAGAAGTCCTGTGTACCACAAGGAGAACGCAGTGTAGGATGCTATGTATTAAAAACTGGCTCCGGGTTCAGGCGCCAGCTTCTCTTCACAACTCAACTCAGAGCTGGTTCCAATTCTTTTTGCAGTGTTCACACTGGCCCTTGGGAGCAAAATGCCCCTGTGTAAAGATTCTGTGAAATGTTATGTGGTTAAAAGAAAAAAAAAATAAAGGGAGATAACTCAGGAGAGAGATCCTAACTCTGAGACACATTCCTAGTTCTCCTCACTGACTGTCCTTGAGTGCTTACTCTGTGACTCAGTTTATCCAACCAGGAATACTTAAGTGGTAATAACACTTCTCTGCCCTCTTCATACCCAATAAGTAATAAATCAGGACATTGGAACACTCTGTAATCTCAAAGTCTATAAATCAAGCACAGCAAAATATAGAAACCATCAATATCATCACCTTGGGTCAAAAACAAGATTTAAATTCCAGGCTCCGGTGATGAAAGGCTAGTGGGTGGAAACGCTGTCAGCTGGCCTGTAGCTCTTGTCTCCATGTTTAACACGTTCGCCTTCAGATCAAGGAGTCTTTCGTGAAAGACAACCTCACAGTACAGCAGCAGTGTTAAAATAGCAGATTGACAAAAATGGAGACAGATGGCCACTCAGCAGCAGGTTTTTAAAATGAATTTACTGTTTATGTAATACATTAGATTGATGACACCAGTGACTGAGTCTGCCACTTAAAGGGAAAGATCAAGGGGGACAAGGACAATGACCTGGACAGCCTCCCCGAGCTTCCCCACTCCTGTCAATACCAGGCAGGAGGCTCCGGCTAGCTGCCAAGTCCCCAAAAGGAAAACAGTATCTGAACTCATGGCGACACTCACTGTGGAACCAAAGAACAGATTCGGCCCCATTTGTTCTTCACATTGGCAGAGAAAATGTCAGCGAGTGCCAGCTGTGTGAGGACAGAGGCAAGATCAGGGCTTTCCTTCTGGTGATTGCCTTGCGAAATAGCCTGGGGGTGGAAAGAGTGCATTCCCCAAAATGAGAGTCCCATGTGAAAGCGCAATGTGCGCTGTCATTACGATCCTTAAAGAGATGGTGACTCTCCTCATCAAATCCCCAAAGTCTGACATGCTCCAGTCATTATTTTGTCTAATTTTATAAAATTATCGGTCGGTCCTGCCAGGCAGGTCCTGCCAGTTTCACAATATCCTCCTTTCATGGTGTCAAAGGATTTCACCAATCCCTAACAGCCTGTCTCTGTGTTCTCAACCATTTTCTTGAAGGCAACTGACTTTGATAAAACCTTCCGGTATGATACTTTCCTTGGCCCTTTTGAGGCACCTCTAGCACCTTTTCTCAGCTACTGTGAGTCAATGACGGAAAGAGATCACAGCTAAGTAAATGTGACCATCAGCCAAGGAAAACTAGATCTGACCTGTGAGTGCCATTGTCTGAGAGCTTCCATGGTGCGCCCTCTACTGGTCTGCCTGTTCCATTGTCCTTTTATCGACAATGTAAAACAAAGGTCCAGTATGAGAATGAAGGGTGTGTGTGTAATCAAAGTGTTTATTCCCAATACAAACAGCATTGAGTCATTACTTAATGAGACATGATTGTACCTTAACCATCTGGCTTGTTTGAGACAGCGGCAACCCTCATAAGGCATGCAGACAGTGCTCTGTGACCACCTCCCAGGAAGACTCAAATGCCTGTCCCCTCCAGTCCCTGGATGAGGGGTTCCTCATATCCAGGACACTGTCACTAAAGCAGCTAATACTGGGTCTCCACCCTTTGCAATAGGACTCTGCTGGATATGGCCAGCCAACCTAGTCATAGCCCCTCCTGAATGTCACCAGAAAGGAGAATTTCTAGAAGCCGAGAGATATTCCAAGACCACACACCACTCAGAGGTGAGAGGTTGGAGGAAAGCAAGTCAGTCAGTGGGAACAGCAGAGGAAGACTGAAGAGAGGAAACAATACCTCCTGCTCTCCTGATCTGTGTGGCTTGCATGAGGCCTTGCTATGTGGCTATTGAGCTGGTTTCCAGTCTCCCTGGCTTACCCCATTTACTTTGTTTTTTATCTGGGTCAAACCTTAGCATGCTCCAGTTTCTCAATCTCCCAAGAACCTAATACAACAGGTATCATCTTCCTGTGGCCTGACCAGCTGAATGTAAGGGTCAGCACCTGCCTTGAAGTGGATTTATAATAGCTACTTTTAGCCATAAGGTGAGTCTTCATACGACCTGCCATGAGAGGAGAATGTATTTATTCACCTCTTCATCCAGGCACTCAGTGGTCTTTATGAATTCCTGTTATGTGTCAAACGATATGTCAGGAACAGATACAAAGGAAAATTAGAAATGGACGGCAATCTCAAGAGCATTCCCAGAACTTGAACTTCCCAGTCCACAGTTCTCTGATTGTCAGGCAGCTTGCAGATACCAAGATAGCCCATCCTCAGTATTTTCCATCAGAGATTAGGGAACAAACACCATTGTTAAATAAATACTACCTTCATTGCCAGTGGATCAACAACAGCTTAGGAGGGTTTAGTTAGATAGACAACTGAGAAGAGAACATAGGAGTTCAACATCTAAGAGAAATAACTGAAAGGTTAGCTCTTCTACTCAAAAGAGCCCCAACAAAAAATAAAATTAGCAGAAAAGAGATGAAAGCCCTAGAATATTGCAGCAATCCTTTTTTTAATGCTGTATTTCTAATACAAATGCAATTTCTACCTGCACAGGCTTGGTCAGCAGGTGGGAAGAGGAGGGCAATGGTTGAGATTCAGAGGAAACACAGGTGGAGAGAAAAATAGAAAATGACTGCTTCCTCTGGGAACCTTCTGGGGAACAATAGTGCCATTGCTAGGTCCCCCAAATGTTTTTGTGTAAATTAGAAAAAGATGCTTCCTCTGGGCCGACAAAACCCCACACCAGCATTCATGTCTCAGCAAGCAGGGTGCAGCCTGGATTTCTGCCCCGGTTTCTCCTCTTGGCAAGGAGTCCTTGTGCTGTTAACAACCTACAAACATGTAGGTGGCACAAAGAAGGGAGGAAGAGAGAAACAAAGAGGGATTAAAGACAGTCCTCAGAGGGAAACAGGAACAGAGACAGACTGAGCAAGGAGGAATAAAAGAGAAAGAAAGGCAGGAGGGAGGAAAGGAAAACTATTTTTTTTTTTTTTTTTTTATAAAAAGGAGCCAGGTGTGGTGGCACATGCCTATAATCCCAGCAGTTCAGGAGGCTGAGGCAAGAGGATCACAAGTTCAAAGCCAGCCTCAGCAAAAGGAGGATGCTAAGCAACTCAGTGCGATCCTGTCTCTACATAAATACAAACTAGGGTTGGGGATGTGGCTCAGTGGTCGAGTGCCCCTGAGTTCAATCCCCGGTACCACATCACCAAAATAATAATAATAATAATAAAATAAAATAAATGGAAATAAAAAGAGCAGATGCTTTAGACTTATTTTTCCATGGTGCATATGCTTGGTAGTGATGTGAGGTGAGGCCAGACCTCGTGACTACTTAAATGTTCCACTGAGTTTAAATCAGTACTTCTTAAGGACAGTGGTGAGGCACTCTGAGTGGGATGGGTGATGGCTTTCTTTTCGAGGCTGACTACATGTTGGTAAAAACAGTGAAATGCAAGGTCTGCCACCCACCCTGGAAGCACCAAGGTACACATGAAAGACCCATTTCAGGCAAGGTGATGGAAGTCTTATGACTTTGTTAGGCATTTAGAAAGTCAAACCTGGCCAGAATAAGCAACCAACCCAACAACAACTAACCCACCATCAACCAGCCAAGCAATGTCCTTTCCTGCGAGACATGTTAGTGAGGTGTATAGTTGCTGTGAGTTTAATACAAATGCCAGATGTTTTTTCAGACATTTTCAGTCATCACAATTTTCTGTTAAAACCCAAAACAGCTGATCCAATCCACTCTCTTTATACGAACACTACCACAAAAAAGTGCCTTCCCACCTACCCCCATTTGCCACGTGGCCTGGTTTTGGAGATTCCTTTAATACTCTAGGGGAGAATCTTCTTGGAGCATATGGTATTTCCTAGATCAGCATGTTGGTTACCAATTTAAAATCTGAGCAGCTGGAACTTAGAAACATCTCTGTTGCTTTCAGATTTTTCAAAAATAGCTCAAAACAGCTGTGGTCATTGTTAATTCGGTTCCTTAACTGAGGAAATCCCCAACATCCAATTAAGAGCTAAGACCTATGCATGAGTCCAAAATGTGTGGATGTTTCCAAAATGATACAGGAGAAGATATATTAAAATTAAAACAGACCTGCTACATGCTGCTGTCATAACCAGTGCCATTGGATGCTGAGCCAAGCTTTGCAGATTTAGCAGTGGGCAAGGAGGAGATAATCCCTGTCCTCAAGGACCTTTCAATCCCATTTTTAAAAAAGAACTTCACACTGGGATTGCATGCCTGCAAACCCAGTTATTTAGGAGACTAAAGCAGGAGGATCTGGAGTTCAAGGCCAGCCTTGGCAATTTAGCAAGACCCCCATCTCAAAATAAAAAATACAAAGGACTGGGGATATAGCTCAGTGGTTGAGCACTCTGGAGTTCAATCCTCAGTACAGCAAAAAAAAAAAAAAAAAAAATTAAAATTTCACAATTAATTGAGATTTGAAACCTGAAAAGAAGTGAACCAGACAAAGAGGTGGAAAAGAGAAGAACACAAAGAGAGAAGAACCAGACAGAAAGCTGGAGCTAGGGTGGCTTCTACCCAGGCCATGAGAAGTGATGGTGGAGGAGGTGGAGGTTACATCCCTGGGCGATGGAAGGCCAGGTTAAGGGTAACTTCCCTTTGTTGTCTTTTAGATTAAGTCACGGTTTTTCTCCTTGTCTCAGTTGTCTGCCAGAGAAAATGCCTAAAAAGAAATACCTGATCTTTAGTGTGAGTTGGCTGCACCACATGGATCCAACCTACAGACCCCAAAGTAAAGAAGTTAATTGCTGCATTTCAAGCCACAGGACCACCGGTAGCCTCTTTTCTGCCTTCCCAGATCCAAATAGAGCTGCTGCACAACCCAAGAGACCCCTCGCCCTCTCCTGGCAATGGATTGCGGAGCTTCCAGTAACTACCATTAGCTTGAGCTTCCAGACAGCTCGCTTAGGGCTGCCCTGCTTCTCCGTGGGAACAAAGCGCAACCTCTTAATGTGAACACCATCAGTTCCTTCTAAGAAGGTTAAATAGCATAAATGGCTTTCATAGATCCTCTTTGGGTCTATATGCCTGCCATTTAATCATTTTAATGCCTTCCTATTCATTTTAATCAACGAAATGCTGAGGGGGAAAAAAAGGAATGCTAGAAGAGGAGAATCTTAGAATTATTATAAGTTTGAGTAATGGTCCTAAAAGTGTATTAAAAGATTTCAGTCCTTTTCATTTCCCTTCCCCTAGTCAAATTCAACTGATGGCACACAATAGAGGGAGCTGAGGTGTTCCTCTAACATTTTCAATAAGTACTTTTGCAGCTAGAGTAAGAAATAGGTGGAAATCTTTCTGTTTCTGGGAGTGCTGGAATTTGAGGTATACTGTAGTCTTCAGGGATGGGAAAGAATTTCTTTAAACTCTGCTTAATTGGCAATAGTTGGGGGTCAAAAATCAGTTGTGCTGATGATTCCTGGGATGCCCAGGTGTCTGCAGGAAGGAGGTATATGGACAGTGATGGACATGGGTGTGAGGAGTCACAGCGATTATGCCACATGCCTACCATCCCTGGCAGAGGACTTAAGAGAATTCATGGGCTTTTGAACTTGACAACCCATGGTTGAATTCTGGCTTAGTTCTTTACCAGGTTTATGATCTTGGAATTAAAAAGGTGAGGCCATAGAAGGGTCATATAGAACAGATCTTGAGGACCTCACCCAATTAAATTAGTAGCATCTGCACTGACCAGTGATGACCTGCTTTGATGGGGGACCATTTGTACAGTTTAAGAGTGAGCCTTGCAAATATGTGTGGGAAGAGCATTGCAACCAGAGGAGATCCAAGGTTAAAGGGCAAAAGGTGGAGAGCATTTGGCCATGACATCAGCACTGATGTTGCTGGAGAGGAATAAGCAAGAAGAGAAAAGCAAAGGAGGCCAGTGAAGTGTCAGGACTAGATCATATACAGGGCCCTGTAGGCTGCTAAAGAACTTTGAAATTGACCCTGAAGGTGATGGAAAACACTGAAGGAATTTAATCAGAAGCATTCTATGATCCGATTTGCATTTCTGTGTCAGAGAAGTGACAGAGGAGGGGAGATCAGTTAGTGCGCTGGTGCAATTGACCACTGAGAGTTAATAATGACTCACTGGAGAGGTGATGGAGACAATGAGGAGCTTCTGGATTCTAGATATATTAGTGGTGTTGACAGGATTTGTGGATGGTTAAAATGTGGAATGTGCAAGAAAGAGAAGAGCCAAGAACAACAAACGCCTCTGTCTGAACTTTAACAGTGGTGGCTCAAGTTCTCCAGGAGACACCTCAGGCTGCCAGTTCCTTTCTGCTTGGTTCTCCAGGAGCCACCAGACATTTCTAAAGCCCAACAGTGATGTGTAAGCTTAACTTGAGACCACTGCTTTGATGAGTAAGATTCTGGACACAGCCAGATTTCTGGAGGGAGGCAACCCTGGCAAGGGCTGAACCCTCCAAGCAAGAAGGTTCCCGGACGTAGTGGCAATCTATCTCCTTGTTTAGTATGAAAAGGCAGAAGGCAGCATGGCCTTGGTCCCCGGGACCCTAGCTCCAAAAGACTTATAAGTTTTGGTCCAGCTCATTTGCATATGATGTTGAGATTTCGTATGGAGCCTGAAATTGAGTTGTAAGAGACCTGGAGTCCCAGCTGGAGAGCTGGTCCAGGCAGCATTTCATGGATTCTGCACTGTTTCAACCCATCATTGACTTTCTGTATGAGCACAGTACAAGTCCCAGAATTATTCTGGCATGAAAATTACATATGGTTTCTGAATGTAGGGTGTCATTTTATAAATAAGAAGTCTCAGTAACAGAAACCTTTTATATTGTACAGCAAAGAAAAACAAAAACAGCCAGTCTGGACAAGATGGTGCTGAGCCATTTCTCATGCTTCTCCTGCTAAACTCGCAATAAAATCTGCAAATGGTGCAACAGGCACCAAAGGATCGCAAAGAGGAGTAAGTGAGTTGGGGTGAGATCCCAGCATTCGAAGGATAACGCAAAAGGAAAGGGGTGAGGCATCTGTGTCCTCACCCATTAGAGGGCCATTCAGATCCAGAGATCTCAATCCAGCAGCAGCAGGCTGCCTAGTTATTCTCCCCAACCAGACCAGACATCCTCTGACAACAAAGCAGATCAATTAGAGCCCCACCAGGAACGGCCAGGGAGATGCTGTCCTTCCCCATGGGCTCCCCTGCTCTCCTTTTCCCCTGATAGAGGCCGAGGCAAGCCAAAGGCCCAAGAGCAGAGAGTCAGCTATACCAGGTGTCCATCCCTAAAGCCCCTGGGTCCTCATTGCCTGAGACTCTCTACCACCACTAGAGACACAAGGAAGAAGGAATCCTAGAAACTAAGCTAACCCAAATGATACCACAAAGGCTCAGAAAATTAAAAGGCTAAAACCAACTTTAACTCATAAATGATGCTGATATTTCTGCAGCTCAGGATTAATAAAATAAGCTGACATATATGGCAGTATTGATGTAGGACCAATAAAAAAACCTTCTCTGTAAAAAGGTTTTGTCTAGAAATTGAGATGTCCAGGTAGAGTTGCTAGCAGTGAAAGCTCTTAACCTTAGCTTTATATTTTAAACACAGGCAGATTGAGGTTAAATTGAAATACACAATTTTATTGGTGTGCAGGAAGCAAGAAAGAGACATTGGTCTGTATAAGGCTCTAAAATAAAATTTGATTTTCAGCTAAGGTGCTTTGGGGGAATACACATAAAAAAAGCTTTCAAATAAAATTGAAATGTGGTTTTGAAGAACATTTCAGGGTTGTAGACCCCCTAGCTGTATTAAGAAGGCTTACTTTTGCAGGCCAAAGTTTAAATATGAAAACAGATCATTTCACTGAATTAGAGTAGAATTTAGGGTCCCAGGGACATGGAGGAAAGTGTTGGCCTAGAAGAGCAATAAAAAACTTTGGAAAGTTCCCAAACTATCTATATCTGAAGGAAAAATAATAATAATAAAATAAAATAAAATTGCAGTTTTCTGAAACCAAGCTAAGGAAGAAAGTAAAATGATGGGGTACAGGGAGGAAAAGAATAGTTCATCAACATTTCAAAGAAAAAAGGTTACACATGCAAATCAGATTAATACAAGAAAGTAAAATAAAATATCCCATATGGAGATGCCAAGTAATCAATTAGCCAAGTTGCACCCTTCAGCCACACAGGGAAGATAAGCTCCCTCTATAAGTGACCTCCTTTATAAAGGGTACTAGGATAAGATGGTTCTTGGTGGGGCTGCAAATTAGTGCAGCCACTCTGGAAAGCAGTATGGAGATTCCTCAGAAAACTTGGAATGGACCCACCATTTGACCCAGCTATCCCACTCCTTGGCCTATACCCAAAGGACTTAAAATCAGCATACTACAGAGATACAGCCACATCAATGTTCATAGCTGCTCAATTCACTATAGCCAGATTGTGGAACCAACCTAGATGCCCTTCAATTGATGAGTGGATAAAGAAACTGTGGCATATATATACAATGGAATATTAATCAGCTATAAAGAATAATAAAATTATGGTATTTGCAGATAAATGGATGAAATTGGAGAACATCATACTAAATGAGATAAGCCAATCTCAAAAATCCAAAGGACGAATGATCTCACTGATAAGCAGATGATGACACATAATGGGGGGTGGGAGGGGTGCAAGAATGGAGGAAGGAGGGACTGTATAGTGGGAAAAGTGGAGTGGGAGGGGTGGGGGGAAGGAAAAAATAACAGAATGATTCAAACATCATTACCCTATGTAAATGTATGATTACGCAAATGGTATGCTGTTACTCCATGTACAAACAGAAACAACATGTATCCCATTTGTTTACAATAAAAATAAATTTAAGAAAAATGATGGTTCTTAAGAAAGACAATTAGAAATTTCAAAAAGAAAATTCAAATATTATCCAGATACTTTTAAAACAAAAGTCTTGATTAATAAAATCTGGTTAGATAATATTCCTTTCACAAATGAGACATTTAAAAATCTATTGTATTTGTGTAAAGAAGTATTGCTTCAAGTTAAGATATGGAAATGAGCTATGTGCCCATCAATGGAAAAATGGATAAAGAAAATGTGGTACGTATGCACAATGGACTATTATTCAGCCATAAAGAATGAAATTCTGTCATTTGCAACAAAATGGATGAAACTAGAGGACAGTATATAAAGTGAAGTAAGCCACACACAGAAACACAAGTATCACATGTTCTCTCTCATATATGAAAGTTAAAAAAAAAAAAAGGCAACTGGAATATAGAATAGTGATTACTGGAGGGTGGGAAAGGAGGAGGGCTGGTGGAAAAGGGAGTTTGGGTTTGATCAGAGCATGTTATATGCATGAATAGAAATATCACCCTGAACCCCAATAATATGCATAATTTAAACATGTTAATAAAATGATTTTTAAAAAAAGAATTATGGTTTCAATAAATAAAAGTCTGAAAACTGCCAAGGACGCAAGGGCTGAAAACTTTGTCAACTATCAAAAAGAAAACTGGAGTCCTGGAGTCAACTGCTCCATGGAACCTAAAGAAGATGCTCACTGGGATCTCTCCAGCATCCTCCTATAGAGTTTCCTGCAAGTGTCTTTTCAATATCTTAGTGTGATATACAGAAAATAAGTCTTTAAAAATGTGAAGAATCTCTAGCTTGCCAAAGACTTTGTGCTAAAGTAATGGTTTATATAATCCATTGGATAAAATTACAAGTTTAGGTATATTTTTCATAACTTTTTTTTCTTGATAATGAAATTGGTACATGCTGAATATTAAACATTTTTGAAAATACAAAAATATAGAAAGACATTTTTTAAAACCTTAATCTCACCATCTAAAGTACATTAAAAACTGTTTTATATCTTTCTAGCATTCTATATGTGAAGAAATACTATTTCCCTTTATTTATATCTTATTTTTCTTTATCAGTAAATATTTATCAACACATAATTTTGACTCACCTCATCCTAGTCTATATAATTGTACCATAATTTTATTGTCCATAATATTGAATATTTAATTTATAGCCAATTTTCTCTATTAAATGTTGTATTGAATATCCTTGTAAATAAAAAAAAAAAAAAACTTTCTTCACTCTGGTAATTTCTTTCTAATTTCTTCCCAGAATTGGAGTTGCTGGGTCAAAGAGCATAATGTCTATAAGGCCATGGGCTAATGGACACACCACTGTTTAAAGAGGTATACTAAATTGCATTTTAATCAGCCATGTGTAAGAATGTTTGCTTTAGCACATAGCTGAGAAAATGGATTCTTAACAAATTTGTAGGGAAACTTCTGCTCCCAGCATTGGTTAAATAGATTGTTTCGGAAAAACCTTCCAACTGAAAATAATCAGAAGGTATGGATAAAATATATGAAAAGAAGTATTTTTAAAGACATAAAACCTATCAAAAAAATAAAACTCGTAGGGTCAAGACTTATAAGAGGAAAAAAAACCTCCCAAAAGTGTAAATAGAGCATTTAGAGCCACTTTGAAATTTTTGCCTGCTTATGAAAGTAAAAATAGCAGCTAAGAATCTGAAAAATATAGAAGAGCTGTCAGGAGTCTCAGGCTGAGAGGTCAGCACTGGAAGAATACTCTGGTAAACATTTGTGCTTTTGGGACTGGGACCCTAACATTTTAGGATTAACCAGAAATATGCCACATCTCCCAAAACTTGAGTCAAGTTTTTGGGCTTGATCTCACAAAACTTAAGTCAAATTAGTTGGACTGATGTGATCAGCTCCCAAGCCTAAAGGATTTCCAGAAGCCAAGAAATTCTCTTTGGAGGAAAATCATTCAGAGCCCCAATCCAGAGTCATAGCGTCTCTACCATTTTTCATTTCAAATCTCTGACATTCAATACAAATGAGTAGGTATACAAGAAAATAATACCAGAGAGAAATAGATAATAGAAACACAAACAAGAACAAAAAATATCTGGCTATTGTAACTAGAAAATGGATATGTTCAAGAAGTTAATTCACAGATGAAGAGTTAAAACTAGAAGACATAATAGGAATCAAATTAAGATTCTAAAACTAAAAACTGTGATATTTAAAACTCAAGAGCTGGAAATAACCCAAATGCCCATTTATAGAGGAATGGATGAATATAATGTGATATGTTTATACAATGTAACATTATTCATAAATATAAGGAAATGAAGTACTGATATGTGATACAAAATGGATCAACCTTGAAAACATTGTGCTATGTGAAAGAAGTCAGTCACTAAAGATCACATGTTGTTCTACCATTTCTGTGAAATGTCCAGAACAGGCAAATCTATGGAGACAGAAAGTAGACCCCTGGTTGCCTAGGGGTGGGTGTGACGGAAATTTCACAGGTATGGGTAAAGGGTACTATGTTTCTTTTAAGGGTGTTCTTATTTGGATCTTGATCGTCTCTCAAAAGTCTATGGGTTAAAGACTTGGTCCCTAGCCCACAATATTACTGGGAGATGGTAGAATCCTTAGGGAAAGCAAAAAGACCAAGCTCCTCCTCTCCTTTTTCACTTCTTGACCACTGTAAGGCAAGAGGTTTCCTCTGCTATGTGCTCCTTCCCTGATGCACTAACTTGCACAGGCCCAAAGCAACAGGGCCACTAGCCCATGGATTAAAGCCTCCAAAATTGTGAGTCAAAATAAACTTTCCTTTTTATGTTAATTATCACAGGTATTTGTTACAATTATGAAAAGCTGACAAAGAAGGCAATCAAAAAATTCTAAAAATAATCGTGGTGATGGACACAAAACTGTAAATATACTAAAAGTCATTAAATTGTACATTTTAAATTCATACATTCTGTGAAATGTGAATTATTTCAAATTAAGCTGTTAATAAAAAGCCTCAAATAGGTAAGTTTAAAGGTTAATTAAGTAAGTGCAGTTCAAAAGTTGTTTAATAAACTACACAACAAGTCAAGATAAAATGTATTGACTGAACACAAAGGGAACAAAATGTGGAAAAGAAAGAAGAAAACTTTTAGGAACTATATGGACATGATGGCATGATTGATACTCTAATTTACCTATAACTGGAGTTCCAGAGGCAGAAAATAGAGCAAAGGTAACAACTGAAGAAATAATGACCATAAATTTTCAAAAAAGTCAAAGGATAATATGTCACATATTCAAAATTTTCCATTAGCCACAAAAAAGATATATAGTAGGAAACCACTCTTAGAAATAACCACACTTAGAGGAAATAATTAAGATCAGAACCAAAAACATACAAAGAATTAATAAAACAAAGAGATAATTCTTTGAAAAGATAAACGTTAATAAACCTTTAGCTAAACTAACAAAAAGAGAAGACCCAAAGTAATAAAATTAGAGATGAAAGAAGAAGCACCATAGATATCATAGAAACCCAGAAGATCATTAGGGACTATTTGGAAACTTATACTCTGATAAATTGGAAAACTTAAAAAAAAAAAATGGATACATTTCTAAACATATACACCTGCCAAAATTGAATCAAGAGGACAAAGAAAACAGAAACAGACCAATAACCAACAATGAGATATAAGTAATAATTAAAAGCCTTCCAACAAAGATCCACAGGACAAGAAAGATTTCAGCTGAATTCTAACAGATCTTTAAAGAAGAACTAATGTTAATGCTGCTCAAATTATTTCATGAAAAAGAGGTAGAACTCTTCCAAATTAATTCAATGAAGCCAGTATCACACTCATACCAAAAACCAGATAAGAACACAAGGAAAGAAAACTAAAGATCAATATCTCTGAAGAATTTAGATACAAAAGTTCTTAATAAAATATTAGCAAATCATATTCGGCAACATATTAAGAAGATTATACATTATGACCAAGTTGGTTTTATTTCAGGGTTGGCTAAACATATGCAAATCAATAAATGTAATTAGCCACATAAATAGAATTAAAACCAAAAATCACAGTCATCTCAATAGATGCAGAAAGAGTCTTTGACAAAATTCAGCACTGTTCATGATAAAAATGCTGAAGAAATTAGGGATAGAAGGGATTTACCTCAACATCATAAAGGCAATATACAACAAACCCAGTCACCATCATACTGAATGGGGAACCAAAAGCATGTTCTTAAAAATCTGGCATAAGATAAGGATGTCTACTCTCAGCACTCCTATTAAATTGTCACCAGAGCAATTAGGCAAGAGAAGGAAATAAAAGGGATAAAGTAGGAAAGGAAGAAGTTAAATTATCACTGTTTGATATGATCCTATAAGATCCCAAAAGCTCCACCAGAAGATTGCTAGAGCAAATAAACAAATTCAGCAAAGTAACAAGTTACAAAATCAACACACAGATATCAATAGCTTTCCTATATACCAATAAGGAATCTGGAAAATAATCTCATCCACAATAGCCTCAAAAACAAAGTGAAACAAAACAAAACAAAACAAAAAACCTATGAATAAATCTAACCAAAGAGGTGAAAGACATCTACAGTGAAAACTACAGAACATTGAAGAAGACATAAGAAGATGGAAAGACATCCTATGTTCAAGGATAGGCAGAATTAATGTTATTGAAATGGTCAAACTATCAAAATAAAAAAATTCAATATAATTACATCAAAATACCAAGGACATTCTTCATGGAATAAGAAAAAAAAAAAAAAAAACAGTCTTAATTCATTTTAAAAATAAGAGACCCAGAGAAACCAAAGCAATTCTAAGCCAAAAAAGCAATGCTGGAGGTATCACAAAATCTGGCTTCAAAGTATACTACAGGGCTACAGCAACAAAAACTGTGATACTGGCATAAAAACAGAGTCATGTGGTACAGAATAGGAGACATAGAAACAAGTGTACACAGAGATAGTCATCTGATTCTTGACATTGGTGCCAAAAACATACATTGGAGAAAAGACATTTTTAACAAATGGTGCCAGGAAAACTGGTTATGTGTACATAGAAGCATGAGACTAGATCTCACCTTACACAAAAGTCAACTCAAAATGGATTAAAGACCTAGGAATTAGACCAGAAACCATGCAACTATAGGGTCAATATTCCAACAGAGAGGCACTCAGGCAAGGACTTTCTCAATAGAACTCCTAAAGCTCAGGGAATAATACCAAGAATTAATAAATGGGATGTCATCAAATTAAAAAAAAAAAAAAGACAACTTCTGCACAGCAAAGGAAACAATGATGTGAAGAAAGAACATACAGAATGGGATAAAATCTTTGCTAGCTACTCTTCCAACAGAAGTTTAGCATAAAATAGTGCATTATTTGCATATAGCCTATGCACATCTTCCCATATACTTTAAATAACCTCTAAATTAATTAAAATACTGAATATAATTTAATTGTAAATAGCTGTTACACTATTGTTTAGGGAATAATGGCAAGAGAAAAAGTCTGTGCATATTTAGTACAGACAGATGCATTCTTTTTCAAAGTTTTGATCCACAGTTGGTTGAATCATGAATTTGGAACCTGTGACTACAGAGGGGTGACTGTATGTATATTAAGAGAGTCCATGTTGTCAAGACAACAATTTCTCTAAATTGATTTATTAAGTCAATGTATTTCAGAACAAAATTCTGGCAGGATTTTGCTGATGTCACTGTGGGAGCTGACGAGGTGATTCGAAAAGTAATATGGAAATGCAAAAGATGACAAGTCAATACAATCCTGTAGAGCAAAAAATAAAAAATAAAGAGCCTATAATGGGTATATACTCTATACTCAGTATCGAATTTTATTTTAAAATTAAGAGATAGCATTGGAGCTAGAGTAGACAAACCAACACAAAAGAACAGAAGATCTTGTCTTTAACATATCTATAAACCATAGGAAATTAACGTTTGCATGAGGAGTAAGTAGGAGTCAGGTTTTTGTTTTGTTTTGTTTTTGTTTTTTTCTGAGAAGGCTGCTATCCCAGTTCATTGAATTGATCAATAAACTAAACATAATCTTGAGTGGCTACACACAACAAAAAATGCAGACTGACTTTATAAAATTAGTTCAGAAAATTCATGAAACAAATACACAAACAACATAAATAATGAAAGCAGCAAGAATAAGTAAGCCTAGGTGAAGGAGAGAGAAGTTGATTTCCAAGGTTGCCACATTATATTTTTTAAGGCATCCAGTTTTCAAAATAAAGTGATGAAACATGCAAAGAAATATGAAAGTATGGTCAATAAACAGAATTTTTTTAAAAAAGCAATCAGTAGAAACTGACCCTGGGGAAACCCAGATGTTGTTCTAGTAAGGAAAAAAAAAAAAAAAAAAAAAAATCTTTACATCAGGTAAATGTGTCCAAAGAACTAAAGTAAACTATGTGTATAAAAAAAAAAAAAAAAAAGTAATGTAAGATGATATCTCAAATAGAGGCTATTAGTAAGGTCAAAAATTATAAAAGAAGTAGGCAATTGCTAGGATTATTACCTATAATCCTAGCAATCTGGGAGGCTGAGGCAGTAGTTTGCAAGTCTGAGGCCAGCCTGGCAACTTAGCAAGAACTTATCTTGAAATAAAAAATAAAAAGGGCTAGGAATGTAGCTCAGTGGTAGAGCATCCCTGGGTTCAATTAAAGAAATAAATTATAAAAGAGATCAAAACTCAAGAGGTATAATAACTTGCCAGGCGTGGTGGCACATGCCTGTAATCCCAGTGGCTCCTGAGGTGGAGGAAGGAGGATTGAGTTCAAAGCCAGCCTCAAGAAAAGCAAGGCACTAAGCAACTCAGTGAGACCTTGTCTCTAAATAGAATACAAAAATTGGGGCTGGGAATGTGGCTCAGTGGTTGAGTGCCCTGAGTTCAATCTCTGGTACCAAATAAAGTACAACTAAATTGAGATTTCAGTAGCAGGACTCAAAAGCAGATTTGAATAGGAAGACTAAGAACCAGCAAAGTTGAAGATCAATCAATTGAGATTATCCAGTTTAAGAACTAGGAAAACAATAAGGTGAAATGAATAGCACCTCAGAAATATGAGACCATAAAGAACACAACTCTCTTATCATATCTATCTATCCATCCATATGAGAGACCCAATAGGAAAGAAAGGAAGAGAAATAATGATTGAAATAATGATAAAAATTTCTTAAATTTGATGGAAAACTAACCTATGCATCAAAGAAACTCAATGAATTTCAAATAGGATGAACTCAAAGAGATGCAAATATAGACATATAACAATTAAGCCATTCTGAGACTAAGAATGCAAGAAATCCACAGTGAAATTAACAGCTGATTTCTCATCAGAAACCACAGAGGACAGAAGGCAGTAGTACTGCATGCTCAAAGTGCTGAAAGAAAAAGACTGTCAATCAATGATTCTGTTTCCAGAAAGACTCTTCTTCAGACATGAAGAAACTGAGAAATGCACGAATAAACAAAAATTAGGAGAACTGATGCTAGCAAACCTACCCTACGAGAAATACCAAAGGAAGGCCTCCAGACTGAAAAGAAAGGACACCAGACAGTCACTCAACTCCACACAAATAATTAAAGAGCAGAGACAAAGGTAATGCCACAGAGAAATATTAAAAATAGCATAAATTAACATTTTGATTGCAATCCATTTTTATCAAAAGACAACTTCATAAAGCAACATTTACGATTCTGTATTGATTGGAACACAGTGTAAAAAGTTATAATTTTTATAACAACAGTAGCATAATGGAGGGGGGAAGGAAATGACCCTACACAGGAGCAAAGGTTTTGTATACTACAATTAAGTCGCATTCATCTAAACCAGATATAATAAATTAAAGTGTTATTCTAATCCATAAGGCAACTATTAGAGAATTAACTCAAAAATATGTATTTATTAAAAAAAAAAAAGAAAGAAGATTGCAAATGAATAGCCAACACTTTTTCCTTTAGAAACTAGACAAAGCAAAGCAGATTAAACCCAAAGTAAATAGAAGGAAACAAGAAATTAGAGTGTAAATAAATGAAATGAACCAACTTAGTGGGGGAAAGAATAGTCTTTTCAAGCTGGATGTGGTGGTGCATACCTGTAATCCCAGAAACTAGGGAGGCTGGGGAGAATTGCAAGTCCAAGGCCAGGCTGGGCAATTTAATAAGACCTTGTCTCAAAATCAAATTCAATAAGAGTGGGGAAGTGATTCAGTGGTAGTATATTTGCATAGCATGTGTGAGGCTATGGGTTTAATCCCCAGTATGGTGGGGGTGAGAAAGACAACAGTCTTTTCGACAAATGGCAAACAATCTGCATGTGCAAAAAGACCAAGTTGGACCTCCACGCCACGTTTTTTCCTCAATATATATTTACTCAAAATGGATCAAACACTAATATAATAGATAATGAAGAAAATTCTGGTTAAACATTCATGGCCTTCAATTGAGCAATAATTTCCCCAATATTATACTTAAAGCACAAGCAACCCAGTAAAAAAAATGTTGGACTTCATAAAATCTTTGTTCATGAAAAGACACTGCTTTAGTACAGATGTGATTTGACTTCCCAAGTTTCGTGTGTTGGAAGCTTAGTTCCCTGAGTAAGTAGCAATGTGGGAGAGAGTGAAACCTTTAAGAAGTAGAATCTTTCAGCAGTAGGACACCTAATCGTAAGTAATTAGGACCCTGGGGGTCCTGCCCTCTAAAGAGAGTAATGCTCAACAGGCTGATAGAAGTATTATTGTAAGGCTACCCCATACACTTGGCTCCTCTGCACAGGGCTCTTTCCCTTTCCACTCCCACCATGTTGTAAACAGGAAACAATCTGAATAGATATTTCCCCAGTGAAGGCATACAAAGAGCCAACAGGCATAGGAAACGATGCATGAATTCTTTAAAGAAATGAAAATTAAGTAAAAGTGAGATTCTAGTTCACATCCACTAGGATGACTATTATAAAACCATAAACAAGAACAAGTATTGGACAGTTTGTGGAGAAATTGGAACCCTTATCATGTCTGGTAGGAATTAAAATAGTGTAGCTACTCTTGAAAACAGTTTGACAGTTCCTCAAAAAGTTAAAATTGTCACGTGACCCAGCATTTCCTTTCCTAAGTATAAAATTAAATGTCATGCAAAAAACTGTGCATCAATGTTCATAGAAGCATGATTGTGAATGGTCAAAAAGTAGACACAACCTAAATATCCATCAACTGATGAACGGATAGACAAAATGTGGTATATCCATACTATGCAATATTATTCAGTCATAAAAGGAATGAAGTACCAATACATTATAAAAAAGTGGATTGAAAGAACTATACTGAGGGAAAACAGATACATAATGCCACATATTATATGATTCTATTCATATGAAATGTCCAGAGTGGACAAATACATAGATGCATAAAGTAAATTAGTGATTGCCAGGAACTAAGGGGAAGAGGAAAGAAGAAGTGTATGGGAAGAACGTGTATGGGCTTTTTTGTGGGGGAGGATAGGCAAATATTCTGAAATTAAATAATGGTGATTATTGCAATACCTTGTGAATATACTAAAATTCACTGAACTGCACAAGTTAAAAGAGTAAGTCTTTATGGTATGTGAATTATGTCTCAAAAGTATATATTTTAAGAACCCTTTAAATGTTCTCTAGAGTAATCATAACCTGTTCCTTTCAATCACTTCTCATACCATTAATCCAAATCCCCACATAATGGTGACTATTTTTCTATGGGGATATACCTAAAATCAAAAATAAAGCAACCAGCAAATATAGTACTGATCTAATCACTGTGGAATTGAATGGAACCGGTATCTACAGTTTCAGACTCTGTACTTCTACAAATGTCGCTGAATAATTATATTGCATAAATGCATCATTTTAACTCATATCTACCTTATTGTAATGTTAAATCTTTAAGTCATAGTTCATACATCTCATGCATTCTAGACTTGCAAGACAGGCTTTTTGAACATACAACTTAAATGTTTCCATTTAGTCCTCTAGAAGTTCATCTTTGATTTGGCCCATTGCACCAAATTTTCTAGTTGTGTTTATGTTCCCAAGTGTTTAGATTCAGCTTGGCATGACTGCATTCGTCTTGAGCTATAACTGCCATGATTGTCACAGAGTAATCCAGTCAGTTTTTCCTGCGTAAATCCCCAGCAAAATACAAATAGGAAAAATCATTATGTGAAGTTTTACCAACAGACTCCGGCTCTCTAACTCTTTGATATTAGTTTCAGATAATCCACAACAAAATCACTTTTGTCTATATATATATATATCCCTCTTTCTGACCCAAAATGTGGCATCTAACTGATCTTGCTGCTTTTCAGCAACAGGTGTCTGTCAGTAAGTAAATTAATCTCACTCTGGCTATCATAGGCCTGACTGCCTGCTTCTCCTTCTCCAGTCTCACAGGACCCTGGGGCTGGTCCTCATACACTAGGACCAAATTGTTCTGGAACACCATGTTAGTAGATTCATGAGGTATTCTTTCCTGCTTCCTATCAGTTTCTAATTTGAATGACATACTACCAGTGTTCTAGAACATTAAGGTCATGAACAAGTAGAAAGAAGATCCTATTCATATGCCATTATACCCCTTTCTTAAGGTAACCAGTAACAATTTATTGATTGGAGCCCCTTCAAAGTAGGTTACACTATTATAACAAACCCTCAAATCAATAGGACTTTCTGATTCATGCCTCAGTTTAGTTAATCTAGGTTAGGTGATTATTCTCAGCAGTTTTAAGCAGAACCCAAGGAACTGGTTGTTCCCATAGAGTGGTAATACTGTATATGAGGTCAGATAACAGAGAGAATGAGTTAAAAATATCATAGGAGATTTTAGGGGCAAGGTCTCAAATTGACATATATCACTTCCGCCCACATCCTATATACCATACAAGTCATGTGGCCCCACACTAAGTGCTGGGAAGTAGTCTTCCTATGTACCCAGAAAGTTAAAACAAATGAGTTTCTCGCCATACCTCCTGTACACAATACCTCAATCTTTCAGAGTTGCAATGGCAGAGACTCCCAGGTGGGAAGCAGTGGATGAGCTTTTCACAGTTACTCCTTTCCTCTAAGGATCTGCCTGCCTTTGGAGCACTTCATTTATACCACACAGACACCAGGGCTTTGGTAACCTCTTCAATGTACCCAACTGAGGAGACACATCTACCAACCTGCAAGGAACAATGTGAGAAATGCTGTTTTCCAGCGAAGTTAAATGAAATAGGCCAGCTCTTTCCCACTCAGAAATTTACTGAAAGAAATTAGCTTCCCTCTTCTGAGGACTGTTGACCCCTCCAGGCACAACAAAGAAGTTGATATGATCTCATGTTGACCCTCTCTTGTAGGTGGTCCTACATTGTTCCAAAAAGTATTCTTGGATGTTCTGCCCCCACAAAACTATGTGAGTTTCACCCTGATAAATTACCTCTTCTCTTGATGATCAATACATTAGCCCTTCTTTTGCAGAGGTGACCCCATTCTACCCCTAACCTCAGAAGGAGTGTAGACCTTTATGGTGGTAACAAGACAGTCATGGCAGAACACTATATGTTCCACCTCTAGGTAGGTGGGGTAATTCTAGGATAGTTCTTTTTTGTATGGAACTGTCCTAATGACTAGCATGTACTAAAGGACCCAAAGCTACTGTGCCCAACAAAAATGACCCCACAATTTTCCAAATGTCAATTGAGAATCATTGGGACTTATATATAGACTCATCTAAACCCAACACTTCAAAAAAACAGATAATTTAATATTCAGTATCATGCACTTTAAAAAGAAAACAAAGCTATTTATTGGGTTTTGTGTGAAAAGAAGGAAATACCACCACAAAATGCCCTTTTTCCTATTTTACCCCTCTGCTTTTAAGGTAGAATATGTTTGCCTATCGACAGATGTGGCATCTTGGAGGGTAACTTGATGCTTCTGTACTCCCATTTTTATTTAGTTGCTTCTCCAGGAAAAATAATAGGAGTCTGGCCCATCATATAAACAAGCAACCCCTGCTATATGCCTGTAAGAATGAGATTTTTGAACAAGCAGCCCCTCAAATTGAGCCTGCTCACAGAACCCCCTTCCTGTCTGTCTCTCCCAAGTCAACTCCTCTCTGGTCCAGGTCCCCAAGACCCTAATATTAGTTGTGGTCCATCCTCATAAGTCCTTTTCAGAGAATGGGGCTCCATATTTTATTATTAAATCAACCAATTTAGTGATTGGTAACATTTAGTAAAGACTTTGGTAACATTTAGGAATTGAAACATTCTTGCAGGCAAGGTATGGTAGCCCAGATAAATGTGCTTCTGATTCATGTACTTATAAAACTTGTAGAACCAAAGCATTTTCATTATGACTTTCAAGTCTCATTCCTAGGTGAGATCATCCTGATAATCACAGCAATATTTTGAAACATGACAGCATAAAGGACCACTTTTTATCTTGTGTCAATCACTTACTAATGCATGTGACTATACCAACATGTGTTTTTCTACCAGGTTACGATGAACAACTTTGTCAAATGTTAGGCTAATATCCACACACACTTGTGTGACATTCTCCTAATCTAGCTCATAAATTGACTTACCCCAAAACAATCACAACAGAAGTCATATCACAAAATCTTAAAGCTCTTTCAAATTTAAAGGCACATGAAAAAATACAACCAGATAGAGCTTTCATATGACCTTGGAAAAGTCTTTATAGTCACGAATTGCTAAGCCACAGAGATCTGATCTGAGAGATGCAACATTAGGCGATTTCTTTGTGGTATAAACAGGAGTCAGTCTGCTTACACAAACTTAAATGGTGTAAACAGCCTACTATCCTCCTAGGCTATATGGCACATATGTGATGTAGCCTATTGCTCCTACAGTTCCTGATGAACAAAACATGAGATTAAATTAAGCTCAAGAGACCCAGTAAATATGAGATGTGGGGGCTGCTGCTGGCATAACACAGCATACAGTCTCCTAGTAAGCCTTTGTTTTATAAGTAAAAGGATACTCTAAAATAATATAAAAGCGTAATGTGTTATGATTTGGATATATAACACACAAAATCTTGTGTGTTAACACATGAATGTTCAAAGGTAAAGTGATTACATTGTGAGAACTGTAACCCAATAGGCTCATCCTAGTTTGAATGACTGGGTGGTAATTATAGGCAGGTGGGACATGGCTAGAAGAGATGGGCCACTAGAGGCATGACCTGGAAAGGTACATCTTCCCTGTGGCCCCTTCCCCTTTCTCTCTTACTGTGCTTCCTGACCCTGCCAGGAGTTGAGCAGCTTTCCTCATCTGAGCCCTTTCCCCATGATGTACTGCCTCACTTAAGACCCAAAGCAATGGAGTTAGCAGTCAATGGACTGAAACCTCTGAAACTGTGAGCCCCAAATAAACTTTTCCTCCTATAAATTGTTCTTGTTGGGTATTTTGGTCAGAGTGAAAAAGAAAAGCTAACCAAAACAATATAGTAAGTATATAATAAATCAGTCACAGTCATTTGTTAACATTATGAAGTGTACATTGTACATAATTGTATTGCTATCCTTCTAGAGACTGGAATCACCCAGATTTGTTTACACCAGCATTGTCACAAACATGTAAATGATAGTGATCTCATAGTGCAACCTAGGTGATAGGAATTTTTCACCTCCATTGTGATCTATGGGACCACTGTTGTACTGTGGACCCACACTGACCAAAACATTATGTGGCACATGACCATATGACTTTTTCATTCCTATTATCTTTAAGGGAGGCAGCACAAGACAATGGATAAAAGCCTGGATCTGGAGTCAGGAAACTGTCCAGGGCTCTGCCTCTTATATCTGGTAGATCTTGGGAATGTCATTTAAGTCTCTCCTTATCTATAAAGTGCTACAAATAATTTCCTTCTACTTAGAATCTAAGTAGGAAAATAAAATCCCCTTTAAATGTTTGCAACACAGGGAATATAATGCAAAGGATTGTTTGCTCAGGTGATGGAGACAGTAGAAAGCAGGTGAGGAGGTAAAGTAGAGATTTTACCAGTGGGAAACCTCCCCGCAGAGTGGACGCTGGTGGGTGGAGGAGGCAGAGTTCTGGAATCCAGGCATAGAGCTGTCTCCGGGGAGACAGAGCCCCAGAGAAGCAGCTACTTGTTCCTTAATGGAGAAGCTCCCACCAGTGCTTCCTATTGGCCAAACCCAGCTGTCAGTCATCTAATAAGAAGGCAGGGATGTGGCCTACAGGGTCAAGTCCCTCACAGTACATAGTAGATCAGGAATAAGTCTCAAGGCAAAAAAGTACCTTTATAGGTTACTGTGAGGATTAAAATAAACCAGAAAATACATAGGAAAGGTGTTTGTAAACTGTAGAGCACTATAAAACATGACCTGGTATTGATTTATAAAATGCATTTCATGGAAAACATCAGGGATCTCTCTCCTACCTCTAATCTCCTATAACATTTTACCTTTACTTCTCTTCCACTTATTACTTTCTGCCTGGTTCTCCTGATTTTTAAGCACATGTTATATCTTTCCCTGCATGACTTTGATCCCCCAGGCCAAGTCCATGTCTGATTCATCTCCATAAACCTCACCATACGTTTTCTGTAGTGGACATTCCGTAAGTATTGGATGGAAGAAGGGAAGGAAAGAAGCAAATAAGACGAAAGGGAAAGAAAAATGAAGAATGTGGAAGGAGGAAAGAATATAACCAGAAATTGAACCAACTTACAACATAAAATATAGTGCCCATCTTAGGTAGTAATGGCATTTGGGCTGAAAATTCTTCATCACAGGATTGACTCAAGCATTTTAGAATGTTCAGCATCCTGCCTCACCTGCCACAAGTTTCTTCTAGTCATGACAACACAGTTACTCACATTTCACACTGCCCTAGCAGGCAGCTGAGACCCTCTCTCAGCTGAGGATGTTACTACATCCCCATCAAACCTGGCCTCAGGACAAGCTCGAGTGTCCTTTCTCTCATGCTCCCAAACATGCTACATCCCTTTTAGGTTTTATTTGATTTTGTGATTGAATTATTCATTGTCATGTCTGCTTAGGGAGAGAATGGCTAAATAAAGTGTAAATGATCTCAATATTCATTACCTACATGCAATGCAAGAGACATAAAATGATCTGAAGGAAATTAGAGGAGATGAACATTATCATAAGGGAACCACTCAGCACAAGAAAACAAAACAAAAACTGATTCCTTTGGCCTGAGGAGACAGGGCCATTCATTTATTCAATCAGCAAAACTCTTAGTTATTACACACCAGGCATTGTGTTAGATTCTGGGTATATTTAGGACATGGTGCCTGTCTTCATGGTGTTTGTGATCTAATGATGGAGACTGAGAAGTGATCCATCTGATGGGATTTAGGCGTGCTACTCCAAAGTATTTTAAGCTGAGGAATTTAAGGAAATTGCCAAAGCAGGGTGGTCACTACCACTTTTCCCTGTTCTTCCCTGAAGCAGTTCATAAAACCTAGACAAGGCTGTCCTCTGGGGCAGGTTATAAGAACCTCATCTGAGAGGTGCTTTTCTTGTACCTGTGGGAAAGGAGCATCCTCATCTCTGAAGACGAGAGACACAAAGAAGAACCTGGACAAACAGACCTTGCTATATGCCTTCTGGTTTATTATTTATATTTCCCCATAACTCTTCACTCTTTATCAGACCTATTAAAAAATACTCAGGCTTAACTATTTCTTTGGATCTTCGTTTCCTTATGAAGGCTTTGGTGCCATATAAGATTTATATTAAATGTGTATTTTTCCCCTTTATTGATCTGTATTTTGTGATAAAGGCCACAGCCATAAAGCTAAGAGGGAGAAAGGAAAAGATATTTTTCCTCCTCTATGAGATAATAACAGTGCAGTATTTTAAAAGCTATGACAGTGGCAAAGAGTCTTGGGGACACCCTGAGTATGTTCCATTTTTAATAGTCGTTCAGGGATAGTTTGAAAAAACCTGGGTAATGACTGGTCCAAGTTGTGAATTTCCAGAAACTTCGTATTATAGTCGAGGCAGGGACCCTGGAAAGCAGTGAGGCCCAATATTAGTGAGCTGCCAGAGGTATATCCTAATCTACCTTGAACCACAGGACCTACAAGCATGCAGGCAGCTGATGCCTAAGTACCATCCTTTTCATGACTCGACAGGATGATCCCTGTTTGTCTTCCTCACTAGGCTGGCTGACACATTAGCCCCTGTGTTGCTTAATGACGCAGTTGTTATTGTTGCTTTCCAAAATGAAGCATCACATGGATATACAGACGTGTGCAGGAAATATTTATGGCCTCTCCCAATGAAATACATGTCAGGGCAAGCTTTTCCACTGAATGCATTCACTTATAAGTGTCACTCCACCCCCCATTTGCTAAGATGTAAGGGTCCAGGGAAGGCAACATGACCCTATAAAGATGTGCAAAATGCACACTGTGAATTAGTCCTTAAAGATGGAAAGCCTGTATGCTTGGAGTACTTAAATCTTTGTTCAAATTTCAGATTTCTGCAGCTTGAACCATGGATGCTGAGTGTGATTCATCAGGGACTCGCTCCTGTTTGGGCTTCAGACATGCTGAGAAATGACCCAATAATCCCAGAGGAAGATGAGCCCATCCGTTCTCTGAATTTTCAGAAACCCAATACGTGTATCCACTAAGAGAGTAAAACTGTGATGTCTCGTCACGGTGGCCCCT
Source organism: Sciurus vulgaris (assembly GCF_902686455.1). Lineage (NCBI taxonomy): Eukaryota > Metazoa > Chordata > Mammalia > Rodentia > Sciuridae > Sciurus > Sciurus vulgaris. Next base: position 140,954,117 of record NC_136464.1, on the reverse strand, counting down.
TTTGTCAGAGGTCTCCAGCCTAGACCTGGGATCAATAGACACTGCCCCAGTGACTTTGTCTATTATGGATTGATATGGTGCCTTGTCTCTCCTGGAAGTCACACGAGCATCGCAGAGCCACACAAAGCAGGCAGCTGCGTGCACTTGTCCCCAGTCAGTCCTGAGGTACCAGGCCCTGATTTGAAAACCCTCCAGGTATAAAAAGAAAAGGAAATTCACTTAAATGAAAAAAAAAAAAAAAATCAAGGAATTTGAAAACTGTAAAGCACATGCTAATGACAATTGCAAGTTGCTCTTTTGTCATTAGTGCCAATTTAAATCATTGTCCCCACTGGTTATCATCAACAACACATATATGTGGATTTTTGCTATTTAAAAAGCTGCAAGTTGAATTTCTTTTAGAACTAGAACTGTCTTTAAGAAAATATCGTACTTGCAATTTTTGGTGTTGAAGGTGAAGTCCCAAGGACTTTGCCCTAAGGAGACAGAGGAAAAGCAAAGGTCAGGGAAAAGGCAATTAGAAAAGAGAGATGGGGAAGGCAAGAGGCTGGGGACTGTGGAGTCCAAACCACTTTAAAACATCTTAAATTTAAATCAATATCTTGAATTTAAATCTTTGCTATGTAATGTTGCATTATAAATTCCCCTCATTGCTTCAAGAGATCCTCTGCATACCCAACTTAATAGATCAGAGTATTTAGGGAAGCCACGAAATCAGGGTGACAATGAGCATGGGGTGACCATGCAGAAAGGGATCAGAGAGCATAGCGATGACAAGAGGGTCCCTGGAACTGGCCTCTTTTTCTGCAGCAGAAAACCAAAGCCAGAAGATATTAGAAAAGTATAAAGTCATCTTACAGGGTCTTTCCTGCTCACCATGTTCTTAATGCTTTACGTGTTCACTGAATCATTGCCCCAAGTTTGTAAAGGAATTATAATGCTCATTTGCAAACAAAGAAACAAAAAGATTAAGTCACTTGTGCAAGATCATGCAGGTAGTAGGATGAGTACCTGGATGTGGGATCAGGCCGATGAGCTCTGGGGCCCATAATTCGGTTCACTATGCTTTGAAGTCAGTGCATTTGAATCTTCCAGATGGACATCTGATTTACAAATACCTTGTGATTAACAGTTTCAACCTAATGGACCAGTTCAGCTGAGTTTGGATGGTATGTGAGCCCCAGCAGTATGCATTGTTGAAAGTCCAAGGACAGGGCCCTGGAATGTAGGGCAGACATCATTCCTACCTCTGGGGCCAGACCTTGAGAGCGGAGGGGGAGCAGAGGAAATGGTCATGCTCCTGAAAAGGTGCAAGACAGATCCAGAAAACTCCTGAGGAAGCCTGTTTGAGTTTAGTGTAGGGACAACAGTTAGAATCCCTCTCCTTGTCTTAAAATGATGGACTTGGGAAATCTGAGCCAAGCACTAAGTGTTGTTCAGAGTCTAGGGTGGTCAATGATGGCCTCTGTGAGTGACCCCAAACACCAGCTAACAGCAAAAAATTGTTTGAGAGATGGAATAGAACTAGTTCGGCAGGCAATGAGAAGTCAAGGAGGCAAGATGAAAACAAGAATTGAGAGAAAAATCCAGAGGGTCACAGAGGTACAAGCTGTTGGTTGCATTTGCATCCCAACCCTTTGGCAAAGGAAAGCTGAGCCAATTTACAGGACTCAGGTCAGAAACAGCAATAATGATTACATGTCTGCCTTTGATTCTTTAAGGCACTCTGACAAGCTTTCTGGTTTAAACTACAGTCAGCCGCCAGCCAGGCCCGCTTCTAGAGGAAGACTCTTCTAGAAATAAAAGGAAATTTTCTTAAAATGCTCTTAAGAATTCTGAGATTAAGAAAAATAGGAAGATGAAATTATACTGAGATAATCATGTTATAGGCAGAAGACTTTAAAAGGGATTGTTTCAGGGGCATGTGGAAGCACAATGCTTCCTGGGACACCAACTTCCTCACTGGTAGCTAAATTCACTCCATCAGTAATGCATCTTCTCCCAAAGGCATTCTTCAATATTCCAGCACAGAGATTTCTGGAACATATCTATCCTCCTGCCCTGGATTTGTGCACTCAGCTCACTGGTTCCCCCAAAATAACTAGAGGACCTGGGGGTCTTGTGATTATTCAGCACTGGGGAGAGGAGTGGGTAGCAAGTTAGGTTTGAGGTAATCTTCTTCCTTTCTCCCATCCTGCCCATGCTTCCCATTCTAGGGAACAATCAAATGCCATCAAATGAGCAATAGAAACTCATATGGCTTTAATGAAATGAGGGCCTCGGATTGACAGTACTTTGTTTTAAGGACTCTCTGGGCCCTGACAGCATAATTTATTCACAACCTGCTACTCCCCAGAAAGAGAAAACAGATGGTTTATCTATTTTCAAGTTGGAGGTTGAAGGACTGAGATCAATAGGCATGATCCCATGGCAAACACTGCTGTCTGGCTGTGCTCCAAATCCCCCTCCTTATTTCCCCCCCTCCCACTATTAAGAGTGAAAATGCTAGAGGCTCATGTTCCTTTACAAGAGAAGGTAGTGTAACAGAACTATGTTTGTAGGCCTCTGGGAAGGATTTATGCTCTTTGATCAAAGTAAGGAGGCACACAAAGAGAATACTCTTATGTGAAGCTTCTTTCTGCCTTTGGACATGGTTACGCGAAATATGGTGCCTGGAGTTGTGGCAACCATCTTGTAACCATGAGGAGAAAGTAAAAAACTGACAGATAAAACCTAATTGTCGTGGAAATGCTAAATTTACCCTGAAACCACCTATATCTAGACTCTTCTTGAGTAAATAAAAACATTTTTATATTTTAAACCCTTGCAACTTGTAGCTAAACACATTCTTTTCAAATCCAGTTGTAATATATACAGCAACATAGCTAGTAGGAAAAATACAGAATGGTTGAGTTAAGGTGGCAGGGCAGAGGACAGTGAGAACCCAACTGTTATAGACTGGTGTATTGGTAGCATTGCTAGGTGGTGGCAAGACATTGCTTTCAGACTCTTGCTTGTCATGCCTTCACATTCAAATCTCATGTCTACTAGAGCTGTAGTGTTGAGGGAAACTCAGGATTTAGGATGTTGAGTTATATGGGTTACTTCTTGCATCTTTTGGCAAGATACTATAAGAAAAAAAGATGAACATAAGTCAGAGAAGATCTGTCAGAAGGGAAGGAAGGAGATGAGTTTTTCTGAGTTGTTCTCTGTTGGCAGTCCAAGATCTGAGTTGACAGAGTTCCACAGTTTGGAGACTTGCTGGATTGAAAAGCAAAGAAGTGTGGATAGACTGTCTAGAACCCAAGTTCGCAAACTCCTGGCATTCAGCATTCTTTGTCAGGCAAAATGGGCAAGTCTGTGGCAAAGGCCTGATACACAGGGGGCCTCCCCAACCAAACTCCTATTATGAGTCACCTCAGGATGGCCAAAATAAAACTATTAAAAAAAGTGGGGTCAGGGGAACAGCTGGACCAGATCCTTGACAACCACAGGTGCCCCAGGCAGGTCTCCCTTCAAGAAAGAATTTGTGAGAAGAGTGATTCCCTCGGCTTTGGAGCTGAGGTCATATTCTATAAGATTGTGTTGTACTTAACAGTGAGTACAACAGGCACAGAAGAACCTGGCTTTATCTGTCCAACGCAGAGCATCTCTAATGAGCTGTCTTTTCTCTGAAGTTTCCAATCTCGTTTCCTTTCCCATTTCATTTCACAGGTATGTAATCTACATCATAGTCTGAAGACTTCCTCTTCAACCCTCCTTTTAACTGTATAAGTATTACCTCTGCTAGTTGGCATCTCCAGTATCCCCCGAAGGCCTACATGTTAAAGGTTGGGACATGGTAGAACCTTTAGAAGGTGGGGCTTAGTGGAAGGAAGTTAGGTTATTAGGGGCATGTCCTCAAAAGAGATATGGAGACCCTGACCTCTCTTCCTTTACTCTCTTTGCTTCTGCCATGAAGTGAACAGGCCTCTAGTTCCAAATATTACTTTGGCACTCTCCAGTCTAATATCCTCACTATACGGACAAAACATTGAGGTCCAGAACTATGGGGTGACTCACTAAGTTCACTCTATTACTCAGTGACAGAGCAGGACAGAAAACCAAGCCCAGGTCTTTTGCTGTCAAGCACCTTGTCTGCTGAGCTTTCCTTTCAACTGGTCAAGGACAAGCACACTCTCTTTTTTTGTACTACTCCTTCCAAAATACTTAATCCAGAATGATCATAACCATATCTAATAAGTGTCCAATAAAGTTTTATTGAATGAATGAATGAATGACTGTAGTATAAAAATGGGCTAATTTATTTTTGTCATTACCAAAGTCAGATTTAAGAGTCCAAACTTTAGACTTTACATCCCAAAGTATCCCACTGAAATGAAGCTTTCTACTGCAACAGTAGGGGCCTTGGACATCATAGGCACTTAATTAACACTTGCTGAATTAACTGAATGGAATTGAGTCTCTATGGGATCAAAAGTATCACAGTCTTACACATATTTAGACAAATGCCTTTGCTTTGCAATTACATTATTAACAAAGCCATTGGAAATTAGGTTTTCTAAAATTATTATTGATGGGAAGAGATGAAGATTCACATATTTCTCAGAAATGCATAAGAAATTCTTTAAAGGTAATTTGTACATGACTTATTAAATTAATTGAATACATTTTATTGAGCATGCCTATCTGTGAATGTAGGATTAAGCATTGTGGGGAAACTCAAAGGTGAAATAAATACAATATCTTGCTGGTCCAAAAGCACGTCAACAACCTAGATATATAGATAAGGGATAGTTGTCTACATCTCATAAATAATTGTTTTATAAGAAGCATACTGATTCATAAACAGTCACATAAGTGAATTCCAGGGAGAGGGAAGGTAGTTCATGAACTTGGAGGGTGAGTGTCACAGGCTCAGTGGATCCTCGTCACCTACCCAGAGATTGGTGGTGCTTGCTCTGGTCATGACTCCTGCCCATCTTGACCTGGTAGAAGCTCTACGTAAGCAAATAAAGGACCCTGACATAACCCAGGCACCAGGGTAAGCAGGTAGGTAGAAACAGGAGGTCAGAAACATTCACATTTCCTGAGAACATGATCAATGAAGTGAAGAGAGAAGCAAGAGATGAGGCACTGAAAGCAATGGCAAAACTGAAAGCAGGTGGAACAGGGGACCTGAGCCAATGAGAGGCTAGAAGGCCAGAAACCAAGTTCATGGCACTGCTCTTCATAGAAGAAAGTGGGAGCCATTGAAGAATTTTAATTGAATGGTTTCTTCGATGTGTATGTAAAAGTACTTATTAGTAAGTCAAGGCTGAGATTATGAAACTACCTTGCCAAGCTAATAATGGAGTGGGGGGCTGGTGATAGACCCTGCAAATTGTTCTCAGAAGACCTCCTTCTCCAGAATTGGATGTCTGTGAAAAATTCCACAGGTTGCCTTGCTGTTCATCTGTAGCAAATCCTGGGGGCACCCTGACAGGGGTCCTGCTTCTCTCTGGCCTGGGCAAATCTAGCACTGTTTGTATCATGACAGATTTAATATATGCCGGCTCATGCATCGACACTTTATCAGAGGAATAAATGGAAAGTTATTCTGGGCTGAGAGGGTAAAGAGATCAGTTTATGGAAAAGAGAACCTCCTTCTGCACACATGATGTAAACTGCAGATCAAAAGCCGAAGAGGAGCGCCAACCATGAATAATGAAATCATACATCCAAAGGTCTGGATGGAGGCAGACATCCTGATGGCTTCTTTTTAAGGAAAAAAAAAAAAAAAAAATCGAGGCATTTGCCTCGTGCTGAATGCTTTGAAGATAAGTGCTCTGAAGGTTGCACAAGACAGCTATTGCATTCGGTAGAGACAGGTGAACTCTCAAAACTGAGTTCATTTAAGTAGCATGCCCTCGAGAGCCTGCCAGACAAGGAGGGTCGGAGGGGCTTTCACAGTGTTGGAGGGACCCCTCAGACTCCAACAATTCAGTTGTTCCATGATGTCAGAGGGCTAAGGACTGAGCTGACCTTGCCAACCATCCTATTGCACCTTGGGACTGTCCAGTTGCAGCACTGAAAGTCCTACCTTCTGGGCTGCACTTCTGGTCATGAACAAATTTCTATGGTTGATCACCCTGCTGTGATTACCAGGACTCTGATGGACACATGCAGTGACCCATATGCATTCCATACTCCTTCACAGCAGCTCCATCTCCTTGCAGGCACTACCTCTTTCTCTTTCTCTCTCTCCCTTTCATTTCTTGGTGGGCACTCCCCTTCTAAGCACCAGAATGCTGGTGCTTCTCATGATGCTGCCCATTGGCTTTGGTTCTTCACCATTTTACTGAAGCATACCACCCCCAAATTCATGTCCACTCAGGACTTGACCTTATCTGGAACCAGGGTCTTGGTGGATATAATTAGTTGAGGTAGGGTCACGCTGGACCACGGTGGGTCCTAAATCCAAGATGACTGGTGCTTATACAAGAAGAAAGAGCCCTCAGACAGACAGACTTGCAGGAAAAAAGCCAGGGGACTATGGAAGCAGATTGGAGGGATTCTGGTGGAAACCAAGGAATGACAAGGATGCCCAACAATTACTGGAAACTAGAAAGGAGGTCAAGGAAGAAGATTTCCTTAGTGCTTTCAGAGGGATGGAGGCAACGCCTTCATTTTGGACTTCTAGCCTTCTGAGTTGTGAGATAATAAACTGCTCTTGTTTTATGCCAGCCAGGCTATGGCAATTTCTATGGGAATCTAAATGTGACCATCTACTCAGGTAAGGTTATTTGACCCTTGTGGCTTCAATTCCATGTATATACCTGTGACATCCAGTTCTTAAGTCCTGGCCTCAAACTCTTCCCTGAGTTCTAGATATATTTCCAAGCACATCTCAATATGGCAGGAACAAAGGATCCCAAAGTTCTTCATGCACCATCTATGTAATACGTATTTTTCTCTTCCACATACTTTCTTTTTCAATTTTTTTTTTTTTTTTTTTTTTTTTGTACTTGGGATTGAACCCAGGGGCACTTAAACACTGAGCCACATCCCCAGCCCTTTTTATTTTTTTATTCTGAGATAAGACCTCACTAAGTTGCTGAGGATGGCCTTGAACTTGTGATCCTTCTGCTTCAGCCTCTCGAGTTGCTAGGGTCACAGGCATGTGCCACTGTGTCTGGCTCAATAATTTTTTATCTAACTTCATGGTCATAGAACACCTGCCTCTGCAATCTCAAATCTTGACATTGTCCTTTATCTCTCGTTCTCCTCTACCCTTATCTGACCATTAAAGCCTCACAATCTTCTCTCAGAAACTTCTCTTTGAAGAGTGTAGGGGAGATAGAGGGTGTGTCCAGCTCAAGTGATCTCTGAGGCTGTTTTACATGTGTGTCTGAGCGTGTCTGGTGGCCTGGGTCATGGGGTGGGTACAGAAGATCCAACCAGGAGCCAATTTGGATAAGAGATTTTTAGAGTAGAGTCTATATGTTTCTGGCTTCACCAGTCTGATCATAAAACAAGGTCATACTTCCCTTTTAGAATTCAAATTATTATGGCAGAAGATGTTCTTTACTTGCCTATAGGACATGCGTCTTCCTCAAAGTGTCCTTGTGCTATTTATTTCCTGAACTCCCTAAAGGAACGTCTCTTCTGTATTCACAAATCAAGTTGGCACCTACTGGCATTAGAAAGTACATTAGTCAGGGCCCTTTTGGCCATGTATGTCAGAACCCATCACAAACTGGCTTATGAAAGATAGGAGAATAACTGGCTCCCATTGTTGGGAAAGATGCTAAGAATTTTCACTTAAATGAAGTAGCAATGAAAAGGACCCTGGTTTCAAGGACAGTGCTAGTGCTTGGTGCCTCCACAGTGCCTCTCTCTTTCCTCCTGTCCTTCACTCCCGGTTGTCTTTGATCTGTTTTTCACAGAAAACACAACATGTCTGCTAGCAGCACTTGCTTAGCAAACCCAAGAGAAAGGAAGAACTTTTCTCTTCTGACATCTATAAATCAATCCCAGGGATAGCCTCTGATTAACTCTGTATGGGTTTCACACCCAGCCCCCAGCTGATGGCTCTGTCCAGGGAAAGGGCAGATGATTAACTAGGCCTGGGTCAGGCGCACATCTCCGCAGTTAGGAGAAGAGATCTGTTCCTAGGAGGGAGAGAGAATGAACCGGGAAATCAATAGATGTTATCGGTCACCACATGTGTGTCTGACTTCATCTTCTCTTACTGCTCTGGCTCCTGTGTGTCCCCATCCACTGCGTCCAAAGTCACAGGGTAAAACTTTGTCACTGCCATCATGAAACCCAGAGCACAAGCAGCACTGTGTAAGCCCAAGTCATAAGAACCTCACCAAGAAGAGAAGAAAGGCATTCTTCCACATGTTGACTCCAAGTCATCTGCCACAGAGAAATCAGCAATCATCTCTACCAAACACTAGAGGCAACAAGACGAAGGAAGAGATTGAAAATGTCCAGGGTGTGGATACACATGGGAAGGAAGGGAAAATTATTAGAATCAAGTTTAAGGACAAAGTACTAAGGTTGGTTTTATAGTTCCCAGTTCAGTCCGGACCACATAAGATGAAGAATTGGAGACTCCAGCAGGTGGAGTCTTATTGACCTAGAATTTATATTAAAGGGCTAGGAAGATGTGTGTGTGTCCCTTACAGAGCAGAATAACCCATGTCAAGCCAGCTGGATCCAAACAGATTCAAAATTCTGTAACAAGACTAAATCTCCAGTTCTTTCTGTCCTTCTCAAAGCATCAAGTCATAGAGGCTCCCCTAGAATCCCTTTGCTTTGTTTGCCTTCTACTTCCAGACCCTGCTGCCATTTTTCATGGGCAACAACAGAGCAGCATGATGCTCCATTTGGGTCAGGGCCAGCAGAAAGTCAATGGGGCAGAAGTGTTGATGCATGAGCAGGACTGTTCTCCTGGAGTGGGAGTTTGGGGTTCACCCTCTGGCCTGGGTGGGCTGTCATAGGATGTGAGGCTGGTAGTCTGCTGCAGCCCATTCTGGTCCAATACAAGCCCCGGGACTTGACTGCAGCAACTCAATGGAGCCAAAATCGGCAGCTGAGGCTGATGTAAAGCCACCATTTAGACTTACCTCCTTGCAGCATGAAACACAAATGCTTGTGCTTACTAGGAGAGGCTTGGGGAATAGAAGTTTGTGGCTTGACAGAGTGTAATTAACATATCCTCTACACAAAGCCGGAAGACGGAGTCCGCAGCACCACTGTGATTACTCCCAGGAAACCCACTGTAATTGCATCGTCCCTTCCAAATGCATCGGGACAAGCATTTATGTGCTGGATGAAAGTCAAAGCAGATTAAGAAACACTTATACCCAGAGGCAGCTTCCCTGACCAGCACGAGGAGGAAAGAGGAAACTGGAAGGGGCCAGTTAAACAACTCCAGTGCTGTACCACAGAACATGATGTGCAACTGGAGACTGCATTATGGAAGCCACCATAACAAGAGGGACAATGCTTATACCTCAACATAAGAAAAACAAATGTCAACAGAACAGTTTAACCCCAGCACCCCCTGCCCACCATGTTTATTATTTTTGTGCAAGTGCTTTTGGAATAATTCTAAAGTTGTTCTGTGCATGTGGGTTACTTACATGAACAAAATATTTTGTTCAGTATTATTTTTACAAGAACAACATTAAAGGTCAGAAAGGCTTTTCTCAAGCCAGTAGTCTTCTTCTAACCAGCACTTCCTTTTCTCTCCCTATTCTTCAGACTGAATCCTGCCTAGGAGTCATGATTGAGTTGTCCTTTTCCTTCTTCCCCCTCTCGTAGTTGGAACCACCAGGGGACAGAAGATCCAGGGGTCTAATCTGAGATGAGACCAGCGTGTGTGCACACATAGTAAGGAGGGCCATCTCTGTGGGACTTGAAAACTAAACTCTCTACTTTCATTCTGTTCTATAAAAACCGATTACTAAAGAAACTAAATTCTAGCACAGGTAACGCTCCAAAGGACGGCCATGTTTTGAATGTTGCAAAGGACATTTCTACATGGAGAAGGAAATTGAGTTCAATTCTCTCTCAGGACACCTCCTGATCTCAGATTCTATGAAATAAACAGTGAGCTGCAATAAAAGGAAGTACAGAAGAAAAGATGGTAACAGGAAGCACTCTACTTTCCACTCGCTTTGACATATATTCTGACTCCGTGCTCTGCTGCCTGCTCAGCCTGAAGGTAAACTGGCCCTTTTTTCATGCTTCAAAAGATTCATCCATATGTACCCTGCTTCCCCTTACAGAAAACCTGGTCCTCACCACACACCAATCCCCTTCTCTGTCTCTCCATTCTTTCGACATTTATGGTGGCAACCCCTCCTTTTCCTCTGCCATCGCACACAGCCTGAGTTGTGGCGAGGAGACCCTGCGGAACTACCATATGCCCAAAGGAGAGTGTCCTGTCTGACAGGGGCTCAACCTACCCTCTTATTCCTCTACCCTCCTGGCTCAGGCAGAGGCACCAAATGCCAGCGTGCACCTGGGGGCAGCATCTCAGGAACAAGCCCTGTTCATACGGGTTAGCACATCATGCTATGCTCCCTGTGATTTAGTTTAGGAATATATGTTCACATATTTGTGGAAAAGGAGGAGGAAGAGGCAGCCAATATTGACTCACAACTGAGAGGAACATTTTAGGAGCATTATCTTATCTCCCCCTTCTCAAAAACTCTATTTTAAAGAGTGGGGCTGGCATATCTTGGACTGCTCAAATATCTTGCCCAGGATTTTGCAGTAAGTGGCAGAACAAGGGTTAGAACCAGGTCTTTCAATTCTTTCCCTTTATTTAACCAATTGAAAACATAGCATTTTGCTAAATTTTTATGTGTGTCACATCATTTGGATAAACTTTAATGAGCTAATGTAAAGGTCATATTTGTACCTCAACCATATTTCAGCATAAATTTCAAATTATGTATAATTAAAATTGTATAATTTAGAATGATGCACTGTAATAGCGAGATAGACACACTTAGTGACGCTTACTACCAAACACAAAGGAGCCATTTAATCTAAACAATTCAAATGTATGATTTGCCTAATGCTCATAAAATGTCATTTCATTAAATCATGTTTCCATTTATGTAAGATGACTGTTGTAATGAAGCTATTTTATTCTTTAAGAAGTTTGAATAGCATGGTGTATTTTTATTAAATTATAACATATAAGAGCAGATATTTTTCAGATGAAAATATACTGGGTTATATTAATTCACTTACCCATTTCAAAAATAATAACTGAGTATCTGCCCTATTTGGGGTATGAGTCTAAGTGCCTGAGATGAAGTGGATTCCCTCCATAGAGTAAGTGGGTGAAGGCAGAAATTGTAGGTGGCTACATAATGGTTCCCAAAAGATGCCAGATCCTAAACCTTACAGTCTATAAATGTCACCTTATATGGAAAGGGGGTCTTTTCAGATGCGATTAAGTTAAGGGTCAACATTGAGAGATTCTGTTAGCATATCAGGGCCCTAAATGTAGTCATATATCCATCTAAGAGGAAGGCAGAGAAAGATTTCAACACAAGCATATGAAGAAGGGGATGTGAAGATGGAGCCAGAAGAGATTTGACAGTGCTGACCTCAAAGACTGAAGTGATGGGGACACAGGCCAAGGAATGCTAACGGTCACCAGAATGTGGAAGAGGCAAGGGACAGATACTTCCTGAGAGTCTCTGAAAACATCATGCCTGTGCAGACACCTTGATTTCACCCCAGTGGTGCCGATTTTGGATTTGTGGCCTTAAGACTGTAGAGGGATAAATTTCTTTTGTTTTAAGTTACCAAGTTTATGGTCATCTGTTATAAAGGCAATAAGAAACCAATACACACACAAATAAACGTGATTCCATCCATAGTCATTGGTAAAACAGGGAAATGTGATGAGTGGTGATTGAGGGGGACACTTCAAAGGAAATAGCACAGGCGGGTGTCCCCGGGGGTATTTCAGTGGGCCTCTGTGAACCTGGAACAGGATCAATTCAAAGGAATGGCTGGCTCACAGTAGCCCACAGATGGGCAGGTTTCCATGAATGCAGGGAACAAACAAAAGTCAGGGAGCTTGGAGCAAGCATACCAAGGTCAAGTGTATGAAATGGTATTAGAAAGAAGGGCTGGGGACCACACAGGGTTGGTCAACTGTAGTAAGGAAGCTAGATTTTAGATTTGTTAGTTGGAAAGACATTGAAGGATTTTAGCAGGGAATAACATGATCTGCTTTATAGTACATAGAGATTTTTTGTCATACAAAGAATGGATTTTAAGGGCCATGTGGAAACAAGGAGGAGGATTAGAGCAATGCAGAATGCTGGAGGCCGATGTTACTGTGCCATCTCATTTCAAACACCAGCTCATCTTCTGGGTGTCCCTATTTTAATTGCATTACCACTATTTCCTCAGAACCATGGCAATAAGTTGGGTGACCCTTTTTACTTTTTCTTCTCCCAATAGTCCCCTTCTCTCTTGCCATCGTGCATGATCAGGTGGCCCTGATTCCATAATGCCCAAAAGTCCATTGCCACTACCCTACTTTAACTCAGGCCCTCATTGAATTTCCATGTTGCCTGAATGAATTGATTAGATGGATGACCCTGGGCACGTTACTTAATGTCTACATTCCTTGGTTTATCTATTAAAAAATGGTAGAAACGGGAGTCTTACCTCCTCTCCTAGTAGGGTGTGGGGCTTTCATGAGAATAAGAGACACAAAGTGTGTACAACAGTGAATGCCATTAACATTACCCCCTGGCTGCCATTCTTGTCTTCTGATATTTTTCTTCCTCACCCTAATCCTTCCTCTCTTCCTGTCCCTCCTATACACCGTGGTGGGATTAGTCTTCCTAAAGTGCTGTGATCAACTGTCTCCTCTCAGACCCCTCTAACAGGATACCCCTGTGCAGCACAAAGCCCACAGCCTGGCTCTCATCTCCTTTGGCTTGCCCATCTCCCCTCTCTATTTCCCACACCTCAGCCAAAGGTGACTCCTTTTTCCTGAAGATAAACACAGGCCAGGTCTCTGCACTTGCAGTTTCCTCTGCCTGAGAAGTAAATGACAGCGCTCAATGGGACCAGATTCTTTAACACAAAGAATGAAGGATTATAAAGAGACAGGAATTGGGAAACTTCCTGATTATTTGGGTTTTCTATTATGTTTTCTTTTTTGTTTGATACCAAGGATTGGACCCAGGAGTGCTTAACCACTGAGCAACATCCCCATCCCTTTTTTATATTTAGAGTCAGGGTCTCACTAAGTTGCTTAGGGCCTACATTAAGTTACTGAGGCTGGCTTTGAGCTCATGATCCTCCTGTTTCAGCCTCCCAAGTCACTGGATTACAGGGTGTGCCACCACACCTTGCTTGTTATACCTTTTCTTATATCTTCTCCTTTAATTACACTGTGGCTCCTCTTCCCTCGCCCTTTACCTCTGCTGGTCCAGATCCATGCATGAATGTACATGCTTGTCCCTCTCAATTGCGTGTGTGCTAACTTGCCATTCAGAACAGAATCCAGGAAAAAATAAAGACCCAATGAGGCTATCATCACAAATCTTTTCCAAGGCACCAGGACCCCCCTGCTGTGGCCTCCGAGGTGTACAGCACTGGATCCAGAGGCCAGCCATTTCCTGGAGACTAAATGCCAGGTAGGTTAAATTGATGACCTGAGATTCCGCCTTGGGGCATTAACTTCAGTCAATTATTGAAGTTACTGCTAGTTTTGAAATAGTGTTTGCTTTAAATCTCAAATAATGTAAATCTCACAGGCAGAAAAAGTCCCTTGGCAGTCATTCCAGCTCCAGTGAAGAACCAGAAAAGAAGCTGAGAAGTTATGGGGCGGTGAAGACCGGGCCTGTCATTTGACTGACACAACACAATTATCTTTAACATACAGGACAGAGACGAAGCCTTCTGTTTTGTTTCATTCACGTGGCAGAGAGGAGTCATTGGTTTGAGTTTCAAATTATGGCCTAATGGTTCATTTATGCAAATCATAAACCAGCTTATATAATGTTGTTCTGACTAAAATACATACACCAATCTAGGCGGGCATTTCTCCCTTGTTAATTCTTATATTTTGTTTGTATTTAATACACCATTAAGATCTAAAGTCCTAAAATTTGTTCATTCAACCAGAATTTACTGGCATGCTCTGTGTTGTGTTAGGCTGTAGGCTCTAGGGAATCTTCAAAGCTTCTAGTCTATTGAGTGAGATCAGATACGCTTACGAGGAAATGCAATTACATCCTACTGCAGGGGCCATCAAAGGGGGTATTAGTTTCCTAGGGCTGCCATAATGGAGTACCACAAACTGGGTGGCTTAAATCAACACAAATCTGTAAGTTCTGGAGGCCAGAAGTCTGAAAGCAAGGTGTTGGCTGGACTGTGCTCCCTCAGAAGGCTCTAGGGAAGGTTCCTTCTTGTCTCTTCCTAGATGTTGTCAGCAGTCCTTGGCTTTCTTTGGTTCTTCCCTCACCCTCACAGCTCTCTTCCAGTGTGCCTCTGTCCATCCAAGGTCTTCTTAAAAGGACACTGGTCAGACTGGATTAGGGACCCACCCTACTCCAGCACAACCTCATTTAACTGAGTGTATCTACACTGACCCTATTTCCAAATAAATTCACATGAGGTTTGGGGGTTAGGGCTTCCACATATCTTTTGGGTGGGGGTGTCAGAGGGGATACAATGTCATCTATAACCAGGCAATCTGTATAACTTGATGCCCTCTTGTGAAGGAGAGCAAAGCATTAAGATTGTGTTCCTATTCTACAGCAAGACTCAAAATGTGATTATAATCCAGCCACAGGGTCAGCATCACAATGTACCCTGTCAGACAAAGCCCAGAACCTCTGAGGTCTGACCTCTGGGAAGGGTGTGCCCCTCCTCTTTTCCTTCCTTCGTTTCTCCTAGTATCTTCTTCTGCATGCTAGCATGTCCTTCTTAGACATCATCAAACCAGTTCTTACTAGGGGGTCTCAAAACTTTTAGTGGCTTTGGTAAGTGAAAATTCATCTACAGATCTTCAGCAAAAGACTGCAGGAAAGCCTGTCATGGGCAGGCTCCTTGGATTGGGGCGAGCTAATGTGCTGACTGTACACAGTCACCCAGGAAAATAGCTCAGGGCCCATGAGTGTCACTGGCTCTTTGCGGTTCCAAAATCCGTGGATATTTGTCATCGCTTGCAGCAACAACTTGCACGGGTCTTATGGGTGGTGGAGTGGAAACTGAGGCACTTCTATCTTTCTCTTTAGTACACTGCTTTCTTGCTTGTTTGTTTATAGAGGATAGAGGAAATGAGATTTACTTGCTTTGAGAGGAGAGAGAGAGAGACTTTGCTTATCAGAGAGAAAGAGACTTTGCTTAAGAGAGACTTTGAGAGGACAGACTTTGCTTAGAGCTTAGAGGAAGAGAATTGCTACGCCTTAAAGTCCTGCATCCTGTGAACTAAGGGTACGTCCACCCAAGGTGCCCTAGTGATGCGTTCCATGATCTGCCTTCCGCCGCTGCCCCTACTTGCTGCTGTGCCGCTTTTCCCTACTAGCTGCTGTTGCGCGTTTCCTAGCTGCTTTTCCCTGCGTGTGTCTTCTACTGCTTTTCTGCTACTGGCTGCTGTCCGTCCCTACTAGCTGCTGTGTTCTTTCTTCTGGCTGCTGCCACCGCTTTTCCCTACTAGCTGCTGCCGCGTGTTTTTCCCTCTGGCTGCTGCTGCGGGTCTAGCTGCTTTTTTGCTAATGGCTGCTGTGTGTCTGTCTCGCTCCGCCTACGCTTATATCACCTCCAGGAGGCGGAGAGCAGGGCCACTCCTCCCACACAAAGATTAGGCGAGACGTTCTGAGCAGGCAATTAGTGCTCGAGAACACATGCGCATACATTGTGTGCATGGACGATAAAATCACCTGAGTGTGCTTATGTCAATTAACCTCCTCACTGCCGATGTGATCAGGCACCATCCCGGCGCCGCCAACATGGCACAGCCCCCAACACATGAGCTCATCTTGCAGGCCAGGCCCAAACTTAGAACTTACAACTTCCCTTGTAGGAGATCAATTTGAGATCAAGAAAGAAAAAAGTACTTTGCAAACTGAATCACTCTCAAGGAGAGTTATTTTGAGGAGCTTCATTTCCCATAACATCCAGCCCAGTGCTACCACCATTGCTTAGGAAGGGCTTCTGTTGGAGTCACCCTCTGGGAACTTATGGACAGCTCTGGACACAGAGGGCAGGTCCCCATAACTCAACTGAAAACTCCTACTCAGGCTGCTTGCTGCCCCTTCCAATCCAATCTGATCCTGAAGCAGCTGCCCAGGTGGGGAAAGCATGGCATGGCTCACCCTCCATCCCCACATACCTCTGAAGCCAAGTCTGGCCTGAGCCAGAGAGAAGAGAGAAGCTATAAACAGGATGCCAGACTTCAGTTTTGATATCACATTGTTTTGGAGTTTTTACTATCTGATAATAAGAATGTACATTACGTGGAAGTAACCAGAAAAGCCATGTGCCCTCCGCTGAATATTGTCCAAGGTCAGGAAAGGGCTGGACTGAGAGACAATGGTGAGAGAAATTTCTGCTGGTGCCAGAGTGTGTTCAACTGAAAAATGTATGCTAATGAGAGGGCTGTGGTAGAACCTGTAGAAGTTATTTACTGAAGGGTCAGGTGCAGCTTAAGCTAGCAGAACTATGAGGGAGAAATGGAAGCCCTGAGTTAACCACTGAATTCTGTCACAGGACTGACTCCCACACTTGAGTCTGACAAGTGGCGGTGAAGGGCTTTCCATGGAAATGTTCTTCCTGTCTTCCTCCTTTCTAGCAAATGCACCTGCCATATCCCCCATAAAGCAAACGCCCTCAGGTTGCCCAGTTTCTACCCCTCCTCCATTCCATCTCCAAAACACCATTCCTCCAAACAGTGGTTTCCACCCCTTGGTTCCTTTCCTTGTGTTGTAAACTTGGACAGCCAGGCTCTAAGGAGGCTGTCAGCTCAGTTCTGTTGACACCAGAAAGAGTTGGGTATTCTCTTCCCAGTGCACCTCAGCCAGAACGTTACCTGGGAGCTTAGAGAACAGGCATCTTGGCCCCACCAAAGTCTACTGGACCAAACCTACATTTTGAGGAGATTCTCTTAGAGTGATTCACACACACATAGGAATTTGAGAAACACTTCTTTGTCTTCAGTAGATGTCCTAAAGGTGATGACATCTGGCTTTAGCAAAGTACCCTTGCTGATGTTAATGACATTAGGAGAAAAAGGACATTGGGCAGACACCACTCCCTACATCCCATATGCTGCCTGTGAGCCTAGGTTCCCTGTCTCAGTCATTTTTTGATTGGCAGTGTCTCAAAATCTGATGTGCCTGTCAATAGATGAATAGATTAAGAAATTGTGGCATATATACACAATGGAGTTCTACTCAGCCATTAGGAAGAATGAAAACATGGCATTTGCTGGTAAATGGATGGAAATGGAGAATATCATGCAAAGTGAAATCAGACAAACTCAGAGAAGATTTTCCCTCATAAGTGGAAGCTAGAGTAAAATAAAGGAAAAAGGGAGGGAGGATAGGATAACAAAGAATCAATCAAATACAAATTAATTGAGGAGCAAACGGAAGTCTTGTAGAGGAAGAAGGAGAGTGGGGGAGGACAGGAGGAAAATTGGGGTCATTAACTGAAATTGTTTTCTATGCATGTATGAGTTTGTCAGGATGAACCCAATTACTATAATTAAACTAATTTTAAAAAGTAAATATGAAAAAATCTGATGATGATGATGATGGGGTGTGTGTGTGTATAATTTAAAAAATTAACTTCTAAGGTTTCTAAAGTCATGCTCTCTTATCCATCCTTGACAAAATGTATGGCTACAGCAGATTTGCAGCTAAGTCCCTCGCAGGGACAACCTACATAACCTCAGAGTTGGCTTTTGAAATGGCTCTGGAGCAAGGTAATCAAATGCCATGTGTTCAGCTGCCCTCCAGTTACAGGCCTCCAGAAGTGGCAGGTTGTAAGAGAGTTTGGGGCATCCCTGGTGCCTCTGAACCACTAGAAACTGAAAATCTTGATTGAAAGTTTCTTCAACATTCCTCAGAGGATGCATTTCACAGAACCTAGCTGATTTAAAAAGCAAAACAAAGTCAAGCCTCTGGAGGAAGATGAAACATTTTCTAAAATTCAAAATGTGTACAAAATATAAATCTCTGTTTAATTTCTAGAGGTTTTATTTGGTCTTCCAGCAACTATCCACAGAGCTTTCAGGATGGGACCTGAGCACTGTTCTATACTTCCTCCCACCATATTTTAACACTTTATTTTAAAATTCTGAACTTTACTGGGGCCTCCTCCCTAGCAAAATGTAACATTAAATCAATGTCTCAGTGGTCCAAGCTTCAAATCTTTATTAGGGATACGGAGCAAAATACATCTAAAACCTACTGCAAATTATAGATCATACACAAGCTATGTAAGAACACCTAGAATAATCCATGCTTGTTCTTAAAGTGGCTTCTAACAAAATGTATGCTCAGACATAACGAGATCATTTTATCAAGTCTAAATTGCAATTCCAAGTCTAAGAACTATATTCATTTGCATGAAATATTCTTTTCAAGAAGTTCCTTCCAGGTGAGGAATTTTAAATGTGCTTCTTTCACAGGGAAAGCAGACAAATGGCTTCTGCTGGTCAAGGGTTATATTTCTTTCAGCCAAGATATTCCAATTGGTTTCTCACTCCATGGGATCAATAAGCAGCCAGGCTTATATGCATAAACCTGTCCTGACCTCACCAATGCTAACAGACCCTCTCTTCAGCTTCCCCCAAGGTAAAGCCTTAAAAAAATCCTGACATCACTAAAATATGTATGGTAACAAAAACAATAAAAGGATGAACATAAGAGACGAACTCGGCTCTGGATGTGCCCTCAAGATAGCTGTTCAGTGCAGTTCGCACTTTCTTCTTGTGAAGAGGAAACATGGGCCCAATTTAACTCTGTCGGCAAGAACAAGCCCTGATTTCTGTCACAGTCATCTTCACCCCAGATAGAACCCGATAAGAAAAATGGCCTATGTGAGAAGAATTAATGTGACAGAGCAATAACTATGAGTCATAAAACCCCCGAAGAACCTCAGACCTGCAGAGGAACACAGAGATGGAAAATGTTTAAATGCTGTAATCTCCACTGATAGACTTCTGTAGCACTGGAGCTTTGGGCCAGTGGGCTGAGAGCTCACTCAGTTGTCCCAGCCAAGCGGCACCTGAGCATCCACTTCAACGCCTCTTCACCCCAAAGGCCAGGGGAAATGAAGGAGCACTTGTTTCTTCCTAGAAGCAGAATCTTGGGGGAAATTTGCCCATCTACTTCCTGCAAGGGGTTTAGGGTTACATGTGAGCTTCTCAAAAACAGGTGGACATTTCTAAGAAGTTTTGTGAGAAGGTAGACTCAAGAACCTTTCTGACATCTCTCACCCTCTTTCACTAGCATCTTCTTTTTCTCTTGAAACTCCATGGTTTTAGAAACTCCAAGATTTAGAAACAATACATCCTGCATCCAAACATCTGATAGGTGAACTCCTCTCTAAAATCTGAAACTTTCTGAGCACCATCATGTTACCATAGAAAGTTCTACACCTGATCTCATGTGACAGGTTGTAGTCAAAATACAGGGCCACTAAAATCATGGTCTATGCATTTAAGGTGCATATGAAACGAACAAGTTTTATGTTTAGACCTGGGTCCCATCCAGATATGTTTTGTGTATGCAAATATTCCAAAATTTGAAAAAAATTCAAAATCTGAGAGAACTCTGGTCACAGCATTTTCGATATGGGATACTTAACCTGTGGTATCAAAGAGCAAGTATCTGACCTTATTGTGTGCTAATCAATATTCTAGGCCCTACAACTAAAGAGGAACAGATACGTAGACAAAGGCTTTCACACAACTCTTGCAGACCTCTGGACAGGACCGTGGAGGACACAGAAAAGTGATTTTTTTTTTTTTTTTTCTACAGCACAGGTATGAGGGAAAGCAGCTGAGAGCAGAGGAAGGTGCTCAGTCTTTTCAGCGCAACCAGGGATGGCTTCTCAAAGAATTTTTGTCCCTCAGAGATTTTAAAGGACAAACTAGGATGACAACCAGCAGTATATGCAATGTATTGGGTTTACCTAGCGACAATATCGTCATGGGAAACCAAGCTCTGAAATTAGGCCCATGTTACTTAGCTTGGTGGGCCTCCTTTCCAAATCTGCAAGATAGGGATAATCATAGCCATCTCACAGACTTATTATAAGGATAAAACACCATGAGACATACACGGCACTCATGATAGATAGTGCCCACTATTTTTAGCCTTTTGAAAGAAAAAAAAAAAAAGCAACTTCTGTTACTTCTTCTATTTTGTACTCAGTTCTTAAGTTGGATGCTGAGCACATTTAAGAGAGTCCCAAATGAGAGCATATTGGTGTGATTTCACTAGCTTCAATCCCAACTTTGCATTAAAAAAGAAAAAGAAAATAATGCAGTTCCCCAAGCCTTTAGGTTAGCAAAAGGAATGAACTTGCTGCTTTTCCCGTTGTGCCCAGCATGTTTTCAGAGGAACCTGGAGTCCACCCATGAGAGGGAAGGCTGCCTGTGACATCCCCTTTCAGTAGCATGCCTGCTTTCGCCTACTGACAGTGCCTGCACTGTCAGCGTCGCTTGGGTGGTGGACTGCCTTCCTGCCCACCCACACATCAGGAGCGCTTGTGGATTCTCAAAACTTCCAGTGCTTTACTAGAAAAAAGTCAGGATTCCTATGCTGTGTTCCACAGCCACAGCTTTGGAGAGTTGGGGGCTCAGCAGTTCTCACAAGTCACCCACAAACTGGGGCCATCAGAGAGCTGGGCCAGCAGCTAAGGGGGGCCTGGAAATGAGCTCCTGGGTAGTAGAGCTGCTCAGGTTAGTTAGTGTAACAGTGGGGAGCTGTGCCTTGGAGTCTGCAGCATTAGTAAGCAGTATTTATTCAGCACCATCTACTAGAGTTGCCAGGGTCAGCAAACAAAAATACAGGATGTCTAGTTAAATTTGAATTTCATATACAATTTTTTTCAGTTTAACTATGTCCCAAATATTGCATGGGATGTAATTATACTAATTATTATACTTGATCTGAAATTCAAATTTAGGTAGGCATCCTGTATTTATGTCTCAGATATTTCATGGGATATTCTTATACTGAGATATGATCTGTTGCTTATCTGAAACTCAAATTTGACGGGGTCTCCTGCATTTTCTATCTGGCAAGGTGACCACACTCAGATGTATGCATAAGAGAAACAAGCATGGTTCTTCCGCTCCCACCCTGCCATTCAAAGCAGAGAACTACCCTCAGTTGAAGTCCAAACTTCTCTGCTGAGTCGTTCCAGGACTTCCACCATCTGCCCCTCTTTGCTGGCTCTTTTCCTACTCTTTTTTAACACAACCCCTCCTTTCTAGCCCAGACAGTCCTCGTCTTCAAACCTGAACAGGTGCAAAAATCTCTACAGTTGCTCACACAGGGACGTAGCTTCATCTTACTCTCCTGTTCACAGACTTGCACTCACCTGTGCTTCAAGACCTGCTCAGCTCTCACCCGCTTCTCTATTCTGTAATTACCCCTCCCAATGCTCTTCATTAGCTTCCACATGACCCTCCTGCGTGGAGCCAAGGAAGTATCTCCTTTCTCCCTCGCTCGTTTGCCCTTGTGAGTTTGACCTGGCCAGGTAATTTTAGGTTTCTTTGGCAAGCATGAACAGATCCCTCTCTGGTACAAGAAATGATGTGTTATTTTTCTGCATCTGTTCTGAGCACCCCACCTATGGCTGGTGGGCAGAGTAATCTCCATCACTGCCTGGCCTCCACCATAGCAGTGGATGAGGCCCAGGATGGTGGTGTGTGCTGGTGGCTAGGGACAGGTGGGAGAGGAGTAGGGCAAGCAGATGCTCACTGTGCTCAGTCTGCAAACACCCAGTACACACACGTTGTCTCCCAAATGACGTGCACCTGCTTGAATGGCCATATAGAAGAACAGACGAACAGGACTCAGCCTTTGAGATCCAGCTCAAAAGCAATGTCTTTGATGAAGCCTTTCCCAGCTCCTTCAAGAAAAAAGGCCCAAGTCTTACAAGGGCCTGGAGACCTTCCCTGATGCTCCTTCTGGCCTTTGTTCTTGGCTTATTCCCAGTATTTTCCTTGATTTCATTCCCAGTCCTTACCTTGGCTGGTCCCTCTGACTTGAAGATCCTTCCCTGGGCTGTCCACATGGTTCAGGAAATCTCCCCCTTTAGGTCTTTGCCCTAATGTCACTTCTCATGGAAGTCTACCTGGACCACTCAGATCGCTTGTCAGCAACCTCTGCCCTGCTTCTTCCTTCGCACTTATCAGCATGTAACATACGTAACTTTTCCTAACTTTTCTTATAAACTGTATGTTGTGCCCCACCCCGCCCCACCACTGGAATATAAATTCCACAGAGAAGGAATTTAAAAATCTGTTTTGTTCACTATAGTTTACCAAGACAGGCAGTCAATAAACGCTTGAGTGAATAGCTGATTTCTTCTTGTATCTTTTTGTAAAACATTATACCCAAATCTACAATTATACCTAGCTTATTTTCTGACGTTCACAGACAAGCCTCTTTAGGAGATTGTGTGTCCTAGTGAATCAAAAATAAGGCTCAAGGGAATTGAGGGACAAGAAGTGTCATAGTCCTTAAGCACACTAGGTGTGTGGTAAATACTACTGGCTGAATGAAAAAAAGACAAATTTGAGAAATACCCATGCACACATACCTTAGAGGGGATTAAATAGGTCAGTCTGGAAAACTCCGGTGCTGATCTTTGTCTTTCCCCTTCACTATTTCTCCCGTCCAGGGGAGATGCATGGTGTAGACTGTGGATGCCCTTCCTCCTGCCCCTCTAGGGCCCTTTGCCTGATGAAGCACAGCACAAGTTCTAACCAGAGCAGCTGGGTGCAGCCTCTGGTTGGGGAGCAGAAGGACACTAACTGGCTCCCTCAGGGATTGAACTCAGACTTTGTCTTATTAGCACCAGATGCAACCAACCAAGCTTCACACAAACAGAGATCACAAGATGGCTGGACTGGTGCATGAATTAATCAACACACCTGTAAACAATGAAATATTAAAATGCAGCAGAGGGTTTAGCAAGGCTGTAAGGGGGGTGCTGAGTGGAGAAGGAGAGCATCAGCTTTCTTTCCTCTGATCCAGGGAGACCAAAGCCACTTTCATGTGTTTTCAAGTAGGCATTAGTTCTCCCCAGTTAGACAGAACCAGTAATTTGTGAGTGTTGCTACTGTGGCTATTATTCTTTTGACTATTCAAAGGAATTTTTTGTGTTAAGGCAATTAATTGCAAATGTCTTCCATGTGAGTTAGGTTTAATTTTCAACCAGTTCAAACTCTTTGTCAATTAAGAAAAAAGGCCCATTTGGCCTTCATTGCTCTGCACCTTAGCACCACCGCAGAGGGTATGTGTGCATGCTTGTGTGTGTGTGTGTGTGTGTGTGTGTGTGTATGCACATATGTATTAGGAGTTGTAAGTTCAAATATGAGGCAGGAATAAAATCTAAAAAAAAAAAAAAGCAATGAACCAATCCTTCATAAATCCTCAGCTTTCAGGAAATTTGCAGCTTCTACAGGTGGCTCTAAAATCAGGGATCATTTGGCAAATAAAGAGGGGACTCTTAGGGCTGCTTAAAAATGAAGGCCCACTCCTTTGCCTAAAAAGCTATTTTGAGAAGTTGCCACAGCATCCCTCAGAAAGGGACCCTGGGTGTGACTGATCTGGGTAGTTTTCTCAGTCACCTGCACCCCCCACCCCAACCAACATACAAAGCCTGAGGCAAGGATTAAGATGCAGTACTTATTTGGGAGGTGATACCCTAGACAGGTGGGTGAGGAGGGAGAGAGGAAGAAAGGTCGGAAGGACAGAAAAGCAATGTGGTACAATGCTGCTGCCCTGGATGCTGGCTTCGGTAAGCAGCCAGGACATAGGCTGCCCTGTGGGTGTGTCCCCTTGAATTGTGCAATTTAACAGATTTGACAGGATCAGGTCCTTCAGGAGATACTCAGGTTCCTTGTCAGTGCCTAAGGCATAATATCCAAATTAGTGAGTGGAAGGGCCACTGGAGTGAGTGTGCTCAGCAGTGGGGTGTGGGTCCCAGAGACTCAGGGCTACAACTTGGGCAAAGGCAGTGATGCTATTGCTGGGCAGGAGGGATGTGTGGGGTGAAATCAAGGTGGAAAGGAAGTGAACCTGCAGCCACCCTCTATAGCTGTGTCCAGCACAGTAGGTTTCACAAAGAGTTCTTCCTAATCCAAACTTAATGCAAAATTACTACATAGAACATCATTAGAAAAACAGTGGCCATGCCTTTTGGCTAGTTTTTTTTTTTTTTTTTCTTCTTAAATTCAAAGCAGTTCACAGATTCACTTGGAACAGTTCTGCTGGATGCCAACAACTCCCCTTTCAAGGCTGAGACATTTTGTTCTTTTAAATACCCTATTTCTGATGCTGCTTGCTTTAGCCCAGGTGGCACCTATTTTCTTTCCTCCCTCCTCAGCCTAAGACTGAAGTTCTCTGAGTTAGGGCCTTAGGTCTCAAGACTCTGACCTTAAGTGATACAGAGGCCTCTAGAAAGATCACTCAAGGTTTCAAGGAGGCAGATGGAATGAGTTGACTCCTGTGAGAAATGGATCCGAGATGGGAAAGAGAAGGGAAGAACATGACTGGGCTGGCAGTGGCCCAGCCAGGCTTCCAGGCTGGATTTCTTTGTCCTGGTCTTTGTTCCATGGTCTAAGTGCCACACTTCTCACTGTAGAGAGTCAGGTGCACAGCATTAAGCACAGAGTTCCTGCAAGGGGCTGATGAGATGCTTCAGTGACAAATCTAGCCATGGAGGTCTATAGCTCCACAAAACATTGAAACTGGTTCAGGGTCCATTTAGCAATTTCTTTCAAAAAGATGATAGAATATGCATATTTTTTCCAGAAAGAATATGCATTTTCCTATAGACCATTCATTGCTCTTCACCTTAGCACTGCTGAGGGTATTTGTGCATGCTTGTGTGTGTGCATGCACATATGTATTAGGAGTTGTAAGGTCAAGAAATGAGGCAGGAATAAAATCTTAAAAAAAAAAAAATTGTTGCCTCCACCACCCCCACCAACAACACAAAGCAAATCGATGCAATAGGCTATTTCAGAGGCAGCAGATGAATAGAAATCTCTCTGCCATCACCCTGTGCTCAGAAGAGACAGGGACCCTTCCTGCCCTTTAACTGTTCTGTCTACAAGATCCATTGTCATGCTTTTTTTTTTTTTTTTCCAGGGGGAATTCAAAATTAATTTGGTTTCCCAGCATCTTGTCCTATTTTTATATAAGTGCTAACTGTTCATTCAAAAATAAAAATAAAGGATCATACAAGATGCACACAGCTGCCTTTTATACTTAAGGATGAAAAACTGGTTATGAAGGAGGTTAATGTTGTTATTCCAGAGAGATAACCCTGGTTGCCATGGTGAGGAATCTTCTGTCAATCATCCCAATGAAGTTGGCTCCTCTTACAAGAATGGCCTCTAATAGAGCCGCAGTTGAAATATATTTGCCACTGAGCTTCAACTCGAATGTTTAGCTTAGCGGACAGGTCTGTGTTTTATCAATTGGAATACTATAGAATTTAAACGTGGTACCTAAGAAATACAGCTGGGCTTTCTCTGAATGCTCTCAGAAGGAGCCAATTTAACAACTTGGGCTGGGTAGTCTTTAATATCTGAAAAAGTAAAAAAGGATTTTGGCAAGGATAAAGCTAACCATGACCAGCAAAGGAAAAACTCCAAGGAATATGTTAGAATTTGAGGTGCGATTTAGTTCATAAAATGGGAGTTTCTTTGATGGATTAGTTGATTGATTGATTTAAAAAAAATTCGATGGTTTTGATCCATGGTGCTCATGGCTTAATGATCTGCCATTCCAGCTAAAATTTATTCAGGCAATAATCTACAAGAAATTGGTTGTTTTCAGCAGTTTATGACTTGTTATTTAACATTTAACAGAATGGCTATTTATTTTGGAAACAACCAATTCTGAGAGGTTTATTGCTATTGTAAACCATAATCAACTGCTTGTATCATTACTAGTTTTGCAAGAGATAAAATGGGCAGCTGCAAGGGGAAAATTGTTGAGTAGCTTTAAACATTTGCATTTGCGATTGCACGGGGAAGTGGCTTCACCTTGAAGCCTGCCTGCATTCACAGCCGCTCCGCACTTGCCTTCAGTATGAAATATTCGACGTTGTGGTTCAAATTGGATCCAAATACGATAATGCTCCTAAAGGTCTCTGCAATTTTTTTTCAATTACTTACATGGAAAAAGATGATAAGACTTGGATGAGCAGGGACAATGGTGTAGATTACATTTTGTTTATTCCAGTATCATCGCAGGAATTAAGTTTTGCTGCTTTTGTAGAAACCCAAGTGTTTGAGTAATTTATTCCACAAACCCTCAGAGAGCTCCTTTTGTCATCAGGATTTCTGCTTTAGCACTTGCTGTGTGGCTGTAAGATTCACTGCTGGGGACTGAGATGGAGAACATGATTAGATCTTTGAGCTGCTCTTCAGCCCGGAGCACATGGGCTGGAGCACATGGGGCCTGCTGACCATGATTTACAAAGGGCATGATATGGTTAAAGCCACACAGGTTCTCTTGGGCATGTTTAGTCTGTCTGGGGATTCCTGGCAGGAATCGGAGTCCTAGAGCTGACGGGGACACCAAGGATCAGGAGAGGGCTTGTGATCTCTAACAGATGAATATACTGGACCCTGGGGCAACGGGCATGTGAGGGTGAACAAACATTGTGTCGTGCTGAGCCTCAGTTCCCATTTTAGAAAATGGAGATAATAGCACCATCTGTCCTACTATAAAAACGGTCATCCTGGCCAGGCATGGTATTGCACACCTGTAATCCCGGCGACTGGGGAGACTGGGGTAGGAGGATCACAAGTTTCTGCAACTTAGCAATACCCATTCCAAAATAAAAACAAAGTGCTAGGGATGTAGCTCAGTGGTAGAGTGCCCCTGGGTTCAATCCCTAGTACCAAAATAATAATAATAATAATAATAGTAGTTATTCGGAGAAACAAAGAGTAGGATAAAGTATAGAAATGTTGACTGTGAAAGGGTGAAGATAAAGTGCAATAGTTCAATTATAAATATCTTACTCAATTATTCTGCATGTCTACATGTAGACTAAATCAACAGTTACAAAGATTTTTGGCTCCATACTTTGGGTATTGGAAAGTTTGATTTGCAAGCATTGTGCCATGATTTCCTCACCCAAAAGTTTTTGCAGGTGGGTCCCCATGCACAGTATTTTCTCTTTAGGAAAAAGGACTTTAGAAAAGAAGAAAGAAGGAAACGCAGGGCTTGCTTGGCACGCTGAAGCCTTCCAGGTGCAGTTGGCTTAGGGAAGGAGGATCCTCTCCAGGACAGGCAGGTTTCTGCAGAGCCTCTCCAGTGCCTGTTGGAAGTGAGGTGGCGATCATGGGGTCATGCTCCTTGTAATACCACCAGCTCTCTAGACCACAGCTCCCAGTGTGACCTTGAAAATTTAAGGAAAACAAAGAGCCAGAGAGAGACAGTCAAGGGAGAAGAGAAGATCAAAAACAGATGCACAGAAAGACGAAGGGAAATACAGATAACAGGAGATGGAGAGAGAGAGCAGCGAACCGATGAGAGAAATAGCCAGTTAGCAGGAGAGACAGGACAATGACAGACAAGGAAGAGAGAGAAAGAGGGAGAGACCATCATAATAATGGTAATTACTTGCACCACACTTACTATGAGAGAAAGGAAATAGAAGAGTCAGTGTTATGCAGAGAAAGAGTCATCGGGAAAGATGGAGAAAACAGCAAGATGGAGAAGGGAAGGGGGAAAGGAAGAAAAGGAAGATCAGACAAGAAGGGCAGCCCCCCAGAGTCTCAGAATGTGGGTGTGTGTTTGTGAGAGGGAGGGAGGAAGGGAGAGAGATGAAAGTGAAGGCTCTCTGCCCTCCCGGGGAGCTAGCTGAGGCCTTCATTAGCAGCTGCAGGACTTGAACAGAAGGGAGCAGAGCAGACACCAGAAAGAAAACTGGACAGTGTCCCTACTTTGTTCAGATTTGCTTCAAAGGGCAAGCTCATTTGCAAATATGACAAACCTGAAATTAAAAAAAAAAAAAGAAAAAAAATCCTTCTAAACCCCCTTGGACTTAAACCAAGAAGCATAAAAAGGTAAGAGATGGTTGGCAGCATCCCCTTGCTGGAAAGTTCAGAGGAGATTAAACTGGGCTGCCCTGTGGGGAGAACTGACAGGACCCAGAATCCCATCCCCAGGCCCAGAGACTTCCCATTTCCACCCCACAGGAGACAGGAGCAGCCCCAGCAAAATGAAGATTCCATGTCCTACTCTCTTTTCCACCCAAATTTCTAGTGCAGTAAGAACTGCTACCTTGTACCTAGCATTTTTCATGTGCCAAAGGCCATGCTAAATCTTTCTTGCACGTTTTCATTTAGTCCTTAGCCCAGTGATGTCGGTACTGTTACTTCTCCCAGTTCACAAGGAGGACCATGTCTGTCTGCACATATTCCTAACCACTCTGATATAGGTAATAACAATATTTCAGGAATCTGAAAATAATTACCATAATGCCACAAATCTTCACACATGTAACCTATCTTTTGCATGTTCTAATGATAATGAATGCATATTCTATATTCCCATTTTTCCATCAATGTGCCATTGTCATTAGCATCATTATTACAGCATCTTCCCCCCTTTCCTTGATCTGAGAGGAAGACATTTAGAATGAAAATTATCTGACCATCCTACATCAAATCCTTCTGGATCTGTGTCAAGTCCATGTCAACCCAAAGATTGTTTACTGAGTACTTTGATGTGTACAACACTGTGCTAGGATCGGTAGAAAGTCCCTGCCTAGGTTGAGACAGAGAACATAAATGAACTTCCCCATTGCTATGGTTCAAGTGTCTCCTCTAAAGCTCAAGTTGAAACTTAGTCCCTAAATCCATACATTGGTGGTGTTTGGAGGTGGGGGTCCTTGGGCAGTAATTATGATTAGATAAGGTCATCAAATGAAGCCCCCCCTGATGATATTGATGACTGTATAAGAAGAGTAAGAAAGATCTGGACTGACCTGGGCTTGCTCTGTCTTGCAATGTGATGCCTTCTGCCATATCATGATGCAGCAAGAAGATCCTCACCAGATGCCAAGCAGATGCAGACTTCCCAGCCTCCAGAACCATGAGCTAAATATACTTCTATTCTTTATGAATTAACCGTACTTTATAGTTTGTCATTACAACATAAAATGAACAAAGACACCTGCACAGGAGATAGCTTCTGTGTAAGCCCAGACTGTAGAGCCTGGACCAGGCCCAAGGATGGGAAGCCTGATGGTGAGGACACATCAAGGCTGCCTTTGCTTTTGTTTCCTTCAAGTCAACCACAAGCAGTACAAAGGACCTATGATGAATGCCCAGCAGTGTAAATGGGGCTGTCCATGCCTGTGCTTTTCTCGGCGGACCTAGTTTGTTGTGGTCCTAACACCTGGGATGAACTTGAGGCCTGCCAGGAAGCAGGATAGAACTGCTGCCTTACTACCTTTCTACTGCCAGCCCTGTCAACCACTGGAAATGACATATCAACTCCACGAGGCAGTAATCCTGCCTGGGATTCTAAGGTTCTGGATCAGTGCTTACCATGAAACTTCTTGCACTGATGGAAATGTTCCATATCTGTGCTCTGCAAAATGGTAGCCAGGAGGTGCATGTTGCTACTGAGCACTTGATATGTGGTTAGTGTCCCTGAGGATATTAATTTTTAATTTTATTTAATGTCAACTTATTTAAATTCATATTTCAACAGCCACCTCTGAGTATTAGCTACCATGTTGGACAGTACAGATCCAAGCTTTGGGCTTCCATCTGGTCTAGCACTGAGCTGCCTCCATGTGGGCCTGTGCTACAGATCTGTAAGTTGTTTTCTCTTTGTTAGGGTTCATGGAGTTTCTGTCCAGGCCTCCCAGGGACTCTGTGGGCAGACCTGGCTGTGTCCTTACATCTTTATGCATCCTTGGTTTTCACAGCAGTCTGACTTTTCTATGCTCTGCATGTTAGGTGGGTGGAAGGCTGAAAAAAAGACAGCAGCGTCCATTAGGCAGGCTTTCTTGCAACTGAAACCAACCCAGGCTGATTTAAACAGAAAACAAACTCTTTACAAAGATATTTAGAGGTGCACAGAAGCACTAGGAGGGCGGGAAAACCAGGTTCAGGGCTCCTGCAGCCAGAATGATGACTCAGGTTGAGTGGGGAAGCACAGTTTCATTACCGAGAGCTCTTATCACAGGATGTCACCAGCAGGGTGGATGCCAGTGCTGCCCTAAAAAAAGGCCATCCTTCTGCAGTCACTCTGGGGCAGTGTGTCTAGTTGGTGGTACCTCAGTCATCTGCCAACCTGCCAGCTGCAGCGAAGCCTGGGGAAGCAAGTAACTGCCTCTTTCAGCTTCTATAAAGGGAAGCAGGCTCTGACTTAGCTTAGGGAATTCCACAAAGCCAGGAAAGTGCTCAGATACCCAGGGATGACAAGAATGTTCATTTGTGAATAAGGGAATAACACTTATCCAAATCTCCACTGAGGCAAGTGAGATCTGAGTTCCCTTAGATTCAGTAAAGCTTAGCTGTGAATCCAGCCAGGCTTCAGGAAACCATTCAGCCAAATCTCACATTGGCCATTCTGCACAACTGCTTTCTCCAAAGGGCATTGTGGTGTGATGTCATGGGTGAACAGAAAGGATGTATATGACACAGCCACAGTATCCACCCCAAGGACATTGTGGAAGACATTGCTCATGACCCCTGGCAGGGTCCTATTTATGAGAAATCATGGCAGAAGTTCATCTTAGGTGTCAGAAACTGGAAAAGCTGTGCCTCTCCCAACCAATAGTGAGCAGAGCGAATCAAGGAACTGGTGGCTGCCAGAGAGCTTGGGGACAGGCCATGCACAGCCCACCTGAAGTCTGAGGAGAAGACCTCAGAGTATGTATTTTATACCTAAGCCTTCTCTATACTTTTTCTCCTTTTCCCTTCCCTTCCCTTCCCTTCCCTTCCCTTCCCTTCCCTTCCCTTCCCTCCCCTCCCCTCCCTCTCCCCTCCCCTCCCCTCCCGCTCCCCTCCCCTCCCCTCCCCTTCCTCTCTTGTCTGCAGTGTTGGAGAATGAACCCAGGATCTCATGCATATAAAGCACACGCTTGACCACTAGGCAACACTGCCAGCTTTTCTTACTTTTCTAACCCTTATTTCCTTTTGCCTTAATTTTATCTCCAGTTTTAATGGTTTATTTTACCTTTTAATATGTATTTAATACATAAAGCATTTATTTTACCTTTTAATATGGTGGGTTTGTAATCCACCTTTACTCCTTTTGTGAGGTCAGATAAAAACACTCCATAATACTGGCTTAGAACTGTGTAGGGAGGTTGTTTCCAATGTGCTGAGGATGCACAGGAAAGGCCCCGTCTTCCTTGGGAGGTGGGCCAGGGAGGAGCGCTGTGGGGCTCCTGATGGACGTCCTTGGAAGGAAGAAGGTAGCTATTCATTCAGGAAGAGGACAAGGCAAGTCAGACCCTTCCAGGCAAAAGAGTACAACCAACGTTTGTTTTGTTTTTCATCCCTTTTGCTCTAAATTCACTGCTGCAGTTTGGAGGTGAGTTTTTCATACACAGGCTCCTGGATGGTTTCCTCTGACTCATATTTTGGCCTTTTACGTCCTTCCAATTTCCAGGAAGGCCTGGGCAGGGTGAGAGAGGACTCTGGTGCTAAATTAAGAGACTCTCCGCTGGCTCTGCTTTGATCCCATCTGCCCCATTTGGCTTCTCTCCCCTCAACAGGTGGGCCTGGCATGGTAGCTCAGGTCTTTCAGTTAATCCTGGGCAGCTCTGAAGAGGTCTGTTCATTCACTTTGGAAAGAAACACCCAAATAAATCCATCCTCTTTGGTGGAATTAGCAGCCAAAGTTGCTTTCTGGAGAGCAAACTGCGCTAGACCAATTTCCTTTCCTTGTCTGATGGAGTGACAGAGCACGCAGATAAGGATACAAGAGATAGATGCAATCTCCTGGGGGCTGCAGGCAGCTTTCCACTCTGCCCCATGTGATGTTCTCATCGGCCAGGCAAAATGGCAGGGTCAGAGTGGAATGAAATATGGAGAGCATCAAGTGGCCCTTGACAGTCTATGTTCCAGAGCCCTGGGAGGAACCCAAGCTTTGGGGCTCAGAATTGAGATAGAAAGATTCCCTAGAGACTGAAGGGCTCCTCTATTTGAGAGTTTGGTGATTATCCTGATAGGCTTCAAGTGGGTACAGAGAAATCCTTCATGTTAGGTGGTAGTGTGGCTATGGGGCCCTTTGTTTGGGGGAAGCTCTTGGGTTGCTCCTCTTCCACGGGCCTGGCAACTTCTGTGGGAAACTGCACCTTGTGTTTTACAGGTTTGGTTTTAGGTGTCTCGGAAACGAGAGAGATTCAGGTTTGGATACCAGCTCTCATTCTTATTAGCTGAGTAAATTCAGGCAAGTCACTTACCATCCCCAGACCTCAGTTTGTCTGTGCAATGGGCATAATTCTGCTTACCTTGTTGCACACCGAGCAATGAGAAGTTAGGACAAATGTAACATGCTCAATGTCTGGAAGTCAGTAGGCACCCAATAAATGCCAGCTATTTTTCCTCCCAACCCCAGGCTTCCCAATGCTCCCAGGTGTTTTGTGCCCAGTGAATCAGCATTGGTTACGTTAGCCCAGAAATGTATCACAATTGCAAGGGGTCCAAGATGAAACGAATCTCTCAGGGTTCCAGAGTGCCAGGAAAGGAGATGCATAATGTGAGACATAATCAAACCAAAAGTAAAGCACACAGGAGCATAATTACTAATGGATGTAGCCAATTGGACTTTGCATTAGTCAGAGTTCTCCAGAGAAACTGAATCAATATGATGTGCATGTACATAGACAGACAGGAATTCACTTTAAGGAATTACTCATGAGGTCATGAACTGGCAAGGCCAAACTCTGCAGCGTGGGTTGGCAGGCTGAATTCCCAGGGAAGAGCCAATGTTGTATGGGAAATCCGAAGACAGACCATCTGTGGGCAGAATTCCCTTTGTTTGGAGGAGGTCAGTCTTTGTTCTGTTAAGGTTGTTAACTGATTGGCTCCTGCTGACACAAAGGAGGCACTCAACTTAGAAGTCCTTCAATTTAGGGATTGCGGGTGTACCTTGGAGGTAGAGTGTGTGCTTAGCAGGCACAAGGGTTTGATTCTAGCACCAACCTCCAATTTAAATGTTAATCTCATTCAAAAAACATCCTCACAGAAACATCCAGAATAATGTTTGACAAACTGTCCAGGTGCTGTGGCTCAACCCAGTTGACAGGTAAAATTTACCATCACAGAATTCACATTGCACCAAGTGCTCAGGGGACCTTTGTTTCAGTCTTCACTATTTGCTCTGGGTTAGTTGTGGTTCTCGGTGCTCCCAGGGCCCACAGGGTCTTCTCAAAGGCAGGATTCATGAGCAACCTTGCTGGGTTATCCTGGAGACTCACATAGGCCTGGTACATAGTCAGTGCTTAATAATGCTCATTTGAATATACAAGTACCCTTCTGTCATCTTCTTGAGCTAGGAAGATGCAAGAGTTCCCACTCTCTCCCACTCCATCTGAATTTCTTAGGTCCACCAGGAATATACACAGCTGCATGAAGGTCAAATGCCAGTTTTGACATTTGACCTGACAAGAACAATTGGTGGAGGAAAATTTTATTTAGGAGCTCAGTTCAGAAGTCTCAGTCCATAAACAGCCAACTCCATTCCTTGGGGCTCAAGGTGAGGCTGAACATCATGGCGGAAAAGTGTGGTACAGGAAAGCACCTCACATGATGATCAGGAAGCAAAGAGACTCCACTGGCCAGATACAAAATATATGCCCCAAAGTCATGCCCCAAATGACCCACCTCCTCCAGCCACACCCACCTGCCTTGTTACCACTCAGTTAATCCCATCAGGGGATTAACTCACGGATTTGGGCAAAGGCTCTCATAATCCAATCATTTCACTTCTGAGTGTTCTTGCACTGTCTCACACCTGAGCTTTTGGGGGACACCTCACATCCAAACCATAACAGATGGAGATATCGATCAGTGATAGCATTTGCCCAGCATGCTTGAAGTTCTGGGTCTGATTTCCAGTTCTGAAAAATAAATAATTATTAGCTCCCCCTCTCTAGCACAGAGTGGGTACTCAACTCTTATTTAATAAAACCAGAATTAGCCAGAAAATGCAGGAAAGGTGACAGGCCAGAGTGAACAGGGTGCATATTCTGACCCAATCCCCAGGAAAACCCAGAGAAAGCTTTGGACTAGACTTTGAACAAAGCAAGCTATGACCATGTTAAGAAGGACAATCAGGGTACTGCTATTTGAGTGCCTGCAAAATTTTAGACACATATGATTCCATCATTTAATCATTGCAACAGCTTATGAGACAGAGAAGAGTTTTTTACGTTTTCTTTTTTTGTACCATGAGCCTATTGATCCCTTTTCAGAATAATGTTTTCCAATGCACACTCAAAATAAAAATAATTACAAAGGAAACCAATTAGTTTGAAATACAATTTTCATAAAATTAAAAAACCTTCATAACAGTGTAATAGTGTATGTGCCTCATTATTAATGCATTAAATATCAAGATCTAGAGGCAAGTCTAAAAATGACTGTAATTTTGAAGTAGATGAATACAAATGCTACTTAGAGATATCTGCAACAACTGTAATATGAAAATGTCCACAAGCTCTGTTGGTGACAATTACTGGTCAATACCAAATGTTTACAATCATAATCAAAGAAAATGCTGAATTTCAGTTAGAGGTCAGTGAAAATAAAGACAATTATTTTCCTATTCCAAACCACAGACCCCTCTTTATTCCATTCACAATTTCATTGAGGTTCATTATTAAAGTAAATCATTTTGTCCATGACTTATGGATGAGGAAACAGGAGTTCAGAGAACTTAAGTAACCTTTCAAAGATCACACAGCTAATGAGGAAGAGCCAGGGCTCAAACTCAGACACACTCTTTGCCCCTAAAGCTTGTTCTGTTTTCACTGTAGCAGAGCTTCCTTGATAATCACGTGGAATCACGTTACAGGTCATAAAACCCCACCACTAGAGATTATGATTCAGTAGTCTGCAGTGGGGTCTGGGATTCTGCATATCTGACCAATCCCCCAGGACCATATCATACCTTCCAGTGGTGATTTGGGGAGACCCTGTTCAAGGAAATGAATCTGCCATTCCTTGACCCCTGGTGGGGAGAGAGAGATAATCACTTTGGTCGCCTTGTACTGAAAGTCCAACTGACTTCATGGTCAGACCTGCAGTTGTAGTCTCCTTCAGCTGATACCTTCCTCCTTGCCTATGTGAAACTTCTTCAAGCTCCTATAATTTTATTTCAAGCTGGTTTCACATGGATAAAAATGCTGCAAGGAAAGGAAAGGTCCCAAGGTATTCGCTTCATTTAGGCCCCTGGAATAGTCCTGCCAACACTCCTTCCCAGGCTGCCCACCCCCAGCCCACCCCAACCCTTGGTGCCTTCTTGAGCTCTGTTCCTGCAGAGCCCTTGCAGACAGGCCCAGCTCCATGCCCAGGCCTCTCTGTGCCCAAGTCTAGTCTAGGGATGCTCAACCATAGCAGGAAAGGGAAACCACAGAGGAACTTTGAAAAATATTGTTGGCTGGCTCCACCCAAGAAAGATGGACATTCTTCCTAGGCACTGGGAATTTTAAAAGCTACCAGGTGATTCTAAGAAACAGCCCAAGTGGAGAGTCTCTGGTCTAATGAAAGGACATCAACTATGCTCACGATTCTGGAGTACCAGCCATGAACCAGGTACCACGATGGACAGTTTATACCCATCAGCTTACTGCACTTCACAGCAATCCTGTGAAGCAGATAATCTTACCTCTACAGAAAAGGAAGATGAGGCTCATGGTGGTTAAGTAACTTGTTCAAAGCCACACAAGTATGTATATGACCCAGAACTGAAATCCACATTAGTCTATCTCCAAAGCCTAAATTCTTGGATTTCTGCCATTTCCCAATGGAGATGACATAAAAGTGGAAACATTTGCTCTTGCACCAAGATCTGATTCTTTTAATTTACAGTGTTGATCATCTTTGCTGTGATCAAGTGCCATGGACCTGGAAGTCCCACGAGGCCATGTTTAAAGGGGGCTTGGAGATCTACAAGGTCTCTTCCAGTTCCAGATCAGGCTACTTGAGTCGACTTGTCACAAAAGTGCCTCTTGGATGTTTCATGGGTGCCTTCCTGTGGGGGAGCAAAGTTTCCAGGAATTTAGGCTAAAAAGCTTGAGGGCACCGGGAAAGTGGTGCACGCCTGCAATCCCAGCAACTCGGGAGGCTGGGGCAGGAGAATCACAAATTGGAGGCCAACCTCAGCAACTTTGTAAGACCCTAAGCAACTAAGTGAGACATTGTCTCAAAATTTAAAAAGGCTGGGGATTCAATCCCTGGAGCAAAAAAATACCCCAAACAAACGAACAAACTTAAGGGCAAGTTTGGTAGTCACCTAAGAAATGCTCCCCAGGAAATGCTCCACAGAAAAGGAGAAAGAGGACAGACTTTTGGGTTTAGACACCCTGGAGCAGATCCTGATCTCCCACTCCTGATTGTGTGACTCTGTCAAAGGTACTGGAGTTCTTGAACCCTCTCCTTGTGTAAAATTAGGATAAAAATAGTTAATTGGGTCATTAGGCTTAAAGAGGTAATATAAAAAATGACACCAACACCAATATTTGACAGCTATGATTATCATTTTGCATTGCTATAAATCTGGCAGAAGCACTCTTTTTAAAAAAATGCTCTTAGATGGTTTTCAGCTGCTAAAAAAGTATTCTCCCTTAGCCATAGTATGGTGAACAGTTACCTATTTGGTAAAGCTGTTCAAATTTCATCACAATATCATTATAACATGCTATCACCTGATTTTGGTCCTAGGATTTGCGCATCTGTCCTCAGGCATTTTCTATAAGACAAATTCCCAAGGCTCTCTATAAAAAGGTACTGGAAGGAACTCCAGAAAAAAAGAAAATGGTTGAAATAAGAATGTTGAAATCATTGATAATTTTCACTTATTATTTAAAATATCACTTGTTATCGTAATATTTATATTACAAAGTATTATATTTATTCTACTTTATATTCCTTGCCTCATCTCCTCCTCTGAGATCCCACTCACCTTCCTATCCAAGGGTCCCTGGAAGGAACTTGAAGTAAAAAGCCAATGGAATAAAAACAATAGGCAGTAAAAAGGAACATTTTGGGAGAGCTACTGTGTACAAATACTATACAGGCACATCTATTTAAACTCTCCAAATAACCCTCTCAGGTACATGTTATTGTGGGTTAGGAAATCAAAAGACAGCTTACACA
Source organism: Sciurus vulgaris (assembly GCF_902686455.1). Taxonomy (NCBI): domain Eukaryota; kingdom Metazoa; phylum Chordata; class Mammalia; order Rodentia; family Sciuridae; genus Sciurus; species Sciurus vulgaris. Next base: position 140,916,505 of record NC_136464.1, on the reverse strand, counting down.
ACTACCCCAAGATCACTGTGCTAATAGAGTGGATCAGGGATTTAAACTTAGGTTAGTGGGACTCCTGCAGATTGCAGGTTAGTAAATATCTAATTCAAAAACTTCACAGACGTCTGTGTCCTGCCCACGGTCACAGAGTGCATTAACTAGAGAGCTAGGTAACTAGAACCCAAGTCCTCAGCCCTCAAAGTTATAGGAACTCAGGTATGTTCTTTGAGAAAAACTGTCATCTTTGTATTTTTTTTAAAAAGGGAGGAAACATGAAATCCTTAGATAAGTCTCTATTGGATAATTTAAATTAGACATCAGTATTATCAGAAAATGCCCAGACAAAAACATAAAGAATTGTTGCCTAGCTCCCCTTCCAAAGCACTTTGGGTGGATGGACAGAATTTCCCAAGAGACAGCAGCATAAATATTAGCAGAAAGACGCTGCTGATTAGAAGAGAAAGACTAGGCTCCGCCCCCCTCTGAAAGCAGATCAAATCAGCCACCTGTGTGCACATGTCTGCCTAATGGAGTAGTGGGAAGAACAAGACCAAAGATGACTGTGTCAAGCAAGAGAACATCTTCACATCGAGCCGAACATGTGCAGTTCCCATTAGAGCAACCCAAGTCACTTGCAGATGTTACCTGGCAGCTTTGCACCTGGCTCTGCAGAAAATACTAATTGGTTTCAAGGTATATTTGGACACCTGATTGGCCGGGTTGCAAAAGAAAATTTAAATCCATCGGTGTGGTAGGTTTGCAGCACAGCGGCTACACAGAGCATGCTATGCACCACGGAGTATGTGCTTGAGACATTGGTTAAAGACAAGGAGCTCCAAGTAGAAATCTGAAAAGCAATGCAGCATTACCCAAAGCAGATTTAAACAGAAGATTTCTCAGCACAATGGAGCAAAGATTCAAGACTGGGGCTTGAAACAAACAAAAAGCAACAAACGGGCAAACAAAAAGACACACCTCCCCCCACGAAAGTTTTGAATTCTGTGCTGTTAGGCCGTAGGTGAAGCACTTTCCCCATGTACAAAAGAGAACTGTTCGACCCTAGTGGCTCCTGAAATGCAGAACTGATCTTGGATGAGAAATCAAAGCTACTGTGACTCACAAAGATATTAAAAATGCTTTGAACAAATACCTCAAGGAATCCAGAACATGCCATGTAATCTCCTCATTACTCCCCAGGCTTTCTCATTAGTCTCACTGCCTCACTCCGGGTAGGTGGGTGAGTGGGATCCCAGGAGGAAGTGATGAGGCAAGGTCAGGGGAGCAAGACTGTGAGCCCAGAGCTCACAAGCACCAGCAGGAGCCACACACTGGGATCCCCATGCTGTGGGGGTGTAACTGGTGGGTGCAGATATAACTGATGCAATGTGACAAAAGGCCCAGAGTAGGAGAGGACAAAGGTGGAAGGGCTTATTAGAAGAAAAAAAGTTTCACTGCCACTGTGAATTACAACATCCAGACAGTCAAGATCAAAAGCTCTGTCTTAGGCTAAGCAGCCTGGAGAACAAAAACAGGTTTCTGTTGGGGGTTGGTGAGAAGCCCCCAGACCTAAAGGAAAGCAAAGAGCCAACTGCTGCGCATTTCATCATTTAGTCCAGAGTTGGAACCCTTGTCAGTAACCTGAACACTAAAAATCTTTAAACCTCTTTTGGTTGATCAATTTGTCCCCTAAAGCCAATTTATACCACAGCAATTCCCACTGCCGCCAGTGAATGAGGCACTGAACAATTACCGCCTGACCTACTGCTGACCTCCACTAACTAGGTGTTCACCATGCCAGCTATTTCTGGTCAGTTTAGACTGGGGACAAATTTGTCAACCTGACTGTTCTTCTTTCCCCAGGAGTAACTGTTGGCCAGGCTATGAGGGAAAAACCTCTTCTCTCTTGATGGAATTAAATACAAGAGGCCCTGGGACATGCTGGCAACAGAGACCTAAGGGACTAAACCGGAATGAACCAAGACCCTCACCCCAGATCTGAGGCTCGGCCTGTCCTTTAGGTGTTACTGCTCGATTACAAAATCAGCCCCGGAGGGAAGATGGCAACACATGAAAATCACATATTTGCCTTTGCATTTTTACTTGAGTGCAGGTGGGGAAGAACTGCTTCATATAGATTTTGAGCAAAAAATTCAAATGAACAAATTTCATCCGTTGCATGTTTCCAGGTTTTCTGACTTTCCCCTTCATTAAATTTCTTAAAATTTAACATCCCACACACCATACGTATTCTTGCCTGGTTTCATATCATGGTAGCATGTACTCAATTATGTCTGTACAGAAAATTGATGTTCCATACCTAAATCCCATCAACAGAGTCAAATACAACATGCTCACCGTGTGATTCTGTTTATTGTTCTTAACTCACCATATGGCTGTGAAAAACATTCCTCCTCTGACAAAACAAATTCAAGTTCCCATTTTATGGTAGACCGACCATTTGTATTATATTACCCCAACACTGCTGGTCCCCCGTTCTCAGATCACACAACAGCACCCATGACATGAAACCCTCCCAGGCCAAGTAAGAGATGGCAGCATACACTGACCGTCTAGCCTTGATAGGTACGATTATTAAGACATAATCCCTTTATGGGGCAGGTGTGCACATAGGCATGTGTCTGTTTTTCCATGCACACATATATGAGAAGGGGGGAAATATGATCAAAGGTTCAGAGAGAAATAGGACACGCCCACCCATCTGTATGCCCCTCCTCTTGAAAGCTGAAAACCAAACAATGGCCTTATTCTTCACCTACTCATAAGTTTGGGATGGAGGCACTTCTGCAGACCTATTCAATAATATATTCTGGGGGTGACAACTCGGTTGTGTCAGCATTTCTCCCAACGATACCTGTGTTTGGAATTCTTTATGCAGCCAAAAGTGCTGAAGGCCAAAAACTGAAATGAAGATACCTGGGGCAAGAAATAAGTAAACAAACAAAGGAATCAGGCTCTTTTCTTTGGTATTTGTATCACAAAACAAATTTAAAAATCAGTTTTAAAGTACTATGGGGCTAATTTCTACTTTTTCCCTTATTGACTTTGGTATGAAATGTGAAAAACCAAGTTTCAATATGGTTTCTGAGAAAACCCACACATCAATGATTTTGGTTTCTAAGCTGCCTTTAGGAGTGAACCAGTCAATACGTTGTCCTGAGGGACAACGAAGTTCAGCATCTCATAAAGAAGCAAAAGAGGTCTAAAAGATATAAAAGATTCGGTCTTTTAATAAAGAGCTCACAATGTAGATGAAATTATATAACACACAAGGCGATCTTCAAGAGTTCTATAATAGAAAAAGTGTAAATTCAATTTTGGCAAGTCAAAATTTATTTTAACCATATTGGGAAAACTATATAAATAAAAGTATTTTGGTTTATCCTTTATGATTTCAAACAAAGCAAACACACCAATATTTCATTTCTTTAAAGTTCAGTATATCCACACTTTGATATATTGGCTTTATATATTTATTTACCTGTTAATAAGAAAGAGAAAAAGCCCAAACAATATTGTATATCAGTGAGTACCAAGTGGAATACAGTAAGACAGCAAAGTGAATACCTGAGTACTGAGAAGCTGAGGAACAGTGCGTAACTCAGATCCAAGTGGGGTTAATGAGGGACAGCTGCATCCCTGGCATGTGCTGCTCTCTGCAACACCACAAAATACATCGTCCTAGGATGCAGACTATGCGAATTCAGTCTCCTATCTCACCACAGAGGACAAACATCATTAGATAATCTCATCCTCCTTTACAGGAATGGAGGCCAAAACGAACACTTGGAAAGTCAACTCTTGATCATCCACATTCACAGAAGGAAAGAACAGAGGCATTGATGATCCAAGAACAGATAAATGGAAAATCACCAAGTTGACTTTGGAATGTGCTTCTTTTCAAACACAGGTGTACCTAATATTCAGGGAGCACACAAGTCTGCTATGAATAGTAGTCATGAAGAGTTACAAACCTCTTTACCATTTAAATACAGCCACTGGAAATGGTCAAGTGAAAATCTCAAGTCACATTCAGAAAAAGTTCTACTGATTTTACTAGACAACCCTATAATTGCAAAGACAATTTTGACTTTGGCATAAAAGCATAACATGGACAAATAACTCAGTCCACAACTGAGAACAGTGAAAAACAATTTAAAAAATTCTACTAAAGCCCCATAATTCCCTTTCAATTGCTGCAAGTTATCTCGATTCAGTTGTCTTACTCCATAACCATATTTTTCATTGCCTCTCTGCTCCTTTCAATAAATTTGGTCTTCTTGTTCTCACCGTTAGTATATTGAGCTATGTCTTCATTTCTTTCCCAAGGTCTGCTGCTTCAATTTCATGAGCTGTCTTCTGAACCTTTCCTTGGATGTTCTCCTTTAGAGCTCTTGCCCATGAATGTTTCAAGTAAAATCTCATCAAAGCTTCCTCTATCCCCTCTGAGTCAGAGAAGTCCATGCTGCATAACTATGTAACTGAAATTTTGTTATGTGCAGTTGGAGAGATATCACAAGCTTCCAGGATAGAATTAAAGATGTAACCCCTTGCTTGTGATGTCCAAAGACACGGGATCCTTCCATAACCTATTTTCATAGAGCACATGCTTCAGGGTCAAGCAAAATGGTATTTGTATCCCAGACCCACTACTGTAAAAAGTTGCTATATTGAAAAAGTTCCTAAACTCTTCTGAGCCTTTGGTTTTCCACCTGTAAAATGGGAATAATATAGTTCCTACCTCAGGATAGCTATGAAAATTAAAAAAAAAAAGATAACATAGGTAGAATGGCATAGCTATTCTGCAAATATTAGCTATTATTAAAACACTGGGTTTATAAAAATTAACCAACTTCAATTTCTTGGCCTTTGGCATTATAGCTTAGAAGATGTCAAGAAAGAACCAATACCTTATCACCATACTTCACAACTGAAGTTTGCTACAGACATTTTAATTTTCCAGGGGTCATTTTCCCTTTGAAAGTTGAGGTACTAATATGAAATTTTTGATCAACATCCATCCTGAGTGACTCTATTCTGCCAATGTGGAATTAAACTTCCACTTAATGTTGAAGACTACATATCTATATACTGATGTCTATGTAATAATCTGTTCAGGCTTAAAATGTTGACCATTGCTGCTAGGCATTGTTGAACAGACCAGAGGGGGAAAGGGTTAGTATGGCAGGAAGAGAGATGAACACAACTTAATGAACTTGAATTTCAATTGAGCAGGGTTTTTAATGAAAAAAAAAAAAGAGCTTTTTATAAATTCTTTTGCTCAGCAACAATAAAAAGAGGAAAAGAGCACTCAGCTGGGAACAATAGCTAC